>NC_072792.1:157899084-158514765 GCF_028583425.1 Eublepharis macularius | reverse complement strand
ATTCAGTTTGATCCATGGAACTGTGAACAGACCAGATCGTTCCCCCTGCATCCTCCTGCACTTGAGGCCTTGGGTGCCCTCGGGAGCAGAATGGGATGCATGGAGGAGGCAGCAGCAAGATGGGGGAATTGGCAGAAATTGCCCCACCCCACTTTTGGCAGAAGCTCTTGCTCCACTTGTGGAAGAGCTTAGGCAAGGGGGAGTGATTTCTGCAGATGCTGCAGTGAACTGCATTCCCCCTGGAAGGGAGAGGGAGACAGATCCGTTCCAAGAACTCATTTTTCCCCAAGGGCTCTTGATTCCAACCATCATCAGGGCAGCCTGTAATTCCACTCTTGCAGGTGTTGATTTTAGAGCAGCCTTAAAAGAATATAAGGGGTTTCTTGCAACTTTTACTGTTCTTGCCAAAAAGAAGTTATAGAAATGGTATAGAAGAAACTCCAGTGGCACTTGAGAGCCAGCATGGTGCAGTGGTTAGACTGCGTGACTAGGATCTGGAAGCCCCCTGGTTCAAATCCCTGCTCTGCCATGGACGCTCGCTGGGTGACCCTGGGCCACTCACACTCTCCTCACAGGGTTGTTGTGAGGATAAAATAGAGGAGAGGAGAATGATACAAGCTGCTTTGGGTGCCCATTGGAGTGGGATACAAATGAAGTAATTAAATAAATAAACTCACTTGGGCTTCTTCCCAAGTTGTATGCCAGTCTGATACCAGCCAGCTTCCCTGCAATTAACTTTGAGGGTTATCCCAGGAGTGTTTCACTTTTTTCTTTATATTGTTGAAATTCCATCAGCATTTTTAAAATGATTTAAGCAATTGAAGGTGATTTCCAGTTTAAACATTTGCACAACATTGCTTTCTTTTTTTAGGATGCTATTTTACTATTATTTTGCTTCACCCACAGGATGGTTATTGGCAGCTCACTCCTGAACTTGGGACTCTTTTGGAACTTGACGTGGATCATTTAGTCAATGTCTCCTTAACAAAAAGGGGAATTCAGTCTCTTGGTAAATCCATGTAATTCATTTTTACAGCAACTTTTATTTCAGAATATCTAGAATTGAAAGAAACGTGGTCACAGATGTTTCTGTTAAGGTGTGGATCCAACGACACTTTGGCTGTTTAATCTGCAATGGACCTCATTTGTTCTTGGGCAGCCCAGTCTTGAGGGCCGCTGTGGCAGTGGTGGTCAGCTGCTTATTAACATTCTGGGGGTGGGGAGGCCAACACGTGCCCCTCTACAAGGTGCAGACTGCATGGCAAGCAGGCCAGAGCCCATAGCAACCCTAGCAATATTTACCAGCAGGCAGTGACACTTAGTGACATCCCTCTGAGTAGCACAGACAGGGACAGCCAATCACCACCTGCCCATGCAGCCACTGTCCCTTGACACCACTTCCCGTCCCCAGTGGAGCACCAGAGGATATTTTAAAAGGCCCAGTGACAGCACAACCCCAACAGAGACACATGGCCTCAGTGTCCCCCTATAGCCGAGAGGAGAAGGGTTGCCCACACAGGGAACAGAACACCCACCCATCCTGCTGGCAGGTGCTGTCCACATGGAACAACCCTGCTCCAAGCTACAAAAAGGAAGAAAAAAAGACAGAGGCTAGGCTCAAACCCTCAGGTCCCACACCCAAGACCAGCAACCTAATCACTGGGCCAGTGAGGCAGATGCCAAGGAGGCGTGCCTTCAAGGATTAAGCACTCTACTACAGCCCTGACATTATCACCTGCCATATGGGATCTGGCAGGCCTTGCCTTGGGGAACTTATTTGGGCAGAAAGGTGGCAAATGTATGTTTTAAGTGAAATACAATAAATAATCATTGCACAGGCAGGCACGGCTCAGTGGAAAGGCACTGGGACAGCATGTCCAGGGCTCCTGATTTGATCCCCCACGTGCTGAAAAACCAGAGGCAGGCAAATGTCTCGGTGCTGGCATGTCAACCCCTGCACACTGCAAAAGGAGGGACAGGACAGCCTAGCCAACAGACTGCCCTGGGTAGCCATCATTTTGTCTGAGACACCCCTTCACAATCCCTCCATGTTGTACCCTTGTGCCCCATCTGCCTTGAGTCCCCAGGGACCCTCACTGCCAACCTGTATGCCTGATTAGATGCCAGTAGTGCTGTGGGGGAAGTGTGAGACTGAGAGATCTCCCCCCAACTAGACTGACACATCTCCCCTCAGACCACCCCCGGCCCACTCCCTGCATGAGCTACACACAGCAGCTGGAGCAGAGGTGTTTGTGAGTGGGAAGGGGGTGGAGACTGGAGAGAGGTGGCTGTGCCAGTCTGTTCAAAAGGCAAGCTGCAGTGCATGAAAGCTCATCGTGAACTCCATCTTTAAGGTGCTAGCTAAAGGAACCAGAGGTCCAGTGGCACAGTGAAGGCTGAGGACACTGATCCCAGCGTGAGCTTCTGTGAGGCAGAGCTCACTCCTTAAGATGTGTGAATGGGAGATTATTCCAGGAGGCACTATAGGGAAATCAAAGGGGAGGGAGGAGGGAATGATGTACTGTAAGAGGGCAGGAAGCAAACACCATCCGCTCAACAGCAAACAGGTACTAAATTACAGATCAGTATAGCCCCTGTGCTTCTGCAGGCTACTCTGGGAAGCCACAGGGAGATGTGGCAAGCCCTCCCCATCACAGCCTGTTGGTGAGTTCAGTAGACTTACTGGACAGATGCTAGCCTGAGTCAGGATGCTGCGGGAGCTGAGCAGGAGCAGTGGGAGGGCAGCAGTGTGGCAGAGTGGAGGGATCCACGCTGGTTACTGCAGCCAGCCCATTCTGCACAAGGAATGCCAACCCCTCAGGTCTCCTTCCTGTTGAATCACCACCTGCACATTTTGCATGGGCGCCTATGGGCCATGTTGCAGTTTTTGATGGCATAACTTTATGCTGGTTCTGATTCTGGCGGCTGCTGCTAGGCTGGAATGGCTTAAGGAGCGGAGAAACTCCAGCCATGCCCCTGGGCCTGTCCCTTTCCCACTGGTGCAGAAGGTTCCACTGGCAGTGTTCGGGGGGCGGGGGGCGGGTCTGTGTTGTTGCTTGTGGCTGGCTGCAGTATAGCAGCAGTGGGGTGCTATGCCAGTGTATCTCCGAACTACACCAGCATAGTGGCTGCTTGCCTCCCTGAGTGATTTTGTCCCCCCACCCCAATATATTCATTCTCATTCCCTCTCTCTTTCTCTGTTATTGCTTAAAACAGAATTGCAGTACCAATCAGTCCACTGTGGACTAGCAAAGTACCAGGGAGGCATCCAGGACTACTGTCCCTTTGATTTACCTCCTTGCCTCTTCTTTTAAAGCAGTACATTCTTCTTGTTAATGGCATTCCTGAGTGAGCCCTTAATGAGTTCTTATTTTATTTGTTTATTTATGTTATTTATAGTCCACTTTTCTCATTGAGACTCAAGGTAGATTACACATATGTTAACTGGCTTCTGAAATTGGTCACTTTAAAAAAAATCTTTCATGGTTTTGGTTTGTGAAATGTAAAAAAGAACGTAAAAAAGAAACACTCAAGCCCTTCCCAGAACCCTCCCCAATTGATTGCTTTGATTCATTAACATGTAATGGCATCCCCTGCTTCTTTTGGGGCCAATCAGAGGGGACCCAGACAACAACCAGGAATTCCTCAATCATGTTTTGATCCTGCTGAACTGAATCCCTCCTTCTCCAGAGATCATTTGTATTAAATACTCATTGTCATTTGTTTGCATTTCCCTGAGCTGCTTTGGAAGCCAATTGCAACTGAAAAATGACATAAACAAATAAATCATTGGGAGGGGAACACATGGACTCTAACAACAAAATTCTAGATATCTAAGAGTTCCTTCTATGGGCACTTACAGCTTACATGATAGCATAGTAGTAATGCTTCCTACACCATCAAGAACAAGCTAGTTAATATCAATGACCAAAAAAACCTTCTAGTTCTTTTCAATGTTTATTTCTGTTTATTTAGGTCCCAAGGGGAAAGAGAAGCTGTTGCAGTTGATTGCTACACTTCTGGTACTGCAGGTTATACGTTTCAAGCAACTGGAAGGACTCACTTTCAAATCTCTAATGAAACTGAATGACTGGCCCCCATCACGGTAAGTTTAGCGAGCAGAAGTCAATATTTGAGGCTATTTATTTAAATTGCGTGCAGTGTAGTTGCTCCCAGTACAAATCAGTTGTTCCCAACACATTGATTCATAGTTACAGCAGTGCATGTAGATGAAGCAGGTAATGACTGAAGACAGATGTAGGTCCTAAGATTTTGCTTTTTATTCAATCTGTTACAAATTCGAACATTTACAAGTGCAGAACTCTCAAGGATTTGCGAGGCTGTCTCATTTTCCTCTTCCCCACTGTGTTCTCTTTTCCTTCCATGCCCCTCAGAGCCTCACCCCCTTTTTCTTGCTTCCTTCTCACCCGCCTTTGTCAGCCCCCCTGTTTTCACCTTTCCCTCTTCTGTCCTAGCAGCCCCTCCTCTCTGGACCAGCTGGGCCCAGTTGTGTGGTGGGGAACCTGCAAGGACTTGCAAGGGGAGCTTCACTTTTCCCTGTATCCCCTTCCTCACACTAGTTCCTCTTTCCTTCCTCTTGGCAGCCTGCATATGCTCACCTTTCGCTGCACCCTCTCGTTCAAACCCACTGAATAACTTACCTTTTATCTGCCTCTCATCTTCATCTATATTTATTAATATACTTCATTTATACACCATCTTTCTCCCCAGTGAGGACCCAACGCAGTTTACATCTTTCTTCTTGCCTCCGTACTATCCTCACAGAAGCCCTGAGAGTTAGATTGTGCTGAGAGTGTGTGAGTGGATCGAAGATGCCCAGTGAGCTTCCACAGCAGAATGGTGATTCAAACCTCAGACTCTCACATCCTACTCTGAAACTCTGCTGCACTATGCTGCACTGGTTTTTGGTGGGGAGAGTTGCTGTTAAACAGTAGCAAGCAGCCAGGCCTGGATGTGTCATGCAAGTCATGTGGTATCAAGTCATCCAGTACTTGCTTCTTGGGCCTGGCCCCAATGAGTCCTCCCTGAAAGGCCCAAACAGCCCTGGAAAGGGTCCTGCCCCCTCCCCCTGCCATTTACTAACAGAAAGCAAGCCTAGAAGACTGGCTAAACTGTTATGGTTGCTTAGCAACAGCCACTGAGGGCATTTCCTTAAAGCTACATTTGAGTCCAATGGCCCCTGAGAGACAAACAAGATTTTCAGAGGGTAAGTTTTGAGAGTCAGAGCGGCCCTCCTCAGGGTCTGAAGAAAGGAGCTCCGATTCTTGAAAGCTTACACTCTGAAAATCTTGTTGTCTCTAAGGTACCACTGAACTGAAATCCTGCTGTTCTACTGCAGACCAACAGAGCTACCCACCTAAAACTATCCTTTTATCATCTGGGATTTTTTTTAAACCACCAATGTGGTGTTTTTTAGATTTTGGATTTTTCTGCAAACTTGAGTAATTTTTTAGGTGTATAGATCTGCCATCTCTGTTCATGGCTCCAGTCCCTGGATTTAAGTATCCTTGGATCAGGATCACTTGGCTATTAGTATATAAAATAGGCAGGTCTTCTGTTTAGGTTGCAGCTTTGTTGATATTCCTTTACTTCCCTCCCTGTGCCTCAAGGTCCTCAAGGCAAACCTTTTTCTTGTATTTCCCAAATGGTTGTTGTAATTCTCTGATAAGTACGGTATAGTGCTCACAATCCACTAGCAAATTCTATGCAACCCCATTGAAATAAATTAGACTTTTGAAAAAGCATGTAATGTGCTATTTGGGAGCCTTGTTTGTTCCAGAAGGTTTGCACAAGGGAAGTTCCCAGCTATTCTTTAAAATTGTGGAGGGGTAGCCATGTTAGTCTGTTACAGCAAAATAAAAGTGCAGTGGCACCTTAAAGACTTATATTTATTTAACTGTGAGCTTTTGTGAGTTACAACACACTTCCTCAGATATAAGGTGTCACTGGACTTTTGTTTTATTTTGCTAAAATTGTAGACAAAGAAGCCAATATAGCAGTGTTTATTGATATTAAGATCAACCCAAATGTAACTGACGAGAGAACAGGCTTTCCAGGTTCCCCAGAATTCTCATCCACCTGGATGCTGAGCAAAAGGGGGAAAAATGTAATTGGGCATGATAAAAACGTCTGTCATTTGTTGTGCACGTTAATTAAGCTATGATAATTGGAGAAGGGAAAGCTCTCAGGTTTGTTTAAAATAATCTTATTCTGCTTTTTTTCTTTCAGAAATAATTAAAATTTATGATTCAGATTTAAACATTAAAACTCTTTTAAAAATCTGCAACAGCTTGTTTATTGACAGCTTGCACTTAAATCTATTGGGCCAAAGATGCAGTGACTATTTTCCTTTTTGTTTCTTCAAAGGCAGTATTTCTGTGGTTTTGATACTGTTTTCAGATCTTTCCTTCTTCTACTATTGTTCACAGCGCATTTGATGCAGTAAAGAAAGCAGTTGAATGGGCAAAAAGAACTCACCGCCAGTTCCCTGCTATCTGCCAGCGTCTTGAACTTGGAAAAGACTGGGACTCTGCCACTAAGAAGCTGTTGCGTATTGAAATAATTGGAACCAACACACACACCCCTCCTCCTTTCCAACAGTAAATAAAAGGATCCCCTACTTCAGCCTTGTAACCCATCTCCACAACAATGGAATAGAGGGGGAAATACTGTTGTACATTTCTTTGACTACAATCATAAATAGGCAAATTTATTTTAACTGATTAAGCATTTCTTAACAATCAGCCCATTTATAACGTAGCTTTGAAATTCTGGATTATAGCCACAAGTAGAGAAATACATTATTGTGACTACTTACTATTGCATAACACACCTCTTGATTTAGACTGAACTTTGATCTTTCGGGAAACTGAACTGTATTCACCCCCTACCAGGAGAATATACCATTACCATAGGTTCAATTGATTCAAGATTTCTTAATAAATATTTACTGTCTTTAAATATTTACTGTCTTTTTCTTTTAAGTGCAGGACAATCATTGAACCACATAAAAATATAACTCAGCATGCAGAGATTTGAGGAACACAAGAATTACAAAGATGACAGGTATTACTCTGATTAGGAACACATCTTATTCCAGAATCCTTCAGCTGGTTTTCACAGTCCCAAAAAGTCAGAAAGAGGCATTGAACTTGATCTGCTTGGATCCCATTGGGCTCACAGTCTACTTAATGAATTATTATTTTGCTCAAGCAAAAAATTCATTGTTAATACCTAGGCAAAGAAAAAGGCAGCTGACCTACTTCTTTTGACAGTCTTTGAATGTAAGACATAAAAAATAATATTACCCTCCTGAATCAAGACCAAGAACTTTCTAAACTATTAGTTTCACTGGGTTTTTTAAACCCCTTAATGTTATTTTAGCTAAATTGTTCTTTCAGGCATAAAGTATGATTCTGCTCAGTTTAAATTGTGTTGAAAGAGACCTAATGTTATTTTGTTATTTTAGCTAAATTGTTCTTTCAGGCATAAAGTATGATTCTGCTCAGTTTAAATTGTGTTGAAAGAGACCTGTCATGGATATAGCTGGAAATATAGGGGAACTGTTGCAGGATTTGACCAGGAAGATCAGAGGTCTTTGCACACAGAGAGACGGTTAACCCAGCCCTGTGGCTAGACATTCTACAAACAGAATCTAGAGACTTAGAGCCAAACTACAAGTGACACCTGACACAGGTTGGACACTTGTCAGCTTCCCTCAAGTTTTGATGGGAAATGTAGGCAGCTTGGCGGAATGTTGGACAAGTGACAGTTGAAAAGTCCATTGGACAGCAGTTGGAGAGCCAAGCTGCAAGACCAGGATGCCTACATTTCCCATTAAAACTTGAGGGAAGCCGACAAGTGTCCAACCTGTGTCAGGCATCACTTGTAGCTTGGCTCTCAGAAGAGAGGGGCATGAAACAGGGTTAACAGTTGTATGACCTTGTGTAGATGAGAATAGCTGTTTAACCCATATCAATAGATACTATGTGTTGACGCCTAGGTGCAGAGAGCATCTGAAAATGACAGGAATGTCCAACTTGACCAAAGTTGAAGATACAATTCAAGGATAGGTGTTTTGGTTGAAGGACAGAAGATATTCATATGTATGTGAAACTTGTAATCACTAATTTTACATAGACTTTGTTGAGATAATATGTAACAGAAGTGAACTGACAATTTTTATGTTCATCTTCGTTCTTCTGTGCCTCCACACATGGGGACTGCGCAGGCGCAGGCCAGCCGCCGGAGAATTTTCTAGAGCTTCCATGGCTCCGAAGGGGCCGTTTGTCGCGCGCCTCAGCGACCGTTTTCCCGCCCAAACGGTCACGTGATCCTCCAGCGACCAACGGCCCCTTCCCTCAGTTCTCTTCTTGCCGCCGCTTGGAGAGAACGTGAGCTTCGTTGCTCTGTGCTTTTGTGCTTCGTGCTTATTCTGACTGATTGCTTGGCTTTTGACTTCGGACTTCGTGACCTCGACTATTCTTCGGATCTCGTTTTGGACTTTGTTGTGGACTCGGTAATTTGACTCGGACTGTTTTGACCTTCCTTTCGCGTGCCCCTGAAGATGGCCTCTAAGGCTCTCTTCAAGCATTGCCTGCAATGCCACACAAAAATGGCCAAGACCGATGGCCATGAACTGTGCCTGTTCTGTTTGGGAGAGACCCATAATGTGACGGCCTGTAAGATTTGCCAGGGCTTCACCAGCAAGGCCCGGCAGGAGCGCAAGGCCCGACTAAACTCCTCCCTGTGGCAGAAGGTCATGTCCGGAGGCGCTCCCTTGCCCTCTTCCAAGGCCGGCCCAAGCCCCTCTGCCGAACGGCATTCGAGAGCTGGCTCAGTGGCCTCCGCGAGGTCGGGGTCGAAACCGCGTCCCCCGAGTACCTCGGCGTCGAGAGCGGCCTCTCCAGCGCAGGGACCGGTGCGGCCGCCCCGTAGCGCGTCATCTACCAGGTCGGATCCGAGACCAGCTTCGGAACCGAGGATCCTGGTACCGAGTCCCCGGTCGGAACCGACGACCGGATCGGTTCCGATGAAGCCTAAGAGGTCGAAGCCGAGGTCCCCTTCGAAGGCGAGGAGCGCGTCGGTTCCGAGGTCTTCTTCGGAACCAGCGAAGAAGAAGAAGAAGACCAAGCATCATCGGTCGCCGCGTCCCGCTCCTCAGGAGGAGGTCATCGTGCTTCCTCACACGCCTTCCCCTCATCTGGGCTCCCCGGAGCCAGAAGACATCTCCGTGCCGGTGCCGGATCCGATGGCCTTCGAGACGGTGGCCGCAGAGTTCTCGTCGGGGCCGGAGCCGAGCCCGCAACGTCGGAGCCGACCGTCGCTTGCCCTTCGTTCGCCGAGGCTGGAACCGAGCCCGTCTCCTCGTCGGAGCCGTCCATCGCCTGCCCGTCCGTCTCCACCTCCGGTCGGTCGTGAGCGGCATGGTTCCGGGGACAGTGTCCGATCGGTCCGGTCCGCTGCGTCCCGGCATCGACAGGCTTCCTACCTCCCCTCGCCATACCGTTGCCAATGGGAGGGGGCACCTGCGGCTTTCTCCGTGTCGGAACCGAGGCCTTCGACATCGAGGTCGGCGTGGGCTCCCCCTCCGCTCCAGGTTCCGGAATCCCAGCTTGGTTCCGATGAGGAGGATGTGGAGAGCTTTGGCGGCTACCAGTCGGAGTCCTGGTCCGAACCATCGCCAGCTGAGGAGCTAGTGCCATCTGCGGACTCGCCATTCGAGGACCTCCGTATCTACGCCGACCAGATGGCAAGGATGGCCAAGGCTCTCGAGATGGACATCTCTTCAGCAGCCCCGAAGACCAAGGACAAGCTCCTCAAACGTATTTACGGGGATAATCCGGCGTACGTTGGCTTCCCCATGCTTGAGGGTATTGAGGAAATCGTGGAGAAGGTATGGCAGGTGCCCTGTGATCAGCCTCCAACATCCAAGAGGATTGAGCAGCTCTACAAAATCAAGCAGGGTACCTGGCCGGCACTGGTGAAACACCCTCCACCTTCCTCCTTGGTCACGGAGGAATTCAACCCCCGACGGTCGGGTCACTCCTCGGTGCCTGCCGATAAAGAGGGCAAGAAGCTGGATGCCATGGGCAGGCGCCAGTACATCGTCGCTTCGCTGGGTCTGAGGATTGCCAACTACCAGACCATCATGGCAGGGTACCAGCTGTACCTCTGGGAGAAGTTGGCATCCTATACCCGGGACCTTCCACCGGAGCAGAAGGCTGTGGTGTCCCTGCTGCAAACAGAGGCTGTCCGGCTGTCTAAGCAGCAGATGAATGCCGGGAGCCACGCTGCTGACACTGCTGCTCGGGGGATGGCTTCGGCGGTGGTCCTCAGGCGCCACTCCTGGTTGCGGTCTACGGCCCTGTCCCAGGAGGTGCGTTCCAGGGTGGAGAGCATGCCCTTTGAAGGGGACTCGCTGTTCTCCAAATCGACCGACGAGACCCTGAAAAAGAAAAAAGAGGACAGGCAGACGGCGCGGTCCTTGGGTCTGGCTCCAGCGGACAAGCCCTCCTCCAGACCACGGTACGCTCCCCGGTCCGGCCCTTACCACTACCAGGGCAGATACCAACATCAGCGGCCGGGCTACCAACCGTATCCTGCCTACCAGCAGCGGCCATACCCTCCCGCACAACAGCAGAGGAGGCGTCGGCCCTTCAAGCTTCGCCCGTCACAACAACCGGCCCAGCAGAAAGATCAGCAGGGCGCCGGGAGGCAGTACTGACGGGTCACGCCAGCCGTATCCCCGAACTTTTCGGACAGACTTAGTCCACTCCTCTCTGAGTGGGAGTCAATAACATCTGACTCATGGGTCTTAACTATTGTTGAACTGGGGTACGGGCTGGAGTTTGTTGAGCTGCCCAGATGCAGTTCACCCCTGACAGCTGTCAATAACACTATGGCCGAGCTGGATGCGGAAATCGTGTCGCTCTTGGCCAAGGGTGCTGTGGAAGAATTGCCCTATGAGGACTCTGTAAAGGGTTTCTTCTCTAGGTTCTTCCTGGTCCCTAAGAAGGATGGGGGCTTACGTCCCATTTTAGATCTGAGGGGCCTTAATGCCTCCCTCAAGGTGACCAAGTTCAAGATGGTTACGTTGGCGGCTGTGATCGCCTTGCTGAAACAGGGAGATTGGTTTGCGGTTCTTGACTTAAAAGACGCATACTTTCACGTGGGCATAAGGAAGGAGCACAGGAAGTACCTGAGCTTTGTTTACCGGCAAAGGGTTTTCCGGTATAAGGTGCTCCCCTTTGGCCTGTCCACTGCCCCACGAGTGTTCACTAAATGTGTGGCCCCTGTGGTTTCCTTCCTGCGGGAAGAAGGCTGTACCATCTTTCCGTACCTCGATGACTGGCTCATCGTGGCTGAATCGGAGTCTGGGCTGGTGCAGGACATTGGCTTGGTACTTAGCACTTGCCAACGCCTGGGGCTCCTGGTGAACTTGGAGAAATCCAAGCTGGTGCCCAACTGCAAGGTGTCCTACATTGGTGCACTGTTAGACTCTGTGGAGGGTAAGGCCCTGCTCCCCTTGGAGAGGGCTCGGTCCCTAAGGGGTCTAGTGTCCATGTTTAAAAGGAACCGATTCCAGTCTGTGCGCTCTATCCAGTGCTTACTGGGGCATATGGCAGCGGCCACCTCTGTGGTGCCTTTCGCTAGGCTGCGTATGCGCCCTCTCCAGAACTGGTTTGTGCGGAGGTACGATGCTCTGTTGCACCCTCCGTCCCTCAAATTCTCTATCCCGAGGGTCATCCTCTCCTCCTTGGACTGGTGGCTGTCTGATGACAACTTGTTTAGAGGGACCCCCTTTGGGTATCAGCACCATGACGTCACGGTTACCACTGATGCCTCTCTGCTGGGATGGGGGGCTTACTGTGGTGATGTGTCTGTGCAAGATGTCTGGTCTGACAGGGAAAAGACCCTCCATATCAATGTGCTTGAACTAAGGGCCATTCGTTTTGCACTTGTGTCTCTTACAGCACTGCTGCGAAATCGTCAGGTCTTGGTGCAGACGGACAACACGACTGCCATGTACTACGTGAATCAGCAGGGGGGCACAGTGTCCATGGCCCTGTGCCGGGAAGCCACACTCACTTGGCAGTGGGCTATCAAGAACAGCGTGTCGCTCCGTGCTATACACGTAGCTGGGTCAGACAATGCCCGGGCAGATGCCCTCAGCAGGGTCCCTTTGCTGGACCACGAGTGGGAACTGAACGTAGAGTGCGTTGGGCCGATCTTCCAGATGTGGGGTCATCCAGTGATAGACGTGTTCGCCACTGCGGCGACCACCAAGGCCCACACGTTCTGTTCCAGGGCAGGGAGCGACCCCCTCTCTATTGGGGATGCCTTCCAGTTTACGTGGACGCAGGGCTTGCACTACATGTTTCCTCCGTTCCCCTTGATTCCCAGGGTCCTGTGCAAGATAGAGGAGGACGGGACGGACTGCATCCTGGTGGCCCCCTTCTGGCCACGGCAGGTTTGGTTCCCGAAGCTCCTGCGGATGTCCCAACGGACATATGTGAGTCTGCCCCCTCGGCAAGACCTTCTCCTAAACGGGAGCCTAGTCCACCACGATCCCAGGAAGCTGCACCTAACGGCTTGGCGGATCGTTCCTCCCCGATAGGCTTTACTGACGAGGTACAGCGGGTCCTCCTGAATGCCCGTCGGCCATCCACTAGGCGCGCTTATGCGGCTAAGTGGCGCAGGTTTGAGCTCTGGGCACTTGCCAGAGGAGTGGTGCCTGACACCAGTCCCTTGGGGGTTGTGTTCGAGTATTTGTGCCACTTGCGTGGCCTGGGCTTGAAGGTGTCCTCCCTCAAGGTACACTTGGCGGCGATATCAGCTGCTCACGCCCGAGTTGAGGGTGCTACGGTGTTTTCTCACCCACATTCCCGCCAGTTCCTTAAGGGCATGTACAATCTTTACCCACCTGTGTCGGCGCCAGTGCCTCAGTGGTCGCTGTCCTTGGTGCTCTCACGTCTCATGTTGCCTCCATTTGAACCTATGGCTACATGCCCCTTGGATGTGCTATCCTACAAGGTAGCATTCTTGGTGGCCGTCACATCGGCCAGAAGGGTCAGTGAGCTGTCTGCACTGCGGTCTGACCCTCCCTTTCTTGTGTTTCATTCCAACAAGGTGGTCCTGCGTCCCTGCCTTGGGTGGTGTCCGCCTTCCACCTCTCGCAGGATATCTCACTGCCTGCATTCTTTCCTCAACCCTCCTCTAAGGGGGAAAAGGCCCTTCATTCCCTAGACTTGAAGAGGGCCCTAGCCTATTACCTGGATAGGACGAAGGAATTCCGCTCCTGTCCTCACCTGTTTGTATGTTTTTGGGGCCAAGGACAAGGGTAACAGGGCTTCCTCACAGACCCTGTCTAGGTGGATTGTGACGGCCATTAGCAAGGCCTATTCCCTGGCAGGGGTGGCTTGCCCGCTTCATGTCAGAGCCCACTCCACGCGGTCCCAAGCATCCTCTTCGGCACTCCTCAGGGGGGTGCCCCTGGTTAACATTTGTAAAGCGGCCACATGGTCCTCTGCAGACACCTTTGTCAGGCATTACGCCGTTGATGTCAATGCGGAGCAGGATGTATCTGTGGCCAAGGCTGTCTTACACTCCCTTTTTTCCTGAGGGAGTTTAGGAATGACTTTCTTGGCGTACCTGCTGGGTACCCTTGAGTGAAAGTGTGTATATATGTACCTGGGGGTGTGTATATATGTAAATATTGAGTATTTATGTGTCCTTACACAGTATTTTTACGTAGATGTATATATGCATATCTATTTATTGTTGTTCTTGTTTGTTCAATAAAATTGTGTTGGACTTCACCCCCGCCTTCCTTATTGTGTGAAGCTTGGTACACTCCCATGTGTGGAGGCACAGAAGAACGAAGATGAAAACAGGGTTAACATACCTGTAACTTATGTTCATCGAGTTCTTCTGTGCTGACACACAACCCTCCCTCCTACCCCGCTGTGAACTCCAATGCACGATAATGTGTTGGCTGTAACGGAAATTGGTGTTTTTAAGGTGTTATGGCTGAAGTGTGTTGGTCAAGCGGCGGCAAGGGAGAACTGAGGGAAGGGGCCGTTGGTCGCTGGAGGATCACGTGACCGTTTGGGCGGGAAAACGGTCGCTGAGGCGCGCGACAAACGGCCCCTTCGGAGCCATGGAAGCTCTAGAAAATTCTCCGGCGGCTGGCCTGCGCCTGCGCAGTCCCCATGTGTGTCAGCACAGAAGAACTCGATGAACATAAGTTACAGGTATGTTAACCCTGTTTACTTTAAGATGATGTTTCAAATATGGATAACCTTGTTTGCTGTTTGAAGTTATAAGATAATTAGTTAGCCAAGAATGTGAGCCCTTTTGAAGCCGGTCAGTGAATTACTGTTAGGCGTTTTTGAAACCATACAAATATAAGAAGCTGAATTGATTGGGAGCTTCTTAGAAGGGGATCTTTGCCTGTGACCTGCTTATCTTTGGGCAAGATACTAAATTGGACTCGTGTAATTCATGTCCTTTAAAGATCTACATAATTATAATGGATAGTATGATTTTCTGTTGATCGAGCTAATATTAAGGATGCTGAATAATCATGCTTTAATAATAAAGGCTTAAAATGGAAGCAAAGTTTTTATACTTGTATTACTTGTGTACAATACCCGGTAACAAAGCTAAAACATTATTTCTGGTATACCTCTTGCCAGGAGTTAGATGATTGATACTGGAAAGCTAACTAAACACTTATGGTTTCTTAAGTGCATGCTTATACCTGAATCAGGCCTGAGCAGAGTCATCTAGAATAGAGCCTTTCTCATAGTGTTTCCTTGCCTGTAGAATGCCATTTTACCTCACGCTGCTTGCCTTAGTTTGAGGTCCAGGTTTGCTTACTCAGACATTTGATTGATTTGAGATTTTGTTTTCAGTGTTTCCTTTAAATTATTGAATTGATAGAACAAGTAGTTTGACTGAAATGAATTAAAACTGTTGATTAGATACAAGATAGGCCATACAGGAATGAAATTATTAAGCGAATAAAATAAACCAAAACATAATATGTGAATGGAAGACAAATGTAGCTCACAGAAAGTGAGGAAGGGCAATAAGAGTGCCTTTTGTGAAAGCGGCTTTGTGAGATAAATATCTTGGTTGTTGAAGGTGCTGCTTGATCTTCAGCTTATTCGTTCACTTTTTCATAGTTCCTCATTGTTAACTTTTTGAATCGATAGAATGTTCCCGTTTAAAACATTTTGCTTTCCAGAATTCAGCAAAATCCTTTTCCTCCTCAATTACGCTATTTGTAGTCCACCCTTTTCCACTGAGACTCAAGGCAGATTTCTACTTCAGAGTAAGCCACTGCACTCACGGGGGTTCTAAATAATCATGCCCATTCCAGTGAGGGCAAGCCTTGAAGTAGCTACCATGGCAACAAGCTGCATGGGGTCACTGCTGGGCAAAGCTCAAGTGTCCTGGTGGTGGCTGCTACCGAGCCTACGTCATGCAAGTTGACCTTGTGACAGTGCTCAGATCCTGCCAGGGCAATTGCCACAATGGCCACCAATGGCCAAACTAAGCAGTGGCTGTGGGGCTGCCACCCAGACCTCACCTGAGTAATTGGCAGGATGGCCACTGCTGATGGCCAAGTTGCATGGTGGCTATCCCCAGCCCTAGCCATGTTGGCCCAAAAATAGGATCCAAAAAGCCAAGAACATGATCCGTTACTGCTTTTATTAGGACCAAACCAATGACATATAACAGCGCAAGTTTTCAAGTTTCTCCAGAACTCTTCATCGGAAGTAAACCAGAAGCTGGCAACTCTAGTCAAGATAGAAAACTCAGAACGGTCTTGCGTTAAACTCTTGAAAATGTATATTGGCTTAACATTTTTATTCCTTATTGCAACCATATTTCAGTCTCTGCATTTGAAAGAGCTTATGAAAGGGTTACATTTTGCTTTAGCACAGAAGGTGAAAAATTAGACATTTCTAATGCATAACCCAGTTCCCAGTCCAAAAGCTCAGGGACACTAAGTTCCCTCCCAACTGGACCCAAACATATGACCGCTACATGGCAGAAGACATGAAGATTTCCAATGGGTGTCAAAGGGATAAGTTAATCTGCTATCATTTTCTCCAGTGTCTCCATCCTGCCTGCCACAGTGCCCGAGGAAGACACCTGGCCACTTTTTATAAGAAACTTTAGAACACCTGCCTCCTGCAGGGGTTGATTGATTTAGGGTGTGTATTTAGATTTTCTCCCAACTAAACCAGGACCCAAAGAGGAATGGTGGTAATCTGCTCCATCTTGAAGAACAGTTGAGCCTGCAAACTGGACGACAAACAGATGTGTGTACATTTGAATCTTATACCTCCACCACAAGCCGCCTCCTTCATGCTGTGGAAATAATCTTTCACTGGTCAGATTCTCCCACCCACCCCAAATTGCCTAGTTTCACCTTGTCTGCTACATCCTTGGCTGATATCCTTAGCTGATGGTGGAATTTTACGGATCATTGTTCATATGTGGCAGTGGCCTCTATGGCAGAAACCTTTGCTAGGCAAAAAAATTCCTTTGACCAAACAAGGCCAAGGTCCCCCAAAGTGAAGAGATTAGAGCTCAGTCTGTTTGCTTAAGACTTCAGTCTCACGTTTCAGCTGTATATAATGCTGGGAGTTCTGTGACGAGCTCCTAGCAGCATTTTTATTGTTAGTGCACACAGGGAACCAGTTCTGACACGATCTGTTGTGATAAAAGGGGGTCCAAGTTGATTGCCCCCAACTGCCCAAGCAGAAAGGCATGTCAGTTTTAGGGTGATGTATTCTCTGCTGCAAAATTCAGAAATGGTGGTACCCAACCAGGAGCACCTTTGGCCACAGGCTGACCCATCACACAAACCAACAAGAAAAAGGGATGATCTGTAGAGGGCTGTTCTCTTTATGTAGCGATCTTTGTTCTCTGCACCTGCACATTGGGATTGTGCACGCACAGGCCTGCTGATAAACTTTTTAGCTTCTTTTGAGCTCCATTAGGAGCCACTTCTCCCCGGTCAGGTAGACCAATCATTTTTCTGTAGAGGGCTGTTCTCTTTACATAGCAATGTGTTTTCTGTCTTATTTCCTAGGTAGTATAATATAGCATAGGCAATGTTCAATACCCATATTGTGTAGGGTATCTCAAAGTGCTTCTCAAGTATCTAAAATATGGGTCATTAGCATATAGGAATAGTGCTGATACCATCACCAGACAGGTTGTTACACTATTAAAAAGGAGATGGAAAACAGATTTTTTTTTCAGGCCCAATGTTCAGCTTTGAACTCGCACACATCTTGTGAGATACAAGTAGGCAATTAGCTTTATTTTATGGGTGGCGTGGTGTGGCCTTGCAGCACATTCTCTAGGAAGCTGTGTTTAATCCGTGTCTTTATTCTTTCAGTGAAATACAGAAACTGCTGAAGTCTATTCAAAGATGATTTTGTGACACACATGAATCTGCCTTAGTAAGGGCAGCAGTACACTCAAAAGTTCACAATGTGAGAAAATGATTGAATCAACACTTCTTCAGGCTGCTTATTAACAGGGAATGTTGCTGGGTACCAATGCAAAAAGTATCATTCCCTTATTTTTTCCAAAGTCCACCCCCTCCACAGCTGTCAATGTGTTATTTCGAAAGGGGAAGAATGGTGTTGGGGGGGGGAAGAGTGCCCTTCCCAACCGATTTTACCTCTGCTGGGAAGGGACTCATCATGCACAACTTTAAGTTACAGTTGACTTCTGAGGAAAGCTGCTTGGAATTGGGCTGCAAGCCTGCAGGAGCTCTTTCCTGTCACCTCACTGCTACTGAGGCGTCTGATTTCGGGTAGGGAAGGAACACGGTGGGGTATAACACCATAGAGTCCACCCTCAAAAGCAGCCATTTTCTCCAACGCAACTGATCCCTGTAGTTTGCAATTAAATTGTGATTCTGGGAGATCTCCAGGCCCGTCCTAGAGGTTGCCAACCCAAGATTGCCCCCCTTCTCCATTTTCTGAGAAAAAGTCTTAACACCCTTCATGACATCTGAGCGGGTTCTCATACATCTCAGTATACCACCGTGGTGCCCCCCCCCCAAACAACCACCCTCGCATTTCTGCCCGCTATCCAAAGCTCTCCCCCCAGAACGCTCCCTACACCCGCTCCCCCGCCCCCTTCGAGAGACCTCAACCCGTTTCCTTTCGGCCTCTTCCCTCTGATTGGGCACTCCAATGGCCTACCCTATTGGCTGCTCCCTCCCAAGACGGTCCTGATTGGCGACCGCTGACATCGCTGCCCTGAACCCTCGGGGAGCTGATAGGCCAGCGCCGCTCACCCAGCTACTCCTGCGGCCGCTCAGCTTGTGTGACCCGGGTGTGTGTGGATGTAGGGGGGAGGGGAGTAGATGTCGCAGCAGCGTTAGGCTTGTCGACGTTCGGAAGGGGGGAGGGACTGGTCCCAACATGGCGGCAGCCGTGAGCGAGGCGAAGGAGGAGGCGACGGTCAAGGAGAAGGCGGAGGCCGCCGGGGAGAAGGGAGGAGGGGGAGGCGCCGTCGGGGACGACAGCGAGGAAGACGAGGATGATGTCTTCGAGGTGGAGAAGATCCTGGACGTGAAGACCGAAGGGGTGAGGCTTGGAGGGGGTGGGCCTTGCAGGGCAGAGAGGACCGCGCAAGACCCTTTGCCTCTCCGGAGGAGGGAGAGAGTAGCATTCCTCCTTCGCTCCCTTTGCTGTCTGGGTGGGCAGGGAGTGATGGCACGTGACTGAGCGGGGAGGTAGAATGGGTGCAGCGGGGGTGGCAGTTGCTCAGTCAGTGACCCATCCTTACTTTATGAAGGAAAACAAGGTTGTCCTTCTTCTAGGAACTCTGTATCTCTCAGGCATATGACCATCAGGTTACCTGCACAGCCACAAGGCACCCCTTATTCCAAAACTTGGCTGCTTGGGAGTGAATTCCTCACTGCACCACGTAATAAAAATTCAGCTTGTGTCTGAAGAAAGGAGCTTTGACTCTCCAAAGCTTATCCCCTGAAAATGTTGTGAGACTCTAAGCTGCCACTGGACTCTAACTCTACCGTCCTACCTGCTTGAAACAATAAATGAGTTAAAAATTCTAGGAGGGAATTTCATGCTTGACTGGACCAGCATAATTTAACAGAAATGAATTGCTGCTTTAAAAACTAACAAGAATGGTTCCAGGCTAAGCTTTTGTGAGTTATATCTCACTCTGTCAGGTACCTCATAAATGTATCTGCCTTGACTTGACTTGAAAGCTTATCCTGAAATTTTGTTAACGTGCCACTGGATTTCTGCTAAATTTTGCTGCAACAAACCAACATGGCAGCACTGGAATTTGAAAGGAATAAAAATGGAACTTTAAGATGTCTTTTTAAAAAAGGTTAATTGCCTGCAGTGTGAAACTGCCACAATATTAGACACAGTGATTCCACTAGAACAATAATATATACATATAGCTGTCTAAAGAAGAATTAGTTAAACACTTTGACAATTTCATTTTTATTTCATTTTTCTTTTACTGTTGCCGCAAGCATTTCAGTTTCAAGTAAGAGGTTCTTATAACACCATTCCAGTATTATAACTCTTAGCTGATTAAAAATAGAGAGAGAGATTGCAACAGCAAAACACTGGAAAATGAATTCGTTGATTACTAATAGAATTTTTAGCAAAGTAAAACAGAAGTTAAGTGACACTGTTAAGAGTAAAAAGTTTATTCCAGAATAAGCTTTGGCGAGTCAAGTTGCCACTTGATTTCTGTTTTACTTCACTGCAACATACAACGCAGCTATACTTTTGACAGAATTTTTAGCACTTTTGGTAAACTTTAATTCCCTGGATTCTTTGAGACAAACCCAAACTGTAAAACTAATGTATAAGTTCATAGTACAAATATGTACTTAGTCTTCAAAGTGTCGTAGCTCTCTCTTTCTCACTCTCTCTTTTAAGGGCAGGTGAGGGGTTCTTATCACAGAGATGTAGGAGTCAGGAGCTGAAAATAGCAGCTAAAAATCTTTCTGCTCTCTTAGTACTGGCTATCTGCGCTCAGAGATGTATACTGCTATGTTGGGGCTGCACAAACTAGATAACACAAATACCTTCCACTTCTCTCTTGAACTTGCCTGCTCTGTTTACTGAAAGCATTTCTCTGCCCAGTGCCAACATTATGCGCAGCTGTGATCTGTGAATGAATGCCTGCATTTGACCTTGCTTTCCTTTGAGTTTATTGTAAGGTAGACCCCATAATGAATTGTGTGTTGAAGGAAATAAATGATTCTAAAATTTTGTCCCCATTACACACACACACAGCTCTCTCTCTCCAGGATTCTGCAAGTCTTAGGGCAGCAATATCCTCTTCTTTCTTTCTTTTTCTTAACTGCATCTCATCAGCTTTCAATATTTCACATCTCCTCATTGGATGGTTGAAATTCCCCAAGTATGTTGGTAGTCTGGTTTTGGTTTTTTTTGACATTTGTGATTGGTATGGGCCACCCAGTTTTACTGCTTGACATTTCATTGTCATTTTATAAAGTTATTTTGTCAAATGAAAAATTTATCTTTATTGTATGTTTATATAACTGTGCTTAACAGGGCAAAATACTATACAAAGTACGATGGAAAGGATATACATCAGATGATGATACATGGGAACCTGAGGTTCATTTAGAAGACTGTAAAGAAGTGCTTCTTGAGTTCCGAAAGAAAATAGTGGATTCTAAGCCTAAACCTGTTAAAAAAGAGATACAGGTATGTTTGATTTCATCTCTGTCTACTCTGATCTTTCGGATGTTCAGAGGTAGAGCACCTGCTTTGCATGCAGAAAGTCCGGGATTCAGTCCCCAGCTAGATATCTCCAGTTAAAAGGGTAGGGGAGTAGGGGGTGTGAAAGGCTTATGCCATACAGTGCTGCTTCCAGTCAGAGTAAACAGCGCTGACCTAGGTAGACCACAAATCTAACTTGATATAAAGCAGCTTCATGTTCACTCAGTAACTTATTTTAGGTCTTTTTCTGTGGTATCAGAAAGAGCCCCATGGTGCAGAGTGAGAAGCTGCAGTACTGGAGTCCAAGCTCTGCTCACGACCTGAGTTCGATCCTGGCGGAAGCCACATTCAGGTAGCTGGCTCAAGGTTGACTCAGCCTTCCATCCTTCCAATGGAATGAGTACCCAGTTTCCTGGGGGTCAAGTGTAGATGACTGGGGAAGGCAATGGCAAACCACCTGGTAAAAAGTCTACCAAGAAAACGTCATGATGTGATGCCCCCCCTGAGTCAGTAATGACTCAGTGCTTGCACAGGGGCATGAATACGTTTACCTACCTTTACCTCGTGGTAACAGCTGGTGACCTTAACTACACTCTGGTTGAATTGTGTTTAACAACTTCTGAGTGAGCCTAATGATCTGGGAGATAATTTACTGTACTGAATAATTTAGCATGTATCTTTACAGAGGACTTGCTACCCATTTCTGTTCTGTTGTATTTGGACACATTTTTTATTTGTCCTTCCTGCATAGTTTGATGTTGTACATCCCCTTAGGAGAGAGACAGGTTCATAGAGATCTTTCAAAGGCCAGTCTTGATATTATGTCCATTAGATTGATAATGTCAGCATTCCTGCAGTCTCCTATTGTATTAAATGTGTGTTGAATGCTAGATCATTTAAAGAAATGCCATCTTTCTCTGTCCCTCCCCCCAGAAGCTGCCTGTAAATGATGATCTGTTTGAAGCAGATTCTGAAGCAGACAGTGACTGGCAGAGTGATACGAAAGATGACCTGTCACCAAAGAAGAAAAAGAAAAAATCTAAAGAGAGGGAGGATAAAAGCCAAGATGAGATGAGAAAGAAAAAATCTAAATCAGGAAAAGGCAAAGAGAAGCCTGGGCTAGAACGTGAAAATTCCTCTGATAGTTTAGCTTCAGATTCGAAACCAAAAAAAAGGACTTCGGAGGCAAAAGAGGATACAAAAGATTTCAAGAAACAGAGGAGAGAGGATTCAAAAGACAGCAGTAAAAAGAAGGGGGAGTTTAAAGATCTAAAGAAAAAAATAAAAGAGGATCATAAAGAAAATAAACACTTCCAAAAGGATAAATCCAGCGCTCTGCAGTTAGAGGATGAATCCAGTGTTCTGGATTATTCTTTCTCTCAGCCGGCTGATACTGAGAGTGTGGATTTGGACTCTGACAGCAGCGAAGAGAAACATAAAATATTTCCTGGGAAAGCGGAAGCAGAAGAGGAAAATGTACCACGGATTTCAGCTGTTGAAAAGCAGCCAGACAGTTCAGCAAGCTCGGATGAGAGTTCTGAAGTGAAGGTGAAGAAGAAGAAGAAGAAGCACAAAAGGGCCGAGGAATTTGAGGACAGCCGTAAAGTGGAAACCAAGGATAAGCATCTGGACAAGAAAAGCACGCACAAAAAGCAGAAGTCGTCAGAGAAAGGAAAATCTACTGCTGAGTTGGAGAATAAGAGACCCGCTACGCCGGCCCTAGTGCAGAAAGGCTTGAAGCTGTCCACTGATGAGCGAGGGCGCAAGTCCATTGACTCTGCCTGGGAGGTAAGCAATCATACGAAACAGAAAAACAAAGAGGCAAAATTCGGCCAAACCCACGCGAGGGATGTACTGCTGCAAAAGTCAGCAGTTTTGGATGGCAAAGAGAAAAGTGCAAATTGGAGAGCTGATGAGGAGAAAACGAAAGAGAGGCGTTCTTTAGGGGAGAGTCTGTTTGAGAAATTTGTCCTGGATCCAGACTACAGTAAAGGAGGGAGCACAGTCAGCAAGAAGGGGCTCTCTAAAAATGATGTGAATACAGAGGACATCTCAAAGGACAGAAGCATCTTATCAAAGGTAATCAGTGCTGCTTTAAGGTTCTTGTATTTTAGTTGTGTGCTTTTCTGGGCATCCCTTTCCACTATGCATTCTGAGGGTGGGGGGTGGAAATCATGTGACACCTGTCATTTTCCTCTCTAATGTCTTTAGCCGTTGGTCTTTGTTTTTTGGATGGAATTACATCGTTAAAAACCAACATCAGTCTGAAAATCATGGTAGCTGCTTCTGAAAATGCAAATTTCTTTATCCCCGTTGCTTCATTAATAAAGAATTTCAGTGTTATGGCATTTTTCTATACTGTTTTCTAAAAAGAATAGTGATCATGTACTGCAGCATATCAACCTCAGTGATTTTGCTTTGACATAAATACAGGAATTGCTTTTTACCTATATTTAGGTTCCTAAAATTTAAAACTTTTGTTACACTCTCTAGTCCATTACAACTGTCATGCTAAGGGAACTGATCAGTCATGACTCTGTTAGGAAAGGAACTTGTGGAAGTGGCTTTGAAAGCAAGAGCGGGGGGTGGGGGGCAAGAGCTGCCTCTGAACGTTGCATTTTGAGTTATCATTGAAATTCTGAGCAGGGTGAAGGTGTGAGAATTAGAGATCTGCTTCGTAGTCTTAACTTTTACAGAATTCTAAGTGTGGTCAATACTATACGGAGTTATGTGATGAAAGATAATTGTTCAGGCTGAATGCTATTGGGTTGGCTCTCACCTAAAATTTTCACACATGCTGGACAAGGTGATTTTTTCACTGATTTCCCCCCTCCTGTGGAGTACCTCCAGCCCCCCCCCCCCCAGCTACCAGGAAGGGAGAGGGTCTGCTGTTCCCAGGGGCCCCATTCCAGGGGGTATTTAGGGCTGCACTGGAGAGGCAAGGAGGTTGCACTTCTGGAATTCTCGGTGGGATCCAAGCCATATTTATAGCACTGTTGCAGAATGTGATGAATAGACCTGCTGTGTCCAATGTATTGTTTGCTTACCTAGCCTACCTTTGTAGTTCACAAGAGGGTTTTTTTTCAAGTGCTCTGCAAAATTTCCCAGTTTCTCTGTTGTGGTGTAGTGGTTAGGGTGCCAGACTAGGATCTGGGACACCCAAGTTCAAATCTCTACTCTGCCAGAGAAGCTTATTGGTTGACCTTCAGGCAGCCACACACTCAGTCTGAACTACCTCACAGGGTTGTTGAGAGGATAAAATGAAGCAAAGGAGAATGATATAAGCCACTTTGGGTTTCCATTGGGGAGATAGGTTGGGGTATGAATGAAGTAAATAGGAAAGCAATTTTTTTAAAAGTCTGTGGTGGCAGTGGGGAGAATTGCCCATTCCTCCACTTGACTTTCACATTTCTACTGGAGACACATTATTGATATGTCATTTGTCACCCTCTGCCCAGTTTTTGCTTGTAAAACCACCATCCAGGCATACTTGATCCACCTTAGCCAGAACATGAGTCTCTTGCAATCATGGCTTCGACCTGCTCAGGTACATTAAGCAGGCAATGTCTTTGGTAATCTCTAGAAGAGATTCATAGCAGTGTTATTTAGGAGGGGGCATTGATGAGGGTCAATATGTGAACCAAGATTTATTTTAATTCTTTAATGTTATGTTAACAGAACAGTAAGTGCAACAGTTCCAAAGTTTAAAAGAGTCCAGTAGCACCTTTAAGACTAACCAATTTTATTGTAGCATAAGCTTTTGAGAATCACAGTTCTCTTCGTCATATGCATGGAGGGCCAAAAGAAATATGTAGATGCAAACAGCTCCTTCTGATATGGAGATCAGTTTGCTTCTGTAAAGGTTCAGAGGAGTTAGAAGTGTTAGTCTGATTTTGCTACTACAGACTAACACTTCTTACTCCTCTGAACCTTTACAGAAGCAAACTGATCTCCATATCAGAAGGAGCTGTTTGCATCTACATATCAGAAGGAGCTGTTTGCATCTAACCCGCCCTCCCCTCTCCTCCTCTATATCTGACCAGTTTCTTTTGGCCCTCCATGCATCTGACGAAGAGAACTGTGATTCTCGAAAGCTTATGCTACAATAAAATTGGTTAGTCTTAAAGGTGCTACTGGACTCTTTTTGATTTTGCCACTACAGACTAACACGGCTAACTCCTCTGGATCTAGTTCCAAAGTTTGTAACTTCTTTCACTATAACTGTTATAGAATGCTGCTTTTAGCACAGTTCTGTGCAGAAAATATGGCACCAGAAAATGTTGTCTCACTAAAAAGAAAGTGGGGGGGAGAATACTGTTTGTTATATTTAGCTTTTATTTGCAGGAGAAGGAAGCCAAAAAAAGTGATGTGAAAGATAAACTCCCAAAGAGATATGACTCTGAAAAGGAAGAAAAGAGCAGAAAAGAACAGAAGGGATTCAAAAGTAAGCATGAAACTCTTAAGATCCCTGCCAGAATTATAAAACATTCTTAGAACATTAGAGTAATCTGTCTCCCACTGCTATAATATAGGATGTAGAGTTTGTTGCTGGAGGAAAGGTTTATAATGCAAGCATGTTTAATCTTAGGTATAATTTGTCCAAATATTTAATGCTAATGTCTTGTGGAAGGGAAGAATATTCTTCAGTGCGAATCTAGCAGAAGTTAGTTTTGTTATATGGTAGTGGTTTTTTTTCTTCACATTCATTCATCTTATATCACTGCTTGTCTTGCACCTTTCAGTTACTGAATAAATTGGGCCATAAACTGCACACATGACATTAATGGATGACTTAAGGGAAACTTGAATCTGAGTAGGCCTTCTTAAGGAGTTCCCTCATGACCACCTTCTTCAATATAGCTGCTTCCTTAAAGAACTAGTTTTCACTGCGGATGTTTAGTGAATCTTTATGCAGCAGTTATTACAAGTTGCAATTTATGCCAGTTGTAGTAATCGTAATAACTCTCTATTCCAGGTTTTAAAGAGATCAAAAGTGCATTTGATGTGTTTAACATGTCTTCGGAAGAAAAAAACGAATACTTGGACAACCGAAAGAAAGAAGAATCTGTGCAGGACTATAGATCTACAGAGGAACTGAAATCAAGAGATAGGTATAAGGATAGTAGGAGCACCAGGGATGAGACAGATACCTGGGCTTACATTGCAGCAGAGGGTGATCGTGAAGCTATCGAGGATACTTTGGGTAAGAAGTATGACATCATAAACATGTATGACGTCATAACGTTTGCTGTCATTGCTTGGAGCAACTGCTAGATGCAGCTCGGGCAGTGTTTATTAAGACTGGCACCTTGAAGAATCCTTACATCCTTGAGAACCAAGTGCTCAGTACAGCATCGGGTTTTTCCCCATACCTATTCTTTTTAGCTCTTTTCATCCTAATTTCATTAGTTTGTGTTCTATGGTTTTGCAGATCAGTTTTCTCAGGAATAGCATCTGTTGGTCTTCCAGCTCCCTGCCACTCTCCAGTTGAGGCTGGTTACTGAGGAATCTTTTTGAATCCTGAACTGGCAGGGCTTCGAAAGCCTACGGCATAAGTGATGCTGCTTAATATTTGAGGGAATCCATTGGCTTCTGTGATGTCTGCTTCAATTCCAAAAATGGTTGTGGATGAATCTGCAGTTAAAAGTTGATGCTTTTCCTTGAGCTATGAAGTTGTTTACTGAACAAAATAAATTGCTGCATAACAGTGATGGTATATTTGACTGGTTCCCCCCTTTTTTTCTGGTGAATTAATCATTTACATAGTTTTACAGGAAATAACTTTTTAGCCAAATCAGGTTTTTAAAAACATAACTTATTATTTGTATAACACAGTTAATATACATGGTGTTTTGTAAAATGACTTAATGTATGTAAAGCAACAAAGAATTTGCACTGGAATTCATTGGTTGTTGTAGTCCATGTGGCAGTGGGATTCCGAGGAGCAGATCAAAATGCTAGCAGGGGATGGGGGCAACAGTAAAGAAGAGAAATCAGGAGAAATCACCCACATTTTTACTGGGTGGGAGGGGAAGGCAGGAACGATCTGCTTCAGTGTGTGCCCTTGTGTTCTTGGTTCATAGAATCCATCCCAATGCCCTGTGTCGCCTTAAATACCAATGTGCTTATTGTGGCATAATGTTTTGATGCTTCTGCTACAATAAAATTTGTTAGGGTCACAAGATTGTTATTTACGGCTGCAGCAGACTAACATGTTGACACCTCTGGATTTTGAATGTTTTTAAAAGTGGATTCACTGCATTTAGTTTCCCCCCTAGATGTGCCCGACTTCTGCTTTCCTTCAAAATGCTTTTGGCAGAAGTATTTCTTAGCAAATGGAAAGGTGATCTCTGAGTTGCACCTCCTCTCTCGAATCACCTCTTGTTTTCTTTTTTAAAGTATTGTAAAGTCTTCATTGTTTTAAATGTTTTATGTCATTAAAAAAACAAGCCCTCATCTTCCATTTTGATTCTGAGGAAGTGCTTCCAATGTGGCGGATTCATGATGGCATAAGTTCCCAGCCAATCAGTGCAGTGCACAGCCACCTACAGCCAGTTTTCCCTGAGTTTGATCTTGGAGAGCTTGTTGCATGTATGATGACAGCGAATGAGCTGCCATAGTGGTAGGCAGGCTGTGGAGGACAAATGGATGGATATGTACAAATGCAAGTGCATGTCCCAAGGCTTTGTTTCTGTTTGGAGGATGAAGACTTAAGTAATTAAAGTAAAAAGAGAGAACGCTACAGCCTGAATTAGTTTTCTCCTCTCTTGAAGGGGGTGGGGCAGAGGTTCCAAGGGCATCTTTCATGAGCTGAAGATGCTACCACATGCATGTCCGACCATGCTGTTCCAGAGCATCTCCTGAGAGTGTGTGGAGGGGGGCTGGATTCAGATAGAACTGCCCTCATAGAGCTTTCTGTTCAGTCCAACATCTGCAAAGATGGTGACTTACTGATAACAAAATTGATCATTTTTTTCTTCTTTTCTTCATAAAAATTCCAACTTAGTAGAGGCAAAGCAACAAACTGTGAGTTTGGGGATGGACATGCAACTAGAGTGGCTAACCCTGGAAGATTTTCAGAAGCACCTTGATGGAGAAGACGAGAATCACTTGGCAGTGGAAGCAATATCCTCTAGTGAGTAGAAGCTACAGAGATGGATCAGCTTCATTCCTTCACATTTGCAAGTGATTTATTTCTGTTCAAATTGCTGTCTTTTAGCTCAGCTGCGTGATGCTGTTAAAAATGGACATTATGCAACAGTAAAGATGGCACTTAATTCCACTGAAGACTATAATCTTGATCAGGAGGTAATCTGTGTGTGTGTGTGTAATATTAACATAATGTTCTTTAGATAAAAATACAGATGGAATTTTAATAACTTGAGTGTTTCAATAAATGATGAGATGTACAAATGCTGATGGAAATATGTTGACTTGCTATTTGATCCTTTTGTCCTGTTGACCTGAATGTGGCTTATAATATTGTCATTGGAACTATTCACACAGTTGCTGGGGAGCTGAGTTAGAATAATTGCTTGACCCTTTGGGGTTTGATAATTGATTATTTAAAACGGTTTTCTTGTCCCCTTGACATCTTTGAACCACATTGTGGTCCATTCATTGGCTGACGGTGTGGTTTTGCCTGTTGGTTTGTGCTGACTGAAGCAAGAGCACACACTTTGGTTGGCCTGTAATTTTTCAAGGTCCAGTTATTCATGCTATGTGTGTAAAATATAAGAGTTGCTAACCAATATGAACTTTCTGGGTAAGGTGGGTTATAAACAACATCGGATGAGCACTTCCACTCCATACACCAAGTGTTTTCTTGAAGACTGGAAAAATCCCTTAACCACAATGACTTCCTAAAAAAAAAAAAAACCCAACCAATATTTAAATGTGACCATGAATGACCTCCTTCCCCTTAGCAACTGTGTTGTACCTCCTCTGTATCTTAGCAATCAGAGTTCTAACACAGGACATTTTTTGGTCACTGAAAACCAAACATTAATGGACCACTGTTGCAGGATTCTAGTGGAATGACTCTTGTGATGCTCGCTGCTGCAGGAGGTCATGACGACATTCTTCGACTTCTCGTCCGGAAAGGAGCCAAAGTGAACTACAGACAAAAAAATGGAACTACAGCATTGATTCATGCAGCAGAAAAGGTGGGTTATTTTTCTGCGTACTGCTTAATGTCCTCTGGAATTTTTATATGGACTTCCTCCCAGCTTTCTTGGAAGAAGTGGTTAAAGGAAGTGCCGCTGGGAATCTGGCTGGCTGCTTAGATTGTATCCCTTCCCAGTCTTCACAGGTTTTACTTGTTGTAACAGAATCTCTCAGTTCCAGAAACTGAAATAACTGTCTGCCCTTTGAATGACTTGTGGAATGTTTAGGGAATGTGGAACGTGAGAGGCTGCGCTTAATTGAGGAAAAGGGATAATGTTGACAGCCTGTGTGTTGTTTTTAACTTTGCCCTTGTAGCACTTTAATTGTGAGAGGGGACCAGCAGTCCATCTTACGTTGGGCTCACTAGTGTGGGTGGGCTGCTGCCCTTGAAAGGGGTTCATAGAAAAATGAGAGATTGGAACAGACCTGGTTTATTTGGGCAAAGAGCAGATCTCGTTACTCCAAAGAGCAAAGCAGTTTTGCTGTAGGAGTATCTGGAATTGGTTGAGATGGCTAATTACTTTGAAGCCATTCTGCGCGTGTCTGGCTTTCTACATTCTGTGTATGTTTTTAATACCATTGTGTTTCTTGTAGAACAACCTAACTACGGTTGCCATCCTTCTGGAAGCTGGGGCATGTGTGAATGTGCAGCAGAATAGTGGTGAAACTGCTTTAATGAAGGTATACATCATTCTGTTGTTTATGTGACTTGTAAACCCAAGGGACTGTGGTCCATCTAAACATGTATGCCTGTACGACATTCCCTCTAAAGACTCCTTTAGGTGAATCCTATCTCAAACACAAGCTAACCTTTAATGATGGAAGTCCTCTGTTGCTAAACCCTGTGTCATATTGTTGAATAACACAGCTTTGTAGTGGTATATTTTAAAGAAGTGTATTATGCGTGAACTCGTTGTTAGTATTTGACCTGAACTTGGCCTCACTTTGCTTCTGACAGCCCATAGGGTTGATGTTTTGCCAGGCTCAGACTAGAAAGGAAGGTGGCCAGGAGAAGACTAGCACTTCTCGTTTTACTTTTCTAGAGTCATCTATTGATGTCACAGTTTGGATAGCCTAATCCCTGAGCAGCTTCACTGGGGTCCTCTGCCCAAGAGGTTTCAGTGGCTGGAAGCTGCTGCTCTTGGAAAGTACATGTGAAAAATGTTCCATGAAGGAAAACATTGGGTCTGAACCTCACTGCTGCTACCAGAAATGCAGATTTTTACTGCCCCTCCCTCAGTCCCTTCTGATCCCTGGAAGTCAGACTCTTGAGCTCATGGGATCAGTATGCATTAATTGCTGATGGGTAGGGCAGAGGGGCTACTGTGTCGATCTCAAACTGCATGGCCTTTAATCAGTGCAGGCAGTTCCGGTAATCGACTTCTGAGGAGTCAAATAGGACTGCAGGAGGTCCACATTCCGTGCACTGGTAGAAGTTGGAATCCAGCTCATTAGCACCTACAGGGCTAGGTTTTCCTTTGCTAGGACAAGGGCTTGGATGGGAAGGAGAGGAGAGGAGCTCCCTCCTCCTGTGTCCAGTGCCAACGTGTTTCCTGGGCTCTCTTCTGCAGGGATTGTAGGCAATGGTGGAGGCATGTCTGTTGCCCCTAGTCAGGCCATTGTTGTCTCCAAGGTAGTTAAACATCTTACAGTAGTAACCTTTGATTCTTTTTCATGATAGGTTCTACTCTGGTACATTCACGTATAATGGATATTAGAATGGCTTTACATATTTAGCAGTTGTTTTCTTAACTCTCACATGTAGGCTTGTAAGAGAGGAAATTATGATATTGTCCGTCTTATGATTGAAAGTGGAGCAGACTGCAACATTTCGTCAAAGCATCAGAGTAATGCCCTCCATTTCGCTAAACAGTGTAACAACTTGCTAGTACACGAGCTACTAAGGAGTCACTTGGCTACGTAAGTACTTGCTTGGGGAGAACTCTGAACTGTAGTTAAGCCACTATATTTTTTTCTGTGTGGGAGAAAGAAGGCTATACCGTTTGGACTCATTTCCTGCACAAGTTCAGACAATATTGATAGTAGCACTAGAAACAATGGCCGTTGTGTGAAAAAATCCAACAGGCTCTAGAAAACTGATTCAGCGGTCCCCCTCCTGATGGCAAGCGGGTGCTTTGCAGTGCTTCAAGGCCAGACATTGGCAATGTGCCTGTGCGGGGATAAAAAGGGAGTCATCACCAACACGGCTTGCCTTTTATATAGTAGGATAATTGGAATAAATTTTGTAACAGTACCTCTTAAGGAAAGTAAGGGCCAAAAGCATCTGGGCCAAGGTACAGGTGCTGGCGATCTCACTCTTCTTGAGGGGGACATACACTGCCTTAATTGATAAAACTGTTCCTCTTTCGGAAGAAAAGTGAGCCTTTCCTGCTTCATTGTTTCAAGGTTGTTGTTGTTTCATTCAGCAGTGTAACATACACATTCATACTGCAGTTCCCCAAAACCTCATCTGATCAAACCATCACTGTAAATGTTAAAAACAATCTCCATCCACATTTTTGAACAAACTATTGTAATACAGCTGAACTATCAAAATCCTCAGTCATTAGGAAGGTTTGGATTTTTATTGTTGTGATTAACAGTTGTGACCTGTGAAATTCTCATTGGAGTTAACATCCATTATTAACAAGTGATATTCTTTTACTGTTGAGAAGTACAGGTCCTTGAAGCCCAGGTTACCTAGGCTCCTTAGGAAGTTTTTGGTGGTGGTAGAGGGCTGGGGGAGGAATTGGACTCTAAACATGTGCACCCTCAGTTCCCACGATCTTGACTGCAAAAGGACAGTCTGCCATACGTAGCCCAGAGAGGTAAGTCTTTCAGTGGCTTCAGGCAGTAGGTAGTGAGAGAACTTTGGAAAAGGCAGTGCCATATCTCAAGAGCGCTTATAGAGAGGGTCTCCCAAATGTTATCAGACCCAGTGATTCTTCCTATAGGCTGTTTGAGCCAAATCAGTCAGTTCCTTCCCTCATGCCTCCCTCTGTGGCAAGGGGATATTCATTGCACAAGAAAAATGCAATCATTATCATTGTCAGGGCTTGCTACGGCCACCGCTGAGCGGGGCGTGGGCATGCCTGGCCCTGACGTCAAAGGGGTGTCAGGGATACTGCAGGACCCTGCTCTGTGGAAGGAGGGGCGGTATACATCACTCAGACTCCCTCTCAGTCCACTCGCTGGCCTGCTCAACCTGATCCAGTCCTCCCCCTTGATCTCCATCTCCTTCATCCACCTTCCTCCTCGCCTCTTCTCTCTCACTCTGCTCTCCTCCAACTCCACTCCATCACGCCTACTCAACCCACCCCGCCCTGTGGGTGGGCTTCCCTTTTATCCCTTCAACCTAGCCATGCTCCACCTGCCAACCATGCCCTCCTGCTGCCTTCTACCCATGGCCCTAGCTGGCCTAGGCAGCTGCACCTGTGCTCGTTTGGCTGGAAGCACTGGGCCGGTCCAGCTGCGCCTTGTTGGCTGGCTGTCCAGCCTCCCTGGCTGCTGGAGGCAGGCACAGCTGAGCCTCCTTGGCTGGCTGTCCATCTCCTCCCACAGAATGCCCCAGGCAGCTCCACCTGGAGCTGCTTAGCTCCTAGCATCCCCCTGGGCTAGGTTATTGCTTTCCAGCTGGGCGGCAGGCTGGGGCATGGCTCTGAGCTGCTGAGGCTGCTTCTCCTCCTTGGCTGGTAAGGCTTCAATTTGGCCCACTGCTGGCTGCCTGTCCCCACTGTCTTGGCCTTTTCCGTCTGCTCTAGCCCCCTCTGGGTTGCCCCCATTCTCCCTACCTGCCCCCCTGGACTCCCACTGGAGGTTGGGGCTGGCTGGCCTCCACCTGCCCCTTCTAACCCTCTGACGCTTGGGTATCTCTTCCCTTCTCCCTGTGGCCGGCTGGGGCTTGGGTGTCTCTTCCCTTCCCCCCGTGGCTGGCTGGTGCTGGGTCTGGCTGTCTGCTGAGGCAGCTGGGACAGTCTCCCGGGGGTCTCCCATCCTCTTCTCCAGGTAAGTCTGGGGGCTGGGCTGTAGACCCCGGACAATCATGACAGAGGTTGATTTGTGGGGACTGGAAGGGGGGGGAGGGTCTTACTAACCCATGTTTCTCCATTATCCCATGTTTTTTTCTACAACAGTGAAGGATATGCAGTGCATACAGACCCTCATCTGTGGTGCAGCATCTGTGGTGCTTCCATGTTTCAACTCTACTAGTTTTGACAAGGAGTTGAAGTTCTGTTTTTTGTAGAACAATTATGTATAAGAATTAACTTAGAGGAGGTGCAAACGCATTTTGCCCTAAAAATTGATAGTTTTGTTTCTTGTTTTAGGCTCTCACGAGTGGCAGAAGAGACAATCAGGGAATACTTTGAAGCCCGTCTTAGTTTGATGGAACCTGTGTTTGATATTGCATGCCATCGGCTTTGTGAGGGACCAGATTATTCTTTGGATTTCACCTATAAACCGCCGCCGAATGTACCAGAAGGTTGTATTTTAATACGCATTTCTTTTCAATTGCTGCATTGAAACCCCGAGTGTATGACTTGCGTAGATGTCTAAGATGTTGTCCAGCAAAGGAAGAGTAGTGCTTAATTCACCCTTAATATTTATATCCTATACCCTTTACATTCACCATATAACCCTATAATCTGTTAATGGTTGGGATGTTAATCTAGTTCTTGAGAAGTTGGAAGATTGGGTTGTGAGAAATGGGAAGTATATCCCAAAATTAGTGGTTACTGAATCAAAAGGGTTGGACCCCATGAATCTGTTCTGTTAATGGTACTCTCAAGGAGCCAGCCATCTGCAGATGCGTGAGGCTTTCCTACTTATGCCTAACACTGCTGTTACAGGGGCCACATCAAAAATCTAAGAGAAGCAACTGCTCTATAGAACAGGAAACACATGTTTGGAAGAGTCTAGAAATTTGAAACTTTATTTCCCCAAAGTAATTCTAACAAAGCAAATCTAAAACAATCTTGCTTTATACTAAGAGCAATGTTGGTGATAGCTGTCTTATCTCTGTGTCACTGGCATTCTGTGAATCAATTGAAGTGTTTCATATATCAGATACTGTTGCTGTTTTCAGAATGCTGATGTTTTAGCAGATGAAAACAGTTGCAACCTTAAGGCAGCTTTTATGAGGTCAGGTATCGGTGACCCTTTGTTTTCATTGTGCCTTCTAACGATGCAGTTGTTTTCTTTTCCATAGGATCTGGAATTCTTTTATTCATTTTCCATGCAAACTTCTTTGGGAAAGATGTTGTTGCTCGACTTTGTGGTCCATGCAGTGTACAAGCTGTGATTTTGAATGACAAATTCCAGCTGCCTGTATTCTTGGTAAATTTTTCCTGTTCTTTCTGGCACATCATAACTCCTAAACATGTAGCTTGCATTTTAAGACTTGGGTTTTTTTTAACAGTTTGGTTTTAACTAGGGCTGTGTGCTTCGGGTTTTGCTTCAGGTAAAGTTACCCGAAGCAACCCGATTCGGAATGCTTCAGTAATGGCCCCGCTTTGGAATACTGAAGCAAAGCTTTCCAAAGCATTCGGAAAGCTTTGGGGCTTGTTTAAAGGGCCCTGCCGCTGCTTGCAAGCCACGTTGCGGTGGCTCCAGGCCAGCTCCTCTGCCGCCCGAGCCTGCATGGTGGTGGGGAAGGCCAGAGCCGCCTCCTCCGGCCCTTCCTGCCCCTCAAATGGCCGTGGTGTGCCCCACCTTCCCCACCACCCCGCAGGCTTGGGCAGTGGCGCAGCAGCAGAGGAGCCAGCTGGCTCCAGGCCACGCAGCCTTGTGCTGCCGCCGCCGCCGCCCAGCTGATAACCCAGGTAAGTGGGTGGGGGTTGGAGGGATCTCCCCAGGGTTGGGTGGGGGGTGGAGGGGTCTCCCCGGGGGGGGAGTTCCCCCCCCCTCGCTTCAGTATGCTCCAAATCTTAACGGAGCATATCGAAGCGATTCCCGAACCCCAAGCTGCTTTGGATTTTGGGGTATTCCGAATCGGTTTCCCGCTTCAGGTAAACCCGAACCTACCCACCCATGCACAGCCCTAGTTTTAACCACATGGTGGTTGCTCCCTGCAGGTTCCACAACCTTCCTACAGGGGCCCAAATGGATTGCAAAACAAGAGAGAAACATGGGAAAGCAATGTAGTTCTGTGCAGAGTGGTGGGATACTACCCACTAGCTGCTGATTTAGTTTCTGGGTACCATTGTTTAGATTCTGGCTTTAACCTATTGAAGCAATAAATACAACTCCTGCATGATTTTAATGGTAGTTTTTCAGAAAAATCCTGCTTTTAATGTTTTTAAAATGATACAAAAATAACTTAATAGAAATGTACAAGTTTTCTTTCCAAATTCAGGCTGTGGGACTTCTGCTCCCTGGGATTTCCACCATGGTTACATATGTGTGTGTTATTTATCACCTAAATATATATGATGTGTATATAGCTTCCTGTATGGAAGTGGAATCCCTGTAAGAGATCCATCATATTTAGAGTAATTTCTGAAAGTATGCACAGTATGAGAGTTTTGACTTTAGGGTTCAGTGCCAAGTAAATATTTTTCCAATATATTTAACTAAAGTATGGCTATATTGGCGTATATTAGCTGCACTATGTAGAACTCAAATCTTGTCTAAATGACTTTAGTTATCCAATCAGTATTCTTGATTTTGAAGGGGAGAGCAAATGGATTCGAGGAACTGCTCTTAACATGTCCTGCTAGGCGATTGGTGAAGTTTTAGTTGACTGAATTGTCATGCTATTCTGCAGAAATATATTTCCATTTTTATAATGTAAAAACAGGTTGCCGAGTACACCAAATAGGTTGTGTCTTAACAGGCAGCATGGTTCTACTTCATATATTTAAGTCTAGGATCTAATTCTAGAGACACTTTTCAAGGGACTGAGATTTGGGGAAATGATCTGCTTAGAGAGACAAGTAGCAAATTCTCTACTAGGGTTATGTTCTTAGTATCCTGGGCTGGACTTCCTGCAAGTTAATACTGAAGGGAGTTAGCATTCCTATCCTTCACGTCAATCACTAGATCAGCCCAGTTTCCCATTAGGTCCTCCTTATCCTCTCTGCTCCCTCCAAGCCCCACAGAACCTGCCGTTCTGCCCGGACAGAGCAGCTCACCCAAACAGATCTTCCCTGAGAGTGGGCAGTGCTAACCACTCCTGGCCTCTGCGTCAATCCCAGCCCACCCGCCTGCCTTCTTCCCCCCAGGCTCACTTTGTCTAGGCTACAAAGGCACCTCACTCCATTGTGAGCCTCACTCCCCGCGATCAGCTTTTGCCCATCAGAAGCCACAGTGATGCCCAGTCCCTTGTTTATCTTACATAGACTTACATGATGAACCTTCTCATCCTCACTCACCTATTTGGAGTAACATGTTCCGTTTTCTTCATATTTCATGCATATCATAGAACTAGTAAAAGTGCTGAAAAGGGCAACTAAAATGCTTAAATGGCTACAGCACCTTCTGAGTAAGGAAAGGTAAAGAGTGTGAAGCTTTCCTTCTTACAGAAGGAATAACCAAATGCTGGCGAGATGATTAAATAAAAGAAAAAAATAAAATTATATAGAATTATGAATAGCATTAGGAAATGGGTGAGAACTTCTTCTTCCATAATGCTAGCTCAGGCACCCAATGAAAACTGATGGGTAGTAATCTAACTTGTGGAATTCATTGTCACAAGATGTAATGATGGCCATTAACTTAAATGGCTTTACAAGGGAATTAAACTAATTCATGGAAGGTAGATCTACCAGTGGCTATTAACCATGCTGATGAAATGGAACGCGTGTGTTCAAACCCTCTCTGTATTTCCGTGTTGGGCTTGGTCTCTGTGCCAGGCATGTAGGCCTTCTTTTAGCATGTTTGAAACAAGATGTTGGATTAAACGGAGTGGCTGCTGTTCTGGATTCCATGACTAGAACAGAAGTGTACTGAAATACCTATACAGTTCAACACAGTATTTAGTGGGTACATAGTAGGATTGAAGCCATGCAATGAGTGTTTGGGAGAAGGAAACAGAGTAGCAGGATGGTTGTAGCCATAGCCAAGCATGAGTGTCTAATGTTTACCTACCAGATGGCTGGCACTGGATTTAGAGGTTCACAGCCAGATCAATTTACTTGGAATATTCCCACCTCCCATTTCAAAACGTTTGACAAATATTACTGCAGATAATATATGAAAAATGTTTGGGATATAGGACTGACCAGGAGCCTGATGGTCTTGCGTCTGGGACATAACCATTTTTTCCCTTGTTTTAGGATAGTCACTTTATTTACTCCTTCAGCCCTATTCCAGGCCCTAACAAACTCTTCATACGCCTGGTAGAAGCTCCTGCTGCCAAGGTGAGTAATGCAGGCATGTGGCATGTGCTGCTGGAATGCTTTAAAAAGGCTTAATCTTCCCAGAGCCCAATTAAACGTTCTAGGTGGACAGCCTCTGCAGTGTTCTATATTAACCCTCTTCTATGGTGACAAGTATGGCAGTGCTGAGTTTTGAGAGGATTTCTCTTGAGTCCTCAGGCAAAAGGTTACTCTATTGATTTTAAGGGGTGCTTGTAAAGTGTGTTTCATCTGTGTAGGGACATGACAGGCACTTGCCTTGCATTTGTATTGCCTAAGCCAGTCAGTGCTTGTGAAATCCTGAGGAACCCTAACTTATTCTCCAATGAAGACAGCCATCAAGGCTTTGCTTAGGAACTGCACAGATTTTGTTGAGAAACCCCAGCATGATGTTATCTGCTGTATCGAGGATAATCAGTGGGTTTTTTTCCTCTTGCAGGTAAAGCTGCTCATAGGCGCATACAGAGTACAGTTGCAATGACCTCACAAACTAACATCGATTCAGTTCTTTCATTGGAGTACATTCTCAATTTTTTGTTAGTTTTGAGTCTGATAAAGCAGTTTGGAACTCTTGTTGCATTTGGTACTCCAATTGTGCTTCAGCATTGGTTTCTTTTTCTTGGACTCCTCTTTCATGTGAACCTGTCTGCCTAGCAGATGTGCTGCTGAAGAATACTGGGTGGGATGGTTTTGTTTTGTATAGATATAGCTATATTTGTGCCAATGACTGTAACTCCACTTTTAAGCTGTAACATCCAGACTGCGTTATTTCAGCATTTCCACAATGTGGAATGGTGCAAAAAAAGGTAACCTTTTTTAAAAAACAGAGATCTTGATTATTTGTAAAAACTAAAAGTTTGTTCTAACTACAGTGTTTATATTTAAGCTTCTTCTCTCCCCCGCCCCCAAGAACTTTACTTGCTGCTGCTGTCAAAGTAACAAGATGGGCAGCATTTCTTTTTACTAAAGGACAGTGGCAAGTAAGATCTTGAACATGGGTAAAGTGCTGGGGGGAGGGGTTGTGGATGGTGGACTAGAAGCATGAATTGGCTTGGGGCATAATTGTAAAAAAGTTTCTAGTGTTCCTGATTTATAGTTAAGTTACAGGGGAAAACATAGATTTGAAAATACTTTCCAATTATTTTTGTAAGACCAGCCCTCCTTTGTATAGGTCCACTCTAATCTCCTGCATCCATGTAATTTCCCCTGAAATACGCACCTGTTGCCCTGTAAATGACCCATTTTTATTGGCTGACAACAGTTCTTTAGTGATTCTGTGCTAATAAAAATGTAAAACATCTGCATGATGTATAGAAAACTACGTGTTTGTAACATTAAACATTGTGAAACAAACTTCAGTGTGCTTTTTTGTTATTCTGTGTTGTTTCAGAGTAGCTGACATAGATCCAGAGGAGTTAGTCTGCAGTAGCAAAATAGCAAAGAGTCTAGTAGCACCTTTAAGACTAAACAACTTTATTGTAGCATAAGCTTTTGAGAGCCACAGCTCTCTTTGTCAGATGCATGGAGGGTATGAAGAAACTGGCCAGAGATATATAGAGAGGGGTGGGGAGGGGAGGGGGGAGAGGGTCATGTAAATATAATTTTTTGCCTTTTATGCTCCTAATAATAATGTCCAGTAGAGAAATAATAATGGATAAATGTTAACAGTTGATCACCTGTTGTCCTTCAGCAGCCAGGAAGTTAGTGCTGCATACTTCACCCTCATCTTGGGAGTGTGTATGGTAATTGTGAATGAGGTAGGTTGCATACAAATGCATTTATACATACTAATCCAACTACAAAATAAGCAACACTGTGCAGTATTAGCTCCTCTTGCAAAACAGCTTTTGAAAGGATCCAAGCAGGAGTTAGACAACCCAGGACAGCACAGCAAGTTAAATACTTTAATGAGGTACCCATTTTCAAAAGCAGGAAAAGATGTAGGAAACAAAAAATGGTCATCAAGTCGTGCACTATTTTCAGTGACTAATTGCAAAAATGGGCCACTCCAGCAGCACCCTACATTATCTAAGGCATGTTACCACTTTATAATCAAGGGCAACATCAAAGTCTCCACGAACATAAAGAGCTGTACTACTTCTGAGCCATTTTTAAGGGTAGCTGTAAGAGTGCACTGCAATAGTCCAACAGAGATGTAACTAAGGCATGGATCACTGGCTAGAGCTGACTGAAGCAGAAATGGCTGCAGTGAATGGGACACCTAATGCTAGGGCAAACGTAGGCTGAACCACTGCAGCCACCTGGCTTTCTACAGTGAGTGGTGTGTCAGCCCATTACTGATTCCAAGCACTGGTTCAGAATATAAACAGCATCCTTGGAATTAGATGGAAAAGAAAGGTATCATCTGTATATTGGTGACACCACAGCCCAAACCTGATTTCTCTCAGTTGCAAATTTAGCAGTTACGGGTAAAAAGACTTGCCCTCTAATCGATTAACAGCAGGCAAAATGGGTGGGAGTAAATGGACAGTTCTTGTAATGGAGGGAGGTGAGCAGCTGGGCTCCTACAATGATTCGTATTGGGGCCAGTGCTATTTAATTTGTTCAAAAATAATTGGGAATAGAAGGTGAACATTGTAGTCACGTTTGCAGACAATACTAGATTATTCAGGCTAGTGAAAATCAAAGCAGATTAAATGTTACAGGAGGATATCTCTAAATTGAGTGAGTAGGAAACTGGCAAATGAAGTTCAATGTAGGTTAATTATAAAATAGTGCACATTGAAACAAAAAATCCTAATTTCAAATATATGCTGATAGTCTGAACTGGCTGAGACTAAAACATCTTGGGCTTGTAGTGAAAAGCTGGATGAAAATGTCAGTGCAGTGTGTAGCAGCTGTGAAAAAGACAAACTGCTTTCTAGGAATTATTAGGAAGGGGACTGAAAATAAAAAGACCAATATAACACCTCTGTATAGATCCATGGTGCAGCCCCATTTAGAACACACTGCAGTTGTGGCAGCTGTTTATAAAATTATGCAAGGTGTGGAGAAACTGGACAGAGAAAGCTTTTTCTCCCTTTCTCATAAAACTAGAATTTGGGGGTACCCAATGGAATTGTTAGGAAATAGGTTCAGGACAAGTATTTCTTTACTCTAAATAAATGGCGGAATTATGAAGGGAGGTGTTGATGGCCATGAGCGTAGACAACTTTAAAAGTGGGTCAGACAGATTCATGGAGGAGAGGTTCATCAATGGCTACCAGCCATGATGACTGAAGGGAGCCCCCCTCCTCTGAGGCAGCAAACTTTTGAATACTGGCACTGAGAGGGAGCATCAGAGGGCCCCAGCCTCTCCATGCCCTGTTCGTTTGGCTCACCAGAGCAAATTGTTGACCTCTGTGTGAAATGGACCCCTGGTATGATTAAGCAGGCTGTTTACAATCAATCGAGACACTCTGCGGCGAAGAGTTCCATGATCACTTCTTCAAGATAAACATTGAATCAATTTCTTAATAGGTCTCTTCCAACCTAAAAAACAACCCACACACAAGATTAAGTCAATAACAAGTATGTCAGGAGTCTTTATCATATCTAACTGGAAAAGCTGGCCATATTTTTAGAGGGGAACTGAACTTTCATAGTATATAAGCATTTCAAACTGTCGCCTTCAATCAAACAGGCTTTCTAGGGTTTTGAAAAAATGTGATTCCCCTCTGAGATAGGAGCTAATCAGAAGCTACTCTTCTCCTTTCAAACTAACTTTAAAACTCAATATTATGCTGTTTTGTTTATTTATATATAACATGCATATAAAACAAGTCTTTAAAATGTGGTTACATATACACTAAGGGCCAGTCCCAGCTTGCTCCACTCACCAACCACGTAGGCTGCTGCACTCACAATATTTAACAGCACTTTGAATACTCAATAAGCAGTTCTGCCAGAAGTGTTGCAGAAATACCAGGTGAAGCAACAGCCAAAATTAGACTTGTAACAAATGTCATATTCTACCTTTCTCCCTAAAGGGGCTTATATAATTCCTCCATTTTATCCTTGCAACAACCCTGTGATGTAGGTCTGAGAGTGTATGACTGGCCTAAGGTCAGTCAGCAACCTGTGGTGGCAGAGTAGGGATTTGAATGTGAGTCTCCTTGATCTTAGCCTGACATTCTTAGCAGTACTCCACCATCCCTATCTTTTTTGCCTCTATTTTCTTGGCTTCTCATGAGTAAACCTTTGCTTCCACTGGAAATAGCAGAGGGGTGAATGTTCTGGAGCGAATGTGGGCCAAGATGTTCCAATGCCCTTCACACCTTTCGCACTGCAACTCCATAATCGTCCTAAAGCTGGTGGCTAATTCTGCAACTCCGATCTTTATTTTCTGATGAACTATGCCAGCCACAAATGGATGAACATGGGAATCCTATGTTTATATATATCCAGTATCAGTGGGTTTCTATTCCCACTTTCAGACACCAATAAGCATCCACCCCTGCCTGTGTAGGACAACAGATACCCCAAAGCCCAACCCAGAGACAAAGAAATGCTCTTCTGCTTGCTAAATAGGACATCAAGAGAGGAAGGAGCTCTTCTGCATTCAGAGTTCACTAAAACATCTCTGCACTGTACTCTTTGGATGAAGTACAGTCAAAAACAAGCCACAATTAGGGGTGTGCACCCGAAAAAGATTCGGGTTTCCTACTTTGGGTTTACTCGGAGCTGAAAAAAGCTTCGGAAAAAAACGAAATCCAAAGCAGCATGCCGCTTCAGATTAGGGGTTCTAAGTCGCTTCAGTATGCTTCATAAAGTTTCGGAGCATGCTGAAGTGACGGGAGGGGGGAAGCCCACCCCACCCCCACCCTTAAACTCCCACCCCACACTCCACTCTGGCGGAAGGCTGGAGCCAATGCCGCACTGGCCAGCTGGCCAATGGAGAAGGCCTTCCCTGCCACTGCCATGCAGCTGCGGCCAGCAGAGAGGGCCTTCCCCATTGCCGTGCAGCCATGGCTGGCTGGCAGAGACGGCCTTTCCTGCTGCCGTCGCCGTGCAGCCGTGGCCAGCACAACCAGCAGAGAGGGCCACTGCCAGAGGCCAGCAGGGAGACAAAAGGGCAGCCTCCTCCAGTATGATGCCAGGTAAGTGGGGGTGGGGTGGAAGGGTGGAGAATGGGAAAGTTTAAATGGCCCTGCCACTTGCAAAAGGGGCCTTTAAACTTAACCCCTGGGGCCCCAAAGTTTCCCGAAGCATTACGAAGCTTTGATTCGGTATTTCCAAATTGGGGCCAGCATGCTGGTCCCAATTTGGAAATACCAAAGCTTTCCGAATCAGACCTGATTTGGGTATTTTACCCAAATCGGATACCTGAAGCGCACACTCTTAGCCACAATGCATTTATTTTAAGAACAATTACATTGTTTCTAAGAAGTGATGGAAGCACTCTAGAAGAGACTCAATCCAAAGAATTCAAAACAAATTCAGTCCTTTTGTTAACTCTGCATGGCAAAAGGGGAATAGGAGAAAGGTACCTGCAACTGCAATGGATCCAAGGTGTTTCACTGCTTTATCCCTGGGACAGCATGCTGGTGACTATACGCCTTCAACAGCACTTCAGCATCAGCACTGTAATAGTTTCCTAGAAACATTTAATGATAGCATATTAACTATAATGGCAGATAAATCATTAGCCTTCCTTTGAAAAATGCCATACTTCCCAAACACATTTCCCCTGGGATCGGTTCTAGAGGGCTAGCTACTTTAGCAAATTTTAGGGAAAAAACAAAGTTTTGTGAGTGCAAAGATGTAACAAATTTTTATTCCTACATAAAATGTAATGGGTTAGAGCCTATGTCTTCAGATGCAATGAGTGGCTCCTCAATATGCGCTCATGTTATATAGGGATATGAAAAACAAACAAACAGCACAGTCAAGGGGCCAAGCAATATACAAAGCCAAATGCAATCATGTAAACTAAATTTAATGGGGAAAGTTAGAGACCATTCAAAGTTAACATCTATAATGAGCGACAACAAAAAAAAACCCATGTTTGTTCAAGCAGGGGAGAGGGTTCCAGCAGGAAACTCTTGAAAGGGGATTCTTTAAGAGGGTTCCTTAGCAAAACCTGAGAGTTGGTTGGCACCCATTACAGGCATTAACTACCTAAGCATTGGCTATCAGAGGTTTGTGTATCTTTCTTGATTATATTTTCATTTCATGGTTACATTTACCCTATAGAACCCATACTTCATGGCTCCTTAACCCTGCTTTTATTTATTTTTCATTACCCCTCATAAAATAACTGCATAGTGAAACCCCAGCTCATAAAATCTGGGAAAGTGGGCACGTCCACAATAACTTATTTTGGAATAAAATATTTTTGAGTTTATTTCTCTTGTATCAAGTCTAAAAAAGCAGGACAGTTTTCTCAACATTCTGTGGAGCCCTGTCCTCGGGAGCTAATGAAAGGAAGGCCCTTCCCTTTTGCTTGGCAGCTCAATACCTCAGAAGAGGCTCTCTCTCTCTCTCTCTCACACACACACACACACACACACACACACACACACAGAGTGCAATTTGCCTTCTCTCCTGCTGCTACCAAGATGCCAGGGAATTCAGCAAACAGGTGGTATAGAGATGAGAACATTGTCCCCAACATCATCTCTAGGGAGTGATCTCTCTAAATTATCCATTGGGCCAGGAACCACTCCACACACCCCTCTTCCAAACTAGATGTGACAGTGACATGTCATTCATATGTCCGCCTGTTCTCATGAAATGCATGAGAGAGAAAAATACACAGATGAAAACAGTTAAACCCTTGTGGTTCAGTGGTGGAAAATCTGCTTTGCATGCATAATGGCACAGCTTCAATCTCTGGCGTTTCCACTTAAAAGCATCAAGTAGTAGGTGATGTGACAGACCTCAGCCTGTGATCCTGAACAGTCGTTGCAAGTCTGGGGAGACAGTTACCTCAGTGTTACCAACAATCTGATTCAATATAAGGCACCATACTGTGCCACACTCTGTTGCTTAAAGCATTTTTCTTCTAGACTGATTTTCTTCTGGCATCAGACATGGGATGGGATTCAAAAGTTAAGCAACAGAGTGCAATGAGGCAAAATAGAGGAGTGGGAAAAATTTAATTCCCCGCTATTTTTTCTTTAAAAATTAAAATACCATCTTGGTTTTGGGTGTTAGGCAGATAGCCTTGTTGTCTCTCTCAGATGGTGTGAATGGCAAGACTGAGATGTCTTGTATTTCCTGCACAACCCCAAAGGGAAACATAGGATGTAAAGGTAAAAGAAAAAATAGGTACTGCAAAGCACTACACTGTATAATTGTAACGGACACAATTCATCACCTATAAAAGAAAAATCACAGAGACAATATTACAAATTGAAATAATTATTGGAACAAAGTGCAGTTGTGTGTGCTGAATACACACCATCAAATAGATTTTCAAGTAGTACATCTCCATTCCCACACTATAAGCAAAACAACTGTAAGAAGTTCTGGCTCTCTCTCATTTAACCAAGGTCTAAACCTTAAAGGATATTTTCATTTTCCTTAACACTGCTAAGATTTGCTGTCCATTACAGCTGATCTGTAAAAAGACAATATACCAGATGCCTGTCTTGCTTTGTGATGGACTCCTTTTGAATGTGTGTTCAGTACCTATGAATGCATTTTGTTCCAATTATCACTTTCAATTTGTAATATTGTCTCAAGGATTTTTCTATATGGGTGATGTATCCTGTTCATTACAATCACACAGTGTGGTGCTTTGTAGTACTTTTGTTCTTGAACAAATCCCCACTCTGCCATAAATTCAGCAAACGGAGCTTCTGCTTCCTGCCCAGCCCTTTGCTCATACCCTTAACTAACAGAAGCAGAATTAGGTGAAATAAGTGAGCAAACACAATTTGATTAATTTTTATAAATAAAGGGCAGTAAATATAGGTTTTTAAAAGTCCAAGTACAGAATCAGAATGAGATTTGTAAAAAAAACAAGCTACATGCTGCCCTGATCAAGCGCGTACAGTTCTTTCAACTACACAACTGTAAATGGAAGTGCTTTTCCTATTTCACATCCAGAACAAAACCCTGCAAAATTGTTGTTCAGGATGTGTTTACAATCTAGCATCCAATATATTAGGTGTTTATTACAGCATCTCAGAGCTTCCACATCAAAACAAGTTTCCTTCTAGCTCTGTTCAACGTAAAACCAGAATTTATTCTAACTGTGCTTCATTTGTAAACTAGCATTCAGCTTGCAGATGATCATTCTAACCTGGTTTGCCTCAACAAATGTTGGTTTAATCATCTTCACTCTTTCCTTTGCAGAGACTTGGATTATAGCCCCAAACCTGTACTGCAGCAGAGGAGATATCATGGAGAAAGCCAGGATATCTGTGCTCATAGGTCTTACAATATCATATTTAACACTAACTGTAGTTGAAAGACCAATTTCAAATCACGTTTCAGATTCTGGTTTGATGTATCTTGCAGTGCCAAGCATAAGGCTAAGTACCTCAGTAACGAAATTAATCCTCTAGACCTGATGGTGGGCCAAGTTCTACCACCAGCACAGCAGTTGTTTTTCAGGCTGAAATGACACGGAGAAGGATACAAGGCCATCGACAATTACTTATATAAATTCCAAAAGACCTTTGGAGTGTCTCTGCATTTCCAACATCATTGTAAAATGCTGAATCAATGACTCACAGAAACTAAGAGGCTTAGAGGCATTCAGTTGGAATGTAGGGCACAGAAATATGGTTCTGAATTCGTTTGCTAAACAAGTGTAAGATGTTGCTTTGGTTGATGCAGCATACAGAAGGAAATTATTTAATAAGTCAATCACTTGCTTCAACACAGAATGTTCCATTCTGAGTCAATTTCAATAGCTACCTGAGTACCTGTCCCTTGAAAAAATTAAGAGGTGGTCTTATACTTATGTTTATTGCTAAACTACTTGTGTTCATAGAAAGTCTCTCACCATCTTGGCAAATATTTTACTGTCTTTATGATCCCGCTGTAACCACTTTTCTAGATTACACAGCCCCCAGTCCCATTCATATCCTAGACTTTTATAATTTATCATTAATAAACAGGTGATATTCCATACGGTAAGTTCCCAACCCTTGACAAAAATTCTTCTCTTAATAACATCTTAGTGAAATTTGGCAGGTATAAATATATTGTATCAAGAATATATGCAATTCCATAAAATTCCACGAATTATTCTTAACACAACAGCCTTGTGGATTTGTTGGTTCTTTTCATCTGGAATTTGCCATCTATTCCTATTAAATTTCATCTCTACTGGCTACGACAGCTAGACATCATAGTTCCAAGGTGAACACACTGGTAAGCCCACAGTTGTAACCCTGCTTTGTCCATTAACTTATTAGGTATTATATCAGTTTCAACAACCCAGATGCAATATGGAGAACTCATGAAGTTTTATAACATTATGGCAGAAATGAGAAGTGCAACTTAAGGTTCTATACAAATGCTAAGAACTATTTTACCAATAGATAGACGTTAAGTGGTAACTTGAAGCCTCTTCTTTGCAAAAGTTTCCTATATTCAGTACATACCCATTCCAAAACACAAAGGATGTTGAATTCAGTGATCTTGGAACAGTCTCCAAACATGTTCCTCAATATCCATTCATAGAATTATCAATCCATTAAAATTATTACCTTCCACGTGCAGTATTTCAAGCAACCGTGTATCCCCATTATGTCCTTGCCAGTCCACATTTCTCAACTTTATTTAGGATGATGTTGTATGTGCTTAAGTCAAAAGTTTAGCTGAAAGAGAGATATAGTCTGTTGACTGTATTCCCTTTGCAATTAAAACAATTCATTTTGCTAAGAAAGCGAACACATCTGACAGATAATCAAAATGGTGCCAAGCCATTTACTAAACAATACCACATCTCCCAAATATTCATTAGTTCCATGTTATATATCTAGGTAGTTGTTATAGTGAAAGTCCTGCGTTTCTTCAAGAAATCTAAAAAGCATTGCTGCTCTGTTCACATTTTTTCAGATACGTAGTTTTTAATGAGCAAGATCAATAGTTATACCAGATTAATAGCTTGCTGGCCTGTGACTTGAATGTGAATTACATCTGACTACATCTATTGTGCACTTTGCATATTGATACTGTAAAAAGCCATTGAGGAATTGTGAACATTGTATTGCGCAAGAAGCGGTTCCATAGGTGAAAAGCCAGTGTTCAGGTTAAACTAATGGGCATCCCTCCCCATTCATACCCAGACATGCAATTTTTTCTTCAGGAAAGTACAATTATATGTTTCTTTCCCAACCAGAACATATTAGAAAGTAAGTATAGAGTCATTTCCTAATTGAATAAAACTTTGGTATATTTAATCTTTCCCCCTATTTCTGTAGTAATTCATCAAGGATTAAAATGAGGTCCCCTTCTTTTCCCTCTCATAATCTGTTCTTGGTCCCATGGGATTTTTACTTATTGTTCAGTCCAAACATGCCCCATCTACTGTTGTTCTTGGCAGGATCGTTCCCCTTCTGTAATTTATATTAGACTTAACAGATTAACATTTTCCTAAAATAATTTGCTAAGAAGCTAAACAAATGAAGAGCTGGATTTCCTTTCTGCTTCTGCGTTTTCCCAGAAATTCTCTTCTCCTGTTCTTGACAATATTGCTGTTTTTCCTCATTTCAGAAATCTGAAGTATTTTGCCTTTCTTTGCTTTCTTCCAGGCTTTTGCCAAGCCTCTTTCTTTTAAGAGCTGTACACAGAACTTCTCTTTTCCAAGTTGCTTTACTTTGAAAAAAACTTGGGATTTTTTATCATCAGTATTACAGATATGGGTTTAGTTATTACATCTGGCTTTGACTTCCTTTGGTTCCAATGGAAAATACATTTCCAACTTAACTTTTTTTTCCCCCATCAGACTAGGATGAAATTTGCAAGGTGATCCTGCCCTGTGGAATTTCAAGAAGACAGGAGATAATGTTCCTGTTTCATGTGTAGTTAAAACTCCTCGTATAACAACACTGATCTGTATTAGAGTTCCAGTTTGAAAAAGTGGAAGTGCACAGGCAACTAGCACTAAACCTGGCTCCCTTCGTCTGTACATTTCAGTTTTATTAAAAACAGAGATAACCTCACTTCACACATGAACAGAAGGCTGCCTTTTCCCCTTTACAGGGATAACAGCAGTTGGAGGAAAATATGGGAGGAAACAATGATCACTATCTGCACATGAAATTAATGTACTGATCTCTTCCTTGTCTTGTTTGATCTGCCTTCCAAGGGCTAAGAAAATAATTTGCCTCAATCTCTCCCTGCTGCCCCAGTCAGCTCTACAGTGGCATGCCTGCCTGTCTCCCAGAGGTTATAAGCAATACATTTGCCTCTCTCACCTGTAGGCACGCTGTCTATGGGGGAAGGGAGAGATGATAGTTCTATTTCTTATCAAAGTGTCAGCAAAGTACAGCACCAGAGGGCTCAGAGAAGGGCATACAGGGTCTGATGGGGATACAGAATCAAAAGCTCCTTGCTGCAACCACACCACCAGTCAAAGCATTTATTTGTAGAAAGAGAAAACGTTATCCACAGAAGCACCTACTGGAAAAATTTTCTTCAGTGGGAAAATCAGCTAACTCTTCTGGTTGGAAGGCAACACTGTCAGATTATCTGCTGAATTACTCTAGCCCCTTGCAGGACCTCCTGCTCCTCTCACCTTGTGCAACTGTGAAAGGGAAACAGCAAGATATTAATCCTTGCAGTTGGTCATTGTGCTGACAACTGTTGCTTTCAGCGGTCTGTTAAACATAACGGAAAGAGCTGGTTTGGATTTTTATTAGTTCATATCAGTGTGTGCTGTTCCTATGTTCCAACTCTATTTAGAAAATTTTCTTGCAGCCTTTCTGTAGGAAAGGCAGCTTCCAAATAAAATGAGTTTCTTAAAAAGCATTAAAAGACAAAACAGAGTAAAACAACTAAAACCCAGGAAAAACACCACCCCAAATCCTACCAAATAGATAACACCAAGCTAACACTGGGATATATGAAAAGTTTCTGGGGAAGAGAATTCCAATTTGAGGGATAGCTGCAAAGAAGACCTTCTTTCAAGGTCTCCACCAGCCCCAGGTTTGAGGTGAGCCAGAAGCATACTGGAAGCCAGTAAAATATATGTAATATTGGTTTAATGTGTTTATTTCAGCATGCCTTTTAGCATTGTGGCTTCAGTGTTTTAAACTACATGACATTTCCAGATCATCTGGAGTGTATCTAATCTGGATGCTACCAAGGTACTTAACACTAACAGTGGCCAGGTCAGCTTTGAGCAGGCACTGTTGCAGTTCACCAACCAACCAAAGCTGGAAAAAGGAATTTCCCTGGGAGAGAGAAGGATCCAGGAGCACCCTCAAGTACAGTTCTTTTCTATTTATATCACGAATAATCTTTTTTTCTGATTTCCATAATATTAATATTTGTGTTTTTCTTGATCTTCCTGATTGTACCCTTAAATTTCTCCACTGTCTTAAGTTCTACCACTCATTCAACATTTTTGCTCATCTTTCAAATCATGTTACCTCTTTTTTTATCACTCTTCATTGGTTTCCCTCTTTTCTTGTATTCACTTTAAGCTTTTTGTACTTGATTACCAATACCTCCATTCGCTTGTCTTGTCTACATAAATTTTGTGTATGAGAGAATCAGAGCCTGACCAACTAACCCTCAAGTCCATTGTTTTATACCTCCATCTTATAGTTAAAGATTACTCACTCTGTTCCTCACCTGCATTCCTCTTCCCTTGGCAGTTCTCCCCAACAGAATGGTCTTCCATGTGACATTCAACTTATTTCATCTGCTTTGCTAGCTAAATACCTCTTTACTGTTCATCTATTGACCATGACTCCTTTACCTTTATTTCTTTTCTCCTCAGTGTGTCTTGTCTATACATATTTTATTTTGTTGGTTAGCACCCAGCAATTTTAGTGCTTTATAATATAATTATGACTATTATTAATAGTGGCCAGCGTTCATTCCAAAACTTAAGGACACTTAAATTTTATCAAGAGGGAACAGTTATTTTCACTAATTTCCCCCTCCTACTTTAGACCACCATTATGCTGTTCCTGAGGGGCTGCTAACACCCTAGGAACATTTTGAGAAGTTTAATTGGCTGCAGCAGGAAGGGGAATCAGCAGAAGTCACCACCTCTTTTTAAGAAAACATAACTGGATCTTGGATATAGGCAGTACCATTCTTTTAAACTGCTTCCATTTGTAAACTCTCTTTTATAGTATCATTTTCTGTTGTTTTCTATCAACAATTTTAAAGGGTATTCTGAAACATAAGTTTTAAATTTGTTTCCAGAATACTGAGTAACTTAAGTGAAGCTTACCAATGCACAATTTTGGTCTAATTAACATGTAAACAGAAATGATATAGAACCTAGTAAGGAATGTTTTACTCGCCATTTTTCCCAGCCCTACATTTTGAGCCCACATTATTTATAAAGTGACAGGCGCGTATTCTTCACAAGCTACTTTTCATTTCACAAGGTATTATAGGGAAACACTCCAAACATATATTATTGTATGCTGATTTACAGGATACACTTGCAAGAAGCTCCCGAAGACAACAAAATCCACTTAAAACACTGTTGAAGCTCTTCATTAAGAAATTCCATAGTGAGTATGAGGAACACAGAAACATGACCAAGGCCTGACTTTTCTTGTACATGTCACTTTCAGTTTCAGGTCCCAATCTTTCATTCAGAATTTTAGTGATAAGCACTACAACTGTTACTACTGTATAAAACAGAGCTACTTAACACTTCAACGTGTATTTCAACTTATTCTAAAGACAAAGGAATAAGTTGAAACAAGTTTTTTTAAAAAATGCCTCTCAACAGTATATTTAGTTAAAGTTCAGTTTCAAATTCCACCACAGTTGAGGAGAAAAGGTTGTTCCACTGTTGTGAACTTTATGCCGCCATGATCAGGAGAAGGCATCACTTTACAACTAGAACATCTCCCAGTTTATACATTTAAAAACATCTTCATGCCTGGTATGTCTATGCATTTCTTCTCGCTCAGTTATTTCAGGGAGAAAAGGTTACAAGTGTGAACCCCCAAGAAAAATGATCCTCAGAGATGCAGTTCCTGACTGTATACTGGTCAGATGTTGTATTCCTAATAGAAGGTAACAGACAACATTATTGACAATGAAGAGCACCACGTTTTAAAAATTACATCATGGGTAGTCAACAAGCAGTTGCCATAGGAAGTTGTGGCATGCCTGACTGAAAGAAGTCCTCATAGGTCTATCATACAATCTCAGACCTATACTCTTGACTTGCCAGACATGCACAAGCACTGACGCCCAAACTACACAATATGAGGTAATTGATTCATCTTCCCAGTAAGGTGTAGTGGGGGTGGTGAAGTAAGGTATTTCATTAAAATCTCTGTGCCCCTGCGATCCCCATCCAATGATGCAGAAGTCTTAATGTGATGGCATGATGTCTTAATATCCGCCAACAGTTATTATCTGAGATACAGATCAACAGTACCATGTATCCCCTCCCAGAATGTGTTGTTTGGTCTTAGATGTGTGTTTGCAAAGTGGACAGCTTTGAGAATTTAATCAATAATGAATCAAATGAGAATGAGTTAATGTGATTTCTTTTCTAGAAGAAAAAATCTTGACAGAAAGCAACTTTTATATTAACTATACATAATTGTGATGTTTCATAAGCTGTAGGAAATGTAAAGGTTTACAATAATAGTATCTCAAACCATTTTGGTAATTAGATTTTTAAAAATTCAACTCTAACTTAGGATTTGGAATATGGGCAAATACAAATAATCCTGTCGTAAGTCACAAAACTCTTCTTTGTATTAAAACTTCTCTGAGGAAAAGTAGCCTCCAATAACTAGCAAAAACCAGAATGTCCTCTTTTATGTTCAAGTTCCAAGCCTATTGAAGTTGACTGAAAGATACCTATGGAATATCAAGTTGCTACTAATTGTACTATGCAATTTTCATTTCTTCCAGGCAAAACAATAGTGAGCATCAGTATACAGTGGTTCCACAAAATATTTGTGATTTTTATGCCTTCTAGACCTTCAAAAAAGTGTCTTTCCCCCCTGAAAGTTGATTATCTCTTCACACCCCAAATTCCCATTTCTCTCAAGTCTGTATAGTTTCTTTAAATTGAACTAATGCATAGCTATGTACCAACAATTTTTTTTGCTAATTATTTAGAAAAAAAATCAAAATGATAGCAAGAAAAGTAGTTCTTTTATAAAGACTTTTAAAAATGCACACATTTGGAGTAGATGGTGTGGGTTTTTTTCTAATTTTCATGAGATCAAACTTCCAATAAAAATGCATATTTTACATAGCAATAATACAATAAATGGATTGATTCTGTTATGCTGATACTCTGATGGTTGTAGAGTACAGAAATGATTAATCTAGAGAACACCCTCAGTAAGGGAGAATAAACATCTTCAAATAATGCCTACAGCGCCACCTTACAAATAGCACATCATGGCAGCTACAATGACCTCCTTCAAATCTGATGAAAACCAATCAGTAAGAAAGATGCACACAGAATGCCTTGACCCCAATACGCTCAGGAGAAAGATAGGCATACAAGTATTTTACAAAAAATGCAGTGTAAAGAGTACTTTAAGAAGAATCCTGTAAATCCAACATGTTTAAAGGAAGTGAGGTGAGTTTTTGTTTTAATATTTCTGTGAGCTGGGGGTATCAAAACTGCTTCAACATGAGCATTATCTACACGGCCTCCTTGTCAAAACAGCATAATGAAAAGAACTTTCAGAATTCATTCATTTTCCAGTATCTCATAATGACCCTCCATCATCCATGTCCCCCTTTCTGTGTCTATTCCATCTTACCTTGCAGTGCAGCAGTCACCAGGATATGGCCAGTGTTCTAGTCCCACTTCCAAAATAGAAATAGCAGGTTTGGACAGTCTTTCTGGAGCTATAACTTCTTAAGCCATGCCATGAATATGCAAGGATGACAGGGAAAGGAGAAGCTGTTTGCCACTGTAGAGATTTATGGCTTAGTGTTATTCATATTCTCCTATATCTTATATCCATCTGTTCAAAAATACCTGAAGATCTAATAAGGATATTTTAATACATAGATATGCACAAAACAAAAATGTACACTAAAATTACAGTATTTCAAAAAACTTGTAAGTGGCGTGTCAGCTAGACAAAGTTTGGAAGTCTGTTCAAGTTTATAGCTTCAGAGGGAGCAACTGCTAGTGCTGGATCCCATTGGTTGATGAGCTCTGCCAAGGCAGAGGACTTAGCTGATTCTTAGATAGGCTGTCCACAGCCAACAATGCCCGTTCCCACAAGGTGGCCTTGAGCCTGGTAGTTCTTTCTGCTCTGGCCTTAGGAGTGACGCTCTGGCAATGTTTGCCAGAGCTAACCTTATGTCCCTCTCTCAAACAGATGAGGCAAAGTGTGTTCCCATCAGTCTTAGTCATTTTTGTTCTGCACTGAATGCATTTTTTGAATACGGCTGTTTCAGCCATCCTGTTTTTCTGTTTGTCTCAGCAAAGAACAAAGTCAACAGAAGTTTATCTAAGCAGAACCTCTCCAACGGGAAGCAAAAGAGGAACTAAGGGTCCAGGGACTCGCCCCTCCAGGAAACAGGCGACACATGAGCTCTGGGAGGAAACAGGCAGCCCCTAGAGGAATTTTAGCTGTAGAACCTAGCAATCGGCAGGCTTGCCCACGGGGGACTGCACACAAGATTGAAAACAAACCATCATTTCAATTAGTATCTTTGAACATACAAAAAGTCTATCCTCTGAGACTTACATGGAAGAGAGGTTATTTTTCCAATGTAATCAGAATAGTATTTCTATACACGTGCAAAATCTTTATAGCGTATTTTAATATTACTTTACTTCAACTATCACAATTGAGTGCAGAATGTCTTGAGGAAAAGAAAGCTAGTATTTTGTTTAGAGTGCAATCATACCAACAAGTCATTCCTGAATTGTAACAGTACTGGTTCAACACTGCTATGCTAATATAAAAGGTACAGGACACCCTTTAGTCTTGGCTGTAAATCATCTGCCCATGTTGGGACTTCACATCATCTAGGTACCAAAAAAAGAGCACTCTTTTGTTTTTACTTAACATTCAGGTATTGTGCCAACAGATTTAAATAACAGATTCTTTTAACTAACAGCGCAATCCTGAAGTGGGAGGCAAAGGCACACGCAGAACTGATGAGGTGCTCCAGCTGTATATCTCTGAGATACACTGGAGTAGCATCTTGATCACCTTGTGCCCTGGTGGGAAAGGGGTGTAACAGATGTCAGCTCTCTAAGCCACTGCAACCTGGGAACGCCTCCCCCCCAAACCAGCAGACACTTGCACCATCAAAAAACATTGTGTAGCCCATAGGCACTCATATAACAGAAAAGACCATGCACCTCTACAGGTGCAGCCTCACCCAAAAGCCCCAGCAAAGCACAGGAGGCCAGCTGCAACCACAAGTAATCACCCAGCTTCCCAGCAGTGCTTAACCTCCCAATTCTATGTAAACCTGTCAGGATGACCCATGGTTCAGTAGGCAGGGCAATGTGGCACGGACTCAGAAGTCTCTGCCAGGCAAACTTCCAGCATGCAGCATTGCACTTGGGTGCTGGAAGAGGCACTGAGGGGAACACTTAGCACTAACACCCAAGGGAGAGAGCAAAATCCATGTCCAGCTAACATGTCTAATATTTTAGAACCCTAACAGGACAGGTACCCTATCTCCAGAGGTTCAACCCAAAGGGGCAACCATGCACTGACAGGTGAGCAGCAATGGGAATCCAGGTGTCCCAGTATGCAAGTCTACACCTGCATCCTGTTTCATTTGCACAAACCCAGGCACCACTCTGGCAATGCTGGCTCCCACACCATAGGCTAGTGGTGTGTGCGTATCGGGCAACTTGAGCTAGGCTCACCAAGCATCATGCCCCATATCATGCAATGGCACATATTCCCACGGACTTTTACCTGGGACAACTGATCAGTCTATGATGGGGGGCAGGGATTCTTGCAGCCCCATATTGGGCTGTCAGCATACTCCTCTACCAGGGCACTACCTCCCCAAGGTGGGGGACAGCACAACTGCGATTTGGGGTGCCTGGCAACTACCCCACTATGTTCTACAAATCAGCTGGCCAAGCAACCATGGGGCCGCTGCCTTGCAACACTAGGGTCCTATGCAGCAGTAGATGGAGTAGCTATGGAGCAGTTCCTTACAGGATCAGTGTTATTTGGATGGCTTCACCATGTGCATTAGGGGAATTCCCTGGCAAATGGAAATCCCCACCGCAATAGGGTGGAACCATAGACCCTGTCCAGGCCCCACAGGTATGGTTGTGTCTGGCACATATCAATATTTTCCATTTCTGCATGTTTCTTTTTAGTGTCTGTTCAGGTGGTAATTCAGCAGAGAGGTTGTGGGAGCATAACCAGCGCAGTTCCTGCCACTCTGCTCAGTCACTGGTTCTAGCCTGGCCCCTGGAGCATCCTGCCATGAACAGTGTTCCAACCAGCAAGTCTGTCTCACTCACATGCATATGAACAGCTCAGCCTGTCTCCTCATGACCGCTGGGATCAGCACACAAAAGCACAAGTGACATCTGAGCACAGGAAGTTGCAGCTCAATTCACTGGACCTCTTCACAATATGTTGTTTAATAAAATGTGGGGTATTCTACAACTCTGTCTTTGTCTACCTCTCACATCCAAGGGGGTGGGCTCTGATTATGGGATGTTTATGGTGAGATCACAGCTGGTCTTTCTGGTGCCACTGGACTTCTGCTGTGTTCAGGTGCAAAACATAGCAGTATCATCTTGAATGCTGACCCTAAAAATTGGCACCCCTGCCCCCTTCTGCTGGCTGCTATGTGCAGCTTACATAATAGGCTGGAAGGTGGTCTGAGGGTGTATTTGGCAGGTGGTCTAAGGGAGGTAGTCCTTGGGTCCTGATTCCCCCCCCCCCATACACTGCTGGAATCTGATAAGCCATATCTCTGCCAAAATGACGGAGCTCCAGGATAGCCCACTGGTTGGGCTGTTTTGTTCTCCCTCTTCTGTGGTTTGCTGGGGTAAAACGTCAGCTCCAATCCAAGGCTTTTGCCTGCCTTTTACCTTTCCCATATGGGGATTGAACCAAGAGACCTGGAAAGGCTATCTCAGAGCCACACTAGAAGAGATGCTTGACATGTGGGGGACACGCGTCAGTTTCCTGCAAGTTTCCATGGGAAATGCAGTGAGAAAGAACCTGTCAGGGAGAAGAGGGAGATTCCCCCCCCTTTCTGGGGCAGAGGTTCTTTCTCTAGGTGTATCATCTAGTCTGTTCGGCTCCTGAGTGCATTTAGAGGAGTGCACTGGCAGCAGTGAGAGAAAGCACGTTCCCCTTGCTCCTTTGCACTCGGGAGCAAAGTGCACTGGCTGGGGTGAGAGGGACAGGGAGCTGATCTCGCCGGCAGCTCCCTCTCCCTGCTGCCAGCATGCTCGGCTCCTGAGTTCATTTAGGGGAGCAAGGGGAGCACACTGGCAGCAGCAAGAGAGCCAAGCAGACTAGATGAGATACCTAGAGAAGGGACTTCTGCCAGGGATAGGGAGGATTCTCCCTGGCAAAGGTTCCTCACTGCATTTTCAGTGGAAACTTGTGGGAAACTGACGTGTGTCTTCCACATGTCAGGCGTCACTTCTAATTTGGCTCTCAATGTCCTTCCACTGAGCCATGCTGGTCTGTGTAATGGCCTCTGCCTGGCCTCATGTGGCTGGTGATGTCAGGGCTGCAGTGGAGTCCTGAAAACCATTCTTCCTTTGAACTGACCCTCCTGGCACAGTAGTTAGGATGCTGATCGTGGGTGTGGGCCTGTGGATTCAGGCCTGGCCTCTGTCTTTTTTTGTCTATTTTTTACTTTTTCAGGGGAAGGTTGTTATGTGGTTTAGACCACAGATGAGTATCCTGTCTGCCATGGAGCCCCTATGGGTTGGAAGGACTACTCAGGCCACATGCCTCTGTTGAGTGCAGTGTCCAGATTGTCCAACTGGTGAGTGTTAATGGGGTTACTATGGTCTCCCCCAGGGGAATGTCAATAGGATAAAGGGTGTTGGCACCGCTTTTGCATTGTCAGCTAGCTGCCACTACCACAGAGGCCGTCAGGATTGCGCTGCTCATGTAAGTTTGTCTAATCAGATTCAATATTATCACAAAACCACCTCCCATTTTATAGTGTGTGTTGCCTTTTGCATCTAACAAAAGTAATAAAACTAATGTCATTTTATATTTGCAAAATCAGATTAGTAAACTTTTAGCTACAATCATTTCAATATACTACCAAAAATCGAGGTTTGTTCCAATTGCTGAAGTCTGATTTTATTTAAAAAATGGTGTGTCTGCGTGCGCATGCAAACTGTCATATGTAAATCTGCACATACACACACATTTGGTACCATGAAAATCATTAAGGAGAAATATATTATTTCAGTGGGGCTACACCAATTTGGATAAAGATTTAAAGGCCTGATGAATGATTAAACAGAATACAAATGCACCAAAATCAAAGTACATCATATTATGGCACCCATTTGAAAACCATTGATTCTAGTTGTAAAAAGTGAAGATCTGGAATTAAAAATTCCTATTCGCCTAATGTTATGTAGTACAGTACTTCTCAAATTTAGGCAAAAATTATAGGATAAATTATCTATATTACGGTATAGTCAAATTTATAAATTAGTATCTGAAATCAGTCTTCACTCCTATGGAAATCAAAACATGTCATTAATACCTTTTACGACAATCACTGCTTCTTCCAGTGTAGCTTTTTAAAAACCATAGCTACACAATGCATTTTTCAGTAGCGAACAGCCTAGAGATGTGAAGGCCTGGGTAGAAAAAAATGGAAAATCTGGCACAACATTCTGCCCCCCCCCCTTTACCTTTTCCAATAGGAAATTCGGAGCACTGAGCATCATAGAACCATAGAGTTGGAAGGGGCCATACAAACCATCTAGTCCAACCCCCTGCCCAGTGCAGGATCAGCCTAGCAGGATCAGAAACGTATGAAACACTCATTTTGGAATGTCTGAAATGCTTTAAGACAAGGAATTACTTAAAATGTACAGTAAGAAGATTTTTATGTAATACAATCTACAGCATTAGGTAATGATAATTCTTGTGTCAACTTCAGGCATAAATATTTTAAGGATTTGTTTCTTGTTTCAATGTTACTACTTTTGTCCACAACTCATACAAAGTGCATCATTCAAAGTACATCAAAGTACATCATTCAAAAGCTCAATGTTTAATGTTATAAAGTTTATTCAAATATGCTGTTAGCCCTAATTTATTTTGAATAAATTAGACCATTTCTATGCAGATAACATACTTTTCTTCACTACAAGATATGCGTTTTCTATTTTCAACATTCATTTCGCCCCCCCCCCTCGCATGGCAATTAGTAAGATACATACACTTAAGGGAGAAACAAGTGCAGCAGGGTCTCTCTTTAGCATTATTTATACTTGTAGTTTAGCTCATAGTAAACTGAGGCATTTAAACTTTTAGGTATCATTTTTTAAAAATAGAACTTTATATGCTATTAAATTATGTGATTTGTACTGCCTAAGCAGTAAGTACTGCATACATTTCATATTCCTTTTTTCTGGGGAAGGGGGGCACATTCCCTTTCCAGTTTCAAATATTTGGTAATTTTATATCGGAAGCTATACAGTATCTAATACCTTTTACAAGATTACTATATTACTAGTTGGGAACCACATGTAATTTGAGGCAATTATGTCCCGCGATGCAACTGTGAATTGTGCTTAAGAAAAAGTTACAGAGACAAAACACACTATGGAACATGACAATATAAAGAAAAGAGATCTTAATGGGATTCAGAAACTAAATAGCATGTCCAAAGTCATTAGCACCTTGCACATGACTTAGAAAGCTAGTATTCAGCACACATGTAGAACTGGATCTAGTAATCTACTGGCACAAGGTCAAGGGGTGTTTGTGCAAGGACTGCAGATCTTCTTTGTTTTCCCCTCACCTAGCAGTCACTTCCAAGCTCACGAAAGCTGATTCTGGAGTGATGGGACCTGGAGCATGAGACATGAGGTGCTGTGCTATACAGAAGAGGGGAAAGGGGGCGAAATTGCTCCCTTATTTCTCTTCCATCAGTGCAGCTCTGCTGATGGAAAAGGGGGAAGTGGTGATTTTGTCTTCTCCTCCTCACAGCAGCCCATGAAGTTAGAAAGGATAATGCAGGGAAGATTTGCACCTATCAGCACATGCCACTAACAGATGGCTGGATTCAATGCAAAGTCCTAAATAACAATTAATATAAAAATCAAACATTACAAATTTAACATACCTATTTGAAATTTGGTAGCACATTAAACTACTCCCACAGAAAGCAACAAAATCAGGAACTTAAGTGCACATAAAACCCAAGACACACCAATGACTAGAAGACTCTGAAAAGGGACATTCAACATTTAGTAACAGTACATTAAGGGTTGGATTCAGCACAAAATTTCCACTTGTGCTAGAGGTCTAACATAAGCAAAAATGCGAGGAATAGACTGAGGTAGCCATTTGGGCTGTTGCTGTATCCCCACTTGAGTTTCCACTTGCATAAGATCTTATGTAATCAATTTCTGAACACTATAGGAAAACACTAGGTGTTGCACAAGATCTTGCCAAGTCAAACTAAATCTGTTTATGTTTCTACTTATGTAATACTGGCTCCAAGTGTAAATTTCTTACAACAGAGAGCAACAGTTCAGTACAAAGCAAGTCAAGGCAGAGGCAGAAGGGACTGTTGGTCCGCCCAAAATCCATCTCTCATTTCAACTACTCTCAGGACTTAAAGAAATATGGATATATATTTGCAGAATGTTACCTGAATTTATTACAAGTTTACTTTATAAAATTGTATCAATGTTTCAAAATGAAGTGATTTAATCAAACACAGCAAAGGACCTTGAAGAAACTGTTTCATAAGATGAGGTGATGAGTTCTAATGCACCACTTTCATGTTGCGTATTCCCTTCAGATTTCTTTTGTAGACCAGTGACTTTCAGATCTGCAACAGTATAAACTCATCAAGTAATTAAACACTTTTTAATAACCTGGGTTAAACAGGGATTTCTTTACTCACTTCAATAGCCCGACAGGATGCACTTTTTAGAAACTTTTTTGGTTGTTCTTAATATGCAGTATCATACTATAACCAATTTTCTTATGCTTCAGAATGTGTCTTCCTAGATTAGTTGTTTATCCTACTTAATTATAACCCATGAGAAAGGCTGGAACCTCTGACCTCTCTTATCATCATGAACAACAATCTATTACATTCTAATCCCTTACACAGAGAATCATATCTGAAAAATTTATGATGGGATACATATCAAATCCCTCTCTGCCCCCAACTTTTCCCATTTCCTCCCTCCCCTTCTGAAATTCTCCTCATTAAATGGGGGAAGGATTTCTTCTTGACAGCATTTAAAGAAGTGAGCACACTCATCAAAGCTCATATGCCACTGAACTTCTGTTTTGTTTTGCTACAGTACACTAACACAGCTAACCCTCTGGAATTAAAATTATCCAGCCATCTACAAAATTCAAATAAGACTTGATATGTATTTGAATGTAAACTAACTTGTGATACTAATTTCCCAATCAGTTAAATCTATGTAAGTTAGTTATGCTGAGATAAGCATAAATCTATCCTGTTTGATGTAAAAATCAACCTGAACAGGCTAATCAGATGCACCAGAAAACATAGTACTTCCTTACAGTTACTTGAGCCCTCTTTTGTGACAAAGCTTTTAACAGTAATTTTTAGAAGACTATTAATAAATATACTACTTGGAGATGAGACCTCAATTTAAAATGTACATAAATACAACAAAAGCATGCCTTTCAGCCAGTACTTCAGAGTACAAAAAGGATTTGCATATTTTGATAGGGATAAGTTTTATTTTAAAAAAAATATTAACAACTCTGTATGAGCTGGAGGATAGCAACATAGCTACCAAGAGCAACACAGTTAAGAACAAGTGGACACCAGAATTTAACTGCATAGTGAAGGCAGACTAATGAAAATAGTAATAATTGATTTATTCCTGGATAGCAGAATTTACCTTACAAGACTACTGAATAAACTGTTATAAGAATAAAGTGTTATAAGAATTACATTATCTTAATATGCCATATACTTGGATAGAGGAATATTAGGTTTTATTCAGAATTTTTACATCCTGGTGTAACAGAAAAACCAGCACGATTACCAAGTTTTAGCCTAGCAAAGTATAAAAATGAGAATATATCCCCATCCACAAAACCTGTATCTGCACTTCAACTAAAATGCTGAAGATGATGTTACAAGAGCAAACTGGAAAGCCTATTTATCGCAGAAGCATTTTATGGATTTTTAAAGACAAAAGAGTAAGTAATATGTATTTTCTTACATTAGTGGGTTAGTGGTTTTCAACAACAGTTGAATAGAAAGTGTAAAAAGTTTAGCCCCTGAATCATAATACCCATATAATCCACCTTTAGCCTTTGAAAGATGTACTATAATGTAAAAAAAAAAAAAATTCTTACCCAGATCAGTTTGAAAACGTTAATTTCAAAAGTAGACCATAAATTAGATTTACCTTAAATATACAACACTAGTATGAAATTACAGGTCAAGGCAATTACAGAAATCAATAGCTGGGCACAAGACAGTTTACACTCAAGCAATTCCCCCCCCCCCCCGCCCCTAGCCAGCACAAACTCTTATCCCTCCAACCTTCAGTTCATTTAGAAGAAAAAACATTAACAGAAAACCTTGATATTTGCAAATTTCTCCTGTCTCTTTCAGAGCAACAGTTTTTTTCCTCCAATAAATAAGCAGTGAGTAAGAATTCACTTGAATTGTTTGCACTATTAGTTCTCGATTGAGATGCAAAGGCACCGGATGGGGGGTGGGGATGGAAAAATTCAGGAGGGGAAAGTGAGGGAAAAATTGGAAATTTCGGGGAGTGCTGCGGGGAAAAAACTCCCATGAAATATTTTCTATTTTAGAATGCGTGAAATATTTTTAAAGACAAGGTGGGCATGCCGTAGACATATACTGATATTAAATCTAAGATATATTTCTACACCTATAAGGTGTGAAAGAGTATATAATCGTTTCACTTTGTGCAAGCCTCAAGTTTCCAAAGAGCTGCATGAGGATAAAAATGAAGGCTCAGAATCACGTTTTAGAAACTGATCCTGATTGGAGACCTGAGGTGCCGATGTGTTTATTTTTACGTGACTGATTTTGTGCATAATTAAAATGCTATAATGTGTATACTGATACACTACTGAATAGTTCAATGCTTTAATGTTATTAAATTTAATTACGTATCTAAGTATTTTATTGTGTTATCTTTTTCTGATCAAATAATATATGTTATTTACCATAAAGCTTGTGTGTCTTCTGTTCAATTCTTATTTTTTTGTACTTTTCAGACAGCAAAAATTAAGATACATATGCTAACATAGCATAGGATGCATCAGCTTGCAGTTCTCAATCAAGTATTGGGTATATTTGCAATTTCACTTGTAGAGAACTAAAGCATTTAAAAAATTTTAAATTCCATAAATATGTAAAAGACTGCAATTTTATATGCCGAGTTATAAAAGCATGCCTTTAAAGCCGTAACATTTATTTAGGTTTGATAGGACAGTAACTATTGCATGTATTTTATATTCTCCAAAATGTCTATACCTCCTCTCAAAAAAAAGGGATGGTTTTTTTCCCTGGCTTCAAAATTTTCATTTTATATCTCTAGTTCTAACAAGATTGCTTTTAGACTTAAGAAATCAATAATTTGATTTTACTTGTTTACTCTTTTCTAAGTGACAGGTTCCGGTGACCTCTTCAATTAAAGGAAAAACAAAATCATAAAGAGTGCAAATGAGTTTCACAAAAGGTTGTATCAGGCTGGAGAAGATAACTTACCTGATCTTTACATATCTAAAACAATTCATTCAACAGAGATTTTATAAAGCATCGGCTCGTTCTGCAGCTTAAAATTATTTCCCTGGATTTAGAAGCTGACAAGCTATTAATTATAATTTAAATTAATTGTTTTCAATTAGCTGTACTATAGATGAATAAAATTAATGTAGGAGGAAACAATCTAAGTAATTATGCACATGCTGGCAGAAACAAGGAGCTGTAATAGTTTGCAGGATTGGGGTGATGGATTGTCTTCATTGTTCCTTTGGTTCTTGGCTCATTTTATCCAATGTTCTTTCTGTTCAGTTTTGATACTGGATCCCGTGAATGATGAGCCTTAAGCTTTAATGCTATCATACTGCCCAATCAATAGGAATAAGATGAAATACACATCTATTTAAAATTTTGGGCACAGTTCAATAGCATGTAACCCCTCAACAAAACCAAAGGGTTTCAAAAAATATAGTTACCTGTGCGAGGCTGAAGAAATCTTGTGGGACCTTAATATTTTATTTAGCAAATTTTGATACTGTTCCACAGCAAAACTTTCTAAGCAGCCCCCCCTCAAAAAATGCAAAATTAAAAGAGAACACTCTAAAACTGCAAACAAGAATTGAAAATGTGTAATTCAACGTAAAACCTTAAGCCTGTTCTCAGAAATTAGGCCATTCACAAAGTAAGATCCCAGCTATCACCTCTGTTTTATCAGTATTGAACTTCAGTTACTTGCCCTCATCCAGCTCATTAGTCCAGCATACACAAACACCAAACACTTTCCAAATTATGCTGTTTATGGAATGTTGAACTTTTTTTTTCTAAAAAAAGCAAAAACATATTTAGGAACAACCCCCACCCACCCCATTTCCAAGGTGCAGGGGGTGGGGGTTGTTCAAGCATATAATATCATATATAATATAATGATATTCAAGCAAGAAAATGTCCTTAGTAATCATACAGAAAAATTCCCATGCAATTCTCGATTCAATCACAGCACAAATAACATACTTCTAGAGCAGCGTCTAACACACCAACTTTTTAAGTTACATGCTTAATAGTTTTTGCTAATTAATTAAAGGCAACAGAATGAGATACCAAATTAAATTTAATATGCTTTAGAAATGAGGGCATTCAAAAGCATTCAGAAACAGCAGTTAATCTTGGAAGTCTAGGATGTCTAGAATGTTCCAAAGCCATCTCTGTACAGGTGCATATCCCTTCATCATAGAGAATAAATTTTAAAATAAAGAGTACATTTAAACTGTAGTGCCAAAACAGGTATTACAGAAGTTTAATGTAGTGATTAAGAGCAGTGGGACTCTAATCTGGAGAACCGGGTTTGATTCCCCTCTCCTCCGTTTGAAGCCAGCTGGGTGACCTTGGGTCAGTTACAGCTCTTCCAGAGCTCTCTCAGTCCCACGCACCTCACAGGGCGATTGTTGTGGGGATAATAACAACATACTTTATAAACCACTCTGAGTGTGTTAAGTTGTCCTGAATAGCAATATATAAATAGAATGTTATTATTATTATTCATCTTAAGCTTGCAAAGCAATTTCGTATTCTAAACTTTTAAATATCATGTCGTAACAAATATTCCAGTTTCTTGCAGCTCTACCAAATAAATGTATGAATTGCTTGCATTTATGTATGATGGAGCATCTTTCTCAAATTGAAGTAATGTTTTGTGTACAACCTTAGTTTAGGAATCTTAACTTATGGTTTACTGTGATAACTGTATTTACAAGCCATAGTTACCGCCTCTACTTGATTTCAGATGCTCTTTCACCATGTAAGATGAGAGTGAAGAACAGACAGAAAAACTTTAAATGGTGGCTTTACGCTACTGTTTGGCTGCAACTTTGAAAGCTTAAATGTTGTTTGAGTTTTAGCCTTAATTGAGCTATTGCAGAGTGTTGAATTTACGCTGAAAAAATAGGTTCGTTCCACCCCATACTTAGAAGAAATGTACATAAGCTCTGTGCTATATATAATCTATGTCTAGGAGCCAACTCCGATATAATAGCGAAGATGAACTCATTAACTGTAAAGTAATGGAGTTCACCTAAAATCACTTCTTACTACAATTCCTACTACAATTCAAACTAATGTAAGTAAAATACAAACTCAACCAGTATAAATTAACCAAAGGAATAGTCCAGTGATCTCTGTTGAAGTTAAATGGCAGAACCGTTTTGTTCAGTATCCAAGGTCCTCTGAAATATACTTAGCTTCTTTACATTTAGGTGAATTCATCTATCATCTGAATCCACAATCAGACGCGTAAGCACAGGTACAAAATGGGCTCTTCCCCACTGTATTTTGTGATCCAGGCCCTCAAAGAGCGAGATACCAGAAGAGATTGCTGATTTTGAAGAACTAGACACAGCAACTACAGCATTCACTACCAAAAAGCTGCAGCTATATCTTTAATAATAATAATAACTGCAGTTATACACCATGCTTCTAGACAAATTAGTGCCTCACCCACAGTGATAAACAAATTAAGTGTTGTTATTATCCCCACGATATAGCTGGGAAGCTGGGGCTGAGAGTGGCTTTCCCAAGGCCACCTACTGAGCTCATGGCAGTAGTGGGATTCAAACCAGTAGAGTGCTGATTTGCAACTGAACCTCATGGAACTATGTATATGAATGTCCCAATTCTGCTTTAACAGGATCAGTCCAAGTATTCCAAATACCAAATCAACAATGGCATTGCTTCTCCAGTACTTGCTTTTCCTCCACTTAACAGGCTGTACAGAAGTAATTATTCAGTGAATAAGACTACTTTGTGCTATTCAGAGGGTCCAGCTTTAGGTGCAATGGTGCAAAGCCATCATTTGTGCCACAGGAGTTTGAACTTTCCATGGTTCAATTACTATGCAGTTTTCTTCATTTTACCTCTAAGAGATTCCACACTCTTACCACAACTGTGAAAATCTTATGTAGACCAGAGACATCCCAACTTCTGTATTGATAGGGTCACTCTTCCAAGGGCTGAAACATTCCAACTGCCTTAAGGACCATCAAGCTCTATAATATAATTGTCATATCCTAGCAGTAAAGCTTCTGAAGATACACAGTATACACATGCTTAATTTATTGAACAACTTTCCATTTTAAAAACGCTCGAAGCATAAATGGTATGAGATCAACTAAAGTAGCCAAAGAACAAATATACTTTCTTGAAGACCCATTAGACAGACTGTAAGTGGTCTTCCCACAACAATACAGTCACTTCTATATGAAGAACACGTGAAGTCTCGTGGCTTCTAAGTAAAAGTGGTCAATAGTTTTAACACACCTTTATTCAATTTTGGTAGGTTTCTCAAGATGGGAGAAGACTGTTATGGTGTCGCTCCTGGTCCACAGTTGGTTGAACACTATATATTTCAAGATGTGCAAATGTTAAGTAATGTTTGTGTCATTTCAATATTGGTCTATATTAGATGTTGCAGTTAGCAAACTGCACTTGATGTTCACATTTCTTGATATGGTCACAAACCAATCCAAAACAGATGAACCAACATTTGACTAAAGGGTACTAGTAGCTGGACAGCAGAAGATGCTGACTGTGACCTATAAAGGCCACTAAACTTCAGATCCTAGACACTGCCTCCTTTCTTAAAGTTAAATAAAGATCCACTTTAGAATAATCAACCACAGCACATACTAAAAGCACCAAACAAAACCCAATTAATTCTCAAGTGCAACTTTTATGGCAGCCCATATTTGTGGTAAGTAACTGGTGATCTGGGACAAATGAGGGGTGGAAATTTACATATCTTAAGATTTCAGAGAGTCTGTGTGTTCTGAGCCTTGGAGATAAAGGTTTTCAAGGAATTCATTAATATGCTTTTAGGCATGAGTTGGGGGGGGGGAAACCAATTCAGTTCTCTGCCTATAAATATCCTGTATGTTTTTTCTTGGAAACAAACTCCAGACAGGTTCAAACCACAAAACATACAAAGGACCACAGAGTTAATCATCTGGGATGCTCTTACAATTGCCTGGGCAGTATATTTAAAACTTCATGTGGTCCTAGCTTCTAGAGATGGGTAATTCTGTTATGCCCTCCACTCATGTCCTGTAGGCAGAACCAAATCACCCTGAAACATGCAACCCCAAAACCTACATCTGGACCTATAAATAATCTTTAGTGTATTTCTCCTCTGAAAAAAACCCCCTATACAACCAGATTATAAGAGATGTAGCTTTATAAGGGAGCCTTAATCAGATACTTGTGAGTGTAATTAAGTTTATATTGCTTCCCAACTGCTTTATACAAAAATGAATTAGCTCTACTATCCAGTAAACTCTCTCAATTATGCCATTTCCTTATGTTACCACATGTAAACATGTATACATAATTCTATGTACTTTCAGAAAGGTTTGGCTTTCCTCTTTTGAAACATATTATGAGATGGAATATTAGTTTGTGGGTTGGCAAAGAAATGGGGTTGTAGAATATACGGAAGCTAAGAAGCATTCAAAATATATTAGAGTGAAAACTGCCAACACATTTTTGAAACTTGCTCAGTGTATCATACCATGATTATTCATCTTCCCCAGAACCGTAGCATTTTCTGCAACTCACCAAATACGTACATGAGTTTAAACTCATTTCTGGGGTTTAAACTGTGAGCATTTCTGAGGTCAAGACTAAGGTTTTTCATGACAATGTGAATATTCTCAGAAAAAAATTGATCAGTTTAGCCTCACAACACAGCATCAGTTTTAATTCAACCATGCCTTCTGAAAGAGATGCGTACATTTGGATGAAAAACTCTTTAATCATGAATTAGACTTTTAATTGTTTAGCAGCCACTGTCTGTATTTACAAAAATTTATTCTTCCTTGGTTGATCAGATTACATCTAGAATTTTCTGTGAATCCTGGATATCATAAAATAACTATGCAATCTGATATAAACCTGCAATCTATCTACATTATGTTCTTGTGAGTGTATTTTACTCAAGACCAGTTAATCCATAGAAATAGACTGTACTAACTCACTGTGCGGAAAGAGCCCCATGGTGCAGAGCGGTAAGCTGGAGTCCCAAGCTCTGCTCATGACCTGAGTTCAATCCTGGCGGAAGCTGGGTTCACCTTGACTCAGCCTTCCATCCTTCTGAGGTCGGTAAAATTAGTATCCAGTTTTCTGGGGGTAAAGTGTAGATGACTGGGGAAGGCAATGGCAAACCACCCCATAACAAAAAGTCTGCCAAGAAAACGTCATGATGTGACGTAAGTAATGACTCAGTGCTTGCACAGAGGACTACTTTTACCTTACTTAACTCACTGTGTAATCTGCCTTGAGTCTCAATGAGAAGGGTGGGACTATAAACGATATAAATAAAGAACAAAAATGATTGCAAGTCAATCCTTGGAAGTTCATTAGATGTATGACAAAGTTTCAGGTAAGGAGCCATGTTGGTCTGCAGTAGAACAGCAGGAGTTTAGATCAAGGGATCAAGGGCTCATCTGAAGAAGGGAGCTTTGACTCTAAAAAGCCTATACTCTTGAAAAATCCTGATGTTTGACCAAGAAGTGTGTGTTGTGCAAAAAGGTAGGAATACCAAAGTAGATTGCATCCACTCTATTATGTGGATAGTATTTGTTCACTGACTGATATTTTCAAAACTCGCTATGAATGTGCCTCCTGTATCAAATTCTTCTGTTATGGTGAACAAAAATGTTCCACTTCCTCAATTAAATCTAACTTCACATTAAGACCACCAATATTGTAAAATCCCACATTCCATATCGGAATTTAAATTTTAAAGAGTAAGACAAAATTGTAGGGCAACAGAAATATAGATTATTCTATAACTATACTTGAGACAGTAGTAAAAATAATCACCTTGCATACCTTTATTTCTTGAAGGATCAAACATGTTTTTCTCTTTTATGACTCTGAATGTTACATTACTCCTACTTTCCCTGTCTAGAAAGTGTAATAATAAATGAGAGCATGAGGAAGCAATCTGCAGTCAATTTAAATAACTAGTATATTTCTCTTCTATCATGTAATGTGGGAATCTGCTATCTGGGACAAGTTATCTGTGCACAAGCTATCTGTGCACAAAATGTTCTCTGCGAGAAAGAACATTTTTGCTCATTTAAAAATAAAAAATACACGGGTAATCTAGTGAACATTCAAACAAAAGAAACATTTCAAAAATTACAGGAAGTTTGCCTATAACAGACCTTTAATGACAGTAGGTACCTTAGTAGTATTGAGAAAAAGTTATTAATAATAGACTTTTCCAGCAAACAAACTGAAATGCTCCTGAATAGTGTTATCTGGCGCCACTTCTATGTTTATATGAAGGTAGTATTTCAACAGTTAACACTGACAAAAGTATGATCTCCTGGTGGTAAGTCACTATCTCACCTTGATAAGTAAATGGATCAGAAGTAGAAAGATCTCTCTTCCAGTTGCTTAAATGAACATTCTTGTCAATTTAATACAGGTAGAAAAAGTATACACTTTTCAGTTTGGGTATTATACAATTTTTCTGCATTCAGGTAACAGCTCTTCCATGTAATGCCAAAATTATTATGGTTGCCTGTATGAAAAGGTGCACATCACATCATTTTTAACGTTCATACCCCAATATTCACATGTATGAGAAACCATTTACAAGATGATTACAATGTACTCTGCACAGGCACAGAACCCATGTATACTAGCACAAAGACTATGAAGAGGAATCATACATATATATCTCTACCACGCCGGTTTCCTATACATGAAAGTCCATTTATTTTTCTGTGAGAACAAAATATAAACCACAGCAGTAATAGTATTGAGACAGATTTCTGAAGAAAGTGACTCGAGAAATACTGCCTCTCACACACACGATGAATCCTACAGAAAGGCAAAACCAATCCTATGAGGTCCGTAAATGTAAGTAGAATTGATCATTTTAAAACACAAACACTCATCTACGAGACTTCACTGTTAAGTCTGGCGTTTTCTTGCAAAAAGTTTATTACCATCTATGACTGCAAAACCACAGGTGAATATTTACTACTTAGAAATGTTTCAAAACACAAAGTGTTTATTTGAAAGTTAAACACAATACATTCTGATGACAATCCCATTGCAACTAAGTTTGTACATATTGGTGAGAAGCAACATTTCTTTACAGATCTAAAATGTTCTCTACTTGCAATTAGCCTGAACATTTGTTCTACTTTGTACTGCAAGCTGAATCTTCATGTGCATACAAGTTACAATGGATAAAGCATTTTATTTTGAGAAAGTAGGTATTATAAAGGGAGGGAAAAAATAAGATGTATGCTTACAATTAAAATTAAAGACAGTATTCATAACAATGCTTCAAAAGTGTTTCAACTGATTTGTTTTCTATTTTATTGTAAGCTTGGAACCACCCAAGTTTCACAGCATGGTCACATTATATTCTGCTGGTCACAAACATCTAACATACAAAGTGAAGCACATCATTTCTGTTCTACACTAAAGCCTATGACTGAATACAAAAATGTCTAACTCTTATCAAAAAATGTTTTAATGACTACAATGACAATAAAACCATTTCAGATAATCACTAAAATTATAAAGGCATAAACACCAGATAATCACTGATTTTTTTTCTCAAGAGTAAGGAATGAAAATTTCAGTATCTGCGACGCTTGTTAGGTCCTTCAAAGCTGCCCCCTGGGTTTCCTCTACCAAAGCCACCGGGTCCGCTATTGACGGCACCTACACCACCCATAGACGGCTGAGGAGTTTCCGAGCCTGTCCTATTAACCATAGGTGAACCCATTTGTGGAGGGCCTCCTGGAGGGAATCTCTCAGTATGCTAACACAGAAACCATATTAAGTCCATTTGGAACGAGCCAGCATTTGAAAATGGCATAAAAACAGACAAAAAAAGTGGTGTTTCCATGAAGTTCAGTAGATAGTCCAGCAGAGTCAGATGACACATAGAAGGAAGAAAGGAGCAATTAAGTTAGTCATTACTTTAAAAGTAAGCTGAAAAAGTAAATCAACTAAGGTTGTGTCCACCAGTGTATTAAGATAAAAGCAAATAAATCTAAGTAAAGCAATGTATCATTAAAGTTGTTCTAACCCACTCACTCTAAAGGAAGAGCGGTATAGAAGCATAGTTAGTATTTTGAATTTTAGCTCTCCTGTAGAAAACCAAATTGTAGTGTAAAGAAATAATACCAGTTACTTAATATATTAATTTTTCAATAAAAAAAAATAACCAAGTTCCGGAAAGCCTATTAAATCAGTACAAGTAAGCAGAGCTTAGGATAGCATACTAAAGAAAGATGAAACCAGTTTTACAGTACTGCAAATTTATATAATCTAGATGCCATTTTTACCTGAGAATTCAACCTCCAAATTTTGCACTCTGACAACTTTTCTTTAATAATATTAACTGCCAATCTAAAGATGACTAAGGATTATCTAAACTGAGATCCATTTATTTAAAAAAGTAACTTTTAAATTATGACTTGGATCTAAAAGTGCCATTCCACCAGCATGATGGCATAGTTTAATCTGGTAAATAGCCAAATTCAATTTTCATCTTTCCTTTTGAAAATAGGCCATTAATTAAATACTGCATAATTCTGAAAATCTGATTTAACTTCATCAATGTGTTTTCAAACAGTAGAATGCATACAGCTTAGTTTTCCTGAGATCTACTGTGCATCAGATAGGACAGCAGTTTAAACAGCTACAAAAATTAGAAAGACCAAGTACCAAAATAATGTTTTTAAATTTGCTTTAAATACTTAATTTTTACACGTTTCTATTCTGAATGTTACTCTGTGTGTTCATTATGTTATTACAAGTAAGCAACTAAGCAAACTCCTAGAAGATAGTTTATCAATAGCTAATAGACATTATGACTAAATGAATTCTCCATGTTCAGAAAACAATAGGGAAAAGCCTTGGGTCCCATGCTGTTTGTAGACTTTCTAGAGACAATCAGGTAACTACTATAGAAAGAGGGGTGCAAGACTAGATGAATATTTGGTCTGATCCAACAGAAAACAGTGTTGCACTTACCTGTAACTGTTGTTCGTCAAGTTCTTTCTGTGCAGACACACATAGGGACTGGGCCTGTGCAGGCCTGCCTCGGAGAGAGATTTTTTAGCTCTATGACTTCTGAGAGGGAATCTCTGCCTGCCTGCTCATACCTAGCTTTTTCCTGCTCGGCCATTGTGTAGGAACGCGGAGTGCCCCCTCATTCCTCAGTTCTCCTAGACCACAAGAGGATGAATTCAATGTTCCTCTTTTTATAGATATATATCCTCACAGCAGAGTGGGAGGGAGGAAACGTGCGCCTGCACAGAAAACTCAACGAACAACAGTTACAGGTAAGTGCAACACTGTTTTCGTCTTAGTTCTTCTATGCAGCCACACATTGGGAGTATAACAAGCTACTCACCAATGGGAGCGAGTGTGAGAAGTATGTAAGTGAACAAGGATTGAACCACTGCATTTCCCACAGCTGTGTCTTATCTGGAATTTGTGTTGATCGCATAATATTTGCTGAACATGTCAGTGGATGACCACATGGCAGCTTGGCAGATGTCTTGGAGGGATGTGCCCCGGAGGACGGCTGCTGAGGATGACTGAGTCTGTGTTGAGTGAGCCTTGATTGTCCTAGAACAAGAGTCTTTGCTGTAAAATAGCATTTTCTAATGGCTACCACTATCCACCTGGAAAGAGACTGATTAGAGACCCCCTTGGGTCAGCACAACATATGAAAAGGGACTTTGACCTTCTAAATGGTCTTGTTCTGTGAAGGTAATATAATAAAGCCCTTTTTATATCTAAGGTGTGCGGTATACGTTCTGCGTCTCATGTGGGGTTTGGAAAAAAGACAGGTAATGACAACTTCTGGTTCAGGTGGAAGTTTGAGACTATTTTTGGTATAAACTGGAGACTGGGATGTAATATGACCTTCTGTGAGAAGAATTGTAGAAATGGAGGGTCTACTCTTAGGGCATCTAATTCCCCAACTCTCTTCAGTGAGGTGATAGCTACTAGCAAGGCCATCTTCCACGACAGAAGTGCTAAAGTGCAATGAGTTAAGGGTTCAAATGGTGGCAATATTAATTGAACCAAGACTAGAGAATGGCTCCATTACAGGACTGGGATCATCCTAGGTGGAAAGATGTGAGGAGCTCCCTTTAGGAACTGCTTGGATATGTGGTGGGAAAATAAGGTCTTGCCATCCACTGGTTCGTGGAATACTGAAATAGCAGCAAGATGAACCTTAATTGATGATGCTGTTAGGCCTCTATGTAATGGAGAGGAAGTAATCAAATACCGTATGTATGGGGCAAGTGAAAGGGAATTGTCCTCTGTCCAGCACCCACTTCGTGAAAGTTATTCCATTTGAATTGAAAAGATACCCTGGTAGAGGGCTTCTTAGCATTTAGAAGAATCTGAGTTACCTTTCTTGAAAAAGCAGGGGTTTTGGGAACAGTAGACAGGCTGTAAGGCTAAGGGTGGTGACATGATGGTGCATAATTTGGCCCCCAACAGTAGGTCTGGGACCACTGGTAGTCAAAGGAATTGATCTTTGGTCATCTCCCAGAGGAGAGGAACCAATCCCTGTGGGGCCATAAAGGTGCAATGAGGATACAATGTGTGTGGTAATGTTTGATTCTGCACAAGTCTTGGGGTAGTAAGGGTACTGGTAGGAAAACATAGAACAGTCCCTTGTCCCACGGTATCTGGAACATATCCCCCATGGAGTGGTGATCTGATCCCACCTGAGAGCAGAACATCTCGGCCTTGGTATTCTCTGAAGTGGTGAAAAGGTTGATCTCTGGAAATCCCCACTTCTCAAAGATTGGATGGATATACCTGTTGTTGATCAACCACTTGTGGTGCAGCCTGAAAAGCCTGCTCAAAGTGTCTGCCCTGTTGTTTGACTTGCCAGCAATGTGTATTGCCTGAGGGAAGGTGTTGTTGGGGATAGCCCATAGCCAAAGTCATGTGGCTTCCTTGTAGAGAGTAAAAGAAGCTGTTCCCCCTGTTTGTTGAGGTAATAAGAGTGTGGTGGGTATTGTCTGTCTGCACCTGACCTCTCTTGCTGTGTAACATTCCTACAAAAGAGGTGAGTAACGTATGGCCAGCAATTCCAAAACGCTTATGTGTAGTTTGGATTCTGCTACTGACCATGTGTTCTGTATCGAGAATTCCTGAAAATGGGCTCCCTAGCCTATCAGGGAGGCATCAGTGGTTAGCCTAACCTCAGGTGGGTGGATACCGAAGGGTGTACCCCTACCTAAGTTATCCTGGTTGGTCCACCATTGTAGTGATCTGATAACAGATCTGGGGATCGACAAGCACTTAGATTGTGGTTCCATAATTGGGTCAAACTTCCTAATAAATCAGTTTTGCAATGGTCTCATAAGAAGACGTGCAAAGGGAACCACACAAGTGGAAGAAGCCGTAAGTCCCAGTAATTTTTGAATAGATTTGGCAGGTTGAAATTGTTTGGTCTCAAAATTGTGCATCACTGATTGGAGAGAGCCAGTCATCCAGGTAAGGGTAAATAATGTAGTCTTTGGATCTGAGGAATGCTACTACCACAGCCAGGCATTTTGTGAATGCAGGTGGGGCCGAAGATAGCCCAAAGGGTAGAGCAGTGTATTGAAAAGTTTCTCCTTCATAACAGAAGGGTAAGTATTTTCTGTGTGCATGGTGTATGGCAATATGGAAGTATGTGTCCTTCAAAACTAGGACTGCAAACCAAGAATTAACTTCTAAGAATTGAATGGCATTAAATAGTCAATATGGGAAATTTTTCAACTTTAATGAAAGTATTTAGATGGCATAAATCAATAACAGTTCTGACTCCACCTCCTTTTTATCTACAGTGAAGTAGTTGGAGTAAAAACTAAACTTGGAATCATCTGGGGAAACCCTTTGTATTGCCCCTTTTTCTAGCACCTCAGAGATGGCTAGGTGTAGTTCTTGAGAGGGAGATGCTACAGATTTCCCTGTAGGGATATCTCAACAGAATGCAAACAGTAGCCATTTTTAACAATGGGAAGAACTCGTGAATCATTTACGACCAATTCCCATTGGGATGCAAATGGTGCTAGTCTGTCCAGAAAGGAACAGTGTTGCACATTAGATATGGTGGTCAGTCAGAAAACAGGTTTTTGACTTTTTGACTTCGGGTTGTTTTGGAGACTGTGGCTGGTTCTGCTTGATTCTTGGTCTGCTGGATCATCTTCCAGAATTGCAGTGATAGGAGGGATACCATTTGTGGGATTGGTACATCTGATAAGGCTGGTAACCATACCTTGGGTTCTGTTGTTGGTACTGTCAACGTCCCTGGGAGCAGTATTTATAGTGCTGCTGTTGGTATTGCTGATGGGGAGCAGTAACTCCCAGGGAACGTGCTGTTTGTTGTTTTTCATTAATGTGAGGGAATCATATGTCTTTTCAGAAAACAGCTATGTACTTTCAAATGGGAAGTCCTCAATCTTACTGCATTTATCAGGAGGTAAAGCAGTCGATCGTAACCAGGAATGTCTATGCAGTACGGATGAGGCTATGGTTTTTGCAGCACAATCGACTTTGTGTTTTGCTGCAGTCATTTGCTGTTTAGCCAACCTGGGAGCTTCACCCAATAGCGCATGAACAAGAGATTTTTTGTCCACAGGTTGACTCGTTATGTACACTGAAAGTCGTTCCCAGAGGAACAAGATGTATGATCCCATAATGGCTTGGTAATTGCAATCCTAAAGTTCAGGGCCACAGATGAGTATATCTTTCTCCCCAATGAATCCAGTTTACGGCCATCTTTATCACTCAGTGAACAGTGGGACCCATATTTATGCTTTGGCTAAACTTCCTCCATGACCAATGAAGATTGTTGAGGGTGACTGAAAAGAAATGCACAGTCTTGCTACTTTAATTTGTAATAACTTTCCACCTTGCGTGATGTAGCTAGGGTGGAGGACAGCTTCTCACATACTCCATGGACTATGTCGAGTAAGTCCTCCACTGCTGGGAAGGCAACCGATGATGTAGTATCAGAATAGAGGGCTTGAAGCACCTTACTTTTAAATTTAGGCGTGGAAGAAGAGACATCCAGTTCCAATGCTCTAGCCATTCTGAGCATTTGCTCAGAAAAAAGTCGGTAATCTTCCATGGGTGAGGCTGAAGTGGAGTCTCCCACTACCTCCTCAGGTGAAGGGTCAGAGGCTAGTTCAGAAATTGTCAGACTGAGAGATAGTCTCTCTGTCCTCATCTGATGCCGAGTTGTGCCTGGGGCTTTGGATGGTGGTTGCTGCACTGGAGCAGGTGGTGCAGATGAGGGTATTAGTGGAGCTGATTGTAGCCAAGACATAAATTCCTGCCAGTTCGGAGCTGGTGCTTGATAAGAAGGTGTATATGGCCATGCTGGAATCAAAGGATTAGAGGTTGTCAGAACCGAGAAAAGTCCATGAAAATGGGGCGTGTTGCTGAGTTGCAAGCGGCTGCGATGCAAACCCAGTTGTCAGAACCAGTGGCAGTGGAACCGAGACTTTCAGATGAATTTGTAGAGGGCTCAAAACGGGGGCTGCAGAAAATGCTTGATCCATATCCTCACCAGCACTCCTCCCTTCCTCTTCCTGCTGAAGAGCAGGTATGCATGGGGGGGGGGGGATGGAGTAGGAGGCAGGTGAAGTATCTCCTCCTCAATAATGAGAGAGGGAATCAATGATGCTGAGCAATGTCTTTCCTTATGAGAAGAAGTAGAGGCAGGCCTATTTAAATGCTTTGTCTTTGATTTGGCTTTCTTTGGAACCAGCTCTAAAGATGCTCATTCCAACTTCATCGATTCCAGAGAACGGCGTTTTGAGGATCCCGCTCTCCAATTTGAATTAGCATTGGTTTCTTTGGCTGTAGGTTCCAAGGTAGTTGGTGGAGTCAATTGTTGTTTAGAGAGATCTTGTTGCCCGTCTTTGGAACTGGGGGCTCAGAACTGGTGGTCGGGTCTGGCTCAGCGGATGGTTTTGCTGCTTAGAAGATCCCGACACGACCATTTCCTACAGGGCTGCTTTTAAGGACAGGAAGCCCGATCACTGCGTGCCTTAGGAGTAAACGTCTGACAGTGGTAGCAAGCAGCAATATTGTGGTACTCGCCCAGGCAGAGTAAGCATAAATTGTGCTTGTCTGTGTGCGGCATTTTTGTATTACATTTGGAGCACTTTTTGAACAAAGCCTTCTGTGCCACGATTTCAGCATCGTGGTTAGCTATTAACTAACAACTAGCTATTAACTAACAACTAACAACTATCAATTATCAAAAAACTATCAACTATAACTCTATGAACAACTATGAACTATTTAAAACTATCAAACTATTAACTATAAAGTACTATCAAGGAGGTAAGTCAAGTGAAGTGACAGACTGGAAAGACCTCTCTCACCAGTGGCGAACAGAGAACTGAGGGATGAGGGGGTGCTCCGCATTCCTGTGCAACAGCCAGATGGGAAAAAGCCAGGCAGATGGGCAGAGACGCCCCCTCACTAGTCTTAGAGCTAAAAATCTTTTCCAAGGCAGGCCTATGCAGGCACAGTCCCAATGCAGGGCTGCACAGAAGAACAAAGACAAACTCTTATATTCTTGCGTTCACTGCATATGACTTTTATGCAAAGTCACACATACTGGTGCAGCTGTTTTCCATGATTAATTTATGAGGGTATATTCTAATGGATTTATGTGCTATGTCAATTCAATAGTTTAGAATGCATAGTTGAAATCCTTTTTTTTCTTCCTTAGTAAGTAAACACTTCAATCTCAAGGAACAGATGCTACACTAACAGCCCTTTTAGTGAAAGAGTCCGCCCTGCAGAATTACCAGCAGTAAACAATCCACATGCCATCTTGTTATAAAGAAAAATGCAACTATTTGAGAAATTAGCATGGCTCTTGTGAAAACTGGTGTAAATCCTGAAATTTGAAAGAAGCCTTCTGGTTTTCATGCTAGAATAGATTTAATGCATCCCAAGCATCCATCTTCTTCAACATGTGAGGTGTCAGTTTCCTTTTAATCTACCATGTTATAAAGCCCAATTTCTCAAGGACCCTATGCAGAAAAGGGTGGGGGGAAATCCAGCTTCCTATTTCAATAATGTGATCAGACTACAATGGACATACATCCTGGCTATTTGTCTCTTATAAAAATGTCCCAGTAAGATACAGCACCCCTCCAACAGTATATGCTTAAAAAACACATTTTAAAAAGTAAGCCAGGATTCAAAGAAGTGGTACATATGTACAAATACTGGAGAAACACATGCACTGTTGGGGCTTGGTTTGTTGTTTTTTGCTGTAACTGTTCCCATAACCACAGAGACAAATCAGACATGTCTCTTCATAAATGGAAAATAACAAAAACAACAACAAATCAAGTTCCATCTGCATATATCGTTCCTCCCAGGGCATAGAAAAAAAATTGGAATTTAAGGAGTAAGTTGAAAGGTAGCATTACCAGAGCTAAGACAATGCAGTTCAAAATGCATATCTGAATTTCAGTTGACAAAAAGTCTCGGTTACAGCCTATGGAATTAGGCTTGCAAAGCAGCTGCTTCCCTGAATTCAGTCTCACAAATGGCTTCATAATCATGCCCTTGCTGATATACAAAGCATCATGCTAAGGAACTTGTTTAAACATTCATTTATCCAAAGATATCTTCACACTATAATTTCAATAAACACGACTGAAATAGTCTCAAAATCATACGTGCAACTTTATAAAACTTTAGCAACCCTTATATACATGCACCAAAATAATTACTTTCTTTCAAATATTTTTCAGTGGAACATATCCTACTCTGCCATTTTGCTGCAAGGGAAAATAGCTTTTGGGGCATTAGAATTCAGTGAATACATGCTTTAAATCAAAGTTCACTTGTAACTGGTCAAGCAGAAGCATTTTTCGAGTAACATCTCTCTAGCACTTAGATCATACTGCATTGTCAAAAATAATGCAAGACACAACTTATATTTTCAGCAGAAATATCAGCAAGACTGTAACATGCTTCGCAATTGTGTTTACTCTAAAATATCAAAGGTATTAACCCCAAGGTACTATTCCTAAACTATCAGTGTGAAGTTATCCTTGCTCCAAGAGATGTGTCATGGTGAACCAAAAACAAAATTAAAATTTTATGATACATTACCACAGCTCCGTTATCTGGCATCATTGGTGTCCCAATGTTTGCAGATCCTTCTGGCCCCAAGGAAGGACCAGGACCCATTGCAGGGCCCGGCATTGTTCCTCTGTTGTTCATATTCATACCCATCATTGGAGGAGGAGGAGGAGGAGGACCTTGGTTTCCAGCAGGTGCTGGGCTAAAGGCATCTATGCAAAACAGTCTACACTTAGAGCTGTCCTAGCTGATTTTTTCACAATTAAAAATGTACAACAAATAGAACTATATAAAACATTCATTTTGCGAAACAAATTGTTTTTTATTCTTTGAGACTGTACATTTACCTCCATTCTCTGCCTAAGCAGACATTAAGTACTGAAAGTCACTGTTAAAATGAAATTGAGAGCTTCATAAAGGTTTGGATACAGCAAGCTTTTTTACTCAATGTCACCCAATTCCCTTTTTTACTACAGCTCTTGTCCCACATGACTTTTGTCCATGCATGTCCCATAACCCCCCACCACCACAGCTTTTTCTTGTCATTAAAAGGGACCCCCTCCTACCTTTTGCACCAGAAGAAAAGCTGTTTGAATTCAACTGATTATCTGTAAGTTTACTGATTTGCACAGATTACTATCATAACCGTGTCAGTTATTGTGTGCAATAACTTTTTAATATGTCCCAATCCAGAGACCCATGGCATTTATGTATGACTTAGCATTTGTGTCGTGTGACATGGTACCAAAAGTCAGGAACAGTCTCTCTGCATCATCTCAGGATTGGGCCTTAATTTGAAGCTGCTGCTCAGTTCGGTACAGTTTTAAAATGTGAAAGTTGAAATAGGCACTTTGAAGTCATTTAGAATGACTTAAGATTAAATCAACTAAATTACTCAGTTTTCAATAAAATATCAAATGCACGTAGGTAAAAAAAAGCAGATGAAAGAAGTCAGTGGCATTTATATTCAAGATGTAAGCAAATTTTCAGTTTACTAGTATGACAACTTGGCTGTCAAACGAAAATCTAAAAACGTATAATGATATTACATATTTATACAATATTCAAGTATACCTCTTCTATGATAAAGTAAAGTCTTGTACAATAAAGTTATTCATTGATATGTAGTTATTAACTTCTAACTAACTTGTTACCAATAGTCATCCTTAGGGCATGTGCCATTTGAGCAACATATTGGACATATATGACACCTTACAACAGAAAAGAACAAAAGTGTTCTTACACTATTGTAACACCGTTTACCTTGTAATTAAGAAATGTAAATTCTTCACTTTTAGGGCTGATCTAGACACAATTTTAGCAGCTGCGCTTGTTCACATATGGAGGAAGGGATTTGGTTTTTACCTCAAGAAAGGAGTTATCAGGTTCCCTTGGTGTGATTAAGTGTAAGGCACTAAGGTGAAAAAGGATGCAGACTCCTTCATCCACATTCCTTTTTTGAGGTAAACACTGGATACCACCACACACAGCCCTTTGCTTTATATCTGGATAAAAAACATGCCAGCCCCCATAATCTACTTTGCTCCCTCCCAATTAAGAATTTGAACTATGTCAAAGCCGAGAAATACAGGAATGTTGCTTTTTAATGTGTTTGAGTTTAGACATCTATCCATTCACCTATAATGATCATCATCAGCTACCATTTTACAGTACTTCAAATACAGTCATTTTTATCAATGCAAAGTCTATTAAGTGTTATGAACAAGAATCTGCAAAGTTCAAATATATCAGGAAGGGGGCAGAAAAACCAAACAAAACTTTATCATTACAATGCTTTAAAAATGACTCTCATAATATGAAGTGAAATATGGGCTAGGATCCACCAGTAACTTCATGAATGAAAACTATTTCTGTTCATGACATCTCCCGCCTCCTGCTGCAGGCCAAAATGCCCCTCAAGAGTACTGGTACTGGGGACCACCAGAAATAGCAGGAGGGAATAATAAGCAAAAACTGCCTCCTCCTGCTTGAAGAAATCCTTTGCTAGAGCCAATTGAAGGTGCTTACACATTGTTACTTAACTGATTTAAATAATGATTTTTTTTAACTCATACACATGCCCAAGTGTTCAGTTATCTGTATAACTGAACACTTGGACATGTGTATGAGTTAAGAAAGGATTCTAGTACCAGCTTGTACAAAGCCTCTCTTATTTACCTAGACTGCTTAACTGAATCTACCAACACTTTTCCTAATGGAAGAGATCTTGTACTTCTTTCAAGCTTCTTGGGCAGTAAGGTGTTTGAATGTCAAAAAAGCAAAGCCAGCGGGATAGAGCAGGAAGGCAATGTCTCTATTTCACCCTTACAGACAGGCTGTAGACATGGATTTCCACCATCCCTCTCTTCAAACTTCCATGCTGTTACCATGCTCCTATCTATTTATCCACCCACCCACTGTAGTATAATCTCTTGCAGCAATTAAAAGATGAGTTAACTACACCATCTTTTGAAAGCATCTAATTTGGTAAAACAGAATTCATCAAGATTTGCTGGTATGTCATCTCCTCGCTCCTCACTGTTCAAGTAAAGTGACTTCACTTTCAAGTGTTCTGTAAAACTGAGATAGGGTTTTTTATTCAACTGATAAATCATTAATACCTGAATGAATTCAAATATTCTATAGTAAAATCTGAACTTATTATAAGAAAATGACAAATCAAACCTAAGGGAGGAAGAGGTGTTTCAAGTGAGAAGAGTTGTATAATCCACACACACTTGGTAAGCCATGTATAACTGTTGTGGAAAGTTATATCCGCACAAGTTGATAGTAGATTTCACATTTGCAAACAAGCAGCACTAACTACACTCAAAGCATGCAGTCTTTGCTATTAAGGTGTTCTGAAGGCACATCTGGTCCAGTCAAACGAAATTTTTTTGAAAGACTGGCAAAAGACCAATTATTTAAGGTGCTTATCCGCCCTGAGCCTGCTCGCAGGGAGGGCGGAATACAAATACGATAAAATAAAAATAAATTTAAAAGTATGAAATTTTACATTGTGTTCAATTATACCCCAGAATTAGGACCGATTCTAATAAACAGCAACATACAAAAAACTTGGCAAATCAAAGATTAAAACTCTTAGAATTCAAAGTCTTTTCGTGTTACACATAAATTACATCTTGCTTTTCTTCTAAAACACTTTCACGTATTTATAGCAACACAGAAATCCATGCTTTTCAAGATTCATAGTCCACATTTATTATGTTCACTTGTGCTTACAGACAATTGAAAGGAAAGTGTATTGAAGTAAGTAAAATGTACAGTCTCAAAGAAATTTTAAAAAACAAAACAAAAAGAGCCTTTTGCTTTGGATCCCTACCTCCCATGTTTATTGCTCCACGAGGACCCATATCACCCATTCTCATTTCCTGTTCTCTCTGAAAGTAAACATAATTTTCATTGTCAACCTACCACTTATTACTTTAACATTACTATTTTTTTCAAGAAATACCAAGTTTCAGTTAGGTCATCACTATAAGATATAGAACTAATTTTCTAGATTGCATAATCTTTAAAAAAACATAACAGTAATTTTGGTCCTGTTTAGATATTATTCTGCCTATTAGTTGTTTGCACATACCCTTCCAATGATGAAACGTAGTAAGAAAAAAAAGTAGCAAGAAGACCTGATGCCTTCCAAATCCAGCACCCAGAGGAATCCAATAAGCAGAGTAGCATCTATTCAGGTACTTAGAAATTGTCCACATATTTAACTGAAGCTTCCATACAATTACCTTAGGCTTGTGCATTCCTGACTTCTATACATGCAGGGATGCTCAGCTGCATGGATAATATTCTGGTCCAGTGCAGGAATAACATTTCTTAATCTCATAAACTATGATTACTTCTACACTGAGCCATTGCTTGAAGCAGAAGCACATGAAGACATTCGGACATGCAGTTGCCATGACTGGGAGGATACGCTATCTATTTTCACTGAGTGCAGCAATCCTACATATCCATGCACACATTATTCACATAGTATATTTTCTCTCTATGGCTCTGGATAAACATAATTACAGGCATAAACAAGGCTAAGGTAATCTCATCAAAATCTAGAGCCAATTAAACAATTGTCTCCAGAGTACATGAAAGTACTTATTGTCTATTCTGTATCCAAATGTTAAAGTAACCAAATGTTAACTTCACAGCTAAAAAGGAGATCATGGAAGAGAGAGCAATATTTACCAAACACAGGATAGAACTCACCAGCTATCTTGCACTTAAGGCAGTGTACATAGTAGCACACACATATACTCATTCAATAAAGCTAAAAGTAAAACTACCCAACTGCCATAAAGAAAAGTGTAGAAATATTAACATTCTGCAGAAATCAGTGCAGAGAACCATATTAAATGTACCAACCATTCGTTTAAAAATATTGAAGCTTTTTCATATACCTTCACAAAAATAAATAGCAATGTGACCAGTGAGAAACGTTACAAGTCTGTATCATTTCAAAAATATCACGTCTCCTTGTTCCAAGAGAATACATGGTACTGTATTTTCTTCATCAAACATAGTGCTGTTTCTGCAAATAAAGAACCTATACATTCTTTGATAGTATTTAAAAATATAGCATGAACCTGTAAAGAAGAATTCACACATACAAATAAAAGTTTCTTTTCATGCCAAATATAGCAGAATATCCCAAATGTCCTAGTGACTATAGTTTATCAGTTTTTACTTAGCAGAAAATGGGAATTTGTAAAGTGCCACAGGATCTGATGATTTTTCCATGACAACAGAAGTACGGGTAGTATTATAGCAGCAATGTAGGTAGAAGGCACTTGGATAGATAAACATATGCAAAAAAGATTTAGTGGTTTATAGGAAAGGTTGCCATGATTTGAGGTAGGAGACAAAACTCTGGATACTCGTTTACAGAAAATGCATGAAGGCTTTATCAAAACTAGACAGCATCTGTCTGTCAAAAACGACCAGTTCCCACTTTAGAGACCTTGTGCTATTCCTGTATCACCACCCTCAAAGACCCTGACCTGCCTTTCCTTATCTCAACAATGCTTCCACATGAGTTAAGAAGAAACTGTATTTAAACCCCTTCCACCAGCATTCATACTTAAAGTGAAGTGGATTTAAGCCCTGGGTTGCATGCAAGATAAGAAAATACAAAACTATCCAATTTTATAGTTTATTTTATCTCTTCATTTCAAATTGGGATTGTTCTTTGGATTTTCAACAATGTTCCAAGTAAGCAGGTTTGCGTTATTTTCACTGATGCTCATACTGGGGAATAGGGGTGTGCACTCGAAAAATATTCGGGTTTCCTGCTTCGGGTTTACCCAAAGCAGGAAAAAGCTTCAGAAAAAGCCCCGAAATCCGAAAAATATTCGGGTTTCCTGCTTCAGGTTTACCCGCAGCAGGAAAAAGCTTCAGAAAAAGCCCCGAAATCCGAAGCGGCGGTTTCCAAGTCGCTTCGGTATGCTCCAGAAAGATTCGGAGCATACTGAAGTGACGGGGGAGGGGGAGGCCCAACATCACCCTTAAACTCCCACCCCCACCTTTAAACCCCATCCCCCACCCCCACCCCACTTACCTGGAAATGTTCTGGTCAAGACTGCATTATTTTATTTAGAATATTTCTAGGCCGTCTCTTCAGAGTCCTGCCTGCAATGGCTTACAATTAAAACCCATCGTTTAAATCATAAGCTTTTAGGCATAAGCAGCATAAAAACTCTTCATATAACAGAGCAGACCATTATAAAGACGATAAGACAACTACCTCATTAAAAGCCTGAGTAAAAAGGCATCTAAAAGAAAGTACAGTAGGCACCAGGCAAGCATCATGGGACAGGGCATTCCAAAGACAAAGTGCCACCACAGAAGATGCCCTGTCATTAGTCACCACCTGCCTCACTTATGAAGGTAAGGGCATAGAGAGCAGGGCTTGATTGAGAGGCAGATCTTAAGGGGGGCTGGATATTATGGGAGGAGACAGTCCTTCATGTACCCTCGTCCGAAGTCTTAATGGCCTTAAAAGTAAGACCCAGCTCTCTAAATTGTGCCCTGACACAAATCAGTAGACAGAACAGATCTTTCAGCACAGGGGCGAAACCCTTTAACCAACCCTTGACAATAGTCTGGCCACTGCATTTTGGATAAATTGAAGTTGTCAGATTGTTTTTAAAGGTAGCCCCATGTTTCTCTCGTCTAAGATGGAACAGCTGGTCACATAAGACAAGGGAACAGAATGCCTCCACCAGCTACATGCTGAGACCTACTATTATTTTTATAGGCAGCTCAGAAGCATGATGGTTTTGCTACACTGCCAAAGACTAATTCATATCCTGCCTTGTCCGTTGTGCTATCAAAAATCTCTAGCAAGGTAAATACAAATGCCAAGTAATTTGAGCCTGCGAAAGCGGGGAGGGCGGAATATAAATATAATAAATTAAATTAAATTAATTTGAACACTATCAAATTTTGCAAGGTACCAATCCACACTGGCAGTGACAGCATGCAATGCTTCTGTAACAGTATCTAAATTTTCCAAAAACAACAAAGCCCAGAACTTTCAGAATTTTGGGACCAATTTTTCCTCAGTAAGCACAATCCTACCAATCCAATCCTAGCCATTTAATCGTGTCCGATCCTTGGCTACTCTGTACAATCCTACATCATTCTGTTATTCAATCTTGATTGTTTATATCAAACAGCTGCCATATCATATCAGATATCTGGATCTAAGGCTAAGATGAAACCTCTTAAGTTAAGAAATAATCCTTCTTATGAGTACAGAAGCAAGCAGAAGAAACATTATTTCAAGGAGCTGCTTGAATAGCTGACAAGTTGACAGTAACATCTAAAGATGAAAAGTTATTAGCGCAAGAGAAATGATGAATAGTGGAAAGACTATAGTGAAGGACAGAAGAGAATGATTATTGTAGTATGGAAGAATATGTTAGCAACATCACACATTAAACAAAAGGGATACACATTTTACGAGAAATTTTTCAAATGAACGGTGCTGATCTTTTAAGATGCAACTTTTCCTGCCACTTCTTTTCAAAAAGAATAATAAACTCAGTAGAATGTAATCAAAGATCTCAATTTGATCCAGCTTATTTGTCTGAGCCAAATTCCTTCATACAACTAATGCTGGACTGCTAGATTCATTATTGATATGATGTCAATATGTACCAGTGCAAATGTTAACTTCTTAACCTTTAACTATAAAGGGAACGGAAGATTTTATTCACTTACCGTGAAGCTTCCTTTCTCCTATGGTCCTGAGTGGGGCAGTCGTAACCAGTGGGATATATCCCTAGCAGTGTACCTTTGGACAGGTATTCTAGATCCTATGCATTCAGAACTTGTTGCAGAACCCTTCTTCCAAAGGCTGCTTCCGCAGAGGCTAACTGGTCTATCCTATAATGTTTCGTGAAAGTATGGACAGACTTCCATGTTGCAGCTCTACATATTTTCTCCAATGATGGAAAAGATCTATATGCAGTTGATGTGGCCATTCCTCTTAAGGAATGGGCCGTGATCCCTGTAGGTAGTGTTACTCTTCTGGCCTTGTATGCTAAACTGATACATTCCCTAATCCACCTACTTATAGAGGCTGATGTTACTTTACCCCCTATAGAACTCTTCCTAAAAGAGACAAACATATTTTCCACTTTCCTCATCTGCTTGGTTCTCTCTATATAGAAGCTCAGGGCCCTTCTAACATCTAACTTGTGCCACTCCTTCTCCTTTTCATGTTTAGGATTAGGACAGAAGGAAGGTAGAACTGTATCTTCTTCCCTGTGAAAGAGAGTTAACTTTGGGTATGAAGGCAGGATCTAACCTTAGCACTACCCTGTCATTATGAAAAATGCATTCTCTGTTCACCAACAGAGCTCCAATTTCTGATACCCTTCTTGCAGAAGTCAGCCCCACCAAGAAGACTGTCTTGAGGATCAGTTCTTTCAGTGGGCAAGTTGCCATCGGTTCAAATGGTTCTTTTGTGAGGGGATTGAGCACTAAATTTAAATTCCAAGTTGGAAACCTATGTACTTGAGGGGGGTTGACTAGCATTGTACCCCTCAGGAACATCTTAATATGCGGATGCTTAGTAAGAGACGTGCCTCTCTTTGACCCCCTAACTGCTGAGATTGCCGCCACCTGTCTCTTCAGGGTGCTAGTACTTTCCTGCATCTAGTCCATCTGGTAGGAAAAGCAGTATTTGTTTAACAGATGTGGTCAGCGGATCTTTCCCTTTCTTTCTACACCAGCCTACAAACACTTGCCACGTCTTATTGTAGCTTTTATTCATGGAGTCCTTCCTAGATGCTAGCATCATGGCGATCACCTTATCTGGGTACCCCAGTTCTCTAAGTTGATTGCACTCAACCTCCAGGCTGTTAATTTTAGAGTCTCTGGGCTTGGATGTAACATCTTCCCTTGTGTCAGCAAGTCCCTCTCTCGTCCCCCTTGTCTAATATAATCCTCTGGTATGGTCACAGAAATAGTTGTAATGGACGCATGTGGAACCTGGACCATTGCAGTATGTCCTGGCAAGAGACCATCATCCCCTGTAGTTTTACCAGTTGCATGATCTCCGCCTGCCTCTCTAATTGGATGAGTCTTATCAGTGCAATAATCTTCTGTTGCTTCTCCAGGTACACGAAAACTCTGTCCCTGACGGGTCACTGCCTTCTGAGCCAGTTCCAGGGACGAGGTCTTCAACAGAATATCGTCCAAATAGGGCAATAGGGCTATTCCTTGGACGCTCAGGACAGCTATTAGGGTGACCAGAACCTTGGTGAAAACTCTCGGTGATAACTTCAGGCCAAAGGGAAGTGCTCTGTACTGATAAAGCCTCCCGTCATAGGCAAAGCAAAGGTATCTCCTGTGGGTTTTCCTTATAGGGATGTGTAGATAGGCCTCTGACAGATCTATGGAGGCCAAGAAATCCCCCCGGTGAATGGCCTCCGTGGTGGACCTCATGGTCTCTAACTTTCTGGGCCTTATGTGGAGATTCAACCACTTCCGATCCAGGATGGCCCTTACGTCCCCGTTCTTCTTTGGGACAATGAAGAATATCGGTATACACTCTGTTTTCTGTGAAGAGTTGGCACTGGTTCTATTGCCCTTATCCTTAGAAGGTGTTTGATGGCTTGTTTTATCTTGAGATGTTTCTGTTGTGACGGGTTGCGGAACACTTGGATGAAGCGTCTTGCTGGTCTCTTCTCAAATTCCAAGGAATAGCTCATGGATACTGTATCCAGTACCCACTGGTCTGTTATTGTCTCCTTCCATTGGGCTGAAAAGTCCTGTAGGCGTCCCCCTATTTGTATTGTTGTCTGATTGCACGGATAGTCATGTCTGGTTTCCTTTCTTCTGGCCCTTTGACTGGGGAGCAGCTTTTCTAAAGGAGAAGGACATGCCTTCGGTCCTTGGTCTAGAGTGCCAGCGGCTTTTCAAAGGTCTGTCTGCCCCTTGTCTTGAGGTTCTCTTGAAGTCTCAAAAGGAGTGTCTGCTCTTAATCTTTTGATCCTTTTTCTTCGATGGTAGCACTCTTTTTTTGTCTGTATCTTCCACTAGGTACTTATCTTGTGCCTCCCAAAAAAGTTTGGTACCCTGAAAGAGTATCGAGGCCACCTTGTTTCGTGCAGGGGGGTCCACGTCCCAGTTCCTCAGCCACGTGTTTCACCTTGCCATAACGTTGAATCCCATCACTCTGGATGACATCTGAAATGAATCCAGGGTTGCATCCGCAGCAAAGGCTGCTGCCAAGGCCATTTTCTTAACTTTATTTTTGATCTCCTTAGGTACCTCCCTGCCTGCAGCCACAAGGTCCAAGACCCAGGTGTACACTGCTCTGGCGAAAAGGGAACCTATAGCTGAGGATCTAAGTGACGCTGCTGAGGCTTCGAGGTTTCTACGCAGAGCCTGCTCTATTTTCTTGTCAGAAGGGTCCTTTGGCATGCCTTCTGCATCCATGGGTAAGACTGACGTTGTTGTCAGGCTGGTAACAGGGTCATCCACTGTGGGAAGCCTAATCTTTTTGGTTGCATCAGGTGTCAGAGTATAGAACTTACTGAACACAGATTGATATAGCTTTGGTTGGCTGGATTATCCCACTCAGCTTTAAGAACATAATGGAACATAGCAGGAAGTGGTACCCCTGTTTGTTTGGGACCCATCTTGGGGACTGCCCATTCCAGGCCTTGAGAGTAAGTCTGGCCTGACTCCTCTTTCCCTGTGGTTACCTCGGTTAATTCTAGCGTCCTCAGAAGCTTTGCTAGTAACTTCTGAAACATTTCTGAAGGAAAAAGCCTAGTTTGAATTTGGCTCACTTCATCCTCCTCTTCCTCTGAAAGCTCCCCTTCCTCACTACCTGAGGACTGATGAGATAAGCTGGAGCCCCACTGGGACTCTTCTGAGTTGCTGGAAACCCTGTCTCTGTGTTTTCCCACCTTTCTCCTTTTTGGTTTGCTAGGGGTGGCTGTTTTAGTAGGTCTTTTCCCTTTTGGGGGACCTGTGGGCTGTTTAGCCTCCTTTTGCGACGCAGTTTGCCCTTTAAGATCTTTAACAGCATTTGCAATACCTTTCTCGATCTCAGACTTCAACCATGCCAATATGTTAGCTTTAGCCTCTTGGCCAGAGAGATCAGGGTCCTGGTTATCCTGCCTGTCCCCCAGGGCAGATGGAGTGGACATTTGAGAGCTTGTGGACTCCATACCACTGAGCATAGTCTCATTCACCTTGGGCTCTGATGGGCCTGCCTTTGATGCCATTCCCTCCAGGAAAAGACTTCCTCCCTGAAAAACTAAAGTGAAAGGGGGCGAACATTACAGGGCATTCAAGCTGTAGGCCCAGAAACAAGGAGCCCTCTATTATGGGGAAAAGACCCATTTTGCCCATTTAACCAAGATCACCCCCCCCTTCTCTTTTCGCGGGAGTGCATTTTGCTACTCACTGCCTGGGCGCATTTGTAGAGGCAGTCGCCGCTTCTCAGCCTTGCAGGCACTTTCTGATTCCGCAGCTGCCGCGGCTTTCCCCCATGCGTTCCCAGTAGCCTCAGCAGCAGCCGGGTCCTAGCTGACTAGGAACATCAGCTCTGCAGCTCATCTATGCAGCCCTTGCCGTTCCTGCATGCTGAATTGGAGGTGGGGAAGGACCACATCCTTCATTTTCCCCAATGAGCCTCACGCCTTTCAATTCCCTGTGTTAAGTCTTCTGTGAAGGATCGCTGCTCCGAGGAACAAAAAGGTCCATGTTCCTGCAGAGCAGGGCCGGAAAAAACTGACGCGTCTGGGGAGCCCCTCCCCCTTCTAGGATCGCAAGGATCATCCGACCCTGCGCAAGAGGAGGATGAACTACCACTGGTTACAACTTCCCCACTCAGGACCATAGGAGAATAGGCTATGACATCGTATGTTCTTTCCCCCCAGTACCTACCTTCAAGCGGGAATTCCTCCACAACTCCTGACTATAATTCATTATTATGCCTGTATCAAAGTTAACCTCAATGAACACTAAAGGAAGCCTGGAGAGATTAACTAATGAAAACAAAAAAGAAATGCTTGCAAAGGACTAAACTGTCACTAGAGTAACGTATCTAGCATTTAAATAAAGCATTTAAGTACTCTAATAGTTTCTTGTACATTATATGAGCAATTCATAATGATCATCTTGTAAGATAAGCAAAGATTATCCAAATGACTCAAAAGTCACAGAATTACTGGTCCAAGTAAAATCTGATCCAGGGAATTCCCAGTTCACATAGCTAACCACTATCCTACATCAGCTCACATCTATTTTTCATGATATAGCCGGGTGCTAAATATTTTTTCTGTAACATAAACCATCATGTGGCAGGTTGATTACTAAGCAGCATGATAAATCTTTAGTTTGTTTCTAAACAGCAAGTAACTCTCAAATCTTGAAACAGAGGGCTATATTCAAATACTCATTGTGCACAAGGTGGGTTTGTCAAGTACAACATGAGAATTCAGAAAACAGTCACCCTACAACATTTCAATTGACATTTACAAAGTATATAGTACAAAAAATGATACGCATTAATCCCTTTAAAATTGTTTTCAAATGAAAAGGGAATTACTACGTCACTTGAAGCATTTAACCTACAATATGAGTGACCGATATTAAGAGCAGAAGAGATTTCAGTTTCTTGAAAATTTTAATGGATGTTAAAATAGTCCCTCAGATTCTTTTCTGACTTAAAAGAATCAATACCATATTAAATCAATCAATACCATATTATACTACAAGATTTTGGCAACTCAAAACAGCAAGAGGTATTAACCCCTAAGGGTGTACTGCTTGTCAAACAAGAACAGACAATTAAATGAAATGTTATGTAATCATTAGTAATCCTTAATATCCACTGATATACATTTTTGATACACATTTAATAATGAGTAACTGTACAACCAACTTAGGCAAGTTCATCTTACCCATACATTCTTTAAAGAGCCCTTCCCCCCTTCACTCTCCAGGTAAGCTTATACAGGAGCACCAGGTTTTGTGTTACCTTCTCAAGAGAAAGACTATTTGTTTCACTCACCTTAGAGAATCAGAGTAGCAGAAATGAAGCATAAATTAGAAACTGATCAAGGATGAGTCTGGCTTTAGTGTAATTACTATGAAACACAAATGTCAAAACATGCAAAAGGCCAAATGTATTAAAACAATAGAATGCTTTCACTATGATCTTCCCAACTACACATTCTTGCCTAAATTCATAATAAATGTAATAAACCCTTCCTAGAAGGTTTAGAATGTGTTTTATGCAATTTGTAGCATATTCAGATTCTTACCTTAGGAGACCAAGCAAGATCCTGTAATGTTGGTGACTATGTGTGACCCACACTTCAAGGGAACTTTTGCCAAGCGGGCCAAACCCCTCACCAGCACAAGATGCCCTCTCTGTGGGAGTGCAGCATAAGCAGGCCAAGACGGGTCTCCCGCTAGCAACTGGGATGGGGAAGGGACTGAGCTCTGCTGGTCCCCCTCCCATCCCTTCTCTACAGGTTCCCCCCACAGCCAGTGGTGGGATGTCCATGGACATGGAGATTATCCGGTGAGCCCTCAGCCCCTCTGGGAACGTGAGACATAAACCAGGATTGGCAGAGGAAATAGTCAAGGGCTACCTTGCACAGCCCTGTGAGTTGCTTTCCACCAATCTGAGCTATTAGGCCAAGAAGGAGATGGTCTGGCCAGACCTCTCTTAAGGCTCAGAATCTCCTCTCATGTTCTCCAATGAGCAGAGAGCAAGCACGTCTTTTCCCATGTGGGCAACATTGTCAGCTCGCTTGCTCCCCTGGAGAGTTGAGCAGTTGGCCTTCCTGAAGGTCTACATACTGCTCTTCAATTTCCAAACTTTGGACTTCCAGAATGAATGAGGTGAGCCCACCTTGTGGCCTGCTTCCTCTGAGAGTCTATGAAGTAGGGGGAAATGCTCTTCTCAAGACTTAAAAGTTAGACAGAAAACCAGCAGGACAATTGATTCAGTTGGCACAATAAATGCACACTGCAATTTGGACACCACCACCCCCAAACACACACACCGCAAAACCACTAGCCCATGTTAGCACGAATTTCTGCAGATAACTGAGAAAAGAGGCCCCAGAAATATTGGTCTCTTGCCACTGGGATGGGAAGAGTCAGAGAGAGATGTTATAGAAAGCAGAGAATGACACACCGTATGTCACAGAGGGAAACCCAGAGAAATACCCAAAAGCTACAGACTGCTGTTGCATAATATACTGTATGTAATGTGTTGTTCTAATGTTAACTTTCATTGCAGGGTGGGAGAGAGATGATGATATAGGCTGCTGCAGAGAGAATGACTTGGGCTTCTCAAGCACCTCATTGTCAGTTTCAGCCTGAGGCCACTGGGTGGGAATTGGGATCAATCTTATGCAACTGTACTTAATGATTGCCATTGTCTTGTGCTTGTGGCTGGGTACTGTTTGGTTCTGTTCGGTGGTGAACCCAGTGCCTGACTGCTGTGAATGACACTGGTTCTGTTGGGCTAAGTTGCAACAGTGTTGCTTGCTTCAGTTTGGTTTGAGTGATTCTCTGGTATAATACTGGTCCTCATAGGGAACAATGGAGAGTGACTCGTCAGCCTGCTCAGGGGGTGCTGGGGTTTTGGAGGGGACATCAGTTTGGTTTTCTTGGGCTTCCCCAGGGATTAGCTTGCATTTGGGAGCATGCCTTGGCTGTGGTACCCTTGTCCACTGCGCAGGCGCACTTGGAAAAGAACTCGTAAATGTTCTCATCACTGGGGGGGGGGGGGCTCAGTTTGGTTCTGTTGGACTGTGTGGTGTGGAGCTTGTATTTGGGAGTGTGCCTCCGGCTATGGCAGCCTTGGTCCATGTGTTTCTGCAGTGGGAGTCAGCTTTGAGTTTCTTCCCACAATAGGAACAAATGGAGTGGCTGGAGGCACCTTGTTCAGAGCCTCACAGAATTGGAACCCAGTGTCCAATCTCCCTGAAACCTGGGGGAGGGGGTCTTTAGAGGACAGTCAAGAGTAGGTGCCCTGAAAATTTGGTGGATTTTGCATGCATAATGCCACCCCCATCCCCCTGGATAGCCCACAGATAGTTTCCCCCATAGGGAATCGAGAGTGGAGGTAGCTGGTGGCACGGGGGGGGGGGGGCCATAAAATGGCCCCCGGGGTCCAATCTTTATGAAACTTGGAGGTTGTTAGAGGACCATTAGGAGTAGGTCCCCTGAAAATTTTGTGAAATTCAGTCAAAACATGACACCCACCCCCAGGCAACCCAAATTGAGTTTCCCACAGGAAACAATGGCTGAATTTTCTCTGTATTATCAATCCCAAATTTACTGATTTTTTTCCTGTGTGCATCCCTACAGTGTGGCTTTAAAAAACTAGTTTCAGATTTCCTTCTACAATTCAGTGGAATTAAGCAACTGGATGGAACAGCTAGGACACATATTTAGCTCTCTCAAACACTGGTACATGCTTTTAGTTAATGATACCCCAAAAGTATCTACATCAAACTGTTTTAACTGTTAACAGTGCTTACCTGTAAAATTTCTTCAAAAAGTAGCATCTATCAGGTATTCAAACACATTTACTCATAGAACACTAACATTTTAAGCAATTAACTGACAGTCCTATAATTACCTTTTTATGTAGCAGAACATTTAGAACAATCACAGCCGTCAGGGACAACCTGAATTGAAGGGTCTTATAACTTAAAAATAACTTTAGTTCCTCTTTTTAATTATCCTGTGGAGATCTGTTCTTCATGGCTTTAAAGCTACACAGCTTAGCAAAAAGGGCAGAAGTTTCCTTACACGTGCCAATTCCCTGTACACCCTGTACAGGGTGTAAACCACTCTGGGTTCACTGGAGTAAATATTACGCTGCATATATACACAGAATGGGAAAAAAGGTTCAAGTAGTGTTTTAACTATTTCTACAATGATCAGATAAATGCATCATGTGAAACATCCGCATAGGAAATGCATCATGTATGAAGCACTTCTCCATCATCAATACACAAAGCATACAGTATCACTTTCTCTTCTTTAAGTACCAGAACACTTATTACATAGTATTTATATATTGAAAAGCATGTTGAGTCAAAAATTGTGAAAGGCTTCCATATTGATCTACATAATGAAATTCCTGAAGTCAAAGTGCTATAGGAATGGGAAAAAAGCGTAATTCAAGGAACCAAACTTTTTCTTGGTTTGTTTGTTTGGTTTGTTATATGAGCTGTTTTTAGTGCCATGAAACACCTCCAGTAATTACTGCAGAGAGGCAGTTTACAAATATTTTGAGTAAAATTAAGATACCACAATGCAAATACTTTGCAAAGAAAGCTAAATACTTTAATACACAACATTTCTACAGTCTATTTTAGACTAAAATGTGGTCACAGCTACCAGTCAATGAAGCACACAGAGTTACAATGTATGTAAATGCATCACCCATTTCTGCAGATACAGGATGTTCAACTTGTATTGAGATATTGAGAACATCAAAAATATTGTAGGCATTCTGATAGGATTCAGTCTCTCTCTCTCTCTCTCACACACACACACACACACACAGTGCCATTCTGACGATCTAATGAACATCTATGCCTGACAACTGTGTGAAACAGGATGCTGGACTAGATGGGACCACTGGTCCAATCCAGCAGGCTTTTTTAATGTTAGCATGAACAGAGCAATAATGGCACAAAAATTGGACACCAAAAGATCCTATTTTTCTCCCTTACTTTCATTATTAGTACATCCATAACACTTGATCCAAGAGAAAAGAGAGAAAAATATTTTCTCAACTATGCCTGTGGGATATCTGGAGAAAGTTTCAACATTTATCACAGGCAATTCCCTCCAGCTCCATCTGCCAGGGTTAAAATTGCTCCAAATATACTCAAGGTAATTAACTTGCCTCCTCTCAATAAACCATCATGCTAATTCCCTCCTCACAGTATCAAGAATTACTGTCCCACCCCTTACTGTCATGTTTTGTTCCTACCCTACCCGAATATTCAGACAAGGAGAAGACATATGGGGGGGGGGGGGAGATTCATTCAAAAGCAATTTCTCGGTTAAATAGCCACCCTCTTGATTAAGAATGATTTAATGTTGAACCAGGTCTCCTTGTGGAGGTATCACTTTGTGTTCTGTACCTGTCAAAGCAGAGCAAAGAATATAAACTGTCACTATGGAAACAAAATATTGAGGCTTGATAACTGTACATCCATAAAGAGACTGGCCAGTCTGATTTCTCATAGCCACTGTCTTGGTTTGTCATGCTGGCTAAAATAAGCCTCTGATCAAAATCCCAAAAGAAAAATCAGTATCTGCTTAAAAGCCAGAGAGCCCAAAATTTTTCTAGCCTGCAAGCAGGTTTTGAAATCTAACACAGGGGAGTGGGCACAACCACCAAATGGCTGCTACAGGAGGCAGAGCCAAGCAGAAAATGTCAAGGAGTGAGATTATGTATAACTCTAATAGTAACCCTTCAACATTTCAGGCAGATGTGGTTTAAAAGGGTGTCTTTTAAAATGAATGTATTCTTGTAAAAGTATTTTCTTGCATACATAACACTTGGCAAAAGCTCCACCCATTTTTTTAACTTGGTAGGCACCAGATTGCAGACTCCTGGCCTAAGCAGTCCCCCTTCATTGCATTTCTTTCCTCTTCTACCCACCCTCATAAGCATAGGAGAGTGTACCTTTTTGCATCAGCTTTAGAAACTCTGTGAAAAGACTTATAGGTCTGAGAAATTACCTGTCTATATTGGCTCTGTTTTACAAGCCTATGCCACTGTCCCTGGCAACTGCAATAAAGCAGCCCATATGATTTAATATAGTCTGCGTGCTGTTCCAGTAACTTTCCAACACACAAGCCAGCTGCTTTGAGGCATGCTATCCAGTTTGAAATTAAAAGGAATTAAGAGCAGGTGAGAAGCATCAAAATGGATACACAGCCAGGAATATATAACAGTATGTAACAGTGACATTTAACAGATACTAACAGATCAGTTTTTCTTCCTGTCTTACATTAATAATGCTGATGGTGGCACATATTTCAGCTCTATTTTGATGAGGATGAGGGCAGCTGGAAAGAGATTAAGGCCTTGCCTAAATTCTCCATGTATCACAAAAAACTATCATTTAGAAGTATTCAAAGACATGAGCAAACGAGAAAATTCAAGTAATACCAAGGCAAAAATATTGTACCTTTCTGTAATACCATCTTAATGAGGCCTTTCTTAATTTTTAAATTAACTTTCATTTACTACACATATGAACATACGTATTGTTCATTTTAAATAGGTATGGAGAAAGAAAGCCTATTTAGTTCCCAAAAGCAATGCTGTCAAATGAATTATTCCCATTTTCCCCATTCTCTCAAAACAATAATCCCATAATTTATATCAAGCTCTTAAAGTGGTAACATTTACACCACTTGGATGACAAGGCTCCACTGTATGAAACTTAACTAAGGCATAAAACTTTGACTTAATTATTAAAAAGAATTAAGGGCACCAACATTCAATTGATTTGTAAGATCAATTAAATGAACATTTGATTAATCAAGGATGCCAGTGTTTACAGTCATTGTCTTAAAAGAAATATTCTCTCTTCTTTCTCTCCTGCATAGGAAGGAATGCCTCTTAAAATGTTTGCCTGCTGTAGCACATGAATACAACCATCTGAAAATGAAATAATATTTTTTCCTTCAAAACTAGTATTTTCTTAATATGCACATTAAAATATTTTAATCTGTCAATTCAACAGTTCCCATTTGGCTTGCACCCAGAGTGAGTAATAACTGTAGTACCTGGATATGAAACTCAAAATGCTCAGCTGGGAGGCAGTGACTCTAGATCTCCTGTCTATCCATAATAGTAAAAGGTGAAGAGTAGGTGGAACTACCATATTCCCTCCTTCCTTCTGCAGCCCCATTCATTCCCAAAGATTTAGCTCACTCTTAGCAGGGCAAGAGAGGATGACACAGACCAGCAGCTCTCAAGCTTTTGGGATCTATTTCTAAACTTGCTGTAGTTTTTGGGACCTACTTGCTACCTTCTCTGTACTCAGCAGAAAGCACAGGAATCTCACATCAGTCAGCAGCACTACACGTTTTCATCATTTCTCCTCCATGTTTAACATTTAGTTTAACACTGAGCCAGTGTCAGACTAGACTCTGGGACAACCAGGTTCGAATCCCCACTCTGCCACAGAAGCTCATGGAGTCATCTTGGGCCAGTCACACACTCTCATCCTAACATACCTGGCAGGGTTGTTGTGAGGATAAAATAAGGGAGAATCATGTAAGCCATCTTAGGCTCCCATTGGAGAGAAAGGTGGAGTATAAATGAACTAAATAAATATAAGTATGCGGCTTCTCTGAACAACAGGTTGTATATCTGGGCAATTCTACATATGAAGAAGCACAACCTGAATTTGCTACTGACCTTCCCATAGCCTCCTCTCCCAGCTCATCCTGTTCCTCTTCTTCCTTCCTGGCCTAGCAACCTACATGACCGGGTGTCGTGATCCGTTTCTGGGATCCAATGGCAGAGCTGAGGCTATTGCTATGAGATCTGTGCAACAGATAGCTTGCAGCACTGCAGTGGTGATTCCAAAAGAGCTGAGCAAGTTTAAAAGTTCAGAAAGTTTGAGAACCAATGGCTTAACCAATTAAAACTCACTCATGAATCAACTAACATTATATTAATTGGCTCACATCTCAAATTAAAACTTTTAGCGTTACCATATCAGTTTTAGAGAATTCCGCAATACTGATGCTGAAGGTACAAAAGCAGGTGAGAGGTACCAGAAGCACAGAATTCATCAACTGAAGACCTTGCTGTTGGCACGTGAGGTACAGATGAACCATTAATTTAGGATCTAGAAGAAAACTGCAGAAATCGGAGTTGCAAATGCCATGTTAAAAAAAAAAAAAAGATTTGAGATACAGAAATGACATGTCCAAACAAGCAGTGGGGGGTAGGGGGGGAGACTTAATAGAGAATACCAATGTTTGAGAATACCAGTGTTTGGGAAAGATGCAACTTCTAGCATGCATTAGCTGATCTATGGCTTAACATATTTAAAACAATTAAGAAAAAAAATTGATTTCAACAGGAATATACCTACGTATTCATCTGTACAGAATTCTTTATTTTCAGAATAGATGCCCCTCTATTAAAAGTAAGTAATTGTATCAACCTATGAAATTCTTGCATTTCATGTCAGGGAGGGAAAAAAATATCATGTAGTTAGCTAACGGATAATTTTGTTTTACTAGCAGTTTTTACTTTTCAAAGACAGAGTCCAACTATTACTCTGGGCAAAAAAGGTACTTTAATAACTTGATATGAGGGGTTAAACAGATCTCAAAATTAGTTATAGAAACAAAAAAACTTAGAGACTGCAGTGACCACCTGCGGGGGGTGGGGGTGGGGTGGGCTTAATTAGATAGTTCCCCTTCTGCAATAAAAGAATAAAGCAGCAAAGACCAGAGAGAGAAATATTCAGAAAGACAGTGAGAAAATGTAACATTGCCAATTTCACTTTATATGCTAATTTAAGTTTCCCTTGCAATGGAAAGAGGTTAAATGACCCCATCAGTATCAGAGTACACGTGCATCTGATAAAGAGAGCTGTGGCTCTCAAAAGCTTATGCTACAATAAAATTGTCTTAAAGGTGCTACTGGACTCTCTACTATTTAGAGTACACGCTGTAATTTACAAATAATTACAGGGGGAGGGAATTGATCTCAGTAAGGTTAGGAAATTTTCAGGCGTATTGGACAGTTGAAGATCTAGAATATTTTATTAGTGCCCCACCCACTCCGGTACACAGTTACCAGTCAGACTCCACAAAGCTGCTGCAAGTTAAGAATATAAAGCAGCCGGCATTCTGGTGGAAAAGCTGCTAAATAAGGACAAATCCTTTAAAAAGTCATTATACTAATAGTCTTGCATCCAACCCTTGAACTATTTATTTTTTAAACCAGAGGAGTTTTAGCAGTCTTTGGAAAATATTACAATTCATTTGCTGTTAAAATTAAGGACATTTCTGGATTGTGCCTTACATCATTAGCATTACAATCCTTAATTCAGTCACTCAAATAAGGACATTCCCACTACCATTAAGGGGACCATACCAAATATATACATTGTGGTCCAAGTATCTACAGGGATTCAATATGGTCATCAACAAAAAGCATTTCCCCTCATTACAGGCAATTTGATTAATAATCAATACTGTATATTTCCAAAAACATGTATAAGTTTGGTGACCCACAAAAAGCAGACTATAAAGATAACCTAAACAAGGAAGCTTCAAAATTTCCAAACAGGTATATACTTACCATTTGTATCTTTAAAAACCAAATAGTGAAATTACCAAATGGTAATTACAAACTGACTTATTTCAAACCTTTAAAAGGAACAAAGCAAAACATATATTGAAAGTTACTTACAAGTATATACAGAAAAGAGCTTAACAAAACAGATTCTGCAGGTAGAAGTATAACCTGTGGATCAGAGCAATAAATGAAATCCTAGGCTAGTTTGCCATCAGGGATCAGCTACCAGATTCAAGGAAATGCCACTTAGTCAGCATTTTATATGTCACTGTCAAAACAAACGGACAAGTATTTGCTTGCAACGAGTCAAACCCAAGCTATATTGATATCCAGAAACACAGAACTATAATTATAGTAGAAGTTATACTACAGTTGCAATGTACTCTTGTTACGTCCTCCCCTTCCCTATTCCTCTTGATTTTTCAATATATGCGAACTCTCTCTTCAGAGATCCAGAATTCAGGCTACATGGGGAGAGTCTACTCTGGGACTGAATATGGGGCTCTCTTTCAGACTCAAGCTAAGTTCCAAGGAGGAAAAAGAAATGCAAGTACCACGTGCCACTCACATGACACTACACTATACAAGTGAGATTTTGCATTCTGATGTTACAAGGAGAAATAAGACAGCATTATTCTCATGGGGTGAGGGGCTTGCTGGAGACAGTTTTAAATCTCCACAGATGAACAGGCAAGTGGGTATCAGAACACCTGAACTTTTTAAAAGAAAAAATTAGAAATTACACAGATTAGGGATAAGACTGATCATGAACCTCATGTGAGCAGGACAATCATACTGACAAATCAAAATTAAAGTTTGTATCCTACAGCATATGCCCTTCTAAATGGCAAGGCAAATTAAAGTGCAAATTTGATCCTACAAGTACAGTTTCACCATCCCAAAGTGTTCCACAAAATGCTCTGTGTACATAAGCAACTCCCACTGTATACACCACGTATCTTCCTCTGAAGAGAGAAAATGGCAAGCTTCTGGGTGAACAGGGCATTCCATACAGAAGAAGAGCTGAGGACCTGATACCTACAGCAAAAGGAACTACTACAAGGTTTTTAGTTTCTGTATACACTTTTAAAAATCTAGAGTTGTAAGCAAATGCCATCCAAATATTCAAGCTGCTGATAAGAAAATTGTAACACCAAATATTTAAGAATTGCGGAATTATAGTTGGTGCATATTGTTTTGAATATAATATTCACATATGAAATCAGATTTCACAGCATGAACTTTATTTCATACCTGCTCTTTGAAATGTAGCCATTAAATATTTTTGTAGCAGCGCACCAACCTCAGGTAACTATAATCACTGCTACCAGCACTGTGTAATTTCCTAAATCTCTTTAACATTTTGGAACAGCCTTCTTTCTCAAAATACCTTTAAAAGCAAACTGTGGTTAAAATGGCAAAGTGAATATTTTGCCTATGATATTTTTTTGTTTCCCATTCTACTACCTCATTTTCTTCATCTCTACTTCATCTGAATGCTATAGTCTATAAAACAGACCACCAACTTCCAGACCTTAATTCACAGTTAAAAGGCTAAGGTGTGGGCCTTCAGGTTATGAGGTAACTGTGACTACATATCAGGCAGTTCAAAAACTGTTTTAAAATGTTTAAATTAGGAATAATTACATAGTGTGAATCCATCTATACTCAGCAATTTAAATTCCTAAATTGGACAAGTGTTTCTACATTTCAAAATCTCTGCATCCATTAAGCCTGTATGGATACATGATAGTAACTCAGTATTACAGCCCATTAAAAACATTTACAACCCTTAGCATCAAATCTACATTTCTCATCTCTTTCCTAATTCTTTTCTACCATCAATGAGGTTTAAGAATAATATAGCTTCTTAAACTTCATCTCACTATGCCTCTTCTTCTTAGTCCATCAGAGTCATCACTTGTTTACTTTAACACCAGATAACTGGCATGTATGAACCAACTAGCACAAATCACATCACCCTGAACACAATATATTTCAGTCGAGGCAGTTCACATGTCGTGAGTCAGCCTCACCCTGATGTGCACCAGCCTCGCTCTGCCAACCCCCTGCCACTCACCCCAGAGTCCTCCTCGGAGGATGGAAGAGCCAGCAGGGTCTACTCTGGAGCCAACTGTAGCTCCAGAGGAACCCCAGGAGGAGCAGCCAGGAACCTCTGAGGAGGCTGTTGTGAAGGAAGACTCCCACAGAGCTAAGAAGAAACCTGAACCAGCTGAGAGGAGAAAGAACAAGGCAAAGGCAGCTGTGTGGGAACAACAGAAAATTACAAGCACAGCACAGGGCAAGGCTATCAGAGAAAGAGGCAACACCTGCACCCAGTTAGGCAGATAAAAGGCAGATGCTGGGCAACACCCAGTGTGGAAGCAACTTCGCTCACCACTCACTGCTGCCAGTAGCTCTGTACCTGATCCTGCCTTGTACCTTGCCCTGCCTGGAACTGACTTATTGGACTCTGACCTCGGCCTGTCTCCTGGACTCTCCCTCCTGCCTGCTCCTGTATCTGATGAACTTATCGCACTCTGACCTCGGCATGTCTCCTGGACTCTCCGTCTTGTCTGCCTCCCTGTCTGACTGGTTCTTTGGCTCTGCCCTTTAGCTGAACTGCTGGACTCCCTGCGCCTGCTCTACCGGTGAGCTGCCTGCTTGCCTGGCACCCGGGTCAGGCATTCTCGTCTTAGACGCAACATCACATCTCCCACTGCAAATCATCAGGTGATGCACAAGCATATGTGAATCAACCCTAAGTTATATTAATAACTTCTCAGGTCTCCTAGAATGTAACAAAATAAAGACAAGAAAAATCACATAATAATGACATTTAAAATTTTGCAAGAGGTGAGACGAAGATTTTCCTTAAGTTAACACTTAATTCCAGCCCATCTTTCACAAGTTATTATATGACAGCATGATGACGCACCACAACTGACATCGACTTCCATGGACAAATGCGAGCCCAAAGGCACAGCAGTACCAAGCCAAAGGCAGCAATACACCACACAAAGATAGGCAGGAACACACTAAGAATGGTGCAGCCTGAAGTGACAAATAAAACAGCTCAAAGATCATTGGTTTTGGGTGGGCAGAAAGTACCCATCAGTGAGAACTGTGAGGATACTGCAAGTTCAGCTATTTCTTTTCAGCTGACTTCCTAAAGAAGTCTTAAAAGGGATAGTGGAGAGTCAAAGCAATGACATTTACACTATAGGGCCTCCTCAGCTGCTCATGTAGCAGTTATTCCAATACAGAAGGCAGGCATAAGACCCATGTCCTGCCTGAAAGGATAAAGCACGTAAGGGCAACTACATAGCCCAGACCTTGATAAATTTTCTTTGGATCTAGGAGACAGCCCAAAAATTTGGGAGCCAGGTTCCCTTTTTAGCATTCAGGGCATCATATTTAAATTAATGTACTTTCATATTATTGCTACTACTAAACCTAATCTTATGGTTTTCTCATAATTTTATTAATGCTATGGCAAAGACTGTTGCCTACATTCAGGGGATCATACCCTTCCACTGAGTTAGAGTGTTCCTAGTTTTTCCCCTTGTAGTTGCTCCAATTTCAGCAGCTACCTAAGAGGACTCCACAGGAACTAAGCATCATTGGCCTTTTCATCTGGAGGCTTCTGCTACAACACTTCTCCTGCCATGTTTGGCTTGCCTGTTGAAACCTGTGTCCTGCCCAGTTTTGGCACCTCTCTGCTTGCCCTCCTGGGAGGAGTAGATTGTCTTCCTTCTGGCAATGGCTGGCACATGACTTCCAGACCATCTGGTGAATACGTTCAGAGGATGTGACTGCACTGCAGTTCCTCCCACCAAGGATTACTACGATAAAAGCACTGTCTAATATTAGGCACCATGATGAACATTTCAGGTATGGTGCCATGATGCCCTGTTGCCTGAAGTTTGTCAAGCCCTAACATAGACCACTTCCTTTCCTTTCTGGAGACAAATACAATCTCACCAACAGTTTCAGATTTATATCTGGAGATTATACTTCTGAGAAATCAAAAATTCTCTTTACTTTCTGCATTATTTCCATCTTCCAAGCAAGACAATTCCATCTCTGCAGCTTTAACACAGATAGGTTTATTATTTTTAAAGGAGAGGAATCATTCAAACAGGGATTGTAAGCACCCCCCCCCCCCCCGATTCTGATGTAGCATATTTCCAGGAGGACTACACTACATGCTTTATACTGGAAATTGAAAGCTCAAAAGGCCTTCCAAACGAGAATTAAAGCACTTCTACTGGCAGTAATATTTAGAATCCACATCACTGATGGCAAAAATTAGATATATGAAAAGTAGAAACGTATTATTATTAGTTTAAAGACGTACAGACATTTTCTGCATTATGGAAAATTATTTCATGAGGCCAAGTTCATCCCATGACTCCTGTGGTAACTTTTCAAGAAATTAATTTCAAAGAGAGAAAGTATAGTTGGAAAAAAGGACCTCAACTTCATTCAATGCTTATAGGTGAAGGAAAAGAGTCAAGTGCTGTTATTTATGAAAAAATTTACTTACATTGTCCATGAAATTTGGCTTAAATCCTCCCTCCTGCTGTCTCCTCAGTTCTTCCTGTTCTCTCTGGCGAAGCATCTCTTCTTCACGCCGTCTATGCTCTTCTTCATGTCTAAAAGTTATACATAGAATACAATTTTCCTTCCATATACAGAATACAATTTACTATTTTTCCATACTCCAAACCCCACCCCAAAAACCTTTCTCGTTCATGAACATGTCAAGTCACCCCCAACCTATGGCGGCCCTATGAATGAAAGACCTCCAAAACATCCTATCATTAACAGACTTGCTCAGATCCTGCAAACTGGGGGACGTGGCTTCTTTGATGGAGTCAAGCCATCTCGTTTTAGGTCTTCTTCTTTTCTTACTGCCTTCCAATTTTCCTAGCATTATTGACTTTTCCAGAGAACCTTGTCTTCTCATGATGTAAAAGTACGATAGCCTCAGTTCTGTCATTTTAGCATCTAGGGAGAATTCAGACTTGATTTGATCTGGTGCCCACTTACTTGTCTTTTTGGCCATTCATACTATCTGCAAACCTGTCCTCCAGCACCACATCTCAAATGAATCAATTTTCTTCCTGTCAGCTTTCTTCACTGTCCAACTTTCATGAACATACAGCTACAATATTCAGTCTTAAGGAGCCATTTATCTCAACTATTCTCTACTTCAAATGTCAGATTTGGACTATTTTTGGTATCAGCTGGCCAATATTTCATATACACCTCAACAGTCCCTCTATTCTGAAATAAGAACTTTGAATACTAAAACTATAATAAGAAACAGAGCAGGCACCAGTGGAAGAGACTGATGGAATCCAATACCACCATCAATGTCAGTTATAAATACCAGTTCATCTATCCTAGCATTCTTTTATGGAGGAGAAAAGAGAAACCTCACTGAAATCAAATAGAAAGTTGCCACTAGCTTTTTTCATTCATTTATAAGACTGCATTGGACTAATGCTAGTTTAACAATTCAACCACTGCCCTCCAGCATAACCTATATATGAAAAAAATACCTCAATTGTATTTGCTTTCGTTTCTGTAGCTCCTGATTTCGAAGTTCTTCCAAACGTCTCAGTTCTTCCTGACGCCTCATAAGATCTGCCAACAGTCAAAACAGCAGCTAGTCAACTTTCTTTGTAACACAAATTGCTGTATGTCTCTGGTGCTTGATACAAGGATACACACTAAAAATGGTATTGAAATATTTAAATGGTATTGAAATATTGTCCACTAGTTTAAGATTTTTTCCTATTGCTTAGAAGTTATACATCAAGAGATTTCCTAATGCACTTCATGTGCTGACTGCCTCCCTGATCTCCTGAAACAGCACAATACATCTTTTGAGGAGGAGGATAGTGAAAATAGATTTCTGACCGCATATCATTTATACATGCTACACTAAAACTTAGTGGATGAGAGCTGTCATGAGACAGAACTAACTAACAAGTTTTCTCAGCAAAGTAAATTAGTTTCAGAGTACATGAGTACATCAATGCTATAATTCATGTAAAGTTCCCCATTTAATTCCCTAAAAGAAAAGGGTGACCATGTCTTTACAAAATGTTATGGATAGTAAAAGGTTAAATAGTGAACGTTATCTGGAATTTGTCAGGTTTCCATATTTTCCCCTGCCAAACTTGCTCAACTTCTCAAAGCACATAAAAATCTGAATGATATACCTTAAAATGTATGAGGGCAATTAGATATTCTGCCACAATGAAGGAAATTCACTAGAAGATTTCTAGTACTCCAGCCTTTGAGTTAGGAATTGCCAAATATGCAGAAATACCTTGTCTCATCAACATTAACTGATGTTCATGCCGAGCTGCTTCCATTTCTGCCTCTAGTTTCTCTTTTGCTTCTCTGATGTTTCTATCAACTTGCTCCCGCTGTTGCTTTTCCATTTCATCAAGTGCCTTCCACCGAGAAGCATACTCAAACTCAAAAGTCCCAGGCTGGGCAAAACGTGGTGGCTGCTCTCTTTCCCTATAAAGGGAAGTACAGTTCACGTAAACATGCTTCACTCACAGAAATCTAACAGCAGAATACTAATCACTGACAAATTCCTGTACAAAGAGGAATTATTTCTTCAAGGCTTCCTCATGTATTTCTAATACTAAAATAATGAATTTAATTTTCACTAGCCAACAAGGCCAAATGAGCCCTGGATCCACAGCTACATGTTTAAACAAAGAACCGCTCCAATAATCAAGAAAGAGATGAGGTGTGGTAAATTTCCAAATTTAAAAAAAAGTGCAGAGGTGAGTGCAGAATTTTCCTCCCACCAGCAGTTTATCTCCCTGTAATACTTTTCTCTGACAAGAATGTATAAACTTACTTATGATACTGTTGAGTCTTTTGCATTAATTTCTCAGGTAGCCCATCTTCATCATCAAATTGTTCCATAGGTTCTACAATAACAGGTCGAGGAGTTCTAAAAAAGTAGATCACACATATTTTAACAGATTAGCCAGGATCTACTAAAATCAAGTTGCAACATAACACAGATGGCAATACTAGATCACACAACATAAACAGAATTTGCCTATTAAGTGGTTGTTTGTTGGTAGAGAACATTCTACCACAGGCAGAGCTTTCCCACTTCCTCAGCCCAACCCCTGGCTACTCAAGCTTGAGAAGGGGATAGAAGCCTATCCTCCAGAAGTATGAACAGTAAAAAAATTTCCCAATTTGACATATCTGGCTGGAAGGTTTGATGTGGCAGTAGATTATCTTTTTGTCTTACTGTTTTACTGTGTTTTTAGATAAACTGAGTTCTGCTTTGCAGGAAAAAAGTGAGGGGGGAGAAAGCTTTAACAGATAAACTGAGAACATAAGAAGCTGCCTGTTACTGAATCAGATTCTTGGTCTATCAAGGTCAGTATTGTCTTCTCAACCTGGTAGAGGCTCTCCAAGTTCTCAGGCAGAGGTCTTCACCTACTGCTAATCTTTTTAAATGACAGAGATTGAATATGGGACCCTTAGCATACCAAGCAAGTACTCTACCACTGAAGCATGGCCCCTCGTCTAAGTGCACACAGACAGTACATGCAAAATTTCAACCTGTTTCACAACAATAAAGAAGTCCTTAACTGCATATCATACCATGGAAGTTCAAATACTTATCATAAAACAGAATAAATGTATTTTAGATAGCACACAGCTGTTGTGACAATTCTTGCATGCATATTCAAGAATTTCAAGTATTTAGCAATGTATCAATTTTTAGCCTAATTAGAAATTTGAGGGCACTGTCATAAAACCTCAACAGTTATAGGAGTCAGCAGTCCCTACTAGATAAAAATACATGAAACCAGAAGTTCCAAGGTACAACTGTATCTAGTTAAGCTGAAGAGAGTTTGATAGCTACACAAAATAATCCTTTCGAAACAAATACAAAATCCACAAAGATTTACCAAAGTGAAAAAATAAAACCCTAGCACACATACCTAGGTACAAGTGAACATGCAACCTCCACATTTATCTATACTCCAAGTGTGCTTTATTTATTGTTTAAAGAAATGATGTTTTCAGCGCATAAAATTTCAGGACCTATTCTATCACCACAGTACCAACAGGAATAGTGACGCTGCTCAACAAATTTAAAACAGAAGTGGACATGAATAGAGATGAATTTTTTAATGTAGTATGGAAAGGAATTGGGTGAGACAGTGAAAAAGGTAGCTGGATTCAACCCAATGTATTTGTGACAAAAACATATTAATGATCTGAAATGGTAAACCCATCTAAGTTATGAAATTAATCACAGCTAAAAATAGCTAAATGTGTTCATTAATTTAGGTAAGACTGAAGGTAACAAAGCACTGAAAATAGCTAGCTAGCTTAATTCTTTTAAGAGTTGTTTTCCTTTTATTAACACAAGTGGTGTAAAGTCTGATTACTGTTAGAGGTTATAATACGAGACTGGACTTTCCAGTCAACTAATACAAATAAAAGTTGCCTACCAAGCCCGGCCAAAATTTGTGGACACCTGCATTTAGCTATATGTTAGGCTTTCTTCTGTCAGCAACTAGGTATCTTTTGTATTTTTCTTCAAACTGGTTTGCGTGATTATATACAGGACAAAGACACTGCAACCAGAACTTATACAAGTTGGCTGTGGAATTTACTAATCTCATTGATGTACTTTCATTCCAAATTCCTCAGGAGTTTTGCTGAACAGGAGCCTTCAAATATACATTTTTTTAATTTTACTTTAGGAAAAATGTGCAACTCAAAAACACTGCTATGTAATGAGCCAGTTCAATTAAAGGTGACATTTGACCAATTTTTCTGAAAAGTAACATTTTAATTCAGCATTGTTGTAGAGCAGACTTTGTAGCTAGACTCTAATGATGTATAACCTTAACTTGTAGACAGTTTTCTATTTACATAAACTACCTTAAATTCAACTAAGTAAACTTACGTTGTTAGCAGAAATGCTCCATCACTGCATCTTTCTAGGGCTTTCCGAGCTGGAGGTTTAGCAGCAAATTCTACAAAGCCTTTTCCAGTCGCTCTGCCACGGTCGTCTACAACAGCAACAGCTCTCTCCACAGGGCCAAACTGAGAGAAAGCTTGTTCCAGAAGCTCATTGGAAACAACAGGTGAAAGATTCTTTACTGTTAAAGCAGCGCCATGGGTAGCAAATCGAATTCGTAGTGGTCTGCTCTTCAAAATAGTTCCATCAAGTTCTGCCTTTGCAATTTCAGCCAAAGTCCGTGATTCCTTTGCAGAAGAAATGCATAATTTGTATTTGTGTAAGGTTCCACACACATGAATCTAATTATAGCAGATGAACTTTGCATTAATCAATGAACTCCATACCTGGGCCATTAATTCCAATTCCATCCTAACAAAAATAACTTGAAAGTTTACTTAACTTCAGCAGCATCTAAGCAATTACTACATTTTAACAAGTGTATGCAATATAATTGTGGTTTTGCTGTTTCTAAGCATGAACAAGCAATGTGGGGCAGAACAAAATATTTTTTTAAAGGAAAACCATTACTCCATTCCATAATATAACAGAAAATGTCATGCACCATTCCACGGTCAATTCAGACATGCCAAACTATGGCTATAGAAATGTAATTGTGACACTCTGACAACCATGGATAAGGTTTGCGCCACAACCCAATTATGAGTTGCAAAGCCTCTAGAAGTGAGTTACAGATCAGCCCTCTCCAATGGCCACTCCCTAGCCTCCTTTTTGTGCCTTTAAGCTGGGTAGCTACTTCCTCATGCCGAATGTGGGCCTGAAAGGCAGGCAGATCCAGGGCCAACGGAAGAGGAAAAAGCTGAAGGGGGGGGGTCTGCTTTTTGAGCAGCGGAGCAAGCAGTAGTTTTGGTACGTGCTTTGCCCCCTGTCCTTGCAACCTCCTTTATGCCAGTCATGAAAAGCATTCAACTACTGGAGCAAGACCATAAGCACTATGGCTACGTTGCAAGATTCAGCTGGTCAGTAATCTAGAAGGGGTGCTGCTATTCCACCCAGCTCTCTCCCATGTTTGTTTGTCTTTCTTTCAATTAGATGAGTGGGGAGCTGCTTGGGCTACAGATCTCAGAGCAGCTACCAGTCAAAAGTTAACCTCCAACAGTGGATCGAATCAAGTTTCCACTGGGAGAGGGGCAGGTAGAAATTGTTGTGGGAGGAGGTAGATAGCTTGATTTTGTGCTTGGAGGAGGACAGAAGGTTGGAGGGTGAAAAAAAAAGACAAAATAGTAACAAGAGAACCACAGGCAACAGGAAGGAAGAGAGGGTATTTGCATGGGATCCTGGTCAATCTCTGAGTTACAGCAGGGCTCACAAGCTCATGGCAGAGGAGAACTGCATCTGCAAGCAATATGGGCCTAAGTGGAAGTGGCTACCACTGCAACAGAAAGACAAGATAATCTACAGGAGCCTCTTAGAGATACATGTTCAGGCCTGGTACTTAATGCACCCAGGAGTCACCCCAGGCACCCCACCCCTGCTCTCAAACCTGCACCTCGACACTGCAGGATATCAAACTGCTCTTTGCACATGCTCAGGGGCATGCTTTCATTCACCTCTACACTTAAAGGCTGATCCTTGGTAGTTCTATTAAGTCTAAAGCCAGACTGAGGTGAGAAAGGGTAGGAAAAGAAACTGCAACTGGAGGCCAAAGAAATGCAGGGAAAGACCTCTGTTTATTGTTAGACAGGATTCGTATGAAGGGCTTATCACTTGAAACATTTTCAGTGCCAGCACATTCCCTAGAATCTACCGTGAGATTATAAGCAGGTGCAAAGTGCACTGAATTAGTGTTGATGAAGATTGACTGTATAAATAATTGCCCGATTTTTAATTGTTGATGAAGTACATTTACTTTTGCGTGTGGAATCTTTTTAATATGCATCCGTGCTGTAGCTTCCACTGGTAATAAGCACTACCAAGAATCAAGCAGCTATAACTCCACTCTTTAAAATAAAAAAGCCTTTGAATGAGGTCCTAACAGGAATCATGGAAGCAGCCAAGAAGCTGGGTACCGTTGATTCATGTTGTTTATGGGTGTTTGCCACCAGGAAAGGAAGCACTTATTCACATAGCTTGTGGAACGCGCTAGGGGTGTGTGATTCAGTATATCTGGTCCAAAAATATACCCAAAGAATACATCATTGGTATTTTTCAGGTATATTCATGAATCCCAGTCATATCCAGGCTTCTCAAGTATACAGATATTTCTATCCCAATTACTCCTGTAAATATTCAGGATAAACCATATTCGGGATAAACAACCATTTCAAAGGTCACCGCAGCTTATTTTTCTTACTTTAGCATGTTTCCCTGGGCAAAAAAGTGAGGGGGGCAGGAGATGACTCTCACAGGCAAATAGCACTGGTCATAAGGGGGAGCTCTCCTGTTTGTTCAATCACAATGATCCTCTGATCTGTCAGGTCCAGTGTATAGTTAAACTGTACTGACTCCATTTTCTAATGTTTCTAGTGTCTAAGTGCTTTCCCCGCAGGTGCACCAGTTCCCAGGCAGCTTTCCCACCGGAGGAGACTGTTTTGTCTAATACCGTTCCGCCAGGCATTGGCCTTGACGGAGAGCAGCTTCCCAAGACTGAAAGATGTTGTTTTGAGAACTGTGGGGGGAGGCTGATGCAGATGGGAACTGTTACTCTGTACCTCATGCTTTGCCCTTCATTGGTAACAATGACTGTGTACCATCCTGAGTCTCCTATTCAGGGCAGTGGACTATAATGGACCTTTTCTGCAGTAAAGTTTCCTTATTCAATCAATGGACTCTTGTTTGCTTTTGAAAGGGAACCTGTAGGAAGAGCCTTATCTAGCCACAAGCTGACATTTTGTTACCAATCATGCCTGAGTCGGGCCCAGCGGAATCCAAGGGAGTCCCGGACAAGGATCCCTTGTTTGATCCGTATGCGTCCCCCGACAGTCGAACAGCGCAACCCCAAGAATCTCAAGAACCGGTGTCGGTCGGGGCCGGAGCTTCGACTTCTACACCGCCTCTCATCGACCTCGGCAGTGAAGGGACCAGGCCGACGGCTGCCGCTCTCCCCTTGATCTCGTTACCCACCCCGTCGGAGTGGGGAGCCAGACCCCGAGAAACGCGAGAGCGCCGGGCCGGAGGACTACATCCTAGAGTTTCGATGGACGGGCGCCGAAGCCTAGGGACTGTCCCTGAGCTGGATAGCAGCCAACCGTGGCTGTTTTGGAACAGGACGACCGAACAGACGGACGGGAATACATCCCGCCGCGGCGCCCTGAGTTGGGATTATTCGGAACTTGCTCCATGGAAAGAGCCAACGGAAGTTCCTGAACAAAGTTGGGTGCAGATGCAAAGTCGCACCCATGCTGTAGATTCCGGCATCTCGGCAGTGACGGGTCTAGCCAAAGGAATTCTAGCAGCGAGATCGAGAGTCGATCAAGGAGATCCTCCGCCTTGGGGGCCGTGTTCCCCGGTGAGTACAACCGAGGGAGGTTCCGCTACGGGGCAACCGGGTCCAAGCCGAATGCAACAGTTGGAAGCTAGACTGATTGATATGGAGGAAAGTTTGGCTCATGCCATTCACCTAATCTCAGCGATGGGGGCAGGAGAGAGGCTTTCACCTGACGAAATGGCTGTACAAATAGCCACCCTCCAAAGCGTTATGTCCTATCCAGTGGAGGACGTTGGAGAACCGGGGGAAACGCCCGAGGAACCCCCTAGATTAGACGAAATTCCGCCTAGCGGGGATACTCCAGCTGAGGCACCCGGAGAGACTCCAACGGAAACCCCTAAATCGGACGGGGATACACCTTCCGAGGAGACTCCAGCTGAGCTGCCTGGAGAGGGGGAAGAAGGGCCAACCCGTCCAACCGAGACGACGGTGATACCCCCTCCTGCTTCTCCAACGACGGTTCGGCCGACTCAGACGGAAGAGCCTCCGGCTCCTCCTGGGGAGGAATTGCCGCAACAACCGCGAGAAGCGGTCCCCATTCAACTAACCCCGAGGGACGGCCTACCGGCACCTCAAGATCAGCCTCTGCTTCCCAGGATCACGACGCCGGGAGGGGCAAGCCCGCGCGGCCCACCACCCATCAGACCTTCGCCGCTGCGGCCCCTTCCGCTTCGACCGCAATTAACCCCGTTGCAGCAACCGATACGTTTGCCACTTGATCAACCCGTGTTACCACCTCCGAACCAACCGGTGGGACCTACACCACTACGACCCCACCAACCCACCCCTCAGCGGCCGGTCATTACTCAACCGCAACGGCCACCTCCACCTCAACCGCTACTGCCAGCACCTCCGGTATTGCCACCACCAGCCCGACCAAGATTGCAGCCGCCTGCCAGACCACGGCTGCAGCCACCGGCCCAGCCGAGGGCGCCACCGCCAGCCCAACCGAGGCCGCCACCCCCGGCTCAGCCGGTGATGCCGCCGCCAGCGCAACCAGCGCCGCTACCACAACCGGGTCCCCCCGTACCTCAAGTGCCATTGATGCTTCCGACGGACTTCTACCCAGCACCGGCTCCGAGGCAAGACCTCCCGATGGGCTGGGTGAAACTGGAAGCTACTTTTGATGGGGATCCCTCCAAACTGGGATTTTTCCTAGTGCAAGTCGTGCAGTTCTTCAACCGGTGGGGACACCTCTTCGGCAGCGAGGCCAGTCAAATTGAACATCTCGGCTCCCGCTTACAAGGCAAAGCAGCGGACTGGTATGTAGGACTATACAATATCGGGGCCCCGGAACTCAATACTCTCCAGGGGTTGGTGGATGCTATTCGAGCGCAATATGAAGACCCCTTAGAGGAAACCAGGGCCCGAACAGAATTGCAAGCCATTAAACAGGGCAGCATGTCGGCGAGAGACTATATCACGAAATTCCGACAATTGGCTGCCAAATGCCCTAGGTGTGAGGAGTCCACCAAAATCATTCTGTTCAAGCAAGGGCTAAACCCGAGACTTCTGGACAGAGCCCTTATGCAGGACAATCCCCCTACGTTGTTAGGTTGGATCCAACTTGCATGCGAAGTTGAGAATCGCATTTTGGAAGTCCGTTTGGTTGAACAACAACAACAAACGGGACAAAGAAGACCCTTGACTTTACAGAAGGGAGGACGGGGAGCTGGGTATGCCACCCGTGGAGCGAGAGATGCTAGATGGCAACAAGGGCTGTGTTTGCAATGCGGACAAGCCGGTCACTTTGCAGCACAATGCCCCTACCGGCCTGTGCAAAGACCTCCGCTTCAACTACGGCGTCCAACCCTTGCTCCATTTCCTACTCTCCAACGCCCGATTCCCGCGCCACGCGCGAACAGAGGCCGCGGCGCGTCCCAAAGGCCCGCCTCAGAGAGAGGACTGGAAGCGGAAGAAGTTATGGAATACGACCCCGCTTCCCCAAACGCAGAAGTCAATCCAGAAAGCCCCCAGTCGGGAAACGAGATGGATCTGTCGTAAAAGGGCCCAAACGACAGATCCGCCCCAAGCCCGTCCCTGCACGGAACCGGCCACCTGGGTCCATCTTATTCATGCCAGTGACTTTACTTAACCCGGAGAGGAAGATGCACATCCGAGTGCAAGCCCTCATCGACTCGGGTTGCTCGAGAGACATTATCGCCCCGGCCCTAGTCAACGGACTAGTTCTACCAACTCGTGAATTGCAAAACCCAGTGATTTTTGAACAAATGGATGGCACCAATATGAACCCTGTTACCACTGAGACCATCCCAATAATCACCGGCATGGGCCAACACTGGGAGAAAAGGTCTTTTGTCATCAGCGCCACTGCCAAATACCCGTTAATTTTAGGCAGCAAGTGGCTATGTGATCACAATCCCTACATAAATTGGGCAGAGGGGTGCATCACCTTCACTCACTCCAACTGTAAAAACCATCGCTGGAACCAAAACTGGGGTAGTGATCCAACTCACACCGAGAAGGCGCTTCTCACCCAAGAAGAAATAAACCAAATTCCCGAACCGTACTGGCCCTTTCTGAATGCCTTCTCCGAAGAAGAAGCTGATACTCTACCCCCGCACCGACGAACTGACTGCGCAGTGGAAATTGTACCTGGAGCCTCATTGCCCAAAGGACGACTCTATCCCATGAGTCTCCATGAACGAGAGGAACTCCGAAAATTCATCGACACCAATCTTCAAAGAGGGTTCATCCGTCCAGCCAATAGCCCCCATGCCGCTCCGGTACTCTTCGTGAAGAAAAAAGATGGGGGACTTCGACTGTGCACGGACTTTAGAGGACTTAATGCTGTGTCTACCAACAACGCCTATCCCATCCCACTCATCCGAGATCTTCTCAACGTCGTGGCCCAAGGTAAGATCTTTACAAAATTAGACTTAAAAGATGCTTACTTCCATGTCCGTATCAAGGCAGGGGATGAGTGGAAAACCGCATTTAATACACCCCTCGGACAGTATGAATATTTAGTTATGCCCTTTGGATTGGCGGGAGCCCCGTCGGTATTCATGTCCATGATAAATGAAGTTCTACACGAATTCATCTATAAAGGTGTAGTGGTGTACCTTGATGATGTATTAATTTATTCAGACTCGGAAGAGGAACACGTTCAAATGGTGCAAAAAGTCCTGTCCACTTTGATGAACAATAAACTTCCCATTAAGCTGTCCAAATGTGAATTCCACAAAACTGAGCTCACTTACCTTGGGTATTGTATCTCCCAAGAGGGGTTAAAAATGGATCCAGCCAAAATACAAGCGATCCAAGAATGGCAAACTCCCACCACCCGCAAAGACGTGCAGTCCTTCCTGGGCTTTGCCAACTTCTATAGAGACTTTATAGCAAACTTTGCTCAAATCACGCTCCCCTTAACCGAATTGTTAAGGACAAAAAATAAAGGGGACCAGGCTAAAAAACCCTCCTCCAAAATACAGTGGACATCCGATTGCCAAACTGCTTTCGAATGCCTAAAAGAACAATTTGTAACGGAACCCATCCTCTGCCACCCCAACGAAAATTACCCTTTCATAGTGCAAGTCGACGCCAGCGATACGGCGATAGGAGGGGTATTATTGCAGAAGGGGGAGGATGGGAAACTACGGCCTTGTGCATTCCTGTCAAGGAAATTTTCAGAAGCAGAAAGGAATTGGAATGTGTGGGAGAAGGAAGCTTTTGCAGTGAAAGCGGCCCTCACTAACTGGAGACATTGGCTGGAGGGGGCGCGATATCCCTTCGAGGTCTGGACAGATCATAAAAATTTGGAGGCCCTTCGCAGCCCTCGCAGACTGAACGCCAAACAATTGCGATGGGCAGAATTCTTTTCCAAATTCAACTTCACTTTAAATTACCTCCCGGGCAAAACTAACTTTCTTGCAGACGCCCTATCGCGCATGCCCCAACACAAGAGCAAACGGGAGGAGACTGTAGACACAGTCTTCTCCCCTACGCAATTGGGAGGCGTGGTAACTACACGCAACCGCGCAAGACAGCCCCTCCCGCATAACCAGGAGTGGAAATCGAAACTTAAAGCTGAGGTGGAAAAGGAGGGGGGTAGAGCACCTAAAAGCAAACTGGCTCAATCCCCACAGGGGGACTGGCTAGCTGGAAGCAAATTTTATGTCCCAGACAGCCTCCGACGGGAGGTATTACAACGATGTCACGATGCCCCCACTGCGGGTCATTATGGGTATCTGAAAACGTTACATCTAATACAACGGCAATTCTGGTGGCCGGGCATGCGCAAAGACATTTCCCAATACGTTAGCTCCTGCCCCATTTGCCTCAGCGCCAAAACCCGGAAAGGGAAACCTCCAGGCCTCCTACAACCATTGGAGACGCCTGACAGACCGTGGGAAATAATATCTATGGACTTTATCACTGATTTACCCCTTTCGAAAGGACATAATTGCATTTTAGTCGTGGTAGATCTGTTTTCCAAACAAGCTCATTTTATTCCATGTACTGCTATACCCACTGCTCGAAAACTGGCAGATTTATTCTTAAAACACATCGTAAAATTACATTCTTTTCCGTCCAAGGTGATTTCGGATCACGGCGGACAGTTCGTTGCCAACTTCTGGCGGGAGCTTTTGCGAATGTTGAATATTGAGCAGGGAATCAGTTCAAGCCACCACCCACAAACCGACGGACAATCCGAAAAAACTAATCAAATTTTAGAACAGTTCCTTCGTTGCTACATTAATTTCCAACAAGATAATTGGGTGGACCTTCTTCCTTTAGCTGAGTTCTCATACAACAACAGTGTGCATGCTTCCACTGGGGAGGCCCCTTTCAAAATTGTATATGGAGTTCACTTCAATCCCTTCCCGTTGGACACTCCCCCCCCCCATTCCTCTAATTCGCCTGATGTATCTTCCTGGTGGGGGGAGGCCAAACAGCAATGGACTCTCATTAAAAAACACCTCGAGAAAGCCAAACTGGATTACAAAAAGTACGCAGATCGCCATCGTGTGGCCGAATGGAATTTACAACCTGGAGATCATGTTTATATTTCCACCAAGAACCTGAAATTAGCTCAAACGAGCCGCAAACTAGCATTAAAGTTCCTTGGGCCTTTCCCTGTCCGCAAAGTAATTAATAAAGTGACTGTTGCTGTAAATCTACCCAAGAACTTGCGCCATGTTCATGATACATTTCATGTCAGTCTCCTTAAAAGAGCTCCCACCGACGACAAGTGGCACATCAAAGCTCCACCCATTCCTACTTTGATAGACGACCAAGTACACTACGAAGTGCAACAAATTTTGGACTCTAAGATCAAACGGAATCAGCTTTTTTACCTCATTAGGTGGAAGGACTTTGATTCTGGATACGATGAGTGGGTGAACTCTGTACATGTTCATGCTCCTAGATTAACCAAAGCTTTTCATACTCGTTACCCATATAAGCCAGGGGGGGATCTATTTTAAGGGGGGCAGAATGTCAGGTCCAGTGTATAGTTAAACTGTACTGACTCCATTTTCTAATGTTTCTAGTGTCTAAGTGCTTTCCCCGCAGGTGCACCAGTTCCCAGGCAGCTTTCCCACCGGAGGAGACTGTTTTGTCTAATACCGTTCCGCCAGGCATTGGCCTTGACGGAGAGCAGCTTCCCAAGACTGAAAGATGTTGTTTTGAGAACTGTGGGGGGAGGCTGATGCAGATGGGAACTGTTACTCTGTACCTCATGCTTTGCCCTTCATTGGTAACAATGACTGTGTACCATCCTGAGTCTCCTATTCAGGGCAGTGGACTATAATGGACCTTTTCTGCAGTAAAGTTTCCTTATTCAATCAATGGACTCTTGTTTGCTTTTGAAAGGGAACCTGTAGGAAGAGCCTTATCTAGCCACAAGCTGACATGATCATCCCTCCAAGGAGCAAGCGATGCTCTCACCTTTAAGTGTCATGTACCCTCCTTTTTTCCCTTAGGAAACCAGAAAGAAGGGGGCTATAGCTGCAGGGCAAAGAATAATTTGGGGAATGCATGCCTTTTACTGCCAAGTTGGTTCTGTCGGTGTTCTCTGGTTTGGCATTGGTTTTGTTGAGCTTTATTGGTTCTTTTTTGTCAGTGGTTGCTCTTTTTTAAAAAAGTTTTATTAAGAATTTTAAGCAGAGTATTAAAAGATATAAGAAAGAGTTAAAAGACAAAGCAAACAAAAACAACAACAAAACCCACTAATATAAAGAAAAAAGAAAAATAGTAATAAGCTCAAATTTTCATTTTTTTGCCTCTTAATCTTCAAAAGCACAAACCATCAGTTATTTCTGTTCCCCACAAAGAAATCTATAAGGGGTTTCCAAGTAGCAATAAATTCAGTTAATGTCTTATCCCTTATCAAAGAAGTAAGCTTGGCCATCTCTGAAATCTCCATCATCTTCGTCAGGCATTCCTGTTATAGGTAATACCATGGCTTTCCACTTTTGAGCATATAACAATCTCACTGCCATTGTCATATACAGAAACAATGTACCATGAGTAGTTTCCAGCTGTTTATCCATTAGTCCCAGCAGAAAAGCCTCTGGCTTCATTTGTATATTAGTCTTTAATATATTCTGAATATATCCGTGTCTTGTGTGTTTAGCTAAAGTTTCTCTGCCCTAGAGAAAGCAGTGGATTCCACTCCCCACCCCCACCCCAGGAAACAGTGGAGAGTAGCTAGGGGCACCTTGTTCAGAGGCCTGTATAATTGGACCAATTGACCCAATCTTCCCTGAAACTTGGGAGATCTTTAGTAGACAGGCAGCCCTCACTCCACTGAAATGTTGGTGTAATCTGCATGAAAAACAGCTCCCTAGAAAGATTCCCCCATATTGAATAATGGATCTATTAATTTTGGGATTCCAGAAAAACACAGGATATGAATAGAAAACTGATAGGGAAGGACATGAATATCAGGAATACAGGTATTTATGTCCTTCCTGATACCAAATCTTATTTTTCTTTAGTTTGTGTCTCTAGAACTTGCTACTATAGGATATGGTGATGGCTGCTAGTTTATAAGGCTTTAAGTGAGATTACAGGGAGTAATGGAGAAAAGAATGGTCAAAGGTTAGAATGTAACCTCCATATGCAAACTGTGCACTTTGAAATACTACTTCTTTGGAGTTCAGAGTGGGGATAGCTTTGTCTTTTGTGCAATGTTTGCTGGCTTCTCAAAAAGTAAATGACAAATGTGGGTACCCGTTTGCAATTACCACTGTAGAAAATAAGATGCTGAATACAATAAGCACCAAGTTCACAGTTCACTCAGAGTGCAAAATTAATAGGATACGTTTATTCCTTCTTTCCTATTATTTCTTCTTTTGCTGAATGGTTTTGAAACCCACCTGCACCCAGTAACTTATTTATTATTTATTATTATTTACTTAGATTTATAGTCCGCCCTCCCCAACCAAGTGGGCTCAGGGCGGATTACAACAATTTAAAACACACTACACAATACATCAGCAATAGCCATTTAATATATAAATAATACAAATCATTCATTTAAAACACTGGCACCATACAAATACAGCTATCAAAATTGCAAACATAGCAGCACGTTATACATTCACCTATAGACGATCATATAACGATGTGAGATGCCTTTGGGCAGGAGGGCACAGAAACTCACCTCCCCCCACTGTGTTACAAGATTTACTCTTACAAGGAAGGAACTAAGGGAAATGGGGTATATACAGAATTCCAACACAGGCCCTAATATATGAAAGCCCAGGGGAAAAGACCCCCGTTTTCTTCCCACAGGACTGCTTCCTTTCACAACTGGAATGATCAAAGTAGTAATTAGATACTGCAGGGAAAAGAGCAACAATAAAATTGTCACACAAGAAGTTTTTAGGGTTTTGGCGGGGCCTTTTTAAGTTTTTGATTTTTTCTGTAAACCAGGAGGGTTTGGAGAAAGATCTCCCTTTTTCAACATGGCCTGATCCGGGGTTTTGAGTATCAGCAGATGGGGCCAGGCCGACTATTATATGTACTGATAATTCTTGAGTATACGGTAGAGCCCATACCAAATGTTTTCTGCAAAATATTCATTGTTTAAATTTTGTTCACAATTGATATGATTCATAAGAAACCATTGACAATATTGATGTTTTCATGTTAAATACGATATTCAAATCTAATGATACATTAGATTTGAATGTTATGTTCAACATTAAATGCAAAAATATAGACATTTTCAATAGTATAATGTACATATACTGTAAATCAATTTTGGGCAACATTGGCATATTTAAATAAACAACATATTGTTAGTTTAATGTGGTTAGCTGTGTTGGTTTGACTCTCAAAAGCCTATACCCTGAAAATCTTGTTGGTCTTTATGGTGCTACTGGACTTGAATCTTGCTGAACATATTGCTGAAGACATTTTATTCATGGTCTATTATCCAAAAATTATTCTAACGTTGCAAATTCAAATGATTTGCAACATTATTTACTACATAAATAATGTTTTATTTACTACAGAAGAACTGAAAGAGCAAGAATCTCACTAAAATCTAGTAAGCAGGGCATCTACCAGTCTGGACTTTTCCTTACTGGAGAGAACAAGAAAACTGTAGATGCTGTTCTACCCCATCAGATTCTAAATTCTAGAATGATCACAATTGAAAGCTCTTGCAGGTCTCCAAACAATGCCAGTTTTCATTACCCAGGGTTCTTGTCTTCACATCATTGCTCATTGCCCCAACATCCCACAAGTGGTGCTATTTCCCACTGAAGACTAACAAGGAGATAGCAAAGTAGAATATAGATTAAGAATCTCAATAATCACTTTCTCTACAGTAATCACCTGTTAAGGTAAACTGGGACTTCACAGGGAGCTCTGTCTCATAATTTCAACTAGGTGAGCAATGTTCAAAGTAGTAACTAGATACTGCAGGCAGAGAGCAACAGCAATAAAATTGTTACACAAGAAGTTAAAAATAAGCTTCAAAAACAGAAGTTTACCAAAGTGTCTCCCCACAGGCAGAGCAATTGGCGTGTTTTAAAACAAGCTCTAGTTTATTTTTTTTAAATCTGTGCTTAAAATCAAAACAAGCTTTAACAAAAAGGAGGTCTTGATCTGAGGGGGAAAAAACCCTGTGCTCTTAACTGGAAGATTAAAAAGAATTTCCTACATAAGCCTCTATGGGAGGGGCAGCTACATTAGATTTTTGAGAAGTGGAACATTCCATCCATTTTCAAAATGGCATTATAGCATGTATCAATGTCAGTAGCAGGGTGGATTTGATTTAAATCATAATCATAAATCAAATCGAATAGATTTAAATCATAATTTAAATCACTAGTCAGTAAGACTATATTTAAATCATGGTTTTCTATATAAAGACTCATTCTTTTCTACATAAAGCCTCCTCACACTTAGATTCTTGTGCAGATCTATTCTACTCTCAACAATCTTCTATTCATTGAATTTTTTGAAACCTAGCACTTAAGAGGTAAGGGGTTTGGTCCATGTACAAAGATTGGCAACAGAACAATGGGATTAAGGTCATTTTCTCAACTGTGTATGTTTATTTTATAACTTTTTTGTTGTGAAGAAGAGACGTGATCTCTGCAGACTAGAGATGGGCACGAAATGCAAGACGAACTACAGTTCGAACTGGGCTGGTTCATGCTTTGCGAAAAAGCGGTTCGTGGAAGCCCGTTTTCCACGAACTTCCTCGAACTGGTCTGCCAGTTTGTTTGGTTCGTGTAAAAACCCAATACCCCTTTCCATGCTGCTGCCAAGTGGCAAAGGAGGGGACATTTAAATGCCCAGATCAGCTGCTTGTCAGGGGACTCCTTGACAAGCAGCTGATCCAAGCCATTGGGGGGAATGCCCTTTGAAAGGGGCATTTAAACCCCCAGATCAACTGCTTGTCTGGGATCTCCCCGACAAGCAGCAGATCCAAGCTGGGGGGGGGGGGAATACCCTTTTCCCTGCTGCTGCAAAGCAGCACAGAAAGGGGCATTTAAACCCCCAGATCAACTGCTTGTCTGGGATCTCCCCGACAAGCAAGCTGATCCAAGCTGGGGGGGGGGAATACCCCTGCTGATGCGAAGCAGCACAGAAACGGGCATCAGCTGCTTGTTGGGGATCTCCCTGCCAAGCAGCTGATCCAAACCAGTGGGGGTGAAATGCCCCTTTCCATGCCGTTTCACAGCAGCACCGAAAGGGGTATTTAAACCCCATGAACGGCGAACCGGTTCGCAAACTGGGGCAAGTTCGTGAAAGTTCATGGTTTGTGAAACGGGGCGAACCACGAACCACAGTGTTAGTTTTTTCCCCAGTTTGTGCCCACCTCTACTGCAGACACAAATTCACAGTTTTGAGAACTGCAAAACCAAGTGTAATGATTTTAAGTAAATGCATGTATGTGTCTTTAAATGCTTGGTGTGGTACAGATGAAGAGTGAGGGTGAAAGAGAGGGATGAGTAAGTGATATGACTGGTTGATGACTGAAAGTGTGGGCGGAGTGAATGCAGTTTTAGACTGAGAGTGGAGAAAAAAGATTCAGTGAGGGCAAGAGAGGCAAGCTGCGTGCAGCCTTAGTATTTTTAAGCAGTTCTGAGAGAAATATGACCTATGTGGAAACCTGAACTCTGTGTTTGTGAAAGAACATTCAGTGAGGGAAAAGCAGGCAAACTGTGTGTGCGCCTGAGAAAAGGTCTTACTTGTAATTGAGAAATTAATATCAAAAGCAGGCAAACCGTGTGAAGTCTGAGAGATCTATGTGATTGAGTTTAAGTAAAATAACTAAGAATTGAGAACTACTCTTTTGAAACCATCAAGTTTTAGAAACAATATGAAACCAATACGCTTCTTATAAAAGTAGAAGTTTACTTTGGTTTTTTTTTTATCCCAGAGTATCTGTCATTCCTATATCCCATTCCTTTCCTCAGGACCACATAGTACCATGAAAAAGCCTGACCCTTAGGCATGTTACTAAAAGGAGAAATTTAGGTTATTCTGGAATTTAATTCCTGGTGGCAGCAATCTACCAAGAGGGGCAAAAATAAAAGGCTTAAAGACTAAATCTACCCAAGAGAAAGAAAAGGGTTGTAACACCAAGCATCTGTGATAATATCTTCTAGACAGAAAAAACGCCCAGAGATCTTACAGAAACCTCTGGAAGAGCACGACATTGTGAATGGAATTTCTTTACCAAAAAATTTAAACATTGCAGCATGAATATACAGCCTCATGCTACATTATTAAAAACTAATCCTTATTTCATGATAACCTTTGGACTATAATGTATCTTAAATAGAAAACTATCTTTAGATTTTTCCTCAAAAACCATTTTATTAAAAAAAATCCAATTTAAATCAAAAAAATCTGATTTAAAATTTTTTTAAATTTAGATTTTTTAAAAAAAAATCATTGATTTTTATCCACCCTGGTCAGTAGCTATCTATGCCTCAAGTTACCGCCCAGTTTCCAACCTCCTGTTTCTGAGTAAGGTGACTGAATGGGCGGTGGCAGAACAGATGCTGGTTTTACTGAAGGATTCCTCTGTCCTGGACTCATTAGTCCAGTTTTGCCTGGTCTATGGGGCGGAGATGGTACCGGTTGCCCTCACAGACGATCGCCGTAGGCACCTGGATCAGGGCGAGTTGGTGCTGCTGGTGTTATTAGATCTCATAGCAGTGTTCAATACGGTTAATTACGACTTGTTGACCTAGCACCTCGCTATGTGAGGATACAAGAGACTGCCTTGCAGTGGCTTGTCTCTTTTCTCCACAGTAGGGGACAGAGGGTGGTGCTAGAGGAGAAATCAACCCATTAGTGTGCAGAGACCCACAGGGGGCAATACTCTCCTCAATGTTTAATACCTATATGCGTCCTCTTACCCAGCTTGTATGTAGTCTCAGACTGGGGTGCCATTAATATGCAGATGACCCCTAGTTGTATCTGTTAATGGGTGTCCAGCTCAACTCTGCTCCACATGTCTTGGCTAGAGCTTTTGAGGCCATAACTGGTTGGTTGAAACAGAGTCGACAAACGGAACCCTATGAAGACAGAGGTCCTGCACTTGGGTCATGGGCTGTTGGATTTGGGGATCCAGCTTCCAACCCTCAATGGGACGCTGCTTGTGCCTGTTCCGATGATTAGAAGTCTAGGGGTTATCCTGGATGCCTCCCTGTCAATGAAGGCCCAGGCCACAAAAGATGCCAGGTCTGCCTTTTTTTCATCCGTGTGAGGCCAGGCAACTTACCCCTTACCTATCTACCCGTAACCTAACAACAGTGATCCAGGCAATGGTCACCTCCAGATTAGATTACTGTAACTCTCTCTATGCAGGGCTTCCCTTGGGCCTGATCCGGAAATTACAACTGGTCTATGATGCAGCTGCACATGGCCTTATAGCTACACCATATAGGAAACACATAACACTGGTTTTGCGCCAGTTGCACTGGCTCCTGGTGAAGTTCTGGATCAGGTGCAAGGTTTTGGTTTTAACCTATCAAGTACTTCGCGGACCGGGACCAGCATATCTGCAAGACCACCTCTCACTGTATGTTCCCGAGGGTACTCCACATGGCTGACAAAAAAACTGCTGGTGGTCCCTGGCCCCAAGAATGCTTCCCTGGCCTTGACCAGGGTCAGAGCCTTCTCGGTCCTGGCACCAACCTGGTGAAACTTTCTGTCTGTTGGAACAAGGGCTGAGCAAGATTTACCATCCTTCCGCTGGGCCTGCAAGACAGAGACGTTTCACCAGGCAAATAATTGAGCTCCTCTGCTGGTCTCCTGTTGAGGGACTTAGAAAACCCTCCGAACCAGAGTTCCTCCACCAATATATTAATGTTGTCTCCCTGCCCCCATTTCAGAGGATGTTTTTGGGCCAGGGTTGAGCAATACAAACGGCCACCAAAATTTTATTGTGTAAACTGGTTTTATGCTTTTAATGCTGATTTTATTGTAAACTTATTTATCTATGTTGTGATCCACCCAGAGCCCATTCATGGGGACAGCGCATAATAAATCCAATAGATAGACAGACAGATAAACTTTATCACCAATCGTTTTTTTTTTTTAATTAAACTGTGTTCAGGTGCCCATATTCCCTTCTTTTTTAGGAATCTATACAACATCCCTTTAGACTTCATCAGGAGCTAATCACAACAATATTTTATTCTTTCACATTCAAAAATGAATCTGTTCTCAGCATGGAAACGTCATTTTTATTATGTATAGCAATGCATTCTGAAATCTTCCTCATGAAGAACAGACTACATTTCTTCAGTTCTCTTGCTCAAACAATGGCAAATTCTGGACAGGATGGAATACTTACATAAACTACACCACAGATTTCAAGAACTGATGTTGCTGTTTCCTGCCTTAGGACGTGTTATGGCTTCGATAAAACAACAGACTATTATTTGGCATGAAGTGATCCTTGGGCTCCTATCAGACATGTCTTCTTTCTATCAGATGTGCCTCAGAAATTAAACACTTCTACAGCAAACCAGTTTGTTAGTTTCATACAAACTATTAACTATGGTTTTTTTCTCTCTTCCCCAAATCAGGATTCCAAACCAGAATTAAACCCTGGTGGCTAATCCTAGATTGATGGGAAGTGAACTAACCACAGACTGTGATTTGAAAAATTGAACTCACGTGAGAGGGTGTCAGGGAACACACTTGCCCAGCAATCATCACAGCTTGTTAATGTAATGACAAACCATAGTTTGTCATTTTACTACTACGCCAGAGCATCAGGAGCCTGCAGACTAGATAGATGCATGCACATACAATGGTTTGGATACCACAAACCACCAGTGGAAAGTATTGATGGTTTGGGATCTTCCTTCTCCTGCCCTGAGGAAGTTAGTTCCTAGGGCCAAGGGGTCTTGTGCACCATGCAGCTGTAGAATAAAGTAAACAAGATTGTTTTTCATCCTCTTACATGAGAGACCTTCACCCACAAAAAAGGAAAGATTTTGCGCCCTTACCCTCCACACTGGAGCCTCCAATTCACTCAGCTATTAGTATACACGTCTCTTAACCCCAAGAAAAAAACTTTCCCAGGAGTCAAAAGGCTTAAGTGAGGAGCGGGATGGGGAGATCCATGATCCTTATTCTTGTGGATCACAAGTGCAAACCCAAAACAGAAAACTTTTCAGCGACTAGGTTGCCCTGTTGCTCAGCCTCAACTGTACTCCTCTGATTAGGCTATGAAGGGTATGAATAATTTTACAAAGTAGGCAGAGGGGAAGTGGCCCATTTTGTAGAGGGTACTTTCATTTGAACTGTCCAAGGAAGTGATGCCTCAACTGTCCAAGGAAGGGATGACCTAAACTTACCACAAATTTGTTGGGGAGGAAAGGTGCAATCCCTATTTTTTTACACCTTAAACCTCTTTCACCATTAGCACTACATCTTGGTGAGCACTGCAAACCTGCAGATGTGTTGCTACACAGGTCTGAGAACTACCTGAATCACTGCTGTGGCATGGCTGAATTTTGTTCCATACCTAGCATATACATGGAACACATGAAGCTAATCAGAATATAATTTGACCTACAGACTGACATGGAGGGAAGCACTGACAAATGGTAGAAATACCAACATTCTGCAGCAAACATACCACAAAACATGTTGACATCCCATATCTGATTAGCACTACAATTTCAAATGCCTCAAAGACTACTTCCAATTCTTGTTACTTTCCAGGTGGCTTTCACACCACAACTAGTTTTTAAGACAGGTCTCAAAAGCTTCATCCTCTGCAGTAAGTAACGCAGTAGAAAAGAGCAAGAGTCCAGTAGCACCTATAAGACTAACAAAATTAGTGGTAGAATATGAGTTTTCGTGAGCCACAGCTCACTTCTTCAGTAAGTAATGCAGATACTAATTTTGGCCAAAGTCTACATCCCAATAGAAGAGGAACAGGTGGCAGGCTTCCAGAGATCTTTGTTTTCTATGAAAGCTCAATTTATACAAACCTTTACCCCATCTTCTCAAAATTATAGTGCAGTAGAACCTGCTGTTTAAGGAAATTCTCCCTTCTCAACAGTTCTTTAGCTTTCTTTCCTAAAGACCCAAAGTGCTTTGTAAGACCCACATGACATTTTCCCCTGGGCACTGCAATTAAACACAAATTTCCTGCAGAGATAACAACACAGGCTGCAAGTGTGGGCAAACACCCAGCTCTGGAGCTCTCAGATTCTTATGGAAGATCAAAAATGGTGTAGGGTGTGCCTGACTGTGTTTTGATTCTAAGGCCAGGGACATACTATGTAAGGCAGATGTATAGCCTGCATATGCATGACAGATGAAGACTTTGAATTATGGCCATGCTTAGCGATGGTTGGTAAGTATGTTAGTATCCAAGTACTCAAGTTCTCAGATTCTTAAAGATCCACACTGATGTCAGGATGATGATGTCTCTAATAGTACATGAAAGGGAGTCCCCCAAATACAGTTATGTCTGGCATGAGTCACAGCAATGTAAATATTTCTTTCTCCATACCCGTTACAGTCCTGAGTACAAAAACCTGCAGCAGCATGCAGTAACGCAAACTATATTTAAGATAATAAGCACTGTTTTCTAAAAATAAACTGTGTGACCCCTTTATAAAAATAATAAATTGAATACTCTGGAAATTTCTCCACTCTAATTCTATTGAAATCAATTGGCTTAGAAATAAGTCCACATAGGATTGCACTGTTAAGTGAATCCACTGAGATTTAGTAAAGACTTGAGTTTTAAATTAGTATGCTTTATGCAGTTTCAGCAGCCAATATGTATTTTTATTTGGGAAGAGCAAAAATAATAAATAGGATAGTAAACTTCTTTTCTCATGATTTCAATCATGTTACAAGTAGGGGCATGCGACTGGGGTTCAGCAACTAGTTTAAAAGTCAGATTTATGGCTTTATTTAATCCGGTTAATCCAGATCACATGCCTGACCCCCAGATTGATTCTATGCAGCTGGACTCGCTGGGCTGAATTATCTGGCCATAGGCAGCTACCGCGGTTGTCAAAGGACAGCGGCACAAATGGAGCCGAGCTCTGTGCTGCTGCAGGAGATCAGTGCAAGGCTGGTGCGGTAGGGAAGGAGGCAGCAGGGAGAGTGGATTCCCATCCCATTTGTGCTCCCGCAAGCTGCAAAAGGAACCCTTCAAACCGCTGCCACCAACAGCCACCTTTTAAACTCCACAGCTTGACAAGCTCCCCCCTCCCCTGCTTCACTAAAGGGATTCTCCATAATACTGAACCAGAGAATCCCAAACAAGGGGGGGGGGGTGTCATGGAATTTAAAAGCCTTGCAAATGTTTCCTGGGGGAAGCTTGCTCAGAGGCCCACAGAATTGGATCCTGGGGTTGAATCCTTCTGAAATTTTGGGGGTCTTTAGTGGACAATCAGGAGTAGGTTCCCTGCAAATTTGGCGGAGATTGCTTAAAGATTCCACACACACACCAACATTTTTCCTATAGGGACAGTTATATCTCGGATTCTCTAACCTGGATCAGAGAATCTTACCTAGATTTTAGGGATCCTGGATTTTTTTTCCAGAGAAGTTAGCCATGTTAGTCTGTAGTTGCAAAATAGTAAAAAGTTTAGTAGCACCTTTAAGACTAACCAACTTTATTGAGGCATAAGCTTTCAAGAATCACAGCTCTCTTCGTCAGATGCAACTGCAGACTTTTGGGGTTTTTTTAATCCTTGAAACCTGGACCTTTTTTGTTTTTGAGTTCACACCCCTAATTATAAGTCACTATGATTTAAATGAGAACTTCCCGACTGCAAGTTCATCATGACTATCCATGTTCTAAACACATCCGAAATGGATTACCACAATGCCTTTTGAAAACTGTTTGGAAACACCAATTCTTTAGTCACTGGTATTTGTGAATCTTTGGTGATGTTAAGTTTACCTTGCTTTGTTCTGCTTTATTTTTATGTGTCTCATAAATGCTGCTGTTTTTCTTTTATTGGTTTATGGCTATTTTAAGATTATTGCTTTATGTTGTATGTAAGAATAAAAAAGACAAATTTAAATATAAACATAATATAGATTTGTTTAATGGTCAATATGTGGCCAGGAATAGCAACCCAAAAAAAAGGTCCTGGCCAGGAATAGCAACAAAAAAACCCCAGTCCACTTACAGACACATCAACATGTTAAGCGTTTATTCTTCAACATTATTTTTAGCATTGCTCTGAAACAGCTGATACTAGGGAATATGTGACATTAAGGGAATTTACTTGCATCTTGTTTTTTAACCAGATTTCTGCTGGGAACTTATCTGCCTTGATGCCTGTTTCATATGCTCACTATTTTTCTTGTCTCTGCTCCAATATACTTCTAAATATCCTATTCATTCCCCAATACTTTCTGCCTTCTTCCCCCTTGCTTTAACCAATCTGGGAATTTCAAAAGCCAATGAAAGCTTAATACAGCTCTCCACATGAAAAAAAAATAGTCTAGACTGGCTAAGGATGTTTCAGAGAAGAGGCATACTCAGCTCTAGCTGGTATACCCTAAAAACTGGATTAAGCATCAATTTAAATGCATATAGTGAAATATTAGCAGCACCTAGGCAAAACACCCTTTTATAGTAATACAACATACTTGTTCATTCAATACAGCACACTTAGGCTGTATCTATTGTACAAGACCAGGCAGAACAGAGTTAGGGTACATTACAAGCTGACAGTTTGCACTGAAGACAATAAATGGTTAACAGCCTAATCATAATTTTACTCAAAAGTTCTGGAGAGTTCGGTAGACATAGATTTTAAGAAACATGGGAGGAAAAGTAAAACACATCAAGTTGCTAAATTTAAATAACCACAAATTATAGGATAAACCTGCATGAGGGAATATACTGCATCAAATTACTGAGTATGTGTTTATTTTGATTACTGCAGTCATCAATCAAAATTAATGATTTTAATATATGCAACATTTATTTTCCTATTAAACCTTAACCTATTTTTTGCTTCCAACATCATGAAATGTACCACTTACAACTTAATTAGCATTTATATTAATTGGACTATTTATGGTATTTAAAATCATGTAGGCTGGAGTTTTCTACAAGCAAAATTTCAAATATGCCCATTACTAAAGTAACAGAGAGTTGATCCATTCTATCTTATCACTTTTTTCTCATCGCAAAAGAGAAAACCTATTTCATAGGAGTTTGTAAATAGCACTCTCCAAGATCTCCCATTTTTCCTATAGAAAAATTAGGCCGAAAATTCCCAAAATTTTTCAAGCTATGTTTTAATTAAACAAAACCTTGTATGACAAAAGCATTTCATTCATTTCATTCAATTTATAGAGGGTTTTTTAGTGCTTCCGAAAATTTCCCTATTTCTCCCATCAGAAAAACTGATGAAGTTATTGGGGAAAAAACAGATGGGAAAGTCCCACCCCCATTCTCCCCACCACCATCTTAAAATCACTAGTAGTAAACAACTCAGCCCCACACATTCATAGTCTGAAGAACAATTCATAATTTTTTCTAAAGAAAACAAAAACATAATAGTGTACATATTGAACAGAACATGGTCTTGACAAAAAGGGAATTAAAACATAGAGAAGTACCTGAAGAAGTGAGCCCTGACTCACAAAAGCTCCTACCCTACCACAAATTTTCTTAAGTCTTATAGGTGATACTGGACTCTTGCTCTTATCTACTACTACAGACAAACAAGGCTACTCATCTTGATCTACAGAGAAGTATGGTAACAGAAGTTCAAGCACTTCCAACTTTGTTTTAAGGAAGTGCATTCCTATTACACATACAAATATATAGATAAGGAGGCAGTATAGTAGGCGGCAGATTGAAGAGGAGGAACAAAAATGAGGACAATGGCTAGGAGTGGCAGCAGGACAGCTGAAGCGAGACAGGCCATGAAATATTTCAGGGAACAAACAGGGACAAAACCATGAGAAAACTGCCATTTATGTACATGGCAAGGGGGAAGCTACTTTGTTTCCCCCAAGGGATGGCCCTGATACCATATTAAGGTCTGGAATACAACTGTGTTTTAGGACTGTCAGCAGCAACCTTGGGTGCCTCCATGAGGCAAAAAGTTGGCTTTTAAATTAACAAAACCCCATTTAACATCGAATCTTATAACCCTACTCTTGCCCAGGTTTGCTTCCTGGATACATTTCCCTGCCAGTGATCAGGGCGTTTAACTAACAGAAAACGGTCTCTGGGAGTATATATGTACATACGTTTTATGTATATATCCAGCTGCATCGTGGGGATAACAACACCGACTTTGTTAACTGCACTGAATAGGCACTAATCTGACTAGAGTAGTATATAAGCACATCAATACACCCATACACATATATAAAATTATATATAACATATATGTAATGTTACAGAGTATTAAAAATTATATTAATATAAAATTACACACACACACACACACACACACACATATATATTTAGGACTGTCAGCAGCAACCTTGGGTGCCTCTATATATATATATAAAAACATGTATGTAAATATAAGTAATATAACGTAAGAGAAAGAATGAATTTTAACAGCCGCAATACATAAAAGCTTACGCGTGAGGAAGGAAACAAAAGGGGAGAAATCCTGCAGGATGGACCACACAGGGCAGTCACTGGTAACACCGAGGCGGGAGACAGAAAACGCCCCCTTCTCGAGCGTGCGCAGATAAGCGCGGGGAAAGGGCGCCTCGTGCATGGCGGTTGGGGGGGGGGGGAGGGTCGCGCGCTGTGTCTGCTGCAGAATCTCCCTCAGGGGAAGGGCGGGACGGGGATTCTACACCGGCCTCGCACCGAGGGAAATGGGAAGGGGGGGGGGGCTACAAGTGAAATGCTTCACAAAGGATAACGGCGTTGGCATTTTACCCCCTTTTTCTCCTCTTGCAGAGACGCAGAGAAATGGGGCGGGGGGGGGTGTCATCTTCTTAGGGAGGTCTCTTACCAGGCGAATAAAGCCGAAGCCGCGGTCTCGGTTGATGAAGACCTCGCTGGGCTCCCCGTAACGCTCGAAAAGGCGCTTGAAGTCTTCCTCGGTGATGTCGGTGGGCAGGTTCCCCACGAAGAGGCGGCAGCGTTGCGTGTAGCTCTTCTCCCCGGGCTTGAGGAAGCTCTTGATGTCGACGGTGAAGCCGCCGCTGCTCGCCTCCTCTTCCTCCTTGACCATCCCCATGGCCGCTGCTTCGTTCTCAGGTGGCGGCGGCGGCTGCTGCTCCAGTCCCCGCAGCCCTTTCATACTGCCGCCGCCCACCATGCTCATTGGAGGGGCTGCCGCCGGGGAGCTGTTCTCGATCCTCACTTGCTTGAGGTTCCTGCTGGCGGACATGTTCCGAGTTTAGTGGGTGGTGATTGATCTGGACGATGCCCGGCGCCGTGAGGATGGAAGGCTCGCAGCTCAATTCGGCCACCTACAAGGGAGAAAAAAATCAAAATGGCGGAAGGAACGCTACCCACTGACGATTCACAGCGTCGCTCTCTTTTGCAAGCCCTGCCTCCTTTTCTCTTTGGACGTTAATACGCAAGCGCAGGAGGTTTGAATCTACCGGCAGCTGTTTTGGTTATGGAACGCAGTGCGCCTGCGTATTATATTAGGATAAAAAACAGAGGGGCAAAAGAATCCGTAATACATATCACGTGGCTTTATACTCTAGCAGCAATTTAACTCGGAAGGGCTTTTGTCCCTTGCAAGCATCATTGTAGCTTAAAAACAATCATAATTAAGTAACCATAATCCGTTTTTTAAAGGCTCCTTTACTTATTATGTTAATCTTCAAACATTTCTAGTACTAAAAAGTTCGAGCTAGGATTCCAGCTTCTTCATTTCGATTTAATAGACGCCCCGCCTAATGGAGGCTGAGTCGTTCCTAGCTAGTGCAATGCCATCTTTAGTGAAGAGTGTTAACAGCTTTTGTGCAGGGGCAGTGAAATTGCACTGTAGTAGTACTAAGAGTGCCAACCTCCAAGCCGTGGCTAGAGATCTCCCAGAACTACGATTGATCTCGTGGTAGTTCCAGGTGGTGGCTGGAGATCTCCAGGAATTATAAGAGATCTCCAAGCAACAGATCAGTTGCCCTACAGGAAATAATTGCCTTGAAAGATGGACTCATGGCATTGTACCCAGCTGAGGTCCCTCCCCAAACCCCACGCTCTCCAGGCTCTGCCCCCAATAGGTTTGAAGTACGACTCTGCCTATATCTTGTTTGCCTCTGTCAGGGTCTTGGTGATTGCTTTTAGATGTCTACGTTTTTGTAGGATTTCTGGTGGAAGATCTTGAAAGACATCTTTTTCTTACTCATTTCAAGCCCCCCTTTACATCATGCTACGTTAAGGATCTTATCTTTGGTTCTTGGGTGGAGGAATTGCACATTAATATCCCGCGGGGGTCTAGCTTTGCTTTTGGATGCTGGTGGAGGGCCTTGGCAAAATGCTGTGATGACTCGTGCTACACTGTCTTCTAGATCTAAGGTCCTTGCAAGCCATGTTGAAATAAAGGTCACGAGATCCGTGTTTTCTTCTGCCGCCTCCAAATTTCACGTTATTCTGCCTCAGTTTTAATTCCAGATCCAATATTCTATTCTGCATATTTTCTTCTGAGGTTTGCAGCTTTTTAATATCCTCTTGCTGAGTGATTGCCAACCCCAGGGCTGTATGTGCTGCTTTAGCTGCCTCAGTTAAAGCGTCTCTAATTTCTTTTAGTTGTTTAGATAGTGGATCTATCAATTGGACAAGGTTGCTTGTTATTTCCAAGGTCACCATAAACTCAGCTAAATCGCTCTTGGTTACAGCAGCCTGGCATTCAGAGCTTTCTGTCTGCAGGGCTGCCGTTTTATCTTCCCGCTGCTTCCCAGGCCTCTCCTTCACAGTTAACTCACTGGGTGGGAAGTAGGGTTGCCAGCTCCAAGTTGGGAAATTCCTGGAGATCTGAGGGGAGAAACCTGGAGGAAATAAGGGGTTTGGGGAGGGAAAAGACCTTGGCATGCCATAATTCCATACAGTCCACCCCCCAAAGTAGCCATTTTCTCCCGGTGAACTGATCTCTGTGGCGTGGAGACCAGTTGTAATTCCGGGAGATAACCAGCCACTACCTGGAGGCTGGCAACCCTAGTGGGAAGAAAGCTTTCATCAATGGAGATTCAGTAGCGTTTTGTTTGTTTTTAGTTCCAGTTGTCTTCCTTATCATTATTTATGATCGGTAGGCAAGCAGACCCTTCAAATTGCTTTTAGGGAGAGGAAAGGGCTTGGGAGCTTCAGTTCTTTGCGTCCATCGCCATCGCTCCACCCCCTTCTCTACTAATATGATTTTTAAAGTAATGTTATACCTCATAGTGTAATGGAATAAACAACTAAATTAAAATGTGTGTCATCAATAAAAATCAATATTAGTAGAAAATCAGATGTGGGACCAGCATAGTAGTTAAGTAGTTTGGCTGCAAATCACTCACAGTGGTGGGTTTGAATCCCACCACTGCCATGAGCTCAGTAGGTAGCCTTGGGTAAGCCACTCCTCTCAGCCCCAGCTGTATTGTGGGGATAATAATAACACTAACTTATTCACTACTCTGGGTGAGGCACTAATCTGTCTAGATGAGCTGTATATAAGCGCAGTTGTTGTTGTTGTTGTACTGAACAGTACTTTGGAATAATTCCATTAGGAACTCCTATTTATGTTGGCTCGTATGTGACTCACTCTGAGCCTTTGAGATAGGGCAGGCTATAACTATAAATAAATAACATAAAGAAAACATTGCTCATTGAAAGGGAAAATAACATTTTAGTCATTTATACACGTCATATATATACCACATCTTTCTCCCCAATGGGGACCAAAGCAGCTTACATCATTCTCCTCTCTTCCATTTTTTCCTCTGCCTATTCTTCTGTAATGGCTACAATTTAGGTAGTAGTCTATTCAAAGATTTGCCCAAATTGATTTTAAAAACCTCTTATCTTTGTAAAATAGGACAGATGTTATATATGGAAGACTTTCTTAAGTTGCAGGGAAAGATTGATAAGCGTTTAAAACAAGCTATCAAAATAATTAAGCTGTATTGAATATTTGATCTGGTTCAAAGGTGTTCTTGAAAGCCTCCTGTGAAGATCTGTATTTAATGCAGGGAAATAAAAAAAGTTGCTAGGCAATATATTTTCTCTTATCCAGTAACTTTACTAATTAAAAATACTCTTTGGTACCTCAAAAATCACCTTTTGCATATTGTTCAGATTGTTATGGAATGTCACTAGTCTACATTGTTCTGGCATGATGAATCTTTATAGTTCTCAGTTTTTGAAATTAAAAAATCAGACTATTTTGTTTTATTTTATTGTAGCATAAGCTTTCGAGAATCAAGTTCTCTTCATCAGATGCCTGATCCGAACTGGTCAAATACAGAAGAGGAGGGGAGGGACAAAACCACAGCACACCTCGCCACTGAACTTTGTCACTTCGTACTCACTCACAATTACTTCGAATTTGGTGACAACTTATATCTACAGGTTAATGGCACAGCCATGGGCACACGCATGGCACCACAATATGCTAACATATTCATGGCGGACTTGGAGCAACGCTTCCTCAGCTCCCATCCACTGGAACCACTACTATACTTAAGATTCCTGGATGACATCTTCATCATTTGGACCCATGGGAAGGAAGCCCTTGAGAGATTTCATCAGGACTTCAATAACTTTCACCCTACTATCAACCTAAGCCTGGACCACTCTACACAACAGGTACACTTCCTGGACACCACTGTACAACTACATAATGGACGAATAAATACCACCTTATACCGGAAACCAACAGACCGATACTCATATCTACATGCCTCCAGCTTCCACCCTAAACATACCACTCGGTCTATTGTCTACAGCCAAGCCTTACGTTACAACCGTATCTGCTCCAATGCTCTCGACCGAGACACACTTAAGAGATTTACAACAAGCATTTTTGAGACTACAGTACCCACCAAATGAAGTAAAGAAACAAATCAACAGGGCCAGACTAGTACCCAGAAACAGTCTGCTCCAGGACATACCTAAAGGAACTAACAACAGAACACCACTGGTTGTCACCTATAGCTCCCAGCTCAAACCCATCCAACGTATCATCAGGGAGCTACAACCCATCCTGGAAAATGATACCTCTCTCTCAGAAGTCCTGGGTGGAAGACCTTTCCTTGCCTACAGACAGCCCCCCAATCTTAAACGACTTCTCACTTACAATCATGAATCAGCCAGCAGGGTCACCAGCACAGGTACCAGGCCCTGCAACAGACCCAGATGCCAGCTCTGCCCCTATATCTACCCAGGGAATACAATTACAGGACCCAATGGCATCAACTACACTGTCTCTGGCTCTTACAGCTGCTCATCCTCCAATCTGAAATATGCCCTCATGTGCCAACAATGTCCTTCTGCTCTGTACATTGGAAAAACCAGCCAACCTCTACGCAAAAGAATAAATGGACACAAATCTGACATTAGAAATGGAAACGTCCAAAAACCAGTGGGAGAACACTTCAATCTACCAGGACATTCCACCAAAGACTTAAAAGTCGCTGTGGTTCAACAGAAACCCTTCAAAAACAAAATCCAACGGGAGGCTGCTGAATTGGAATTCATATGCAAATTTGACTCTGTCAAGCTGGGACTGAATAGAGACTATGAATGGTTATCACATTATCACAGGTAACAGATTTCCTTTACAGAGGCGTGGTCTGGGGGAGCCCAGAGACGCCTGGTGTGGGCTTTGTTTGTCAATTATCTCAGCCTGAGTGCGTGTGGGCTTTCGGGGACCACAGTTCTCTTTGTCAGATGCAGCTGGCAGGGAGAGCTGTGGTTATCGAGGGCTTATACTACATAGGAATTGTATACCTTCACTGCGGCAAACTGACTCCACACCAAAAGGAGATGTTTACATTTACAAGCAAAGGAATGTTTTGATTGCCTTCACACTAATTGCATTCTGTCCCCTTGTGATATATGTCCCGTTCTTTCCCCTCCCCTCCTCTTCTGTATTTGACCAGTTCGGATCAGGCATCTGATGAAGAGAACTTGATTCTCGAAAGCTTATGCTATAATAAAATAAAATTGGTTAGTCTTAAAGGTGCTACTGGACTCTTTTTGATTTTGCTACTACAGACTAACACGGCTAACTCCTCTGGATCTATGACTATTTTGTTTGGAAGTGATTTATCCAAATCTCAAAATGACACAAGAGTCCTTACTGCCCTCTAGTGGGTGCATTGGTGAATTATGAAGCCAATCTCACAATCTCTGCTTCCAATAAGAATATTTGTGGTCAAACCAGCCCACACACAGAAAAGGTAAAACTCCCCTGGTATTCAAAAAAAAAAGGGGGGGGGATATTGAGAACACTGGATATTTGTGTTAGCCTGTTCAAGGTCTACAAGCTTACAGTATCCTGGATATGTGAGACTCATCCGTCTGCCCAAACTTACCCGTAAAGCATAAGGAAAGGAAGATCATCATCTCTCCACTCCAGTTCACAGCCATATGTGGAGCTTTCTGCTTATCTAGCCCCAAATATCTTCAGTAAGCACTATACAGCAATTGAGTAGCTGTGGAGCTGAACCACATTCCACTATCGACAAGAACTGACCCCCCCCCACACACACACACAGTCACAGTGCTTAATTAACTAACGCCCACCTAATTTTACTGCTGGTATATGTTGGTTAAGCTTTGTGTCTTGTGCCTGCTTGCATGTCAGAGAGGATGACTGTAAGAATTCTGATGAGCGGGTCCTAATAAAAGCTATTACCTGGATTTTGTTCTTGGTTTTGGATTTTTCATGGACCCCTGTGGGTCTTTACAACTTTTTTCTACTTTAAGGATACCTAATTTTAACCAAGGAAGAGGAGGAATTGCCAACACTATGAAAGCAACTCTGGCCCGGGGGGGGGGTGCTTTACAAATACAAGGTAAAATAATCCAATTTGGTTTTAATTGACTCTATACTTTGTTCATCATTTACTGATGATGTTTGTGTTGACAGGTGGTTTCCACTTTCAAACAACCAGCTGCAAGCCTCCCTGAGGCGCAGGCCTCATGGGATGGAAGGGGCTATTTTGGTAATGGTAATCGCAAATGTAGATATGCTTAAGCCATGAGTACCACTGTACTAGCAACATCTAGGCACCCATAACCTCACAGTAACCAAGAGAGAATATAGAATACAATCCATTAATATGTTATAATAGTCACCTCTTAAAAACCATTAATTAAATATTTAGGTTTAAAATTCAAGATTAAAATGCATATTAATTTTTTTAAACCCTATGATATGGAAAATTTAGAACTCGTTGCCTTCTGTGAGCCTATCCAGACATTTTATACTATCTGTCATGATTTCCCACAGATAATTCTGGGAACTGTTTTAAACAGTAAAATGGAACAGCTATGTCAAGCATATGCTGGGAAGTAGTAGTGAGAAAGCAGAGAAATTGAAAACCATAGTCCTATATCCCACAATGAATTCTATTTTACTTTTAAAGGTATCTTGTTGAGTTAATCAAGAATTCCATAATTTCTTAAGTTCTTCAAAGGGTGATTAGTATTGGATTGGTTTTTCCCATGACAAATAAAAGAGATTGCTAGTTGATGCACTTTCCAGAAGAAGGATTTTATTCTTTTCACAAACTGTGATTTATCTATCTTCAGTCAATATCTTTGAATATGATAGTGGATTTGCCAACTTCATGCCTATTCATGAAAACAGTAGTATAGAGAGTATACAGCCATGTATTTAAAGCACACGCTGTTAATAAAATCTATTTTTTATTATTGTTGATAAAATGTCTTATTTTCCTAAAATCAAATAATGTATAGATCAATAGGTAAAAAGAGCACTATTCAGATATGGCCAAAAGTAGCATTGTTCAGATATGGCCACGCCTAGAAAATCCACTGGGAAATATCTATATTTCTCAAAATCATTGTCAGCTCTCAGAATGGAAAATATAATCAATCCTAGGTTTTTTGGCTTTATGAATCTGGTTGGGAGGGGTGCACATATGTAGTATTTTTGCTACACTGTCACATGCACCATAAGTTGCTTCCAAATGTCATAAACTAGGCTTTCCACAAGTTTATGGGAGGGTATATGAATTACTGGGATAAGCTGTCATTTATAGGTACAAAAACAGACTGTGCAGCTTAACCATTAACAACAGCAAGCAACATTTCAGGAGCAAGGCATACAAATGATCTAGGAATAGTAAGAACAGACATTGGCATATTGTCAGGGGGGTGGAGATGCTGTGCCCCACTGCTGCTCAGCTCCCCACAGGGTCAAGCATGTCAGCCACCCGCAAAGCAAATTGGCTAAAGCATCCTTTAAAGAGCTGCACACCAGCCAGCTGATCAAGGGCAGCTGTCCCTTTAAGGCTCAAGCAGCCACTGACAGCTGGCCCTTTGACAGCCAGCTGTCTGACAATCAGCTTTTGGGAAGTTCCACCTTGGGGGCAGAGAAGAGGAATAAGAGGCAGAAATTGCTCAGGCTACACCCATCTAAGACTTCTGGGTAGAACGAGGCCACTGGACATGCCCCAGGCCTGGCTAGAGCCTGCAAAAGGCCTAAGGGAGGAAGGCAGGGAGGACAGACCCCTGCTGGCTCCCAGCTCAGAAGGGAATAGAGCTAAGAAACAGAAGGTGGATTAGGGTGGTATCCAATTCCCATCTCTCTGTGTCTGGCCAAGAGAAGGCACTTTAAAATAACATCAGTTTTCATGGATTCCCATAAAGATTGGCAGGGCTTTTTTTCAGCAGGAACGCGGGGGAACGGAGTTCCGGAACCTCTTGAAAACGGTCACATGGCTGGTGGCCCCGCCCCCTGATCTCCAGACAGAGGGGAGTTGAGATTGCCCTTATGGGCAATCTTAACTCCCCTCTGTCTGGAGATTAGGGGGCGGGGCCACCAGCCATGTGACCATTTTCGCCGAGGGCAACCCACTGAGTTCCACCACCTCTTTCCCCAGAAAAAAAGCCCTGAAGATTGGCAACTACACTTTGATGTGAGTGTAGGCTCTGGTATATCTTAGGAATGGTCTTGAGTCTGATTAAGGGGTGAATGAAGAGAGTTTATTCAGGAACTGCAACTTTGACAGAAAAGAGAAACAGACTAGATACAAACTGCCTCAGTAAAAAGGGGGAAGGGACCTCTGGGAAGAAGCTGGAAGTAGCCAAAGAATACCAATCTGGAGACATGCAGAAAGGACAGAAGAGAGGAGGAAAGCAGGATCCCACTCCGTCATCTATCTAACTGTCAGACCCACTGTCCCTTGCAGGTATTTTGTGTCTTCTGCCTTCTCTGTATACAAGACATTGTATTTCCAACCGTGAGTGCTAAGCATTTGTGTGTGTGTGTGTGAAATGAGACTAGAACGTAAGAAGAGCCCAGCTGGATCAGACTTGAGTTCCTTCTAGTCCAGCACTTCAAATAGTGGCCAAAATAGTTTTCTTGGAGGGCCAATGGCACAAAGGTCAATGCCTTCCACTTACACAGCCCCCTCACACTGGTATTGAGAAGTTTACTGTATCAGGGGTTATGCCTTGGACTGGTTTAAATAGTTTCTCATGGAATGGATACAAAGGGTTGTTGTTGGAATTGTATGTGTGTGTAGAGTGCCCTCAAGTCAGAGTTGACTTATGGTGACCTCTGGTGGGATTTTCATGGCAAGAGACTAACAGAGGTGGTTTGCCATCACCTGCCTCCACAACCCTGGTCTTCATTGGAGGTCTCCCATCTAATTACTAAGTAAGGCCAACCCTGCTTAGCTGCTTCTTTTTTATATAAATGATTTTTATTGGATTTTATAGTGGGGATAAGGGTTACAACAAGGCAAAAAGGTTTCAATAGCAGATTCGTGTACAAGACACATTTTATTTATTTATTTATTTACTTAAATTTATAGTCCGCCCTCCCCAACCAAGTGGGCTCAGGGCGGATTACAACAGTTTAAAACACACTACACAATACACCAGCAATAGCCATTAAAATATAAATAATACATATCATTCATTTAAAACATTGGCAACATATAAATACAACTATCAAAATTACAAACATAGCAGCACGTTATACATTCCCCCCATCACCATCTATAGACGATCATATAAAGATGTGAGATGACTTTGGGCGGGAGGGCACAGAAACTCACCTCCCCCACATCCATCCATAAATACAGCAAGACATTACATACCCAGTTAACGCCCCTTCTACCTTCAGGCTTCCCTTTTAAATCTCTGCAATCATTATTTACATTCTATGCTTTCTTATCCACTTTACTCTATTTCTTAATTCTAATAATTCTATCCTTTATATATATTATGCATAAATCACATTTCCAATCCTTTACATTTTAACCAAAATTGTTAATCCCTTAATCATTCCAGGAGTAGATAAAAATAGAAAAATAGAGAGTATAAGCAGAAAGATAAACGATTCTTATTAGATATTAATATAGGAAAACGGAACATTTTTATACCAGTTTTCCCTCATTCTCTCCTCTATTTTAACCCAGCCATCTTCACTTATAAATTGGAATTTTCATAATTGTGAGGTTAGGAAGACCAAATAAGTGTTTGGCTTAAACACTAATTTATATTCTAGAGAGGGTAGGTCTTTCATCTGTTTTATCCAAGTCATCTACATTTATATATTTGAATTTTCATAATAGTAAGACTGGGAAGAACAGGTAAGTATTTGGCTTAAGCGCTAGTTTATATTCTAAAGAGAATAGCTAAAGTCTAGGAAGGATTGAAGAATTCCAAAGACCCAATTATCACATTATCACTAATCCATTAACAGTAAATATACAAAATCTAACATGTTACAGAACATCTAAACTTTCAATAAGTCTGAATTACATATCATTAAGCATAGAGAGGGAGCCTAAATCATAATCTAAATCATAATTCTCCTTCTTTCTCCCTTTCAAACAAGAAACAAAAAGAGAAGACGAAAAGCTCCATCGGCCCCCCTCTCTCTTATCCCTTAACAGTATAACAGGTTAGAAAGACAGATAGATATAAAAGGTTAAGCCTAGATTATTGGATCACAATCTGAATTTCATTCTCGTGTTTTCTTCCTCCTCCCTGTAAAATGGTACCTCAAGTCTTTTTCCCATCTGCACCCCCGAAGACGACTCTTCTTATCTTCTAACCAGTTCTGGAAGGGGTTAGTAAGAATAGTGTTAGGTCTCTGTTTATTCTTCTTCTTTAAGATAGTTGCATTCTTTTCTCCTCATTCAGAAATGGTACGCTGGGCTTCTTCTTCATGAGTTTGCTTCGTTGCCCCTCCTCATTCTTGTTTATGCCTTGTCTTTTTACAGAGACGTACTGATGTGTTCCTCCATTTTGTAGGCTAAACTTTTCCTCATTCCGTTCTAGTTTTCTTTCAGCTATGTCTGCCCCTTTAGAAATTTCTTCTGCCTTATCATCTTTTACAGTGTTTTTATCCATTTCCACTCCAAATATCGTATCTGCTTTAGTTATTAATTCAGTCATCAATTTAGCAATTTCTTGCAAGTTGGAAAATACTTCTTTTGGGAAAGCCATTTCAAAGTTGCTTATAAGCGTTATGTCCAAACTCTCATCAAAGTGGTAGAAAGCTTCGCTTTTATTTATATTTTCAAAGGATTTATTGCTTTCCAGCCCGCTGCTGAGTTTTCTTTGCAATCAATCTTCCGTGCCTTCCTCCCTCCTCCCAGCCTTCACCCAGGCAACCGCCTTGCAATCAAGCTGGTTAGCCCTGGTAAAGTCATAAAACAATATTCTTACTTGATGGGAAGTCTTGTAGGGTCACAATGCTCCGTCTTCCAGTTTTCTTTATTTGTCTTATCAGGAATCTGCTTTGTTTTTGCTTCAATTCATTTTCGCTTGTCGAACTTTCGGCTTTTGTAGCTTCATAGCCATATTGGCTACTCCCATGGTCCTTGCTTTTCGAACCAACGTGGGGGCTTTCCGTGGGTTGCCAGTCTCCTTGAGCTCCTACACCTTGTTCCAGCCTGCCCCCCCTCTCCATGGGGGGGACTTGAGGCCCAAATTCTTGAGTCCCAAGGAACCAGGAAACTCACGGCAGAGAGCTCATAACTCAGCTGCCGTGCCTTCGCTACTCCATCCCGGAAGTCAACCCTGCTTAGCTTCTGAGATCTGGCAAAATCAGGCTCACCTGGGATGTCTGGGTCAGGGCACTGCTGAAATTATCAGTGTGCAATTATCGTGTGGGATTCCACAGAGTCAATCTTATTCCCCAAGTTATTCAACCTCTCTGTAAAACCTTTAGGACAAATCATTCGTAGCTGTGGAATTCGATGTCATCAATATGTGGATGACATCCAGTTCGTGGGATGTTCCAGCCATAATTTATATTGACTTACACTATGTGATCTGCCTTAAGTCTCACTGAGAAAGGTGTACTATAAACAACATAAATAAATGAAGGTTTCTTTTGGTCACCATGGCTAGTAGCAACTGATGAACCTATCTTCCATTAATCTCTTAATGCCATCTATCCTAATGACAATCTTCACATCTACTAGCATTTAATTCTACAATTTAACTGCTTGTGAGTAAAGAAGTATTTCCTTTTTTCTATTCTAACATATTGCCTATCATACTTCATTGGGTGCACCCAAATTCTAGTATTACGAGAGAGGAGGGAAAGCTCTCTCCACCTACTTTCTCCATCCCATACATAATTTTATAAAGCTCCATCATGACTAAGCTTGTCAGGTATCCTTACTCTCCCAGCCCAGTGGAAAGTGCAGGAGCACTTCCAGGGCCTGTGTGATGGCATCACTCACGACTAGACATGGGCAAGAACTGCATTACGAACTTCAAAAACCCATGAAATTGGCAATCGCGACCCGGCATTTCGTGATTGTCCATGGCCAATGAACCAGCGTTTGGAAGAAGGCTGGTTCGGTGCGTTTGGCAACGGTTCGGAAAGCCAGACAGTCAGGCACCATCAATCAATTCCCCTGGCAACGGAGCCAGGGGAATGCCTGAACTCTGTCTGCGCTCCTTCTGTTGCCCTGGAAACCCAAATGGAAGCCCAGCTTACCTTGATCGGCAGGTCTTCCTTCCAACCACGAAGCTGCAAAGTGGTTACAAGTTGGGAGAAGACACCTGGAGGGGGGAGGGGGTTTCTGTAGCCATGGGCACTCCAATCTCATCCCTGCAAACGCTGATAGGCAGCTCTGACAGCCAAACACAGACCTCCTGCATTGCTCTATAGGACCTCAGCTTATAAAGAGCGCTGCGATCCCAGTTCTGGTTCCACTTTCAGCGAGCAGTGGAGTGGGAAGGAGCTCTTGCTTGCTACTTGCTAGCCTTTGGGGAGAGAGACAGAGTATAATTGAGCTTGGATTTTGGGGATAGGGATCTATCTCCTCCGGTTCCAGGGCTGCTGCCAGGCCCTGGGGCCAAGGTCACTGGGCAACTCGGCTGAGGGCTCACAGTATTATTATTGCCTGATCTGTTCAGGTCTGTGGGAGTGGTGAGCTAAGGCTCTAGTCCCTCCCACCCTCTGGTGCCAGGGCTGCTGCCAGGCCCTTGGGCCAAGCTCAGTGGGCACCTCGGCTGAGGGCTCACATTGATTATCACCAGTGCCTGATCTGGTGGTCAGGCTTATAGGTGTGCTGGGCTAGGGCTCTAGCCTCAGCCTCTGGTTCCAGGGCTGCTGCCTAGCTCTGGGGCCAAGCTCACTGGGCAACTCGGCTGAGGGCTCACATTGATTATTATATCACTGCCTGATCGGGTCAGGTCTGTGGGAGTGGTGGGCTAGGGCTCTAGTCCCTCCCTCCCTCTGGTGCCAGGGCTGCTGCCAGGCCCTGGGGCCAAGCTCAGTGGGCACCTCAGCTGAGGGCTCACAGCATTATTACTAGTGCCTGATCTGGTGGTCAGGCTTATAGGTGTGCTGGGCTAGGGCTCTAGCCTCAGCCTCTGGTTCCAGGGCTGCTGCCAGGCCCTGTGGCCAAGCTCAGTGGGCACTTCGGCTGAGGGCTCACATTGATTATTATATCACTGCCTGATTGGGTCAGGTCTGTGGGAGTGATGGGCTAGGGCTCTAATCTCACCCTCTCTCTGGTGCCAGGGCTGCTGCTAGGCCCTGGGGTCAAGCTCAGTGGGCACGTTGGCTGAGGGCTCACCAAATTATTATTATTATTATCACAATCATTATCATTATCATTTTCATTATTATTCTTATTATTACTATTATTATTATTAGTCTCTGTGCCTGTTCTGTCCAGGCATCTTGGTGTGCTGGGCTATGGCTGTAGCCCCAGCCTCTGGTTCCAGTGCTGCTGCCAGGCCCTGGGGCCAAGCTCAGTGAGCACCTCGGCTGAGGGCTCACAGTATTATTACTGGTGCCTGATCTGGTGTTCAGGCATCTTGTTGTGCTGGACTAGGGCTCTAGCCTCAGCCTCTGGTTCCAGGGCTGCTGCCAGACCCTGGGGCCAAACTCAGTGGGCACCGCAGCAGAGGGCACACAGAGTCATCTCCTTTCCTGTCCTCCTTAATTCTAGTTTGGTTGCATAATGAGTCTTCCTGTTGTGTTGACCGCCAAGGGTGGTTGTGGGGTGAAGTGCGATGGCAGTCCTCCTAGTTCACTTGTGGAAAGCAGTATTGGGTGTGGCTCAGGGGCAGCAGAGAGTCCTCCCGCTCCCCCCAATTCACCTGTGGGTGCTGTGGAGGAAGCCAAAGAGGTATTTCCGCAGGGGGGAGAGAATCTCTCTCAACATTTTGAGGAGGGGTGGGTGGGCCATGGATCCCTGGAGGAATGGTATGTGTGTTATGAAATATCCCTCCCATCCCCATCTCAAACTCTCGGTGGTGTTCCCACCTGCAGTCCACCCCATACGCCATCGTCCAAGGCCAGCTCCGCACCGCAGCCTGTAACCGTTCGTCCTCCTTCCCCTGGGACAGTTAGCGGTCGACATTTCAACGCCTCTGTATGGAAGCACTTTCGGGCCCTACCTGATGACCCCCATGTGATGTGGTGCCGTGACTGTGATGTCCTGGTGTGCAAGGGCAAAACCCCGAAGCACCTGTCTTCGACGGCCCTGACTCAGCTCCTGAAGAAGCACCACCCAAGCCTGTCTCCCTCCTCACCCAGTGAAACATCCATTGGGGGGAGAAAGGGGGTGACCAGCTCTTCTGAGCGGGGGTCAGTGGGAGGGTCACTTTGCCCTGAGGGTGACGCTGGTGGGAGCAGAGTGCACTGGCAGGCTGCGCTCACAGAGGTTGTCCCCTTGGGGTATGGGACAGCGCCGCTTAGAACCTCAAGGCGGATGTCTCAGGAGGTGGGCCTTCGCATATTGGCAGAGACAATTGCCCTTATCCATCGTGGAGTGTGTGGGCTTCTGCGGCTACTAAAACATTTCGCCCCTTGGTTCTCCATGCTGTCGCCACACACCCTTGCCCGTCGAGTCCTGTGGGTATCTCAAATGAGGGCTGGCACGTTTGGGTCCGGTTTAGCCAGGTCCAGTCCCACTGCTAACAGGCTTCTGAGACCTTGATAGGCCTTCCTTTAGCCAGATCATCATGACACCTCCTTTCTGCAAAGGCAAGAAAGTGGGTGATGCTGGAGGCAGCCTTCTTTGGGCACTTGCGCAGCAGCTCAGGAACTGTTTCACATATAGTTGAGCCGCACGGTGCCCCTATCCATCGCAAACGCTGAGCCCTCTGAGCAGGGGGGGAATGGGTCCCTTGACTCATGTCCTTCCCACAAAGGCAGGAAGGTGGCCGATGTAAGCTGCTGCTGCTGCTGTCTCGTTTCCATCTCCCCCTCTCAGGAACCACTCTGACCCGTCCAAGCAATGTCTCCTGTCCTGCTCATCCCCTACTTTCCACAAAGGCAGGACAGCGGGTCATGTCAGCCGCTGCTTCATGAGAGACTATCCTGTTACTGCTCCCTCCTTGGTTACACAACTCGGTTGCGATCGTGCAGCCGATTGTATTGTAAACGGATACAGTTGGTTGCACAGCATGGTGGCTCCCCTGTCAACGGGACTGACTGGACCCCTTTCAGCTGGGTGGGTATGTGTCCCGCAACTCCCATCCTTTCCATCAAGGCAGGAAGGTGGGTACTGTCGGCTGCTGCTGCACTGTTCCTCAGTGGGACCCTTGCGTGAGGACCCGCGGTTGCTGGGGGATCTTGCTGCTCCCCCACCACGTCGGACAGAGAGACAGATAGAAAGATGTGTTGATAAACAAAAACAAAACCACTGGAAAAAGATGGACACACGAGCATACATATAGATGCAGATAGAAAAAGGAATGTAGAAAACAATATGGTTATAGAAAGAGAAAAAAATAAAAGCTAGAGATGGAAAGAAATCATAAAGGACAGATATATATGTAGAAAGAGATTCATAAAAATAGTGGTGGAATCATAGGAAGAAAGAGAGAGAGAGACAGTTGCAAATACACAGTGAGAGGGAGAAACAGATAGAAAGGGGCACACAGATATCAACCGTTCTAGAAGTAGAAATAGAATGCGAATGCGCCAAGGAGATATAGAATCAAACAGAACATGCCATTTTCCTCCGTGGGACCCTCGGGCGAGGACCCGCGGTGGCTGGGGGACCAGGCCCCTGTCTGAATGTCATGTCCTTTCCCACCCACTCCGGGAATACCAGCGCGCTCCTCTTTGGCCCAGTAGGCGTGCACATGGGGGGTGCCGCTGGCAAGCGGCCAGACCGCCCGCCTCCCCGTGCACACCAGGCCCGGCGGCCGTCAGCATCAACCACATTCCTCCCCTTGCTGGGAATGCCAGCGCGCTCCACTTTGGACTGGCGGTTGCAGGGGGATCTTCCCACTTACCCCCCACATGACAGGTCCTCTCCCTCCCATCCTTTCTGGCAAGGCAGGAAGGTGGGTACTGTCAGCTGCTGTCAAAATTTTCCATAGTGGGACCCTCAGGTGAGGACCCGCGGTGGCTGGGGGATCAGGCCCCCATCTGAATGTCATGTCCTTTCCCACCAACACCAGGAATATCAGCACACTCCTCTTTGGCCTGGCGGGCGGGTACATCAGGGGTGCCACTGGCAAGTGGCCAGACCCCACCCCCACCCCCTCACCGCTGCCTCCCCATGCCGGCCCAGCGGCTGCCAGCAGTACCCACCGTTCCTGCATTGGCGGGGAATGCCAGCTTGCTCCTCTTTGGCCTGGCGGGCAGGCACATTGGGGGTGCTGCCGGCAAGTGACCAGACCCCCCACCCCCTGAGGGGAGGCAGCTCGCCACCACCTCCCCATGCCCACCAGGCCCGACAGCTGCCAGCAGTACCCACCGTTCCTGCATTGGCAGGGAATGCCAGCTCGCTTCTCTTTGGCCTGGCGGGCGGGCACATTGGGGGTGCCGCCAATGACTGGCCAGACCCCCCGCCCCGAGGGGAGGCGGCTTGCCGCCACCTCCCTGTGCCCGCCAGGCCCAGCGGCCACCGTCATCACCCACCTTCTGTACACTGGGCCAACGTCAACTGGTGGCTCTAATCGTATCGAGTGGGAGTTTCCTGTGGGCCTTGGATTGGAAAGGGTAACTCCAAGATCCCTTTTGCAATCTTGTCCAAACTTGGGTGATGGCTGTAGGAGAGCCTGCAAAACACTCCCCGGGAATATGGGCCCCACACGAACCACAAATCGCGAACTGGTTCGGCAATGGAAAATGTTCGTTTCGGTTCGTGACCTCAGGATCGTCGTCGACACCGAACCACGAAATCATCAAATTTTTTTGGTTCGTGCCCATGTCTACTCACGACCTTCCTCAGTCACCTTTTTTTCTAAACTGAAGAGCCCTAACCTCTTTCACCATTCCTCATAGGAAAAGTGCTCCAACCCCTTCATAATTTTGTTTATCCTGTTCTGCACTTTTTTCCAGCTCTGCAATATCCTTTCTGATATGTTGGAGACCAGAGCTATACACAGTATTCCAGATGGGACCATACCATTATTCAAGAGCATTATAATACTGGCCATTTTACTTTTCGTTCTTTTTCTTATATTACTTGGCTTTTTCACAGCTGCTCCACCCTGAGTTAGCCCACCATACAAAATTACATTTTTATAGAGCAATCAAATTACTTTTGCTGATTGTAGTATCTGTTGTATTTTTCTGGTGGGTCTGAATACTGTTTGTAAGTTGTGCTTTTTCATAAGCTTTCCCATCTGATCAGTGATTCCTTTGATATATGGCAAAAACATGTTTCCTGTGGGAGACTGTTTTTCCTTAGTTGTTTGATTTATCCTTCGTTTAATCAGGATAAATACAACAGATGCTATGATCAGCAAAAGACAGTAGAGACCCCCTCACCTCTGCAGGAGTATACCGCATACCCTGCAGCTGTGGACAAGTTTACATCGGGACCACACAGCGTAGCATCCAGACAAGAATAAAAGAACATGAAAGACACTGCAGACTTAGCCATCCGGAAAAATCAGCAGTGGCTGAACATAGCCTAACTCAAACAGGACACAGTATCCTATTCCAGGACACCAAAATACTAGACAACACTTCCAACTACTTCGTCAGATTGCACAGGGAAGCCATTGAAATTCATAAGCATAAGCACAATTTCAACAGGAAAGAAGAGACTTTAAGAATGAATAGAGCATGGTTTCCAGTCCTGAAAAACACCAGGCTAACAAAATACTCTACATTCTACAATAGCCCTGCAGAGAAGATCAGCATATCAAGCACCAATCCAAAAGAACCTCCTCAGGATACAGTGAAGCCTCCCTCCATTAGCATTCCACACCCTGGGAAACTCTTACAGGATGACTTAGCCCAAACCCACCTTCCTGAGTAGATATAAATTACCTGCCAACATCTTCTCCACACTGTGACACTGAGAGATCTCTGTCTTTTGGTGCTACACCTCTGAAGATGCCAGTCACAGCTGCTGGCGAAACATCAGGAACTACAATGCCAAGACCACGGCTATACAGCCCGGAAAATCTACAACAACCATCGTTCTCCGGCCGTGAAAGCCTTCAACAATATAAGAATCTTGTTGCTTACAGCAATTAGCTGATCTTTTTTCAACCTGTTTCAGGCACTCAAGTTCAAGAGAAACTATAAAATATAAAGATAAACTGGACTGATGAATATTAGATTAGACATTTTATTACACGCCCTATAGCATTACAATTAAAATGGCCTCTCTCTGTTTTTGAAGCACTGATTCGATTAAATTCAGTTCATACAAAATGGGTAGGCTTAAGAATAGCCAATTCAAAACTGGCTTTGTTAAATTTATGTAGAGGAAAATAAGAAATTGGCATCTAATAATGATTTGCTCATTAGCAGTGAGATCTATCATATCTCAGCATTGGAAGGCCACATCAAGAATTATAACTGATGTGGTGTGAGCATTTGTGGAATATAGTTTAACTGGAAATATTCATCAAATTAGATTAGCAGAAAAATGAGTGAGTGTGGATGCCTTTTGTTCTGTTAGGAATATATTTATATCTTTTGCCAGCTTACATTCAACAACTTTGAATCCTCTATCTAGTACTAGGAATCTATAGAAAGACGTGATCTAAAATGTGTTTTAATTTTTCCCCTCACATTTTTTTCTTTGATTTTATTTTATTTGACTTTTTGGGTTTTCCCTGTTTGTTATTGTGACTGACAGATGTAGTTCTGCCAAGGCAGAAAGTGCTCAGCCCCCCACCCCCGCATGCCCACTACTAGGCTCTTCTTCTTGCCCTCCCACTCACATGCCCCCACTGCCTATATGCTCCCACTGAACTTTGCCTACTCACAAGCTGTCCCAACACCTGCAGTCACAGCTGCCCAAACTGCCTATATGCTGTTTCCTTTATGATACTGGCTGGTGGGTGCAGCTGCCAAAGCCACCAAGAATGCTGATGCTTTGTGCACTACCCACATGCCGTTCTCCAGCAGCACTAGGCAGCATATGCAGCTGGGAACGGAGGTGGCAAAGCATTCCAAGCAGGCAGAAGAAGGATGTGAATGCAAGCCTCAGAGGAGATGCCTGAGTAGGGAGTCAGCAGCAGTGGACCCCACTTGAAGCCTTTGGCCCAGGCAGCTGCCTCACCTCACCACGTGCTTATCCCGGCCCTGCAGCCAATGGGAGATGATGGAATGTTGGGGGAAGGCTAACAGTTGAAATCAGTTGAGGACAGCAGAGAGAGAAGGGGAAGAGCAGAGAGTATGAAGAGGAAGACTCCTGCATTTGTTAAGGAAGCAATCTTTGTAAAACCTACATCTGAAAAGGGATACTAAATAATTGTTGACTGCAATGAACTGGGATCATAAGTTTGAATATTATGAACACCTTATCTCTGTGTCTGGGTTAGCCAAATGCTGTTGAAGTTTTAAACAAAAGTTAATTCCTTTTCTTTGTTTAAACACTGTTAACTAGATGTTGAGTGCCTTGGGGAAATAGCGCAGGCTTGCATGTGTACACACACAAACCTGTCCAGCCATAGCCTTAATATATATATGCTCACATGAATAACTGGTGGCAGCATAAAAGTGAAATAATTTTTTAGTTCCCAATCCCAATAGCTCTGTGAAGTATCTAAGTGAAGGGTGGTTAATAAGAAGACTGGGCTGTGTATGTTTAAAGGGGTCAGGGCTCTCTATCTGGTAAACAGAGACAAGATGGGTGGCAAATTTGTCCCTGCCTTAACTGTACGAATCCTTGGATCTAAGGAAAAGAGGTTTAGGCTGGGAGCTAGTGTAAAGGGGATCATAGTTATGTTTTGTAAATATATATGTAATTTAAGTAAATGTGTGTATGTGTCTTTAAATGCTTGGTGTGGTATAGATGAAGAGTGGGGGTGAAAGAGAGGGACGAGTGAGTGATATGATTGGTTGATGACTGAGAGTGTGGGCAGAGTGAATGCAGTTTTTAGTTACTGAGGGAGAGAAATATTTAGTCAGGGCAAGAGAGGCAAGCTGTGTGAAGCCTGAGTATTTTTAAGCAATTCTGAGAGAAATATTTATTCAGGAGAAAGCAGGCAAGCTATGTGCAGCCTGAGCTTGTTTATGTTGTCTGAGAGAAATATAACCTATGTGGAAATCTGAACTGTGTGTTTGTGAAAGAACATTCAGTCAGGGAAAAGTAGGCAAACTGTGTGTGAAGCCTGAGAGAAGATCTGTGTGACTGGGTTTAAGTAAAGTAACTTTAAGAATTGAGAACTACTCTTTTGAAACCATCAAGTTTTAGAAATAATATGAAACCGATACACTTCGTATAAAAATAAAAGTTTACTTTGTTTTTTTTATATCCCAGAGTATCTGTCATTCCTATATCCCATTCCTATCTTCAGGGCCACAGTACCATGAAAAGCCTGACCCTTGGGCACGTTACTAAAGGGGAAATACAAATAAAATATCTTGGAATTTAATTCCTGGTGGCAGCAATCTACCAAGAGTGTGAAAAGATCACATGTTCAAAAGTGTGCCAAAAATAAGTGCCCTCCCTACCTAAGGAAACTGCAGCAGTCATTTCTGGCCCCGCCGACTTGGGCAACATTACCAACCAACTAGGAGGTGGCTGCAGAATGGTTTTCCCCGCATCCACAAGCCAATCAATGGACGCAGAACTCAGCAAGAGCCAGCCAAGCCATTTTGCAGATATATAAATAGCAATGGCCCCAGGATCCAGTGTTAATAGCGAAGGTCTACTTATGAGTAATGCATTGGAATTGGGAACCACGATATTATCTCCAAATTTCCTAAACTTGTGGAGCGCCGGCTCCACCCCCCGCGCCGCTCCCGCCCTCCGCCGTGATGGGTCCAGGAAGGGCTGCTCCCTCGGCCTCAGATAGGGGCGGGAGGTGGGGGTTCAAGGCACCCTTCGTCCACCTTCCTTGCCCTGCTGGGTTCTGGCTCCGCACGTTCTCTCTCCCCCCCAATCCCTCTCTCCAGTTCTCCAGACTTCTTCTCCTCCTCCGCGTCCTCGGGAGCTGCCCTTTTATAGTGTCCTCCCCACCACCACCGCCAATCCCGCCACCCTCCACCCTCCCGTGTCTGCCCTGCCTGCCTGGATTTGCCCTCCCACCTGTCTCTCCCCTCGTGCAGCCAATCCCCCTGCACCTTCCCGTCCCCTGGCTCTTCCTCCCATCCGACCTCCCTCCTGTTGATCGGCCCACCCGCGGCTCCTCCCCCCCAAGTGCAGCGTCGTCCTGGCGGGCGTTGGGCTGGCCGCCGGGCCCATGGGGGATGGCGCCGTCCCGGCCATTGGAGCCACCCGCGGTGCCGCCAGCTCAGTCGTGGCAGGCTGCCTCCTCCCCGGCGGCTCCGTCCTCTCCGGGCTGCGGCCTGGCGAGGTCACCGGTGGCGGGACCTCCGCTGCAGGCCGCGCTGCCTCCGCTGGCCTTGTCGCTGCGGCCGTCTTCAGGGCCACCCCACCGGTCTTCGGTGGCCCGGGGAACTTGTCTGCCGGGCTCGCCGACCTTGCAGGCGCCTTCGGCATCCAGGTGAGGGGGAGGGGGCCTGGGGGGGTTGGCGGGGGGTCGGCCCTCCCAGCAGGAGGGTGGCATCCCCGACCCCGTCGCCAAGTCCGGCGGCACCAGACAACTTGATCAGAAAAACAATGAGGGAAGATACTGCAAATTTTTGTCAGAGTGCTGAGGGAAGAGACAGGTCTTCATCCTCCTTCATCCTCCTTCCCTTCCCCTCCCAGACAGGAAAATGTAGAAAGCACAATTTCATACAAAGGGAAACCTAGCTGGCCCACTAAGGCAGCTAAAAAGGAAACCTATACCTATAAAAGAGAAAGAGAGAACTCTCAATGGGAACCAGGAATTTATGCAGATGGTGAAAGGGAAGAAGGAGAGTTCCTTTCAGTTGAGGAAAAGTATGAGACAGAAATTCCAGTATAATTTCTATGATTCTTTAAATCAGAGGACTACCAATATCTACTATCCAAAACCATAGCAGCCTTGGAACTATAGGAGAATCCATCAAGAGGACCATCCACCTCAGAACCCAGGGGTAGGCCCAAGGGGAACAAAGAATTCTTTCCTAAGTCAAGTGTAGCGGAGAGGGCCTTTCTCTTCCTTTAATTTTTTCAGAAGCAATTAAAGTGGAATGTGTTAAAGCTACGGACAACAGGCCATTTTCAAACTTTTACTAATTCATTTACTAATCAGTTTTTTCAGGTCCCACTAGTAGATGTTCCAGTAGCAACATTGTAGTCATCTGGACTACTGTCAGAAGATGGCGAGGACATAATCCAGGATAACTTGGACAAAAGGGTCGACTTTGCCGTAAGAAAAGTTCATGAAGCCATTTCAAAAGCCATTAAAACCTCCACCATTGCCTCAATAGTATCAAGAACACCCATTGTCTTGTCTAGAAAAATTCTTCAGCTCATCTCAATCAGCAACCGTTGCCTAGAGAAGGGAGCCAACAGAGTCCTCAAAGCTAACTCATTCATAGTAAACACAACATTAGATTCCGTCTTCTCATTCAGGGCTATGGCATCTGCAGCCACTGTTAGAAGTTTATGGCTCCGTCAAGCCGACCTCCACATCAAGTCAATAGTTATGGCCTACCCATTTTAAGGCAACAGACTATTAGGGGACACTCTGGATAAGATGTTTATCGAAACCAGAGATAAGAAAAAAGCAAAGCCCAAGACACTCAATCACACTGTCAGGAGATCCTTTGGGAATTATGCCTTTTGTTCCCAAAGAGTTTGACTGAGATTCAACAAGGACCACAGAAAATCAAATTGGGGCTCTTCTAGACAAGCCTTCAGAAGAGGACCATTCTACAATTGTTTCAACAAACAATTCTCAAACAGAGCTGACAAACCAGTTCATGACAACTTGCCAGTCAAAGTCTGACTACAAACCAATTCCAGTGGTGGGGCACCTTCTACACTTTAATCAAATGCAGATCAACTCTTGGGCAGACAATTGGTACTCCACAGAATTCATCCAACCCCCACCAGAATGTTTTCTTGTCTCCCCCAGTCACAAGGATTTTAAAAAGCTTCCCAGAACCTATGCTGCTATTCAACATCTCCACAGCATTCGGGCCATAGAACCTGTCCCTCCTGCAGAAAGGGGCAAAAGTATATTATTCTTCATGGTGCCAAAAAAGAACAAAGTTCTTGATCAACCCAGTAGTAAAATTAAAGGGAGCAAGGCATTCACATACACCCTTATCTGGATGACTTGTAGATCAGGTCAAAGTAAGAGAAAAGTCGCACCAAGACACAAAAACAACTATCTTATGTCTACAAGCTTATAGTTTCCTGATGAACTTACAGAAAAGTTCCTTACAACCCAAATAGAGACTAGAACATCTGTGAGTCATGTTAAACACAACGTGCAATTGCCTCTTTCTAACCAAAAGAAAAGGCAAAAAAAATGAAGGGAATGTCACAAGTGGTCATCAGTGTGAAGTCATCTTGTCCTCCTGAATTTGTTATTCTCTACTCTTCTGTTCAACAGGACCACTTCCTGTCCTAGTGGGTTTTTACTTTACTGTTACTCATTTTCCTCTTTGTTATTGTCTTTAGGTTCTGAGTTTGATAGTTTAAGATGTTGTTGATTTCTTTCAGACTCGCCAGAATTGAGGAGATGGGTAACTCCCACCAGAAAGAAAGGAAGGGGAAAGACTTTGTTTCTGCCTCCCTGAATGGTCTTCCTTTCCTCAGAAGAGAAGGTCCTGTCATGGTAAGCATCCAGTGGTTTCTTCTGTTCCCAGATATTGCCATGAATTGAATCTACCTCAATAAACTGTAAGTTCTACAACTTTTCTACAATTTGACTAAGGATTAGTCAAAGGATTAATTACTGTATGTTGGAGGAAAACACTTCTTACTAAGTAACTCTGCTACCAAACACAATATAACTATTTCTGATAGCGTTATGGGCTTGGTTCAGAATTTAAGAAGCTAAGTTTTAAACTGCAAGCTAAGAGTTTTAAACTGCAAGTTTTTTTTCTCCTCTCTTTCTGGCCTCACAGCCATCTGGTGAGAGAACAAAAGGTGCTTGAGTGCCCTTGATGCTCTAGCAGGCAAATTAACAAAAGGGAACCAGCTGAGTGTCTTAAGAGCCCCTCCCAGGCTCCAACATGCAGAGAAGCATTCTTTTAAACCTTTTGGCTGGCTGAGTTCAACCACACATACTGTCAGAAAATAAGTTTTCTAGAGAATTATTTTTGTTGTTTTTAACCATGTCAGAAAGACAGGCTTTATCTGAAAAGTTAACAGGAGAACATTTTGATTCATGTTTTTTTTAGATTACAATCTCAATTGCAAGAAGAGAAAGCATATTTTGTATTAATTGATCCAAGACCATCTGGTTCAGATGATGACTCATATGTGGAGAATTGGCTGGATGCTGATGCAAAAGCCAGAAACCTCACTGCAACTACTGGCAAATTCCCAGTTAGTGCATATTGAAACAAAGAAAACTGCAAAAGACATGGTGGAATCTCTTAGGAGAATCTTTGGGAAACAGGACCAGATCAGTAAAATTGCTTTATTTAGAGAACTTTTTTTTTCAACTATACTGCAAGAAAATGGAAATGTGCATACTCATTTTAAATTACTGCTGAATCTCATTAATAAACTGGCTACTGCTGGACAAATACTAGATGAAGATTTAAAAACTGCCTTTTTCTTAAGATCCCTTCTAGAAAGCTCCTCCAGTTTTATCATCTCCGTTACTATAAAAGGTGTTCCCTGGAGGAAATGTTGGGCCAGATAAGATCAGAGTACCACAAGCAGAGATCTTATCGAGAGGAAAGCAAATGCAAAACTGACTCAAATTACATGGTCATACAGGTCAGACCCAAAGGGGCAGGTACTAGGCAAATTGATCACAGGCAAGACGCCAATCCCAGAGAAAGGCAGACTCCTCCTTTCTGACACAAATGCAATGAACCTGGTCACCTCCAGAGGGAGTGCTTTAGCAATAAAAATGGGAACAATAACCTTGATGCTTCAGGCAGAAGGCCACAGGCAGAGAAAGATAAAAGAGTTACCAAGCAAAAGTAAGCAATGTTAATGTGTCTCATATAGCTCAAACCAATGATAGCCCCAAACCTTGGCTGACTGATAGTGGAGCCTCTACTCATATGACATTAGATATTAATTTGTTTGATTAATTGGATGCTATTACACCAGGAAAAGTTGTTATGGCTGATGGCATTTGTGTAACTATTAAAGGTAAAGCTGGGTACAGCCCGGAAAATCCACAACAACCATTAAAGGTAAAGGCTCAATTACACTTCATTGTGATATTGGTGATTATGGAACTAAAATTAAAGCAGTTCTATACATCTCTGACTTAAAGACAAACTTGCTAAGTGTACTTGCACTCTCATAAAAATGATTTGCTATACACTTTGAGAATAACCTATGTACAGTTTCTTACAAAGGAGAGAAATATTCCACAGATGATCTCAGGAATGGAGTCTTTGACGTGGATTGCCAAGGACAAAAAGCCTACAGAGCAACAACAGCTATTACTAAATAGGAATCCTTAGAACTCTGGCACAGAAGATTTGTACACCGTGATACGCATGCCATCAAGAAGCTACAGCATAAAGACTTGGTAGCAGATATTAATGTGCCAATGATGTTCAATTATGTGTATAATGTATAAAGGGAAAAGCAATTCAACCTTCTATTCCCAAACAAAGCCAAAGATGCTCAAAGCAAGCACTTGAACTAATTCATACCAATTTATGTGGTCCTATCAAACCAGCAACAACAGGCAAATAACCGTTATATATTGACTTTATTGATGAGTTCTTGAGATATACAGTATGTTATTTCCTGAAAGAAAAATCGCAAACTGAGCAGAAATTGCATGACTATGTTTCCATGGTCTCTACCAAGTTCAACAGAAAACCCCAAGCCTTTCAGAGTGATAATGGTGATAAGTACATTTCTCATGCCACACGGACATTTCTCAGGGAAAACAGAATTCAACACAGATTTACTATTCCCTACACTACAGAACAAAATGGGATAGCTGAATGTAAAAATCGTTCTATCATTAATATCGTCAGATGCATGCTAATTAATTCATGACTTCCCTACACACACTGGTGAAAAGCGGCAACAACTATAATTTACTTGCAAAACAGATTACCCACGACAATTACAGAAAAAACTCCCTATGAGTTGAGGCTTAATAAAAGATCACACACAGAACATCTTAGAGTATATGGTTGCAAGGCCTATGCTCATATACCAAAAGAAGAGATCCAAACTAGAACTGAGAGCCTTTGAAGGGATATGCTCCAGGATACAAGGGAAACAATTTTAGACCCAAATACTAACAAATAAGCAGAGTTGTGCAATTTGATGAGTGACAAAGGAACAACCAGAGTGCTACCACATGTGACCCTTCAGAGGGAGATGCTGATGACAACCAGCTGCTGCTCTATCACCCAGATGACATCACTATGCAGATGCATTCAGATGCCCAACCAGGTGATGAAGTAAAGGTGGACATTCCTGAGCCAACAGATGTGCCTGAAGAGCCAGAGTCCACTGTGGAGACAGAGGTGACTTAGGACCTCAGGTGCTCTCAGCACACCAACAGTGGAGTTCCAGAGGAGAGACTGACCTATCTCACGAGGTCATCATTACCACAAGAACCAACATCATGGACTGAAGTTCAACTAATGCCTGAACCAGACACATACTAATGGAAGCAAGCAGCACAAGAGGAGATGGATGCTCTACACAAGAACAAGACATGGACTCTCACTAAATGACCTAAGAGTAATAATGTTATAAATGGTTCGGCTGTGAATCAGCACTCTACTGGTTCGAATCCCACTACTGCCATGAGCTCAGTAGGTGGCCTTGGGTAACCCATTCCTCTCAGCCCCAGCTCCCCAGCTGTATTGTGGGGCTAATAATAACACTAATTTTTTCACTGCTCTGGCACTAATCTGTCTAGAAGAGAGGTATATAAGCACAGTTATTATTACTTTATTATTTAATGTAAATGGGTGTTTAAAGGTGAAAAACATGAAAATAGTGACGTTCAGAGATACAAAGCTAGTTTAGCAGCCAAAGGGTATTCCCAAATTTTTTGGAACAGATTATGGCCAAGCTTTTGCACCAGTTGTAAAATATTCCATATTCAGGATGCTTTTAAGCATAGCAGCATCCAGAAACATACACACAGAACATGTCTATAAAGACTGCATTTTTGCATGGTGAAATAGAGGAAGAATTATACATGCAACAACCACCAGGATTCATAGATGAAAAGAATAAACACCTAGTATGTAAACTTCAGAAAGGACTTTATGGGCTTAAGCAAGCTGTGAAATCTTGGAATAACAAATTGATAAATTTATTAAATGAATAATAAATTGTTACTTGATCTAAGCTTTAAATGAGACAAAGCTGTCTTTACTGCAGACACAAAAATAGGAGATGGACATTTATTTTAACTTACGTTGATGATTTGATTATTTGTCATGAAAACCAAGATGATTGTGCTCATCTAAACAAGGAAGTTGAAACGAAACATTTGGGTAATGCTAATTTTTACTGGGGAATTCAGATTGAACGAGAACCAGATGGCAGTTACATTCTTAGTCAAAAACAGAAGATATTGGAGCATCTGGAAAGTTTTGACCTAGAGCATGCTAATCCAATGCCCACACCAATGGAAACCAGTTTTCTCCACACACACAAAAAAGCAACCAAGAGAACCTCTACCAGACAACAATAGGTACAGAGCTAACATAGGCAAGCTTTTTTACCTAGCAATGACAACAAGACCTGATAGTGCAACAGCTGTAAATATACTCTCTGAGAGGATAAGCAAATCTACCATGAATGATTGGACTGCAGTAAAAAGAGTAATGAGATATTTAAAGGGAACAGGCTGCCAGCTACCAAAAATACCACACTATTGAGGTACGCTGATGTAGACTGGGCTCAAGAAAATTCAGACTGAAAATCTACTGCTGGTTATGTATTTTCCAATGGGAATGGAGCTATAAGCTGGACACATCATAAGCAAGAAATTCATGCTCTTTCCTCTACTGAAGCAGAAATTGTATCAGCTTCAGAAGTGTGCAGAGGTTTAGAGATGCTTTTAATGTTACTTGAGGATTTTCGCATCGCAGAACTTTTACCAGTTAAAATGCTAGAGGATAACCAGAGTTGTATAGATCTTTCTGTTTTTTCTTTTCCTAATTTTTTATTTTTTAAACAGTAAATAATGAATTAAACATTTTTAAAAAAAAACAAACAGCATACACATAAAATATAAGCAAAAATTATGAGAATGAAATTACATAATAATTTCCCTCTCCGTCTCCATACATATACTTAAGATACTTTACGTACAGCATTTTATATTTTACATTTTATATTCAATCTTATGCGCAGCATGTTAGCATGCTAATGACTATTTAGCTTAACAATCGATCTATTTTAATATTATTTATATTTAATTCTCCTTAGTTTATAACTACATATTCAAAAAAACCTTTTTCCTGAAATTCTTGGTTTGGTCTATTGGGCATATAAGAAGTTAATTTTGCCACTGATGCATATTCATATAACTTATATTCATCCAAACAGTCATGTGTAGACAAGATTCTGCCTTCCATTTTGTTACATATACTACTCTCACCGCTGTCACCATATATTTAAAAAGTTTGCTATGCTCTTTTTATAATAAATATAATATTTGGTAAAACATTTAATAACATATTTTTAGGATCCAGCACAAAGTGAAACTTCAATATCTTTTGCATCTCATGTATTTTATCCAGTATTTTCTTGCTGTCTTACATGTCCATCACATATGATAGAAAGTTTCATCCATACAGTAGCATTTCCAGCACTTTCTCCTACAATCCTTACTAGTTTTTGCAATATCTTTAGGAGTAATATACCATCTAAAAACATTTTATACCAGCTTTCTCTTAATATTTGATAATATATAAATTTAATTTCTTTAATCCATACATTTTCCTATTGTCTCATTGAAATATTTTCACCCCAAATTTTTACATGCATTTAATCATACAATTTTTGACCTGTTCTGATTCTGTTTCATATTGCAATAAGAGTTTATATACTTTTCCTAATAGATGTCTTGGCTCTCCACTGATTAGTTGTTCAATCACTGTTTTCTCTTAATCATCCTCCTTTGGATAGTTGTTCTTTAAGTTTAATCACTAATTGATAATACGTCAACCATTGGATGTTCTTTCCCTGGGCTTGAATTTTATCCCATGTTTTTATTTTTCCTTGCGTGTCCATCATATATTCATAATTAGCATAATCAACTTTATTTCTTGTAATAATATCATAAAATAAGCATCTATTGGTGATGTCAGTAGTGAAATTGGTGGTAGTGAAAGTCAGTAGTGAAATTTCTACATTGAAACCATATTTTTAATAACCCATACCTTACAATATGAGGGGCATTCTGTCTTTGAATGTTCTTTAGCAGTTTCTTAATCCATAAATAGAGCCCCATGGCGCAGAGTGGTAAGTTGTAGTACTGCAGTTCAAGCTCTGCTCATGACCTGAGTTCGATCCTGGTGGAAGCTGGGTTCAGATAACCGGCTCAAGGTTGACTCAGCCTTACATCCTTCCGAGGTTGGTAAAATGAGTACCCAGTTTCCTGGCGGTAAAGTGTAGATGACTGGGGAAGGCAATGGCAAACAACCCCATAAGAAAAGTCCACCAAGAAAACATCGTGATGTGACGTCCCCCCATGGGTTACTTATGACTCGGTGCTTGCACAGGGGACTACCTTTACTTTTTTACCTAATCCATAAATAATCATTAATTCCTTCCTTGGTATAAATTGTCTCCAATTATATTTGTTTACTATTTGGATTTATAATCCAATCTGATATCCATACCAGTGTGGATGCTTGTTGATACGCTTAATATTTGTCACCATCAACCCACCTAGACTTTTTTCATCTTGTAATATTTTAAATCTTATTCTTAGTTTTCTTTCTTTCACAAAGTCATTTATCCTTTCCTGCCACTTTTAAAGAATCTTTTCATTTGTATAGATTAGCAGTATTTGAAACAAAAATTTCAGTTTACATAATACATTCATTTTAACAGAAGAGATCCTCCCTAACCATGAGATTTTCAATTTTTCCCACCTTTGCAAATCAATAATACCTGTCCAAATTTTTGGTAGTTATCTTTATATAGGTTGTCATTTTGAACATTGACAGCATACCATGTCGAGAGGGAATGATGGAGTAGGCAACTCAGCATGCCTTGGACATTGGGAGGGGGTGTGGTGCTGCATCTCTCTCTCTGTGTGTATGTGTAACTCTCTTGATAATAAGCAGCTTCTCTTTGTCTAAGGCAGGAATGCCTCCTGACTCCTCCTCTGTCTATGTGTCTCATGGAAGATTCCTCTCCTTGCCTCATAGCCTTCCAAAGGGAAGGATGTATTTCTCAGAGCTCTTGTTATGAAGGCCTCATCCACTGATCCACTTGCAGCCCTGCTGCTTGACTATCTGGCCGTGGTATTTATAGGAAAAGTGACTCTTTAGACTAGGACTACTCCAGGATATTGTCATGAATGGAATCTATCTCAATAAAATATTAAGTTCTACCTTTTCTACAATTTGATTACCTGAGGATTAATTACTGCACATTGAGGGGGGGGATGCTTCTAAGTAATGGTGCTAATAAATGAAATATAAACATTTCTAATAGAAGCAAATTTAGCTAATTCTGAACAATTATTTAACATTAATGATATGCTAGATGCTGTACAGAAGTACGAAATAATATGGCACTTGCCCACTGGATGTATAAGACAATATAAAGACAACAAAGTTTTGTGTTACCTTACACACTAATGTAGTGTGACATAAGCTTACATAAGTCAGAGCCTGTGTCGTGAGGATGCATGAACTGCACTTTAGCTCCCAAAAGTTTATGCCACAATAGTTCCAAAGAGTTGATTGTCTATAGCCATAGACCGTCATAATTTACCAAACATTGACTAATAAACAGTTAAATCCATTATCACAGTTTGTAAAAGTTCATTAAAATAAATTAAAGCAGTACAGTATGCCAAACTATCCCAGGAATCATGAAACAGTCTCAAATATGCCACAATACATTTGTTAGTCTTTAAGATGCCAAAAGTCTTTGTAGTTTTGGTTACAACAGACTAACACATTTATGTCACTGGAATCTGAATTCATGGTTGGGGAAAGATCAAAGGCTGGATATATGTACTAGGGATGGTGAGGGAATTGTCATGGCAAGATGTGTAAGGCTACAGAAGAGAGGAAATGCCCCAAAGTACTTGCTTTGCCTTTGCTGCACTACTATGGAGAATTATTTCTATGAAGCCTGTATGTGCACAATGGAATGTTATCCCTCAGGGTATACATTACTTCTTTTTTGGCCCCTTCCCAGTATTTTTTGTAGTGTCACTGCTCCATAGTGACTGATGAGCTGCTAAGGAAAGGTTGATGTTCTAAGGCTGCTGCGCCAATGTGGCACAAAGGTGTCAGTGGAGGCCAGAAAAGGGCCTCCCTATGGGCCCAAGGCAGTAGCTGCTCCAGATCAGGAAGAGGCACTGCTTTGGAAGGCAGAAGCAGCATAATGGCCCCAGCAAGAGTGGGATTGCACAACCTGCAGGAGAGTCTCCCCTGACCAAACATCTGTTGATCATAGCAGCAGGGGCAAGAGGTTTTCCAGCCCAGGGTATTGGCTTGGAGAACAGTAGGCAGCAAGGATCTCTAACTAGCCCTATGCAAACCCAGCTGGGGTGGGACAAGGCAAGGATGAGCTTAAGAAATGAACAAGGCTCAGAGAAGGGAGGAGCAGCGCTGGGCTTGGCCAAAAGGGGCCCCAGGAATAAAAATTCAGTGGGCCCTTGCTGATTTGGTTAAGAGCCATGAGGTTATACTGATCTAGCATTGGTGCTAGAGAAGTGAGTTAATGCAGCTGCAAAAAAGGCCTTCTCCCAGGTAAGACTCGCCTGGAAGATGACCTCCTACCATGACATGCCACCATGGTAACATCAAGGCTAGAAAACTGTAATGCACTCTACGTAGGTCTCCCCTAGGAGTCAACTCGGAGACTCCAGATGGTGCAGAATGCTGGCACTTGATTATTATCAGGATCATCATGCATATTACTCCCATTCTGCTGTCACTCCATTAGCTACCCATCAGTTACCAGGCTCAATTCAAGGTTCTGGCTGTCACTTACAAAGCCCTTCATAGCCTTGGCCCATCATATCTGCAGGACCACGTATATCCTTATGCTTCACCATGACAGCTTCGCTTATCTGCAGAAGCCACCCTCCAAATGGGCAAAACTGGCTGCTGCCTGTAGATGTTGTGGCCTCTGATGGAATAGGCAACTCAGCATGCCTTGGATATGGGGGGGGGGTACTGTATGTCTCTTTGTGTATGTGTAACTCTCTTGATAGTAAGCTGCTTCTCTTTGTCTAAGGTGGGAACATCTGACTCCTCTATCTCTGTGTCTTTTGGGAGATTCTTTTTTTTCTTGCCTCATAGCCTTACAAAGGGGAAGAATGTATTTTTTAGAGATGTTGCCATGAAAGCGTCCTTCATATACCCACCTGCAGCCTTGATGCCGGACAGCTGGCCACGATATATAGGAAAAGTGACTCTTTAGGCTAGGACTCTTTCTTTCTGCTCCAAGATACTGCCATGAATGGAATCTACCTCAATAAACTGTTAAGTTCTATCTTTTCTCCAGTTCAATTGCCTGAGGATTAATTACTGCATGTAGGGGGAAACGTTTCTAAATAATGCAGCTACCATTCTGCTACTAAACAAAAGAGAGCCAGTTTGATGTAGTCGTTAAGAGCGCGGAACTCTAATCTGGAGAACCAGGTTAGATTCTCCACTCTTGCACTTGAAGCCAGCTGGGTGACCTTGGGTCAGTCACAGCTCTCTCAGCCCCATCCACCTCACAGGGTGTTTTGTTGTTGGGATAATAATAACATACTTTGTAAACAGCTCTGAGTGGGTGTGAAGTCATCCTGAAGGGTCGTATATAAATCGAATGTTGTTGTTGTTGTTGTTAAAATATAACTATTTCTAATAGCCCCCATCTTGTGGAATGGCCTGCCTGAAGAGATCAGGAGAGCTACCACTCTTGGCTTTCTGCAAACAATACAAAACTGAATTATTCAGGACTTTAAACGTAGGTAATAGAGAGATGTTGGTAAAGGAACAGGGACTATAGACTATACTACTAGATAATGTCTGTTGATGTAGGAATGCTCCTACTGAATAGTTTCCACATTGTTTAATATATGTCAAGTTACTTATGTCTTGGTTCAGCAATGTTTCATCTTTGGAAGCTTATATTACTGGATTGAGAGACAGAGATAAAGAGAGCTAACTGCTTGCTACATGGCTAGAGGGAGGAGAGATGTATAGGGCTTCTGAGAAGAAAGCAGATACAGCCTAAGAATAGCATTTTGGGGGACACATGAGGAAATTACACTTACAGCAGATGAAGAAGGTAAGGTAGAGACTCCACATTCCTATCTGACTACCTGTCCACATGTTTCTCCCTGAGGGAGCTTCTTCTCTTCTTTCTTGTACACCAGACATTATAATATTCTAAAACTAACATCTGTTTTGTGAAAATTAGTAGGAACTGTTGTCAGAGAGAGATTTTAAAGTGCAAACAAGACCATTTTTGAGAGTTAGTTCTGGTTCCCCTGGCCCAGGTCTCAGACCATCTGATATGAACTCTCATACCACCAATCCTACACTGCTGTGTACTAACTTCCCAAGTGTGATAGGTTCAGTGGAACCCAGACCACTTTCAAAAATCATCTTCATTAGTTTGGACCTTTGGCACACAGAAGAACAATGCTTGCTAAGGGAAAATCAGCATGGTTTCTGCAAAGAGAAGTCAGCCTTCGGAAGTTCTCTGAGAAGGTGAACAAGCATGTAGATAACAGTGATGCAGTAGATATTATATACTTGGACTTTCAAAATACTTTAGACAAAACACGTCACTAAAGACTCCTAAGGAAGCTTAGCAGACAGGAAAGAAATAAGATGGCTCCTTTTAGGGATTAAAAATTGTCTAAATGATAAGAAGCCAAGAGTAAAAATAGACTGTTTTCATAATGGAGGAATAAAAGCAGCAGGCTCCCACAAATTTTTGTATTGGACCTGGAACTATTTAATTTGTTTATAAATTATTTGGAATTGGGGTGAGCAGTGTAGTCGACTAGTTTAGAAATTAGAGAGCTGAGGTGGGGGGGATGCACAGAGTGATCAGTTGCACAGAGTAGAGAGAATTTTTTCTCTCTCCCATCATACTAGAATTTGGGAAACCCAATGAATTTACCAAGAAATAGATTCAGGATGGACAAAAGGAAATGCTTCTTTACTCAACAAGTGATTACATTGTGAAAACCACTGCTAGTGGATATAGTGACATAATTCAAAAGGGAATGTCAGATTCATCTATAGGATTACCAGCCTCAAGGCAGGGCCTAGAGATCTTCCAGAGTTACAGCTGATCTCCAGACTACAGAGATCAGTTGTCTTGGGGGGAGGGGGGAATGGCAGCTTCAGAGGATGAATTCTGTGGTCAAATCTCTAGGAATTTCCCAAGCCAGAGTAAGCAACACTATTCATGGTGAATAAATCCATCAGTAGCTACTAGCCATTGTGACAAGAGAAACTCCAAATCCAGAGGAAGTTAACATCTGAATCCTAGTACGAGGCGACATCAGAGGAAGGACTTGGTCTCTTTGTCCTGAATCGATTGTTAGCTCTCCAGGGCAAGCGTGTGAAAAAAGGGTGCTCGACTAGTCTGGTCTGATCCAGCAAGGCACTTTTTATGTCCTGATGGCAGTTAGTCAAAGCTTTGACCTGGAACCTATACTTTCAGTTGTGCTCTTGATTGCATAACAGCAGAGTGTGCCTCTGAGAATGTAAAGAGTTCCCTTCCTGATTACTGAGTTATCAACACTTTTGAAAATCCAATTAAAAGCATGCTTAATTTGAAATTATTTACTTTATTTATACCCTGACTTTCTCCCCAATGGGAACCCAAAGAAGTTTATTATAATTGTCCCCATCTTCACTTTATCCTTAAATTAACCCTCAGTTTTTCAAAGTATTTATTCCATAGTAATCCCATTCCTATCAGGAAAAGCTGTGGAGGTTCTCTGTCTCTTACAATGTAATTCTCTACAGCCCATTGATTTCAATGGATTTGGCAGGGTGTAACTCAGTCTAAGTTACACTGCTAAATTAACAAGGTTCTGTATAACTTTGAAGGCTCCTAAATCATGAAGATGTTGACTGCACCAACAAGTTATTGCTTGACTAACTCAAAATATCAAATGTCAGTTCAAACTAATATAGGAAACAGTTGTCAAACCCTCAAAAAATCTTATTGCCCTTCCGTGTACGGTCTTTTTTCATATCAACCGGCTTTCAGATGTTCTGCTGCGTGTCCTCTTAGAAGTGCACGCCTTCGAATTTTTCATAAATCGGCAGCATCCAATTAATAGTGTTACGTTCGTCTTCTTTGGTTAGACCGATTGGCTGTAGCCTGCCGTCTCTGTGCAGGGCTGAGAATGCTCGTGTGTCTACGGCGCATGAGAATTTAGCCAGCATGCACGGCATCGAGGGCAAAAGACCTAACTAAGCTCTTTTCAACAGCGCTCGCGCTGCTCCCGCGCAAGTTATCCAGGGAGTTGGCACTGCCAGAAGCTTTGCCTAGCGAGACGGAAACGGGGCCAGCAGCTATAGGCGGGCTTCTTTCCACACAGAGAAGCCTTTCTCCTCCAGGGAGTAAAATGCTTGTGGTAGAAAAGCACTGCAAGGTACAGAAGGGGAAGGCTATGGTAGTTGTGGTGTTTTTTTTCCCGCCTCTTTCTCCCGGTTTTGTCAGAACTAGTAAATGGGGTTAGTTAACCAACCAGACGGAAGAGTGAGCACGCCCCCATCCTCGAAGAAGCGGGCGTCAATCCCGTGGCTAGAGAAGGGGGAACCAACCGCGCAAGGGAAGTGCGCATCCTCCATTTTGGCTGAGGGAGGGTGGGGAGTCTAGCTCTCGGTGTTTTGCCGCCTGGGCAGCTCTGAGTTCTACTCTGCCCTTTGGGGGTCTTGCCCAAGGCGACCTCCATGCTTTGCTCTGGCCCTTAGGCAGCGCGCTCTTAAAAACAGGCGCCTCAAAGAACCCCATCTTGGTCTGAAGTGGTCCCAAGTTCCCCGCAGCAGCTTCCGACAAAATGGAGGACGCCACCACCACCATTACCAACCATCACCACCACCAGGAGCCGTGCTGGGCTGGCTGCTGCTGCCATAGCTTTCTTCCTCCCTCCGAGGAGATTAGGGGGCAAGAAAATATCATTCCCACTGGGGACAGAGATTCTTGCCCTTAGGGGAAATGCTTGTGGGTTTTCCCCCTGGCGTGTGGGAGCGTTCCCATTATTCTGCCCCCCAACGGTTGCAGCAGATTCTCAGCCCTGCTGCAAGGCGAGCGCAGTTAGGGGAGCTGGGATTGTGTGTGTCTACTGTTCCCTCCTTTTCCATGATTGGGATGGGATGATGACACCCGTGTTCCCACCTCATGCCCTCGCAGCAATTGCCCAGAGGGAAAGTGGGGGAAAATATAAATATAATGGGTTAAACAGCACCTCCCTCCCTGGTAACTATCATAAGGGAAATCTTCGCCTTTATTATTATTTTTCTTGCAAGAAATAAGAGCTCAAACTTCTGCTAGAAAGTACTCAGCGGCAGTAACCACCAAGACCCCAACCCCTCCCCTCCCTCCACCAGGAGAAAGGCAGAGGTGCTGCAGCTGTTGGCGGTGGGCAATGCCATTCGGGTTTTCTCTAACCTGAGAGAACCAAAGAGGGCGGGGCCGTGGGCGTGAGAGAGCGCCCGACTGAAAGAGGCCCCGTCCAACCAGCGATGGAAAACGCTGTGAGACGGGCCGGCTTTCCAATAGGGCCGCCTCACGCCAAAGCCCACCTCCTGAGGGAGCCAATGGGCGGGCACACGAGGCGGCCTTTCCCTAAGGTGGGCTGGTTGGCTCCCGTCCCTCCTCCTCCTCCTCCTCCTCGCCTAGCAGCAGCGCTTTAGCCCGGGACTGGACCGAGTTAGAGTTGAGGAAGCGCTGGAAGAGCCGCGCAGGCTGCGTGCGACACGCGGGGGAAGGGAGCGACTCTCCTCCCCACCACAGATCGGTGAGGGGGGACTTAGGAAGGGTCGAAAGAGCGGGGCCGGGCTCACCAGAGCGGGCTGCCCCTTCAGGGCGGGGATGGGAGCAGCGCAGCCGTGCCTCAGAGCAACCCGGGCTAAATACCCCGCTGCGTGTCGCTCTGGCGGCGGCGGCGGCTTTCCCCTCCCCCGCCGTCTCTGGTCACCGTCAGTCAGGATTGGGAACGGCGATATAAGGCGGGAGGGGGCGGGTGAAGGAGGGGAAGACGCCGGGGCGAGGGGCAGAAACAGGGCGAGGGGGGCTGCCTCGGGGGTATCTGGCACCGGGGGGGGAGGATCCATTTTAGCGCGGCTTTATCCCTGTCTGCGTCGGGTTTTGTTATTGTTGGGCGTGAGTGCTGTAATACACCCCTCGGGTCTCTCCCTCCCATCCTCGCCGGGGTCCCTTTGCGCCCCGCGTTGCGCCCCGCGGATCCTCCTCCCCTTCTCGGTAGCTCCCCTCCCGTATTGTTTGGCTGGGTCTCCCTTAATGGCGGCCGACTGGAGGCGGCAGTGCTGCCGGCCGACTGCAGGGGGCCAAACCCCAGACCCGGGGCAACTGCTCAGTGCGGCCGCCAGGATCGCTTTAGCTGGGGGCGCGAAGTATGAGGGGGAGGCTTCGTAGCCGTCGAGGTTCCACCAAACAACGAGGGGAAGAAGCTTTGTATATATATATGTGGGGGGGGGGGGCGGGGGGAGCCTCCAGATCCTGCCTGTTTCCTGCCCCCTCCCTTCCACGACTGTGGGTCGCCTCCAGCCAAGGAGCCTCCCTCGGGCTGCCCTTGGGAAGCGGTGGAAGGCCCCGATCCTTCCTCCGCGGGGACACGAGAGAAGAGTCAGAGGATGGCTTGTGGGGCACTTGGCTCTTGTCCCGCAGGGAATTGGCCACCCTTCGCCACCAAGTGGAGGGTCAGGTTGTTTTGCCCCCGGGGGAAGGGCGTCTCCAGGAGGGGAAGAGGGAAAGGAGTTTTGGGCTTACCAGGACCCTCGTTAACACCTTCCCCCCTCCCCCAGGCCAGTTTGGTGCAGCCTTGGCAGAGACCAGCAAGGAGAAGGCGCTCCATTGTGAGTGCTATTTATATATGTTTTTCTGCCTCGGTTAGACTTGCCTTGGGGGGAGGAGGAGGTAGATCACCCTTTCTTTATTATTAATTTCCCCCCCTCTCACGAGGAATGAGCGTGCCGGGGGGGGGGAGAGTTAAGGGGAGGTGCTTCCAGGGTAAAAGGGAGAGGAGGGGGTTGTGGGGTGCAGCAGCTGCTGCTGCCCCTGGAGCAAAACCCCAGTAATGGCCTCGAGGCGACTCCTCCCCCACAGGGTTGGATCTGCTGCAGACATTGCTCCTGCAAGCAGACTACGGGCTCTTGGCCGCCTGTTCGGCTCCCAGCGGGGAGGGGTATATTTCAAGCGCCCCCTAGAGTTCTGGAGCGTGCATTGAAAGTGACATATTTCACCAGATTTCAAATTCATTCTTTGACAACCTCGAATCCTTACCTGATTTCTCCTGCAGGCAGGAGGTAGAAGATTTAATGTCCTCTTGTGAATCATGTTCTAGCTTTGGCCTTTTGTGTGTTTGGATCCTGCATCTGTCTGTCTTATGGATTTCCTGGAACGGGTGTACAGATGAGGGAGTGAATACAGGTGGATGTTATTAGCATCTTACGTCTTTGTGCGTTTTCTGTGTCAAAGGCAACGTGTCTGTGTGACCCGTTTCTCTAAACTCCTGTGATTGATTGAGAAGCCCACAGGTTGTCACTGTTCTATTTGTTCCATCTGTATGAAACTGTCAAGTTTATTGCAGTTGTTTTCCAGGGACTACGATGGCAGTCTTAAGCAAATTTACTTGGGAGTGAGTCCCAGGAGAATTTGCTTGCAAGTAAGCATGCATACCCAGCTTGGTAGCAAGCCCCAAGGAAAATTATTACCCTTTTTACATTCAGGGACGATTGAATTTTAACCCTTTTACGTCAGTTTGAAAAACTGGAATTAGTAAATGGCAATTATTAAAGCAGTTATTTAGTACCATGGTCTTTACCCTGTGGATTGAGACCCTCATGTTGGTCGTAGAGCCCCATATGCTAGATTGTATGCTTCTGTGGAGCTATCAACACCCCCCCCCCTCCGCTTCTTGGAAGAACCAGCTGCTATTGAGCATTCATGGAGAGCAAGGGTGCCACTTTGCACACATGCTGCAAGGAGCAGCTGGTCATCGAGATGATGTCACTCAGTGGTGGAGAGGATTCTTCCATCCTTTCCTTGTTCCTCACTTTGGTAAAGAGCCTTGGCCAGTGTTTAATGTCTCTTGTCTCTTGGTTAGTTGCCTTTGGCCTTGATACCAAAAGAAGTCATAATTCTGGCTTCCCTTCTTCCTATCACATGTGATGTCAATGGTTGCACCTCAGTGAGTCCTGTGCTACCGTGGCAGGTGAGGGCTAAAGATGGGTTCCCAGTCTGGAAAGGTTGAAGAACACAGTACATCATAGGGAGACCAGAGCCAATTAGTAATTATCTGCAGTTAGTCTCCACTAGAGGCCACTGCAAGAATCTTTCTGTGGTGTTTCATTTCGAGCTAGTACAAGAGAGGGGATTGGACGATTCAAGATCACCACTCCTTTTCCCATCATTCATTTAGGAATGATATTGCTAGCCAGAGTGGGCATCTATTCATGCCAGTTAATTGTAATTTGCTTACTGTGAAGATACATAGGAGTCTGATTCTCAAGAATTACTTTCTTTGGAACAAATGTTATATAAAGATATAGATTAGAAACAAAAGCTTTTGGACTAGAGTTTTCAGAGTTCAGAAGTATTGTAGAGTGAATGGCTTCTTACAGAGTGCTTGTGAATTATCTAATACAGTCACATGAGCAGTCTGTGATCCTGAATATGAAATTAATGTGCTTAAGTGTTTCATTTGTGACCAATGTATAAAATATTGTGGGAAACTGTACACTTTAAAATTGTATTGCAAAAAGGGCTAAGATCCTCATTTGATTTTTTAACTTTTATGCTTTCTGCCTGTCTTTAGCAGCATGTGTAATAAACAATGATTTGATAACATGATTGAGTGTTTTCCATGCTATGTAAGGTACTACGGAAGTTGAAAGTGAATGGAAACTGACACATTGTGCGAGTCTAGGAACTAAATATTGGTCAGTTCTATGAAGACTTCAACATATACATTTAATCTGTTCAAGGCTGTTTTTTAAAAATAAACATGTTTACTTAGGAGCAGGTTAAACTAAGATAACCTGGACACATCTTACCATCTTTTTTCAGGAATTCTCTCTGTAATCTGCACACTATCTGCCTCAGAATGACAAAATAATACTATATATTTCAGAAGAGGTGACAGTGATTCTAATAAAAAATGCTGTAGCTCCGATGATATTTTGTGTATACTGGCAGTTCATATCTAATGTGGTCTCTGCATGATCATGTGTAGACAATATTGGGCTAAGCAGACCAGCAATTTTGACTCTGTTCCTTCATGGGTCCGGGTGGAGTCAGTCTTGCTAGATCATTATATGCTCTCTCTTTGGGAGTGTTTCATCCAAGCTTGTAAACAGCTGTTTACCTGGGGTGAGTTGAGAATTATCTCAGGGTGATCAAACAAACCTTTAGCCAGATCCTGCAAAGTTTCTGCCATCTGGCTGTCTTAAACAGATTTTAGCCTCCTTTTTTTCCCAATTGCCACTGTGACATAGTGGTTAGAATATCAGACCGTGATCTGGGAGGCCCAGGTTTAAATCCCCACTCTGCCATAGCAGCTTGTTGGGTGACCATGGGCCTGTCGCACACTCTCAGCCTAACCTACCTCTCAGGGTTGTTGTGAGAATAAAATGAAGGAAAGGAGAACTATGCAAGCCATTTTGGGTCCCGTTAGGGGAAAAGGTAGGGTATAAATTAAGCAAGTAAGTAAATTTATTCGGCCTCCATACATTTAAAAACAAAGCCAGAACATAAAATGAGCTTTACTCATCTATAACAGTGTTCTTATTTCCTTGAGAGGTCACCAGGATGACGTGAAACATTCCTTAAAGCCTTGCATAGAGATGACTTTTGGTATGAACAAGTACCTTCACATTGTAATGTATATATCACTGCCCTGATTTTTGTGACTCACTACAAGCACAGTAATTGGTGCAGCTGCACACAAGCTATTCCTCTTTGTAAGCCCGTCCTCTTAAGTTTCATGAGTAGACAGAACGTTTGGGATTTGGCCAATGGGTTGGATCCTAAAGAGAGAGTGTTGTGATTTCTGTGAATTTCTCCCTTCTGGCTCTATCCTGTGCTGTTCCTGCAGATCCTCAGCCCCCAGGAATGGCTTTTCCTTGGTGCAGTGGGCTGAGGCAGGAAGGTCAAAAGTTGCAAAAATCCTTGCATTTGCTCTATACGTGGATCTTGAGGACCCAAACCATTGTGTCATATGATTTAACAGTGTGTTTTCCTGTGATTTTAAAAGAATTGTTTCCATATAGTAGATTGGTACAATTCATAAACCAATTAATCCAATGGCAGTTTCTGCTGCTTGTAACTTAGTAAGAGATCTAGTTACTGTAATGGGAACAATTCCCACTGGAAATAGTTTGCAGAGATAACATTGGCATAATATGATTAGGTGGATGAGATACTGGAAGCATAAGTTAAATGCTGTGGGTGATAGAATTTTGTGTGAACAGGGAAGCCTGCGTTATCTCCTTTGTAGAGTCGGAATTCACAGCTGGAGCATTAAAATGGCCACATAAGCATCTCCACTGCATGGGAACTGTATTTCCTGGCTGTACCCATGAATGGGGCCCTAGGTTTTATTTAGTCCAATTCACAGTTTCAGCTCCTGAGAAGTTGCAGGGATCATTGTTCTCCACATACCTTTGCTTCATGGAGGTTCTCACATGATAAACTTGCTTGAACATGTTGAAGGTGGTTGATATTTTTAATCTTATGATGTACATTATTGTCCAGAAGTGAAATTTAAAGTGGTATATTCGGCATGCTCTGTATGTTCTGCATTACTGAGAGACTTTGATGTAATCCTAGACATGGATTATCAATATTTTTGTTAGGACTACAGTGATCTCTGATGAAGTTATTTGTTTCAAAGGAATTTATGTAGCAGGGAACTGCTGCTTGGCTCCTTGGCCTATGGGATCTTGCAGGGTTCCATCTTGTCTCCCCTCCCCAACTCTTTACTACATGAAACCCTTAGGTGATATCATCCAGAGATTTGTGGTGAGATGTCATTCAGCAATATCTCACCCTGCAGAATTCGCAGAGGCTGTTTGGAGATGGATGAGTGATAATAAACTGACGCTTAATACTGACAAAATGGAGGTGTTACTGGTTGTTGGAAGGACTGTCCCAGGAACTGAGATGTCTCCTGATCTAGATACATCCAGATGCATTCCCCCAAAGAAGCAGGTTTGTGGCATGGGGTTTCTGCTGGCCCCAGGCCACCTGTTAGTAAACAGGTGGCAGCAGCGGTCCAGGAGCATCTTCCAACAGCTTCAGTTGGTGAGCTAGCTGTGACTTTTCCTGGGTAAAAAAAGGAAACCTAAGTTTGTATTTTAATTGCTGTTTTATATTGAATTGCATCCAGACCGACTGAATTTTCCATAAGAGTAATGGAATTTTCCTACCTTCCCTTTCCTGCTACAGTCCACTAAATGGTGCTCCCAGGGCACAATGAACCCACTAGGAACACTAGGAACAGAATGGGGGGAGGGTCTGCAGTAGAAATTGTCAATTTAATCTGGATCTGAAGCCAATTTATTTAAAGATGGTTTTTAATGGCTTTACCTGTTTGTTGCCTTGAGGCCCATAATTGGGTGAAAATAATAGTTTGGTGGTACTGGTGTTTTGTTTTTCTGACAATATATAATGTATTAAAGTGAGATTTGTGATACATTTTTAGCCTTCCAGAAGTTGTGCTCATCGCCAACCTTTGAGAGGCTTTGGACTGGGCAGATGACTAGTCCAAGGTCACTCGTGAGCTTTGTGGCTCTGAGCCCACATGTAAGTCCACTATACTACCATGGCTCTATGAACCTCATTACCACCTGATATTATCAAGACTTGTGGGTGTAATATGCAATAAAAGCATGGCCTTTTTAAAAATAGAAAATAGGCTGTTTAATTGTTTGTAGCAAAATCTTTGTCAGAGGAAATTCCTTATACTTTCTGTGAAGTTTTTGATACTTGCAGCTGTACCGTTACTTCAAAATCTTAGTGAGAGCATGCTCTTTCCTAAAAACCATCAGTCTTCTAGGTCATCACTTCTAATACAAGTCTGCAGCCTTATTGAGCACAGAACTAGCACATAAGAAGTTGCTTAACCTTCAATGGTCTCTCTTAAAGTTGTAGAACATTATTTATTTCTAACCTGCCTTTCCCCCAAAGGACTCACTGCAGGCACGTTTCTGCTTTATTTCAGTATATTATCCAGATTTAGCTGAAGTTATTGCATATTTGCACTTGTGAATTAGACATTTGAGGGCTTGTTGTGTGCGTACTTTGCAAATGGAGGACAGTGAGGCTATTCCAAGGACAGTTAGTTAATCCAGGACAGAAAACTCAAACTGTATGCATAGCAGATAAGAAAGTGAGTCAGAGTACTGGCCTTGTTATACAAATATATCACTATTAGTCCCTTTCTACTGTTGGGGTACATTAAAACTGAAAGAGCCAGTGAATTCCTTGATATTGAGGTAATTATCCCATTACTAAAGAAACTAGAGACAATGTTTTTAAAAAATTAGGAAGCAATCCTGTGACACATCTGGGGTTAGTCCCATTGAACATGAGACTTCTGACTAAACTGCATAGGATTGAGCTGCTTAAACACCATTGGCTAATATTTTAGCTAATATCCTGACAGATAATTCTAAATATAAACCCAGGTGTACGCTGATACTTCTCTCAGAATACATCTCCAAAGAAATTCAAGGCAGGTCATGATCTCTTTCCTATTAAAAATTATACCCTACATGCACAGGTTGAGGATATGGGGTACAAACTTTAGATACATGCATACACTTTATTTTGTATACACTTTATTCTTGTTCTACTGACTAATTCTGCTGCTGCTGTTAGATTGGCTTGGAGTGAGCAAGCAATAAGCAACCCGCACAAAGGTTTCTTGTATTTTCACAGTCAGCTGACTGGGTAGGGTTGGGAAGTTGCTGCCTGGCCAGACTGCTCATGCTGCCTCTACCAATGTTCCCACTTACCTGTGTGTATGTTTGAAGAAGAGTTATTGGCCTGGCAGTCTCCACCTTTCCCAGATCTCAAACCCATGTGACACTCTGACATGTAGGTAAGGGTGGGCAGCCTAAATGGCATTGCTCAAAATTGTTGCTGCCATCCTGATTACAAGCAAATTTTGCTGTCTGAGTACAGCAACCCTAGGCTGCTTGGTGCTTTTTGTCTGTATTACTGCAAACTAGGCTGACTTTGCCTAGACTGTTACATACACCTACTTACCCCTTCCAAATCAGTATGAGTTGGGTTATATAATAACATTTGATTTATATACCACCCTTCAGGACGACTTAACACCCACTCAGAGCGGTTTACAAAGTATGTCATTATTATCCCCACAACAGCAAACACCCTGTGAAGTGGATGGGGCTCAGAGAGCTCCTAAAAGCTGTGACTGATCCAAAGTCACCCAGCTGGCTTCAAGTGGAGGAGTAGGGAATCAAACTCAGTTCTCCAGATTAGAGTCCCACACTCTTAACAGCTACACCAAACTGGCTATATACAGTTTGCTGCCTCCAAGAAATGTTTGTGAGATTAAGCTAGAGTAAGGAAGCTAGGTGTAGCCTGAGAGCTGCATTTGAGGCAGGAGGGCTCTTGAGGAATGGTTGGCAGTCCATCACAGCCCAGCTCACAGGCAAAGGATGGCTTGTCATCGATGTCCTGCTTGTCCCAGGCTTAAGACAGTTAGACTTCAACCATATTGTAATTTTATATGAGTGTTTAACACAAACTGCTGATGTAGCTTTTAATTCAGTTTATCTGCATTTATTTCCAGAAAAAAAATTACTTAGCTGGCCAATGAGTATATATGCCGGCTTTTTATTAAAATGTAAAATCATTGTTAAAACTGTATAACGAATCAAAAGATTGAAGATGAGAGTTGGGCACGAACCAAAAAAAAATGGTGGTTCATGGTTTGATGTGGTTCAAGAAGTTTCACATACTTGCCCCGGTTTGCAAACCAGTTCATTTGGTTCATGAAAATGTCACTTCTGGGTCAGCAGAAGGCCTGCAGAGAAGCTATCCCCCCATTGCCTAGGAAACTGATTGATTAGCTCCAGGCGTGGCTCCAGGCTGTCTGCAATGACGAACCGAAATACAAACCAAATGAACCAGGCAAAAATTCGTCACAGTTCGTGAGAAATGAGCTCCCATGAACCATTGGTTCGCAAACCACTAACCGGACTGGTTCATGAAGAACTTTGGTTTGCAATTCACTTTGTGCCCAACTCCATTGAAGATCTGTTGTGTTTATTCTCCATTGTGGTTGATGTCAAAATGCAGTGGACCTAGGGTAGTGATCATGAAAGACATAGTTTTTATACAAATGGAAATGTGTTGCTAAAATCAGCTAAATGCATAGACTAGTGTTCAGTAATTTAGTTAACTTGTCCATACTTAGACTGTATAGTCATTTTGGAAGTGTCAGTATGATGGTGTTGTTTTAAATGGGCTGTGACTTCATAACAGCTACTTTATGAAGTCACAATTACTGATTGTTCCGCTGTGATTGTGGTTTTAAGGCAGAGGCAATCACAAATTTTCATGTAAGCCAGATGGGCAGAGGAGCTTACAGTGCAATTCTGACACTGACCTGCTGTATTCCTGGTGGAAAGTGCCATCAAGTCATAGCCAACATATAATGACCCCTGCTGGGGTTTTCAAGACAAGAGACTCAGAGGTGGTTTGCCATTGCCTTGCCTCTGAAATGCTGGTCGTCTTTGGAGGTCTCCCATCCATTCATTAACCAAGGCTGACCCTGTTTAGCTTCGGAGATCTGACAAGATGGGGCTTGCCTGGGTTATCCAGGTCAGGAGGATGCTATATTCTTAGCCATATTGAAATAAGACATGTAGGGCCGAATTCTATGCTTCTGGTGATGACTGAATCACTGTCCTGTAAAGATCTTGAAACAACAGCCTGGCTCTGTTGTTTGAGCAAAGTATAAGAGTGAGATGGGATGCCTGCTCACTGTGGTTTAATAGCTATTGTGTTCCTGCAAATTACGTTTTGTAGGGGGGAAATATTGTGCTAGTTAGTTGCCACATCTGTTTGATTACATCTATTTTTTGTTTGTTTAGCCTTTGTTTTGGAAGGCAGGGAAGCAAGCACCTACTTCTAAGCAGTGATGCCTTGCTTGTGTAATATTTCTTAAAGAACCAAATAAGAATATATGTATAAATTTATATACTGTGAGGTTCCATGGGGTGAATTCTTATCCCTGGTGTGTACCACTTGCCCATTGTTATGAACAAATGCAGAGAGTTCTCAATGCTAATGATCTAGCTGAAATCCTCACCATGTAAAAATCAAATACCACTTTGGATCTACTCTCTTTAGTTTAAAATCTTCAAACCATATGTGGCTCCTAAAATGAAATAAAGATGTCCAGAAAATGGGTGTGTTCATGATTTTGGAGCTTTTTAAGTTTGTGGGAATCTTTCTAATTCACATCTCCATAAAAATGCACATCTCTGGGGAATAATAAGGAAACCAGAACTAGCCACATTACAGAATTACTAATTAATATTAGCATGCCTTGTACTTTCCTTAGGCTCTCTGACACCTGCCCTGGGACATACTGCTCTGTAATGGTAAATAAATGTGATAAGTAACACTTCCCAGGCCTTCACATTTTTACTGATGGGGAAAAAACAGCTTTTTCCTGAGAATTTTAAAAAAATCATAATAAAAATTAGAAAATGTTGGCAGCACTGGAAAAAAGCTCATGTGAAACATTCTCTCTTGAAATGAGTGAAATGCTTTAAAAACGAGAGTTCAGTCTTTCTCAAAATGTGTGGTGTGAAAATCCTTACATAAAAATTTACAGTATTGTTCCTGTGTATAATGTAGACATATAATCTGTGTCAGAAAATACACTGCCCAGTTGAAATTTTACAGCTGGTTCCTAACTGGTAGCACAAGTCTAGCAAACAAAGCAATGACAGTTCAGCAAAATATATATTTAATGGAGTCTTCTTGCTTTAATGAATATGACAGCATTTCCAGGTGTTGTAGAACTTAGGGAATTTTAAAGTACTACTTTATGAGGGTAGCTTTAGTTGCCTGTGGCTAAAGTATTGTCTGTCTTTGAATAATGTATGCTTAATGTGGATTGAATCTTTTTCAGGTTACATATTTTCAGCCAAAAGGCCTCAGTCTCTTTGGACAAGAGTCGTGTTTCCAGCTCAGACAAAACGCTAGAACATCTTAAATTTAACAGATTGCTGCACTCTTCTGAATGGGTAAGTATTATGATTAGGAATTTATAATGTCTTGTAATGCACCAGTACATTTAAGATGGTAAAATTAGAGTTCTGTTGTGAAGATCTCAAAAAGAAACTTTCTAAATTGTGAGCGTTGTCCTATTAAGTAGCAGATGATACAATGTAAGTTGGGGGGAATCTTGTGTTGATTGGGGCCTAATTGGCATAAACAACTAGAAAAAAGATTTTTATAGGGAGAAACATGGTAGACTATTTAAAATACTGGTATTCGCTTTATTTTGCAAGGTCCTTAAGGTGGGTTACAGTCAAAAATAAAATGTAACATGAGTAGATTTATTGTAAGAAAGCAGCAAGTCTAAAAATACTCTGTGTGGTAAACAAAACTAGTGGAAGCAATAAAACAGCAGTAACGATTATCTTACTATTTACCAAGAGGTTGAAAAACTAAAGTTGAGACGTGGCTCCTAAAGCATTAAATAGGACTTGTGATGTGTTCCTGGGAATGGTATTCCATTGTTGAGACACACTTTGCCTACAAGGCTCTGATTTTTAATAGAAAAGCAAGATCCCTGTTAAGTGTTCAGGAAGAGAATTGAACATCACTGGCAAGAATCATAGCACTGTTATAAATATGTACTTGTGTTTAGAATATTGTAACTGTTGCGGTTGCTTAGTCTTTTTAAAAAAGGAAATATACAACCACAGTCATCAAAGGATAGACACAGGCTTAGGCCTTTTTAGATTAAAAAATAAAAGGGAAACCCAAGACTTGTGAACAGGTTGGAGAGTATGCAGTTGGCTTTACATCTTTCATAACAGTAAAACTTGTTTGTGTCCAGCAAAATTTCTTTACGTAGGATCAGAACTAAATAAAGGATGTTGTACATGTTGATGATGGATTTAATAGTAGCAAATTCTATATTTAAAAGGCTTTCTCTTTCAGATTGATATTTTACTGCTACATGCTCCTGTCTTTATATTTCTTAAATTGTCTGAGAAGGGATTCTGATAAGCAGGCACCTTAGAAATACCAGTCTTTGTGAAATGTATTTTTATATTGAAATTTGTCTGTGCATTAACTGAGATTACTTAGTCATAAGTATTTTACTACAGTTACTTATTTCTGCATCTTTTAATTTTTAGCAGACTTTATCAGGAATAAAGCACACTTAAAAAGATGCAACCCTGAAATTCCTGTGCTGATTTCTGTATTTACATTTAATTATTGAGGTAGTGACACAAATTTTAATTAAAATGATAGCAAATTTAATATCTCCTATGTAACATTGGACATAATTTATTTTGAAGAGTGACGAAATTTTAATCTAATGGGGAAGTCAAACAAATCAAGCAAGAAATGAAAAGGGAAGAAGGGGAATTAAGAGACCATGACATTTGTTTAAAGAAATTCTAAAAATGGTTGCAAAGTTCCTTTAAACTTCTCTGTGTTATTTATCATGTGGTACATAAGCCAGCCTTTGGATACATCGTCTTCAGTCAAATTAAATTATATTACAACTAACACCAACAATTCAAAGTGCCCAAATTATGGGAATTTCAGGGTATGAGTACATGAGAAATCTCTATTTAAAGATGAGACTGAACTGATTCTGTTAGTTAATTATAATATTTATTAGTTGTGAAAGACTCATGTTAATAAGGAAGATTAGCTATGAGATACAGAATTTTTTGTAGATTAAGTTGTAGCTGCAAGGAAGTAGTGATTACTTTGAGGGCAGCATCTTATTATGGTCATACGTAGACATGGGCACAAATCAAATTTCATGACAGATCGAGCCGATTTGTGTATCGCAAAAACATGTTTTTCACGAAATCCATGACTTTTGGGGCCGATTCGTTCAATTCGTGAATGCTTTGTGATGCCAGACAGGCTGCCGCGGCTCCATTGATTCCCTAGGCAAAATAGGCCTGGAATGTCTGCAGACCTTTTGTTGCCATGGAAACCTCAATCTTAGCCCACATAACCTTGATAGGCAGCTCTCCCTGCCAACCTGAGATCTCCCATTCTGTTCTATGAGAGCAGTGAGCAGGGGGTAGATGGGCATTCTGTAGCCATGGGAACATCAATCTCATCCCTCCAAACCCTGTCAGGCAGGACTGTCTGCCAACCAGAGAGCTCCTGTTCTGCTCTATGTGAGCGTATCTTATGTAAGGCACAACTCTGTGCCTCCTACTTTCAGTTCCAGTAGACAGAGGGAGAGGGAAGAGCTGTTGCTGGGATTTGGAGTGAGAGAGAGTGGATTTGGGAGCTTTTGGCTAGATTTGCTGCTGTTTCAAAAGAGACTGAAAAGCCTCTTATTTTCTGCTCTTGTCTTTGCTGGGAAGGTTGTTGGGTAAGGGTGCCTTTGAAGTCTCCCTGCAAATTTGGCATCTCTGGGTATGAACGGGGCCATTGTAGAGCCCCGGGACCTGACGAATCACGAACCTAACGAATCATTTCATGAAACGGAACAGTTTTGTGAAAGTTCATGGTTCGTGGAATACGACGAACCATGAAACTCAGGGTTCATTTCCCCATTTCGTGCCCATCTCTAGTTATATGTAATGTTTTAACTCAAGTTTGGTTTGCTCTTGTGTAGTTCATACTGGATTTGAGGCCATCTGAAATGAGAAATTGAAGTTACTCACGAGGAAGGGTTAGAATTTGAATGTCCGGTATTTCCTAAAGTTCTGAGGTAGTATTGGGCCCAGCTTTTCAAAGAGACAAAGTTGTAAGTGTATTGAAATTGTGTGTGTTTATAGGAATTTTTTAGTCTGCTGCAAAGATTTGAAATAGACCTTATCACTGGGTTTAGTTACATGAGATAAAGGTAAAATTTCCCAAGCAGCTTCTTTCTTCCATTAATGTTTGCTTTTGAATTGTACGAACACCAGAAGTTATTCCACAATAGATCTGCATGTAAATATGAACTGGCAACTAGGTTTTTCTAACTGCTTTTATGGTAGGTTTATAATTGTATAGTTTATTAGACCAGTTCTGTTTATGTATGAAGGGACAGTAGTGTTGATAATTTCAAATTTATCCATCTGGGAGAACAAGATGTGTTTACATTCTAGAACCTGTTGCTCACTAATAAATACAATAAACCCCCTTTCTTTTAGTTCTCTGTAAAAATTTCCTAATGATGATAATAGGTTGTATCCTTCTGTTATGTTGATCCTATGACTTGGCTTCTGCTAAGTTTCCTTTGATAGAGACTCCAATCGGTATCTCTTATCTAAGTATTTTTATAACATCAGAAATAGTAGTTCTCTTGATGTAAAGAACTATAAAAACATTTATTTTGAGTGTATTTATCTTGTTCCATTATATTCTCTGTAAAACATCTGAACCTATTCTGATCACCAGAGCTGGTTTCCTGTACATATAATGCAAAATCCTAAGAAGAGTTACTCCAGTCTAAGTACATTGGTTTCAGTGGCTTAGACTGGAGTAACTCTTCTCAGGATTGCACTAATAATCTTAGATTTAAGCCAGTCTTCCTCCTGTTTCTAGGGAATAAGAAGGCTACATGTTAATGACTTGAAACCTATTTGAATTGCTATTATAACATGATTGGGTCTTGGTTTTGTTCAAGTTAATTTTGCATCCAACATGATTACTGTCATTAATTAGGAGATTGAAGATGCTTGAATGATCTGCATAGATTGATTTCCACATATAGTAATCTCTTAAACGCCCTACATTGCCTAATGACAAAAGATAGAGGTTCAGCTGCTCCTTTAGATAAAGGGAATCCCTGTTAGGTATTCTCTTCTAGCTTGAAGGAACGTGGGGGGGGGACCCCTTAACTGTTTATCCTAGATGTATGATTAAGATGTGTTTTTTGTGCAATTAATACATTTGGAAAGAGGATTTAAGTTTCTTTAGTAGAGTGATACTCCACAGCTTCTGGAAGATTTCAATTACTAACAACCAGAAGATCCACATGATTAGTATACACCTCATCAAACATGCACATTTAATAATATAGCTATTAATATTAAATATCTAATTCTAACTAGAAGTTGCAAAGTGGAGAGGGTGTTGAAGAGGACTGGCCCTTTACTTCCACCCCGGCATGACGCCCACTAGGGGTGTGCATCCCAAAAAAATTCTTGAAAACTAGGGGTGTGCATCCTGAAAAACATTTGGAAATACCAGAATTCTGAAGCGGCAAGCCGCTTTGGAATTCTGGTATTTACTCGCTTCGGTATGCTTCATAAAGATTCGGAGCATACTGAAGTGAGGGGGAGCAACCCCCCCCCCAGGGCAACCCCCCACCCCTCACCCACTTACCTGACCGGCAGGGAGAGAGGGAGGGTGATCGGCTGGGCGGCAGGATGCTGATGCTACCACGGCCTGTGCAAGGCCGGGATGGCCCGGAGCCAGCTCCTTTGCCACCGTACCACCTCCTCTGGGCCTGCAGGGTGGCAGGGAAGGCCGGATCCACCACTTCCAGCCCTTCCTGCCCCTCAAATGGCTTCCGCGGCGGCCAGACTTTCTCCACCACCCTGTGGCCCCACAGGATGGCAGGGAGGGCCGGAGCCACCACTGCCGCCGACACTGCCTCCACCACCAGCAGCAGGGCCAAGGTAAGTTGGTGGCTGGGGGTTGGGAGGATGTTTAAAGGGCCCTGACACTTTCAAGCGGCAGGAAAGGGGCCCTTTAAACTCAGCCCTGAAGCTTTCCGAAGCATTACGAATGTTTCGGATAGCTTTGATTTGGGATTTCAGGAAATCCCGAATCTTTACAGATCGGGCCCAATTCGGGTATTTTACCCGAATCAGTAACCCGAAGCGCACATCCCTAACATCCACAGCCTTGCTTGCTTTCCTCGAACATGGGGTGGGTACTGTGTTACAGGAATGGTGGTCTGAAGAGCCACAGATGGAATGTCAAAAAGCTCCATGTGGCTGCCAGGCCACTTAGAGAGTATCAGTGCTGTAGTATGTTGAATATGCAATTCTAGTGAATCTTATCAAAGGCCTTTTTAGTTGTTAAACGAGAGTTTGAAAGAGCTGTTTTCAATACTTTTTTTAAAATAGAAAGGATGAATGGAGGTTGTTGGAAAGGATTGGTTCTTTACTTTCATCCCTGGCAAGAAACCTGCAGCTCAGGAAACTTTAGCAGCATACCTATCCCTTTCTAGCAACACCTGGAAGGGTATAGTTCTTCTAATTAAACAAAACGGAGGTGGTTCTAACTATTATCCATTTGATATATATTATATAAGATTTGACTGAGTGACTTCAGAGGATGGTTCCATCCAGCATCCTATTTCCAACAGTCCCCAACTATATACTTTCTGGGAGGTCACAAGCAGGACATGAATGCAAAAGAAATCTCCTGTTTGTCACCTAGCAACTGGTATTCAGAGACATACTAATTCTCAATACGGAATCTTGGCTAACGATTGTATTCTCCATGAACTTTTTCGAATTTTCTCTGAAAACCATTGGCTGTTGCAACATCTTATGTCAGCATATTCTCTGAGTAAACTATGTATTGTGTGATTTTTTTTCTTGAATCTACTGCCTACCAATTTCATTGGGTAACCCCAAATTCTAGTGTTATGAAAGAGGAAGAAACTCTCTCCACACCATGATTAATCTTTAAAACCTCTGTCTTGTCTTAATTGCCACCTTTCTCAACTAAAATGAATCAGTTGCTTTAGCTCTTCCCTAAGGTACTTCAGCCCTGTGACGATTTTAGTTTCTTCCCCCCCTATCTTTTGCAATGTTATATTACGTTTTCTAAGATGGAGGAATAGTACAGTACAGTACATATTATTCTGAATGCAGCTATGCTGTAAGGACATTACTGTCAGTTCCTTTTCTGAGGCCTTGCATAGAATTTGTTTTACTGAATTTACATTTTCATTGAGCTGTCTACCACAACCCCATAATCTTCATTGGATTAGCCATTGCAGGAGAGAACTCCAGCTTTTATGTCCCAGTGCATTCTCAACCGATCAACATCAGTTAACACTTGCTTATGTTTAGTCTTGCTTGCTATTTTTCTTGCCCACCTTTGCAGCTTAGAGAGAACTGTTCTGCTCTTTATACTTGCATTGGTTTTCTCCTCTAAACCTGATACCTTAGGAATTCGGAGCTTCAGCTCCAAATAGGTTCTTGGGGAGCCCACAATTTGCTTCAGGTTTTTGTTTTGCTTTGAGGCTTTTAAAAAAATGGTGGCTAGATATAAATGGAAACAGAAGATAAATCACATTCAGCAGCTACTGTTCTGTTGGAGTACCTTAACTGCTAATAGCTAATACCTCAATTGTCTCAAAACTCTTTGGAAAAGGACTTCTGAAGAAGCTTTTTGGAAGTCCCAAGTATATCTCTTCCCTATCTGAGTTGACCATCAGTAAGAACTCATAATGATAAAGTAAGGCTTACTTTTGTAATGCATGTGCTTATTCTTCATTGAGCTTGTGGTTCTATATGTTTGATAACTGTAGCTTTAATAATTCTCCCAGTTAATCCCAAACTGGCCTGTAATTTCCTGGTCAATTCCTTCCCTTCCCCTAGCCCCAGGCTTCATTTTTAAAAGCTGGTATGCTGGCTGTCTTCCAGCACGTATAAGGAGACTGATTTTACTGACTGCTGAAGTTCTTTGTTTACAAGATAAACAATGTGGTATTTGAGTTCCTTAAGAACTGAGTGTATGCTGTCTGGGCTTGGAGAGCTACATTTTTATCCACTAGCGCTAGAACCACATCTCTTATTGCTTCTTTTGGACTTTCAGATGCAACTTGACTTTCAGATGCTGTCCTGGAAAAAAAAAAGGTTCAGTTTTGGGAACTTAAGACTTTCCACAATGAAGACAGACATAAAGAATTTATTTAGTGTCCCTGCAGTCTCACTATCTTCTTCCAGTAAACCTTTTTCACTTTTATCTAAAGGCCCTAACTGCCTCTCAGTGTTGACTGTTCTGTTTTTACCAATATACTGTTCAGATTCTGCTTTGTGCATATTGTCAACTTAGTTTATCCTCTTTTTTTTTTGTACTTACAGTGGCAAGACTTCTCCATTTAAAAGGTATTTCTTGCCTTTTATAAGCATTGTTGATCCTGCTTGTTAATAGCACTGGCATTCTCTTGGGCTTCTTGGTACTTCTTCTAGTGTGCAGTTTAATTATTTGCCTTATTTATAGCCCACCTTTCCTGCTTAGACTCAGGGAGGATTACAGAATATTAACCAGCACGATTGGACAGCATAAAACCCTCACTGAACAGTATAACAATACTAGAATTACAGAATTGGAAAACAGTTTGAACAATGAACTTCCTAAAGCAAGGCGTACTTTAAACAATCCAGAAAGTAGAACTACAATTGATACCTACAGGAATCATTGCAGTAGGCTAGAATACAATTCCATCATAAAGCTAGATTGTTCTATTCTAAGACTGTTCCATTCTACTACAGTTCTAATCCCATTATAAAAATGCCCTCCTGAATATTTCTGTTTTGCACATTCTGTGGAATGAGAGACACATGGAAGCTTTTCTGATCTCAGGCATACCATTCCACAAGGCATCCATCAGCACTAGCTGGTCTTACTCATTATCAGAGTGGTACCTTGCTCAGATGAGCCAAGCTGTTAAGAGTGAAGCATAGCTGAGGAGGCAGCCTGCAGGTATGTGGATCCAAAGCCATTAAGGGGGTTATAGTTGATAACCAGTACTTTGAATTTAACTCGGTAACTGGTAACCAGTGGAGTGACTGCCGAAGAGGTGTGACATGCATACTGCACCTAGCCTCTGATAGCAGCCAGGCTGTGATGTTCTTCTGTAACTAGAGTTCCGGAATTGACTTCAAGGGCATACCCTTGTAGAGTCCATCACAGTAGTCTAGCCGCAGGGTAACCATAGCATGAATCCATGTGGCTGCTGAACAGCTTTCATAGTGGTTACTCTTACTCAAAGAAGCTTGTGATGGCATATGTGGTTCTCCCTTGCCCGTTTTATTCTCTCAGTGATCCTGTGGGGAAGGTTAGACTAAGACACTATAACTGTCCAGCAGGGTCATCCAGTGAACTACATTGTGGAGTGGGTATCTGAACTGAGGTCTCTCAGGTACCAGTCTGACACTTAACCGCTATACCAGACTGGCTGTCCAAGTCTCCTGAGCATAGTTCTTCTGAGTTACCCAGTGAGTTCGCAGACATTCCATGGGTTCCAAGGCCAGTGAGGTAACAGCATGCCTCCAGTACTTAAATTACTTTTTAGCTCTGACATTTTTACCTGAAAGAAAATGTACAGGAGCTACTTGTTCTTAAAACTTCTAGGTTATTGGGCTTTCTGTCCTCTTTAACATATTGAGCAAAATTTCCCTTTAATATCGGCTGCATTTTTATAGATTTTATATTCAGAGATGACATTTGTCCTTTCAGTTCCACCAGATTTCTGATATGGCTGCTATATTGACATTCTCATTTAGTGACAAGTATTACAGTTCCCTATCATAACATGGAGGCATCTTATATTAGCATATTAATGCAAATACATTGTGCTCCCTCCAAATGTCCTTTGTATTCAATGTTATCTGTACCCCCCCCCCCCGGTCTTTTGGGACAGCTGTCATTTATTTATCTGAGGAAGAACCTTTGAGGTACTCTGCCCAAGCTAGCTAAAGAATTTTGAGGTCCATTAGACTGGCATATATTTAGACCTAAAAAAACCCTGTATCTAGCTTTAATAGAACAAAGGTATTGTCCTGATCAGTTGTAATATTTCTTTGTTTTGTTTTGAACACAGCTAAATAAACCAATTAAGAAAATAAGTATGCTATTTTTAAAAATGTTTTGGTTTTGTGTTAAAATTCCTAGGAAAATGTATAATACTAAAACAGCTTTCCTTCTTTTATTTACAACAGTTTTTTCTGGAAGGTCTGCAAGGTCTTTGAAAACGGTCCAAACACTCGTCTGGGTTATTTCGGACCTACCACAATGGCGACTGGTCTGACCAATGTAGGAAACTCTTTTGGAGGTCCATCTAATTCTCTGGTTTCTAGATCTAAGTTCCAGAATACTTCTGTAGAAGATGATGATGATGTTGTGTTCGTTGAACCTGTACAGCCTCCTCAGATTCCAGCACCATTAGTAACAGACCCTAGAAATGTTGCTTTTAGTTCATCGACTAATGAAGAGCATCATGGAAATGACCCCAAAGTAGTAGCTCCTTCAAAAGACTTGAGCTCTCAGAAAGGAAGTATAACTGAGACTATTATTATTGATGATGAAGAAGATATTGAAACAAGTCAAGGGCAAGAGAAAAATGATCCCAGTTTCAGTGAACGAAGATTTCCAGAGTGTAAAAACAGAACCACTGAGATGGAATTCTCAACACCCAGTTTTTCAAGAAGTAAGGTAAATGCAGGAATAGGTAATAGTGGTATAACCACAGAACCAGACTCTGAAATTCAGATTGCTAATGTTACTACATTAGAAAGAGGTATGAGCTCTGTGAGTGTTGGCCGTTTAGAAAATACTGAAGGGCGTGACATGAACTTAATGATTACACATGTAACATCACTACAGAATACCAACTTGGGAGATGTATCTAACGGACTGCAGTCAAGTAATTTTGGTGTTAATATACAAACATACACCCCGTCTTTAACTTCACAGACCAAGACTGGTGTAGGACCTTTCAATCCTGGTAGAATGAGCGTAGCTGGAGATGTCTTTCAGAATGGAGAATCTGCGACTCATCACAATCCTGGTAGGTGGTGCCTTAAATATTCTGCTCATAAAACTCTGCACATACCAGTTTTTCTTAAAAGAAAAATCAGCAAGGTATGCCAATTCTCTGTCTAGAGAGTGTGGGTGATTTGAATGGAGACAATTCGTATTTCACCAAAATCTCATTTAAAAAAGAAACACTAGTTCTTCTTGGGATAACAGTATGAAGGTGTTTTGTTTTTAATTTTAGTTACGTTTAGAGAAGCCAGTCTGTCTTGTAGTCCATCATCACTTAGAATTCACTTCTTAAAAATTGTTGGTATGTTAAATGGAATCCCACTCCCCCTCAAGGAAAACGTCAAGGCATACATTTTAATAATATAGCAACCATTTTATCTGCTGCTTACCTGACTTCGTGATAAATTATAAATTAGGGAATAATTGACACTTTTTCAGCAAGGGCAGCACATGGTTCAGAAAGCCAGCCTTTGCTCAGTTGCTCTGAAAAAGTGCGTCATAGCTCCAGTGGACTTCATGAGTTGCCACTCTAGTAAGCTTTGTCTCCGTAGAGAGTAGTACGAGGATGGGATTTTTCAAGGTTCTGTTAGTTGGCATTCAGTTCATTACCATACTTTAGTCCAATAGGAAGAAAGAGGTGCTCGTTTTCTATGTACACTTGTGAACATAGTTGCATCCTACAGACTGCCAGTATGTGTTGGAAAACATGGACTTTCTCCAGCATTTCTCATACAATCGCTGAAAAAATGATGCTGGAGGTTGTGGGGCCTACGCAGCTAACATGGGTCAGGGACTGCAGTGAGAAAGGTAAACTGGGTGAAATCACTCGTCTTCTATCTTCTCAGGCGTTGCTGGCAGAAGAACAAAGAAGTGTTATTTCACTAATTTCTCCAATATGTGCAGCTTTTTGTCCATGAAGTACCCATAGACTTCAGTGTCAGCTTTTAGGGGTTACTGAGGAAAGTCAGAAAGATCTGCATCTGACAGCACATTGTGCTGGTGGTTGGGAGGATATAATCTGTACTGTGTGTTTACAAAACTTGTAGATGCAGTTAAAAATGTTGCCCCTGTTTCTTAACACCATTTGTAATACGCTGTGATCTGATCTTACGCTGTTGTAAATTTTCTCTGTTCTGTATCATTACCTATCAGGGCTGGGTAGCTCTTACTACTGGATATGAGAGAGAATGGGTGATGCTTCTTTTTAGCAGCAGTCCCATGCTTGTTACAAAGTGTAGTTTTCCCTGGAGAAGTAGGAATTGTGTACGTACGAGCACACATGTATATACACACATGTCCATAGAATGTCTTTCAGATGGCACTGTTCTTAAGATTAGTATTAAGACAGTTACCTGATGTAAGTGCTGCCTTATTTTTTCCCCAAGCCATTTGTCAACTGGGGGTCCATCATAGATTTGCACATTTTACTCCCTCATCTCTTCATGGATATTGCATGCAGCTTTTCAGTGCTGGAAAGAAATGTGGTCTACAAATACCTTTTGCAAACTATAGTTCCCATCCAATTGCAGGTTCTAGTCTTGGTGAGAAGTGATTTTTAAACTGTTTTGCTTTAACTATGGCTCCTATCATCACAATCTAACCACAGTGTATCTTCCAAAGTGAAAAGAGGAGGTAGGGGCTTGCCCCAAAGAAGGGTGGCACACAATCCATGATTACCAAATTGAGCATCAGCTGGTTAATATGTTGCTTCTTGAAGAACTCTTACAATGGTAGGTATAAAATATGAAAGTTTGGAGTGTCTAAATCAGATTGAGTAAACAGGCTTTACTGTAAACATCTACGTGGTAACAGACTCTGGAATCCGCTTAACTACCTCTTGGAATGTATCTGACTTTTAGAAAAAGTATAATTACATATTTGCTACACCAAGGTTTTACAGTAAATGTAGAGAAATATTACATAAAAAAGAAGTTAGATGTCATTCTTAGTGTTCCTGAAGAAAGGCAGCTTAATGCAGAGGAGTTATTTTTTTTAGAATGCAGCCAGTAGCAGAAAGTACTGCCCAAACAGCAACGGTTTGGAGAAAGGAAAGGAGGAACTAAAATCTAGCATTTTGTAAAGAACAATTTGGTGGTGATTTTGGTAACAGATTTTATTTATTTTTGATGTTATTTATAGTCCCCATTTCTCTCTGAGACTCGTGGCGGATTACATAGTGTAAGTCAATATGATCAGTTTGATTTGGATCAGAAAAAGGGTGAAGAATGTAAGAAACAAAATACTGATTGTTATATGCCAAAATAAATTCCAAGCCCCATGCCCCAAATAATGCATATAGGATCTAGAACTGGAAGGGGCCTTGAAGATCATCTGGTTCACTCCCCTGCCCAATTCAGGAAAAGCCTAAAGCATCCCAGGCAAGTATTCATCCAGCTGTTCCTTGAAGACTGCCAATGGGAACACACCACATCTCTAGGCATCCAATTCCACTGCTGTATTATTCTTTAAGTGAAGAAGTTTTTCCTAATGTCCAGCCAGTACCTTCCCTCCTATAGTTTAAACCCATTGTTTCAAGCCCTATCCTCTGTATTAGGCAATTTTACACAATAGCAGATAGGAGTAATTCTCTGGACAGGAAGTTGCATAGTCACAGAAGTCCCGTCCACTAATTACTGCATGCCTTGCTCAATAGGGGTGTGCAGGGCCAGGTCACTTCGGGTTTCCCACTTCGGGCTTACTCGAAGCGGGGGGCGGGAATTCGGAAATACCTTAATTCTGAAGCGGCAAGCCGCTTCAGAATGAAAGTATTTTACTCGCTTCGGTATGCTCCGTAAATATTCGGAGCATACTGAAGTGAGTGGGGGGGAACTCCCCCACCATCACCTCCCCCCTGGGGCAACCCCTCCACCCCACACCCACCCTGGGGAAACCCCTCCACCCCACACCCACTTACCTGGTGGGAGGGTCTTTGTCAGCTGGGTGGCAGGCTGCAGCGACGGCAGCAGCATGAGGATGCAACAGCCTGGAGCCAGCTGTTTCGGCTCATGCTGCCGCCTGAGCCTGTGGGGCGGTGGGGAAGGCCGCCGCTGCCGCTGGCCCTTCCTGACCCTCAATTGGCTGTGGCGCGGCGGTAGCACGGTGGCCATTTGAGGGGCAGAAAGGGCTTTCTCCGCCTCCTCTGGCCCTTCCTGCCCCTCAAATGGCCGCCGGCGCACTGCAGCCAATTGAGGGGCAGGAAGGGCTGGAGGCGGCAGCGGCTCCAGCCTTCCCTACTGCCCCGCAGGCTCAGGCGGCAGCACAGTGGTAGAGGAGCCAGAGCCACTGCTGCCGCCAGCACAGTGGGGTGAGATGATGTTTAAAGGGCCCCGCCGCTGCTTGCAAGCAGCGGCGGGGCGCTTTTAACTCAGCCGCGAAGCATTCCGAATGCTTTGATTAGGAATTTCTGAAGAATTCTGAATGCTTTGATTAGGGATTTCCGAATCGAGGCCAGCATGCTGGCTCCAATTCGAATATCCCTAATCTTTACTGATCAGGTCCGTTTCAGGTAATTTACCCGAATCGGAAACCCGAAGCGCACACTCCTATTGCTCAGCCCTTCTTGGACTTCTGAGATTTTATTAGTCAAGTTCTGCTTGTCTCTAAGCTAGAAGATTTTAAAACTAATGAAAACTGAATTGCTCAAGATGATACAATTTTTACCTGACCTACAGTTGCAGACATGTAGAAATGCCATCTAATCAAGAGTGGGTTAATAGGATGTGTTGAAAATTACTGTCTGAGTGGCACTTCAGATTCTTAGAATATAAACCTGAGTGGAAATGAAAACAACCTTGAAGAACTTTGCTTGCTTCTGTAGAGTTGTTTAATGTCCAAATGATTTTACAACCCTTCGTGACAACTCTGTGAAGTAAAATCTCCATTACTTATGTTAAAGAGTATTACATCTGAGTTACCTTTCCAAAGCTTACCCATTTCATATACAACCAAATGCCCACGCATGCCTTTTAAGTACATTTCTGAGGAAACTGGTTACAGGTTTTATGCAGTTTATACTCCAGCCCATGCTGTATTACAATATACTATTTTATAATTCCTATAAAAGCTATGAAACAAATGATGATTTAGTCTGTTTCACTTCTTTAAGTAGACGTTGTGCCTTTTTTAGCAGTTTATTAGAATATTAGCCAAAATATCTACCCTCCCTTTTCCCCTTGTTTAACATGCTATGCTGCACTAGTGAGTGTGACTAACATTTTAGAATGTTTGAAACATAGCTTCAAAAACCATGGAACGATAGTATGTTCCATTCAAATTCTGTATTCCAAATGGGAGACCTTTTTAAAAAAAATTGTACATCTGATAGTTCCTAATGTAATGTTATCAGAAAGTTTAAATCAGGCTTTAAAACCTGAGGCTTCATACAATGGAAAATTGAGATTGGTCAGGTATCTGAATCGTGTGCTATGCTTTGTGGCATGGGGAGAAGAATTTCATGGAAGAAGGTATTGTTCTAACGAAACATCTCAATATCTCTTTATCTTGTGTTCTGCCATAATGAGCAGTTCTTCAGAGTTCCATGTTATCTTTGTTAATAAATCTAAAGGAAAAATATTATTCAGTTAGGAATCCTATTTATCACTTTTGTTATAAACTATTCATGAACATGCTAAGGATTGAAAAAGTCACCTTGATTTATGTATTTACTTCATTATTTATATATTCATTTTTTAAATACCACTTCTTTTCAATTAAGATATTGAAGTGGTTTTCAACAATTAAAAACCAATACAAAAATATAATATATCAATAAAATCACAATAAAACATCAGCCTAATACAAATAATTAAATAATGCTGTAGTCCAACTCTCTAACTGCTATGAAACACTGGCTAAAGGTTGATAGAGTCTAACATGCTTGCAGACCTTAACTGGTGTCTTCGTTGACATAGTCGAATATGTCTTTCCTTTCATCCAGGGCACTCATGTTTTGATGATCTAACTGTTTTATCCTTTCTTTGGAACTCCCTCTGGTAACCTTTGTGTGGTAAAAATGTTTAAATAAAATCACCAAAGACTTGCAGATTTTGTTTTGGTTACACTGGCAAATAGGGGTGTGCAGGGCCAGGTCGCTTCAAGTTCACAAGTGTGCAGGGCCAGGTCGCTTCAAAAAAATCCGCAAATACCTTAGCAAGCAGCTTCGGAATTAAGGTATTTTACTCACTTGCAAGCAGCGGTGGGGCCCTTTAAACTCAGCCCCGAAGCATTCCGAATGCTTTGGAAAGCTGGCCCCGATTTGGATATCCCTAATCTTTATGGATCAGGTCCAATTCGGGTCATTTACCCGACTCGGAAACCCAAAGCGCACACCGCTACTGGCAAATGCTAATAGGGAATATGGTTCGAACAATTTCCTAATATAAGTAGTTACTGAAATACCTCATTGCTTTAGTGAAAATACTGATCCATGTGAAACAATACATACATGATAAATTCCACTTCTGTAAGAAAGCAAAGTTGATTTAATTACTATTGCTTAAAATAGAATACAGTTATCAATTGGCCATTATAATTTGCTATTTAGAAATTGATAAAACAAGCTTAAATACTTGTGAGGAGATTTAGTAGCTCTGCATTGATTAAAATGTAGAACTCATTAGAGATTAGATCTTTCAAGGCTAGCTGCTGCAGTTTGAAGACAGCCTTCCGGACAGAATAGAGGTAGTATACTGTTTCCCACGATCACTGTTACCACTGGAAACTAGGGGGTTGAGGAAGAGAGCTTTAGTTTCAGTTGGAAGACATTAGCACTTCATTATATTGAATACCGTAAAGCTCCGGCAAATCTGAAACTGTATACAGGTATACCAGCCATTTCACATTGGCCTTTGTGCAGATTAAAAACAAATATGTAAACAATTGAGATGCAGAGCATTTTTGAGATTTTACCATGTCTAATTGTTACTTTAAATGCTTAGTGGAAGTAATTGGTGGTTCTCTGTTCTGTCTACTACATTTTGCAAAACCTTTGCCATTTCTGTAGTTGAAGACCGTCTTCCATGATAGTTTATATTTGGGAATTGAGTGTGAAATATACATGCATGTATGCATTGCATGTGTCTTAAAGGAACAAACAGAACTTGATTCCTTCCTATTTGACACCATATTTCCATTATGTGTGTAATTTGTACTCTGGCACTGGTGATGAGTACAAAATTTAAAGAGAAGTCCTTGGATTCTTTACCATATCTATAAATACTCTGAATATTTCAAGTAAATCAGACCAAGTGGTATTCTTTGTTCATGCTGTAAGTGAAAATATAAAACTTGATTTACTGAATTCATTAAATTCAGTTGCTGGAGTTGTGGTTCCAACAGCAGAAGAATGAGGAACTTTACTGGAATGCAGTATTTGTTTAGCTCAAAAATGAATGAAACGTCTGAATCTAGGTTTAACAAAGCATGTTAGCTAAGCAAATATGTCACTGACTTGCACAATTTTCATCTGTGTTAACATAAGTAAAGTCTAGTTGAGGCTCTTTCCTCCAGTGCAAAGTTACTATCCCATTCCAAATTGCTGAATCATTTTGTATCAATATACTAATTTTTCAGCTTCCCACAATATATATTTGCAGGGGTGGTAACTTTTAAGTGAGGGGCCATTGCTTTGGGGGGGGCAGGTAGGGAAAAAGTTGTAAAGATTTTTAGATTTGAAGATACTGTGCATCCTTTTAATAGTCAGATGTCCAGTGGATTGTAATTTTAAAATGTCAAATGCTTATGCGTTATTGTACTCCAGTCCACTTTATATTCTTAATGCATTATTTTTGGTTGTGTTTGTTAAATTATTTTTCACGTTAAATAGTAGGCTACATAATATTTGATACAATTTATTTAAATTGATTTAAAATAATCCAAGTTGGTGCAAGATGCTCCATATGTAGTTGGATTTACAGTGCTGAATAATTCCCATGCTTTAAGGCAACCAAATTTTCAATGCAATCCTAAAAAGAGTTACTCCAATCTTAGCCCATTGATTTCTATGGGCTTAGATGGGAGTAACTCTTTTTAGGATTGCACTGTTTGCTGGTCTTAAACTTCCCTTCCAGTAATTTGCTAATAATTAGTCTCCCTGCTGTGATCATCATCATCATTGTCATCAGTTTATTTATAGTCGCCTTTCTCACTGAGACCCAAGGCAGATTACACACACTGAGGTGCCACTGGACTCATATCCTGCTGTTACACGAGGGAAGTGAAATACAATATAATCTGTCGATAGGAGATTCTCTGTATACAAGAAAATATGTACATATTTTTGATGATAATATTTTTCACAATTCAGGTAGTACAATCTATGAAAAATCTCAATTGTTAACCATTTATTTTTATTAAAAAACTTACACCACCTCTCCTGCAGTTGAGAGTGGCCCAAGACACCATTTTTATAATTATATTTTATTTACTACATTTATACCCTATCTTTCTCCCTAGGGGGGACTCAAGATATTAACTACCACTGAGATAACATTTTAAACCATCCTTTCTCAAATATTTAATGAAATAGGGGATTTTGAGCCTTTACTAAATATCAGCCCTACTTCAACAAAAAACATCAGCAGATCTTTTTCTAATTTTGTCTTGCATTTGTTTTTAAGGTTGCGCCTCTTGATTTAGTGTATTCCTAACATTTAGACCAAACTTGCTGCTGGTCTTCTGGTTAAGTTGGCTGGGTCTCCCTATATACTTCAGTACTAATGAAATATTGTTCAGCTTCACTTGCTTGCCAGCATGTTGCCTTAGTAATTTGTTTGCTTAACATTCTTTGTTTTTATTTCTTAAAGATTCCTGGATATCTCAGTCAGCTTCATTTCCCAGAAATCAAAAACAACCAGGTGTGGATTCTCTGTCACCGGTGGCCTCCCTTCCCAAACAGGTCTTCCAGTCCCCTGCACAACAGCAGCCTTCTAAGCAGGTTAAAGTGACATGTGCAAACTGCAAAAAGCCTTTGCAGAAGGGCCAGACTGCCTATCAGCGGAAAGGATCGATTCACCTTTTTTGCTCCACTACTTGCCTTTCATCGTTCTCACATAAACCAGCTCCAAAGAAACTCTGTGTTATGTGCAAAAAGTAAGGGCTGTGTCTTTCCACTCAATCGTTATTAGTATGCTCAGTATTCCTGATAAATTCCTCAGAGATGTATACTGAAATCAAGTAGTTGGGATGTGAGTGAATGGCATTTCTTTTACTGCTGAAAACCAAAATGGCTGATGGGCATAACTATAAAGCACAGCTGGCATTTATAGAAAATATTGCTGGTTCTCTCAATCAGTTGTTACTCTTTTTTTCTATGTAATACTGTTCTGTGCAAAAACTGACTCTTGTAAAGAGGAGCGTACTGTTTAGCCGTTAATATCTTTGAGTGCTTTGGTTTCTATGCTCTCTTAAGTCATGTTGAGTGGCATTACTGGTGGTGCCAGGTTTTGTTGCAGGGTGCGTGGTGGTTGGGGGAGGGGAGAGGAAAGAAATAACTGAAATTTTATTTTTCCAGAATTAACTTTCTGGATTATTCAAGTTTTTCTCCCATTGTCACATGTTGTAGCCACTCTAATATTGATCTTAACTAACCCAGCTTGCTGACCCAGTTCAAACAATTCTGGACCAAGCTAGACGCGATTAGATCTGTGGGTCTAATCAGGTCTCCCCCAGTCATTTTAAATGCAGCCTTGGGGTGGGGGAGAGCAGTAAAAAGAGAGTGGATACAATTGATCAGGAGAGGAAAGTTTCTCTCTTTCCTCATGACATTTTCCCAACCACAGTGATGGGGGGAGGAGAGTGCTAAAAAAATGTCTGTCTGCCATGCTGCAGCCCAATCTGAATTTATACCTTATACCTGCAACTGGTTATAGCATTTAAAAGGTTATGGGAGATCTAATTATCGATCTGTTGCATGTAACAAGGCCCTTGGCCTCCTGTTAAAAAAGGGTACAGGGTATGTGTAGCCATGGTTCTTAAGGTATGTTTGTAATATGAAACCATGGTTAAAGAAGAAAAATTAGATGGGAGGATAGAGCGTATATGCCCTTGGGGCTTGGCTAACTTTTGATTTTGTAGATCATGGTCTGGACTTGCCCTTAGTCTCGGAGTTCAGAATTTATTTTATTTATTTACAGTAGTTATAATTTATAGAATCGACAATTCAGATCATGGTCTTAGTCTTTGTTTTTCACTGAAAAATTTAAATACATCCTCTTCATACTCAACAAAAGGCAGCAGAAATTAGCTAACACAGAGCTTGAAGGATCAAAATTTAATTATCCTCTTAACCCTAAATAGTTTAGTATTGAAATCTGGACTTCTATACGTTTTTTAATATATTCTTTGTAATGTCAAATGGTTCCCACTTTTTAGTTGAATAATAACTACAATAACAACTGCACTTACCTTTCTTCTAGACAGATCAGTGCCCCACTTAGAGTGTAAGCAAGGTCATTGTTATTAGCCCCACAATACAGCTGGGTCTGAGAGGAGTGGCTTACACAAGGCCACCTGCTGAGCTCACGATATTAGTGGGATTCGAACCAGCAGAATGCTTATTTGCATCCCTTGCATCCCAACCACTTGAATGGAGATATAAATATGGAATGATTTTATATAGTGAAACTTGTAAATATAAAGATTTTTAGAAAGTTACAAATGTATAAATGACAGAATCAAAATAATGGTCCACCTAGCTCACTGTAGTCTCCTTAGGTATTGTATAGCCATATTCTTAGATAGAGGCTGATTTTCCTCAGTACCTGCGGTCCTGTACCTTGAGGCACTACGGATTGAACCTGGGGTCTTAAGCACGCGACGCTTGTCCTCTACCACTGGGCTATGTCCCCAACCCTTTATGGTGTTTGTGACAGTGTTTCTTTTAATCTTTCAGAGATATAACAACAATGAAAGGTACCATTGTTGCTCAGGTCGATTCAAGTGAGTCGTTCCAGGAATTTTGCAGTACATCATGCTTGTCTTTCTATGAAGACAAACAGAATCCATCAAAAGGGATCCTGAATAAGTCAAGATGCACGATCTGTGGTAAACTAACAGAGGTTTGTTTGCATTTTTCATATTCATTAAAACAATGTTATCACTATTTGATCAGAGGGGCAAAATCCTCTGATACTATAATTAATTGATTAGGGTAGGATTTCTTAACAGAAGAAAAATATTATTTAAAGGTGCATTGATATTTCATGGGCTCTTTAGTGTTCTGGAACCATGTATGTGAGCTGCTTATACTGATGGACTTTTATGCATGTGCACAGCAATGATTTTGGAAACTTCTAGAGGTATAAAATAGGCACAAAAATCCCCTCTCTCACGGACTGCTCTGGCACAACAGAGACACCATTGTGGGATTTTTCCAAGGACCTTTTCTTGCCACACATACATCACCAGATTTTCAACTTCTGTATGAGTTCAGTAAAATTGGAAAATTGTCTTCAAGGCTCCCTGGCCTTCTCTGCATCCCTTTGTCATCTCTTCATGGTAAAGACAACCTCCTTTAAAAACTGTCATGGCTGTAGCAGCAAACTCCCCTCAACGGGTAGTCATAACTGTTGTCTGCTGTGTTTAAATGAGACTCATAATACTGAATCCTGCAAACATTCTTTTAAATTGATTTAGAGAAGGTTATCCTGCTTGAGCTCTTTAGTGTTCTCGAACCATATAAGTGAGTAAGTTACATTGATGGGCTTTATGCTTGTTCAGAGAAAAGAGACATCTTGACATAGAAAGGGATGATCAAACCAGCCCTGATGTCAGACCATACTTCCACAATGATCGTCACTCTATATCCACACTGCTACACTGGCCGTTACTGGCAATATTGCTGAGCGTTGGTCCAAAGTTATTCTTGGTGCCAGTCATCACACCAGTCTTCCAGTAGACATGAGGTGCTGTCTCATTCACAACCTTTTTGCTGTGATCTCTAGGTTATTCGTATAAATGTCAGAGATTGCTGCTGTGCCACCTCCACTGAACTAATGATTATTTGACCTCTCATTATTCATGGCACTGGGCCAAGAACCACTGCATCTGATATTCTCATCAAGTCAGGCACCCAATTAAATGCCACATCTGTTACATCAGACTCTTCTATATAGTTTCAGGTTTCCATGTTTGTTCAGGCATAGACCATGTCTGGCATCTCTCTACTTATTCTGAGGACCTCCTCTGACACCTCCATTGTCATATCAGCATTCTGTGACGAGCCAGCCTGGACCTTCATCCTTGGTATTGACATCTCAGCTTTATCCCACTCTACCTGGACGGCATTCTCTTTTTGAATCCTCTCAGTCCTCACAGGCCACTCAAGTTGTCCACCAGTCAGGTTCTGATAGCTGCTCTGGCTGAGCATCAGATTCTTCTCCATTTGACCACTTGCCTAACTACAGCTGTTCCTCTCCCCAGAGGAAGGCTGCCTCTGTGCAGAACAGGTTATAACAGCTGCTGTCCAGGACCTGCAGTTCACAGATATTGGGCTAAACCGGATCCTATTTGGGCTGTGTTGGATTCAGACTCACGTGCCTCTCACCCTTCCTCCAGTTCAAAGTCTCTGTTGCTAAGGATTTAGCATCTTGGGAAAAGCCGTCCACTATTCAGCGCATGTTGAGGAAAACCATCAACCTTTACCAACTCAGATACTTGTTCTTTCCCTTTCTCCTACCCACTACCCAACTTTTTCATTGTCAAGGCAGCCCTGGCAAAGAGTAAAGAGAACTCTAATTCTGCCCCTACTGACCAAGAATGAAGGAAATTGGGTGAATTCAGCTACAAAGTTTATACCACTGGGGCTATGTTGTTTTAAAATAGCTAACTACCAAGCCTGCACATTACAATACTAGCTCTTCCTATGTGGGGAGAAAAAAATTCCCCAGCTTTTGAATACCTTCCAGATCTTCTGAGATGAAGCTGTCAGGGTTACAAACCAGCAGGTGTGAACAGCAAAATGCTGCTGAGAGAGGCTTCAAATGTATGGCAGCCGTAGTAGGCCTAGGATGATATGCCTGGCTCCACTCTTAGAACTAGATTCCCAGGGGCGTATTGAATGGGCAGACTTCTTCAGGTCAAAAACTGATGGCACCATGGAGCTAATTCAAAAACTGTGTATTACAGTGAAGTCAGTGGACCAGACTCAATCCTTGTAGAGGCCCTAGCATTCCAGGTGTTGGCAATCTGTCCCCAGACACTCTGTAAAAGCTTCAAATCATCCTCCAACAGGATGCCCCTTGAAGAAATCTTTTCCTTTGCAATGTAGTTCCTCCTCCTCACTAACAAATTTTGTCCCAACAAAAATGTCAGGAACTAAGAAGCAAGTTTGAAGTTCTTGCACTTCTTTCACTGACCTCTGTCAGTATTTCTCAGCTGGGAGGAGATCACCTCAGACCATTGGGTCTTGAACACTGTGAACCTGGAATATGCTGTAGAGTCCACTTCTCTCCATCCTTTGTCCAAGTTTCACCTGACCGCGCTGCCCCCCCCCCATCTTTAGTCAGGAGATGGGCTCCCTTTGCTGAAAAAGAACATGTTCCTTGCTCCCAAAAGAGTCAGGGCTTATACTCCCTGGTTACTTCACTGTCCCAAAAAAGGATGGGGGTCTCTGCCCATTCTTCGATCTCATGGGCATCTATGAATTCATAAAGACCAAGAGTTCCAGATGGTGACTCCTCTTAACACCAAAAGCATGGTTTGTGTCTAGTGACCTCAAAGATGAATACTTCTGTTTGAACACAGCATCATCTAAACTTTTACACAACACATTTAGTACATTGGGGCTGTTCTGGACTGTTACTGCAAGAGGCTACCTGTCCTCAGGCACTGTGTTGTAGAAATGGTAGCAGTCTTCCATGGGTATCCTTTACAGCTATGTTTCCATACCGAGTCTGCTGCACCTCATGGCAGCTATGGTTCAGTTTGCTGGAAAGTGCTGTCAAGCCATAGGTGATTTATGGCGACCCCTGCTGGGTTTTTAAGGCGAGAGATAAACAGAGGTAGTTTGCCTTTGCCTATTACTGCAACCTTGGTCTTCATTTCCATACATTTACTAACTAAGGCTGACTCTGCTTAGCTTCTGAGATCTGACAAAATCAGACTTGCCTGGGCTATCCAGGTCAGGGCACAGGTAAACTGTTTTTCTCATCTATTATAGCCTAGTATCAGTGAAATACTTGCTTAGAATTTTCAGTATGTTGTTGTGAACATCTTCAGCCCTCAAACTCAATTTTTTTAGATTAAAGGAGGAACTACAAGTTATCTTCAGTTGCAGTGTCTTTTTTTTTAATTCAGTTTTTCCCCCTAGGTGTTTTTCAGCAAAATGGCAGAGGCAAGAAGTATTAGCTCCTCCCTTGTTGTATTTTACATCTTCAGAAAGCTGCTCCATTGGTTTCATTTGAAAAGAAGAAAGTCTTTTAAGATGATTGAAAGCACTAAATGTAATTTGTAGTTCTACTCTACATTCTTGAATGTAGCTCCATCTTTACCAGTAGGATATTTCTGTATGTCAGTTGTACATAACATAGTTGTCAGCTGGTCCTGTATTAAAAGCTTATATCCAAACTAAGCAGGAGTTCTGGAGAACTTGAAAGTTTATGCATTGTTTTTTGTCATGTAAATGGTACTAGTTATTTATTTATTTTTATAGCCTGCCTTTCTTATTGAGACTCAAAGCAGATTACATAGATTGATTACATGCAATCAATAGGATGAGACATCTAATGAGCAGTGTAACAGGACTATATGGATTAAAATGTTTTTTTCCTGAAATGATATTTTTCATGTTTTTCAAATGTGATCTGAAACAGATTGAAACCTGTTATTGAACCAAATCTAATTTTGTATTATTTTCCTTTTAGATCCGTCATGAAGTGAGCTTTAAAAATATGACTCATAAGCTGTGCAGTGACCACTGCTTCAATCGATATCGAATGGCAAATGGTTTAATAATGAATTGTTGTGAGCATTGTGGGGAATATCTGCCTAGTAAAGGTGCAGCAAACAATATCCTTATGGTTGATGGAGAGCCGAAAAGGTTCTGCTGCCAAAACTGTGTTGGTGAATATAAACAGGTAATCCTTTTTCATTTTAGTTAGCAATAGAATACTTTAACTGGTTTGTAGCAGAATTTCACGCTAAGAGTTGCATTCCACGGTAGTAGGATGTTCGTTAATCTATATCCGTGGTACTCATTCCATTGCTCACATGGAGTGCTCCATTTGCAGTAACTATCAGCCACAGAGGCACATTTATTTCCATCCCTGGCTTGAGGCTTGTACCTCAGGAAGCTCATGGCTTACTTGTTCCCCTGATGACAGCTGTTACAAGGTGGGGGCCAACAGCCAACCACAAGCCCCACCAAGCATGGGACTTGCCCACTTTTCTGAAGAATGGGGCAGGTTCCAAATTGGGGAACAGTGCTCAGCAGAGCCACAAGGGGCATGGCAAAGCGCCATAGGTGGCTCCCATCACTGGGAGTATCACTGATCTGTGTATGTTTTGCTTAAGAAGTGGAGTTAAATCTGTGAAGGTATAGTAACTTCTTGTTTGATGTAGCACTTCTGCATTCTACCATATTTTCCATTCATTTAGAAGCATATTTGTGGTTTGACACATTGCTTTCAACATTAAAGTTCTGACATTTTTTAAAAACATACAAAGGCTTTAGCGTTTTTGTCAGATTTCCATTTTGTTTTGAAGTAAGTGCAGGAATATTAATTGGCCCACAAGTTTTTGTCTTCCGGCATGTAAGTTTCTCACTGGGAAGCCTGGGTGATGAGTGTGAGTTGAGGTTTTTCAATGAATTGTTTAACACATGTGCAGACTCCTTTCATTCACAGAAGCCTTGGATCCATCCTAATGAATTACTTAAGCTAATTGCTTGTGGGTGAACCTCCATGTTACTATAGAAGAGCTTCCTTTTCTTTTCTTTGAAGAAGATAGTGTTTTGATTAGAACCCCCTTTGTGCTGAATGAAAAATACTTGTTTTACCCAATTTCTGTATTATTCTGTTCTGTGTTTAAATGTTAAAATGTTATTTATTTATAATATGTAAATAGCACTTATAGAAACATAACATGGGCCTTGTTTTTATTATACAGCAAAACAAAAGGGGCAAAATAGGTTATTCAAGATACTAGAAATGCTAGGCATACACAGAAGCCATGGAGAGACTTGGAGAAGCCTTGAATAAGATTTCATGAAGGAACACACAAAAGATACAAGAATAACTTGGGAGTTTCCCACACAACCAAAAATGCATTGCTGAAATTCCAAGTGAACATGGAATTGAGGTTGAATGACGACTCTGTGTATCATCAGTTTATTGTGATGTGGACATTTTTTTAAAAAAAATCTGTATAGTTACTTCATACTACTTTTGACGTTCCATATGTTTAAGATGAGGTGGTGTGATATGTGGATCATTCTGCAGTCTTATTTGAATCTTTGAGCTTTTTATTCCTTGGACCTAGGTTTTAGAATTCCTTTGTGGGAAAGGGCAACACTTGGAGCAACTGCTTAACATTATGTAGGAAGTTATGGAAAATGTTTTTGATGCATGTGAAGTTTGGGATGTGGCGAGTCACTCTTCCACAGGAAAGAGATTGTCATAGAGCACTATTGTACTCTCCTCCCTCTTCTCCCTGCTCCCCACTTTGCCCAATCCCTTCGGGAAGGGCACATGTCAATATGCACAGTTATCTGCAATGTGAGGATATGTTTGCCACCTCTGTTAATTTCATTGTGGAAGGTGCATATAGACTTCCCACTGCAAATAAAAGTGTGCATATTTTGTAGAGTGCCTGGCCTGATATCCAGCCAATGAGATGAGGAAAGACTATTTTGTTGCTGTATCTGAATAGCTTCCTATGTGCCTGATAGATACAGAAACTGCTGCTGGATTTAACGGAGAAGTAAATGGTAGCAAAAACTTGAGGTTTTTCTTTTTTGAAATACAGAAACATTGCTAAACAATTATCTTTAGTTTGAAAAGATTGATAAATTAGTGCCTCTTTAAGCATAATCTAAATATTCTTCAAGATGCCTATGCAGGATAAAGCCATAATCGTAACTGAGCCTCTCTCACATTTATGCATTGACTTTAATTTTTTGATAAAGAAATGTAAACTGATTAGCTTTGTAGATTGCGTCTTAAGCTACACTTTTTTTTTAGGCTTTCTGACGTTTAAAAGTTAATGTAGCTATACTGTTGATAAAACAGATACATTCTTTAAAACAGATTCTTGCATTTACTATTAAAACAGGATTTGGATAATTATTTGTTCTAAAACCTTTCCTTGGGCCTCAATGTTTGCTGGAGTTCTGTCTTTTTTGCTAATATAAGATTTGTATTAAAAAGTAGTTACAAATATTTGGCATTTATGTAATAGGGGAAATAGAACTATTTGTACCCACCTAATCTTTGTTAAATAAATAAATTGTTTTCACAAATAACATTTTTGAAGTAGTTGCTTGAGTTCCAGCTCATTTTGGTCTCAGACCTTTTCATGTAGAGCTTTATTCTTGGTAGTTTCTAAAGCACAGAATTTATACTTAGCCATTCTTAAAACATTCTCATTGCTCTTCTAGGTTTGCAACTACCATATTTTATTACGTTACAACTATTATATATAAAATAACTCAAAATTTCTTCTCTGCTCTTTGATGCAGCTGCAGTTGAACATACAAGGAGAAGTGGAAGCATTGCTAGGTCACCAGCATGTTTGCACATTATGACACAGGGAACCTACTAATGCCTAATGGTTGCTTAGCAAAACTTCCTATTTCCCTTCACCACAGGCTTTCAGTGCAGCCACATTAGAGTTCAGATGAGAACTTAATTTGTTGTCATTATCATTGCCCTAAAAAGTTCCTGGGCACTTCCCTTTATAGCCATTGTGGTCTTATAGACAACCTCAAAGCACACAGTTCCTCAAATGTGAGTATATGAAGCTGCCTTAAGTCGGATCATTGGCCCATCTATCACGGAGCTGTCTATTCTGGTTGGACCACTTGTACACCTTGCTCAGGACTGTCTAATAAGCAGATGTCTTTTCTAGATCCTTTTAACTTGATGATGCCAGGTTTGAGCCTCAGACTAAGAATTTATTTGTAAGGGAAGTTAATACTATACATGGATCATAATTTTTAGCCATAGATTCATTTGTATCAAGTTGGAAAACTGGTGGTGGTATTTGTAATTGAGCAGTTTAGTCTTAGTTGGGGGGTTCTGGCTTCATTGTGGAAAAAAAAGTAGATTCAAAAGAACAAAAATAAACACCAGCAAAATTATATGGGTTAATTAATATTCAGTGCAAAAGATCAAATTCAGTCTTCTTGTAACAAGTCTGAAATAACACAATGCAAATGTGACAAATCTCGTCTACAGTTGCATATTTGGCCCTCATTTTTTGTTGACATGCGGGAAGACAAAAGTGGAGCTGAACCGTAATTGAACCTTTTTGGCGTGCTTGGTTTAATGGTTCTTGCCCCTTTAATACTTGAATAGAACTGAGAATTTTGATGGGGTATATCTCTTTCCCATCTCCCCCCCCCCCCCCCGCTATTAAAGAAGCTGCACTTACTCCTCTGTACAGAAACTAGCAGCACTAGAGGAAAGTAATCGGAACCCTGTGTGTCTTCCCAGGCCTGGTTGTAAAAAGTGGCTCTGAGGAGAAAAGTTGTTTTCTGCTTCCACTTACTGATGTTGCCTAGGCTGGGTTACTCATGGTTAAGATCAAGCTTCCTGATTGAAATTTGTCTTTAAACACAAACCAACACCTATGAAGAACGGAGGCTATTTCTTTAGTACTCAAGCAGTCAAATAATAAAAGGAGTAAAAGCAAGCAGAAACAAAAGATCAGAAAAGATAAAAATAGCATATTAGACTTAAGCATATATTTTTCTGTTGTTGTTCAGCAATTAGGGTTGGAAGGGCAAACACTCCAAAGAATCCAGGACTGTCATGTACCGGAAAGGTGGTGGTGTACGGATGATGGGAGTGTGTCTTAAAATGAGTGTGTGGTGTATGCTTCTTTATAAATGAATCATTCTGAAGGGTCCCTGAGTTTACAATATAAGTCAGAGTGAGAAAACTTTTAGATCTGGTATACAGTGCTAATTTAAAGGCCTTTTAATTCCAGACAACACGTTTTGGAAAACTTACGTAACCTAGACGTATGAATAAAGCAAGTGACAGATTTTGGTCTGATAGCAGTATGACTTCATTCACATGTTGGGAACTTGGTAGATAGCTGTTTTCCTACATGCTGTACCATCACTGGAATATTACAGTGGACATGGCAGCCCAAACTCAAATTTCTAACTACATCTAATAGAAACGACCGGTACAATGTGAAAGGTTAATGTTTCGTTGTATTGTGGGATGCTAATTACAGATAATGTCTCTTTTTAAATCAGTATATTTTGTTTGTATTATCAGCCATTTTATTTACTTTATTTATGATCTGTCGGTCTCACTGAGACTCAAGGTGGATGACACAGTGTGAGAGTAGTACTAGCTCTTTTACTAGCTCATTCTAACTGATTCTTGGCTTTTTAGCAGGTGATACTTTAGTATATCTCCTCTTGTTTTCTTACTGCTTTGTCTACTGCTGTTTTGTCACCTCAACGCTGGTGTGTCCTGCCTTTTAAGGGCCATTGCACGGTATAGGTATCATGTATTTTCTTCATTAAGCACTTGCGTAGGGCTTCTCACGTGTTTTGTGTCATGAGCTAGGGGACTTAAAACACCAGAGACACTTGAAAGGAGAAAAGTTTTAGTAAGTATGCAGAAGAGCCACATGGCTCTTTGAATGGGATTTCAGGCATAAATAGGACTGATATGAAAAAGTTTTAATTTACTTGGGTTTCAGAGGTGTTGGGGGGGTTTTACTAATGAAATCCTAAGTATGGCAAGATGAATGCTATAGGAGAATGTTAGCTTCTGGTTGAATCAAGTTTGATATTTTAAACCTTTAAACTCTGAACAAGTAGTGCACGCTCAGTCTTGTTTCCGCGATAATAATTTCAAGTGGGTAGACATGTTAGTCACTGGTAGTAGAACAAAATTCAAGTCCAGTAGCACCTTAAAGACGAACAAACTTTTCTGGGGTATAAACTCTGGTTCAATCTGTATGAAGATCATACCATATGGAAAGCTGGATTAGAATTAGATAAAGGTTGAGTGAAAAATGGTGGATGGGACATTAGCAATTTGAGATATGCAGATGACAACATAGTACTGGCAGAAAATAGTAAAGATTTGAAACAACTACTGATGAAGGTTAAAGGAGACAGTGCCAAAGCCAGGATTACGGCTGAACATCAAGATGACAAAAGTAATGACTACTGAGGAATTTACACATCTTTAAGGTTGACAGTGAAGAAATAATCTATTCCTTGATTCCGTCATCAACCAAAAAAAAAAGACTGCAACCAAGAAATTAGGAGATTTAAGACTTGTAAGAGCAGACATGAAGGAACTAGAAAAGATCCTTCAAGTATAAGTAAGTGTAGCTAAAGAGAGACACAGACCAACATAATTTCCACTGTTGTATTCCCCATTACTGTGTATGATTGTGAACACTGGACAATGAAGAACACGAACAGGAAGAAAACTGACTCATTTGAAATGCGGTGTTGGAGGAGAGTTTACAGATACCACGGACTGACAAAAAGACAAATAAGTGGGTTGCAGATCAAATGAAGCCTGAATTCTCCCTAAACTGAGGCTATTGTACATTGGTTACATCATGAGAAGGCAAGAGTCTTTGGAAAAGATGATGCTAGGTAAATTTGAAGGTAGTAGGAAAAGAGGAAGACCCAACATGAGGTGATTGAATCAATAAAGGAAGCCAAGATTTTCCATTCGCAAGACCTGAGTAAGCCTGTCAGTGATGTGATGCTTTTGAGGTAGTTTGTTCATAGGTTTGCCAGAAGTGACTTTAATGGCACATGAATTAAAACTTTGTCAGATATCTCAAGTGAGCCACAAAACCTTATAGAAAATTTTGTTGGTCTTTAAGGTGTTATTGGATTTGTACGTGGAAATGAATCAGTGGTATTCCACTTGTAGATCCCCTCCCCCCGACTCATATCCATGCTGCTGGTAGAACCCTACCTTTTTGTTCACATGATAGTAACCACTTTCACTTTCTATATTCCTACTACTATTGCTAGTGTTTCCTCTTTTTAAAGACTTTTTCTACCAGTTGTGGATATCAGAAAATGTTGCATCTGATTAACACTCAACCTGTTTTGTCATTGTCTTTTTTGAGTTTAGTGTATGTAGCTTTCTGGTACTTCTACAGTACACCTTCCTAAATGTACTATGTGCACTTGGCAGATATAGCATTATATATACCCATTGTGGACTTCAGTTCCTTATTGTGTGTATGAGAACCTCTGTGCTTTCCACCACTACCTTACTGCTACTGTAGTTGCATGTTCAAGGAGTATGTATGTATATAATACAGAATTCTAACTAGTTTGCAGTTGCTATTTCTTAATATGAAGAATTTGAGGAGAGGAGAACTTGGAGAAAAGCGGGGGAGGAATGAGTTAATGGTACCTGTTCCTCTCTATGTCTTTTTTCTGCTATGCATCACCTGTTCTCAAGCAGCTTTATCTTAATGTTAGCTCCTTAACAAATTATGATGGTCACACAAGTCTTGGGTTTTCTCACTTTCCTCATGTGTTACTTGGCTTTCTTTTGGAAAACCAGAATTAAAAATTGGTAATTGCACTTAGGAACTCCATGATTCCTTTGGCAACCACACATGTGTCTTTGCAGGTTTCAAGGCTGAGGAGCAGACTTGCAGTCCACAGATGGAAGCTTAATCTGGATCACCTAAAGAGCACTTTGAAAAAGTCAAGCTATTCCGTTCTCCTTGTTTTACAATAATACACATTTTATTGTTGGAACTCATTTTAATTCTTAGGTCCTTCAGCCCTTCACTCTCCCACTCCATACATCCTTGTTCATCTTGACGGACAGCTAAGCTCAGTGCTTGGAGAGAGAGCCTCCTGAGGCCTTTTCAGGTGTCTCAGGATAAATGTATTGATGGATATTTCAGTGACTATCTTAACAAATGGATTGAGGGAATAATACATTGAAAATATGTTCAATGTTTTACATCTCATCAGCAGATTCACGTTAGATTCAGATTAAATCCGATTTCTGGTTTTCCTCAAGTTCCTCCAAAGCTAAATCTATTTAAATTTCCCTTGAACATGGCAAACAACAACCTTAAGTGAACAGATATCTGTAAGTCATAGGCCTAGCTAGTTAATTTGCAAGTCCCCTCTTATCAGGGCTTTTTTTCTGGGAAAAGAGGTGGTGGAACTCAGTGAGTTGCCCTCGGAGAAAATGGTCACATGGCTGGGGGCCCCGACCCCTGATCTCCAGACAGAGGGGCGTTGAGATTGCCCTCCACGTCGCTCACCAGCCATGTGACCATTTTCAAGAGGTTCCGGAACTCGGTTCCACTGCGTTCCTGCTGAAAAAAAGCCCTGCCTCTTATTCTAAGTGGGCTTTACATGCTTATTGTTCTGTTCAGTGCTGACTCCCTAAATCCATACCACCTTTACCTCAGTCATATTTTGGAAGGCTAGCTCTTTGCTGCTGCTTTGTTATGTTGCCTATGCTTGGTGAAATAAAAGACGTCTATACCACAGCAGGTGTCTGGCATGAATGGAATCTAATAACAGATAAGTCTTCAGTGCAATTCATGACTATGAAGTTACTGCTGTCATGTTTACCCTAAAAAGCTAAATAATGCCATTCGTATAACTCTTTCTTGTAGGAACTCAAGTGTGCAAATTAAACACTAGGCTTGACTATGAAAGCTAGGATTTCAAGGTGATGTGCCAATGCTGGGTAACATCCTCTTTCCCCATGCCCAAGTGAACATTGTCTCTCTTTCCCAAGCTCTTAAGGAAAAGGAATCCTTTGAATGTAACTTAGCAAGCAGACTGGTTGATACATGTATTGAGACAGATTTATAACCCAGGGTCTAGCATACCTACCGTATGATGCAAAGGAACAGTGGTAAGACCATTCCTTTTAGTATCCTAGCCCATCAACTCAGAGTAGTAGCTACTGATGGGTGTATAACAGTAGGGTAGTTGCATAGTTCATCTGTTGCTCTATCATGAAGGAAGCATTCACTGCTGGGCTGAGAGAACAGCAGTATGCGTCGCTTAACAAAAGGATTGAAGGAAAATGGAAGCAAATTGGGAAAGCTTGTGGTTTTGTGCACATGTTTGTTCTTTTCGGAAAAATGTGTTTGATAGACGGCAGTTCTAAATCTAATAAAGCGAGTTTGAAAATAAAAAATATATCCAATTCAGCCTTGCCAGCCTTAATGGGCAGTCATCTTCAATGCAACATCTTTTTCCTAGACATGCTGATTTTTTAACTGTTAGTTGTTACTGTCACTTCTGAGTAAAAGATTCTTTTCTCATTGAACCCCACAAATCAACAGACATTCTTCAACCATTTCTTTACAGTACTACTTGTATTCAATGCAAATACACAGTTAAGCTCCTTCCTTGTTTTGGTTCCAGTTCTCAAATATTTAGCTATTTTCATTCCCACCATTTTTGGCAGCTTCTTTGAATTGACTGGCCTTGGCTACTTTCTGAACGTAAGGCTTGTCAATAGAGGGCCTTGATAGACAATAAAAATAGAACATTCTTTACGCAGATATATTACTCGTTTACTTAAAATACTTATAACCACCTTTCACCTGGTGTGGGTCCAAAGCAGTTTACAGAAGTGTACATAAAGGCAGACATAATAAAACACTTCAAAAGGGCAGCAATAAATAGGCCAAAACCATATTCTCAGTCCACAGAATCAGCAATTAAAAAATCAGCAGAAAACCATCAGGGATAAACCTGTTTTGTGAGCTTTCCTAAATGCAAGTCAAGGAGGAATAGGCTTTGCTTCCACAGGCTGTCTGTTCCAGAGTACTGGGGAAAACCCCCTGAGACGAGCACTCTACAGTGAGCCCCCCTCCCCCCAGCCAAAACTCTATGGGAAGAATAAAGAAAAAAAGCGAATGTAAATAATGGAGGTGGCCCAGGGGAGGGAAGAGAGTAATTCGGAAATGTCAGTCTGAGTCAAGTTAGATTTGTGTACTCTGCGTACTAAGGAGTTCTATTAAAGTTAATGATATTGCAACTTGAGCAGTATTCTCTTTAAATTTCCCCACAAAAGACCAAGCCAAGTCCACTTAGGCCTTGGTGTCGTGTCCAGTGTAGTAGGAAATGGCATGACATCCGTACCAGCTCGGAAGGCCCAAATGTCGAGTCCAAACACATTTTGCAGTTGAATGTGGCCAATACCTATTGTCCAGTCCATGTTACCCTTATCTTAGAAAGGGGAGGGGGAGTAAAAAGAGCATGGGTAACCTATGCACATTGGACTTGTACAGGCAGTGACACCACTTAAGTGCGATGCCAAATGCATGGAGAGACAAGTGCTAATCCACTCTTCCGCCATAAGGTAGATTCTACACTTTTTGAGATGCGTGTGATAGCACTCTAGTGCTTGACTTTATTACTGAAACTATCTAAATTTTGGGGAGGTCGGTTAGAAAATTCCTGCATGTCTGTTTGTAATAAGACGATTTACATCAGTCCGTAACTAATGTAACTTTTTGCCTTTTGTTTTGTTTTTTATTTACTTTTTAGAAATATGGCAAATTAACAGCTTGTACTGGTTGCAGAGCTCAGTGCAGGTTTTTTGACATGACACAGTGCATAGGACCTAATGGATATATGGAGCCATACTGCTCAACCTCATGCATGAACACACACAAATCAAAATATGCAAAATCACAAAGTAAGTGAAAAGGGTGGTGGTTTTCATCAATGATGACAAGATGGTTTTTCAAAGTAGAGGAATCATGTTTCCCTTATTGCTTATATCTGATTTCCTTCTGGAAAAGGGTTTATTTCCAAATCACCTACGGAAATCTAAAATACCTAAACTGTGCTTAGTTTTATATATATGTAATATATAGCTTTATGATTTTTACAATTTAGTATTCCAGTCCACATTTTTATCAGCTATAACTTCTTTTTAATTGATGTTAGTTGTAGCGTCAGATCTTGTCCTGAATGTTCATTATAGTATTATAAAGCTTATGTTTTATAAATAGCAAAGGAATATTGTTTGAGATGCTCAGAGGATGATACTCATTACCTACAATGTAATCTTCATTGAGCTTTGTATAAGCTCTGTATCCATGTTGGTGACTTCATTACCCTTTCCTGACTAAGAGATATTTCCTTAGGATAGGAGCCCTATAAATCATAAACGTGGAGAATTGGGAAAGGAGGTACTTGATGAACTTACTTAAAATTAGAGGTATTAAAGTAGGTTTTGATAACCCTACAAAGATACTGTACTCATTCATTTTATGAGGAACTATTTAATTAGGAAGATGTGCCTTCCTAATTTAGTAGTTAGTGATAGTAATTTAGTATTTAGATCTACTTCTTTTTGGAAATCTAGATACTAAATATAGATCTCACATTGCTAAAAATCGAGAAATGCCATCTTGTAATTCATAACTGTACCTTTGCATTTAATTTTCTCTGTAAACCACATTTTTCTTTTAGGTATGGGAATTGTTTGCCACTTTTGTAAGAGAAACTCTTTACCTCAATATCAAGCCACAATGCCTGATGGGATGCTGTACAACTTTTGCAGCTCCAGTTGTGTAGCTAAATTTCAGGTTAGCTGTTGTGTTAAATCTCTTCCTCTTGGATTATGTATATACTTGTGTGCATGATTGTTAGGTTATTTTGATAAGTTCATATTTTAGGTTTGTATGACTATGTATACTATGTATAACTATGGCGCAGAGTGGTAAGCTGCAGTACTGCAGTCCAAGCTCTGCTCACGACCCGAGTTCGATCCTGGCGGAATCTGGGTTTAGATACCTGGCTCAAGGTTGACTCAGCCTTCCATCCTTCCGAGGTCGGTAAAATGTGTACTCAGTTTCCTGGGGGTAAAGTGTAGATGACTGGGGAAGGCAATGGCAAACCACCCCGTAAAAAGTCTGCCAAGGAAATGTCGTGATGCAACATCCCCCCAGTAATGACTTGGTGCTTGCACAGGGGACTACCTTTACCTTTTTACCTTTTATAACTATTTACACATTACTACTGTTAAAAGCTACTCTTCATAAATATAAAACTTGATATGATTCTTTAAACCTACGTGTAAAGAAACAAACCTTCTTTTATGCCTTGACTCAAGTCTTGGCTCTGCCCAACCATACATAAAAGTAAGTTCCAGAGCTCAGGGTCTTTTTATTTGTAGGTCTCTCTTCTAAGTCTACTTGCAAGTATACCTTCCCTGAAGCCTGCGTGCTGAGATTGTCAGTGGGTCCCCTGCCCTCTTCTTTTTCACTGTTTTCAGAAGTGAAAGCTTAAACTGGAAGGTCTCATTTGATTATATCAAACCCGCTGTGAAGTAACCATGAGATCTCCTGGTTCAGCCATTCTGATTTCACATAAGAAGAGACCTTTCTATTGTGACATTCACAGAAGCAATCGGAATACCATTCAGAGCATGGCCCCAGGACCCTTATCCTGTATGAGGATAAAGAAGTGGTCCTGGGGCCATCTGAATCCTAGCTCCTGTTGGGTGTGAGAAAAGACATGTTTCCGGTCTAGCAGCAGAACAGTTGAAATATTTAGCTGCTTTTAGAGGTGGTAATTGCCACCATCACACATAACAGTCTGTTGGTTTCCAGTGCCAGTCTTGTAGCAGCACAGGCTGCCTGGTGTTCTATTTTGTAATAGTAAAAATTGAAGCATATGTATGTTTTAACAAGACTAGCACTAGCATTTGGGTGTATGTGTGTGTGTATTGCAGTAATCTTAATAGCAGGGGTCATTTCTTACAAAAAGAGCTGGAGGAACTCATTAGCATAACTCATTAGCATATGCCATGCCCCTCAACATCAGAAGTGTGTCATTAGCCTAACTGATTTGCATAAGCCACACCCGCTGACATCACCTATCTTGGCTGTTTTGGACCCAATCTTGGTCATTCAGGGCCGAAATTGGGCCCAAAATGGAAAAAAGGGGCTGAAAATGGCTGAAAACGGGCCCAAAATGCTCAGGATCAAGCTGCTGCTGAGCGGGAGAATGATCCACCACCTGTCAGAGGCCTGATCCAGGCCGTTTCGGCCCCAATCCAGGCCGAAACAGGCCCAAATGGCCGGGAGTAAGGTGAGCAGGGCCACCTGACATGTGACCTCTTTGGGGAACTGCCGGAACTGCGTTCCTGTGCATTCCTCCTCAAAATGAGCCCTGCTTAATAGTAATTGATAGAGTTGTGAATAGAATTATCCCTAGCCAGATTTATAATAAACCAAGTGCCTTTTCAATGAAGGACAGAGGGGATAAATTACTGTTTTGTGTAGATTGTCTTCATTTAGCCCATCACTTGAATTTTGCAACTTTTTACCGATAGAAATGAGGGTATTTTTCTCTGCATCTTCTGTGTCCTGTTGAAAATGCTACTGCTTATTGTAATATGAGTGGGTGAAATTTCATAATGGATTTTTTTTTTTTTTAGTTTGTGTTGCTGTCATGGGTGTTTTGTCAAAATTATTTTTGTGTAGAGGTTGAAGGATGGTGTTCCGATTTTTTTTTAAGCACAAACAAGCCAAAGTTAAGAATTTGTTTGTTACTTGAGTGCTTTCCTAGCTTAGTCCCCCCCCACCCCCTGGCAGATAAAGATACTGTTACTTGTCTTGGATAGTCCAGGCAAGCCCGATCTTATCAGATCTTGGAAGCTAAGCAAGGTTGGCCTTGGATAGTAATTGGATGGATGTTAGTCCTTTGCCTTTAAAAAGCCCATCAAGGGTCAGCTGTGACTTGACGGCACTTTCTGCCACCACCATACTGTTACTTAACTTCATCAAATTAATAATGTGAAGAGTGTTTCCTGGACCAACACTTTTAAGAAACCCACTTGATTTTTGGCTCTACTTTGATATTGATTTATTAACAGTCACTGTTAAACTACAAATGGTGTGGGTCAATGGCTCAGTGGTCGAGTACTTGATACTCAGTTCAGTACCTGGCATCTCCAATTAAAGAGGTTTGAGTAGCGGGACCTAAGAGAGACCTTTCTCTGCTTGAGACCTTGAAGAACTGTTTCTGTAAACATAATCAATTCAGTACTGAGTTAGATGAACCAGTGGCCAGTCTCAGTACAAGATGGTTTCATGTGTTACCAACATATCTGTAGTTCACATAGAAACATGGCTTGAAACTAATAAAATCCACTGTGGCATTCATTATATGTGGAATAACTGTTTGCTCTTCAACTTATTAGAAAGTAGGTTAGTTCTGTCATGGGAATGATGTTGATTCCTAATCTCTCTCTTTTTTTAAAACTGTCAGAGAAGTTTTATTGGTTGTATTGTAGTTTTGTGATGCTTGAAAATAGGCCCTCTGCTCTTCTGGAGCATCTTCATAATTCTACAAAAATATATACAGATTAAGATTTTTTTTCACTCTGACTGGGGGACTAATCTGTTTAGAAAAGCAGTATATATAAGCACAGTTATTCTTCGCTGGTTGTTCAAGGTTCACATGAATTTAAAATTCCCAGAAGTGGTTAGAATGCATTTTAGTAGACACAACTTGCCTGTTTATCATCTAAACTCTGATCACTTTTTCTGTTTTTAAAAAATAATTGAACAAAATAGACATTAAACAATTTGCATTCTTTCTTTAAACCTTCACATATTGTCCACTAGACAATTGCCTTTCCACACTGCTTCAGTTTCTTGTTTGTTTTCTGTCCTACTTTTCAGTCTACCAGAGGTCAAGGTGGTTCTCTTTCTTCTGCTGTTCCTAATTCTCTGTTTGGGCTTCAGTGCTCAGCTTCTGTTTTTCTGAATTTGGGTTTTCAGAGAGATGTGGAAAAGTGTTGGACCATGGTAGTTGTGGGGCATTCAGTCCAACCTAGTCAGTAGAAACTGTTCATTTTTTAATAGTTCCCATATGATAGGGAGGATTGGGGGGGGGGATTCCGACCTCCACTACTACCTTGCCACCTTAGGACCTAGACCACTGAACATTCCTTCTTTCCACGTTCTCCATATTTTTTTAAATTTGCACTGAACATGAACTAATAGAGGATAGAGGCTGAGTTGAAGGAAGCTAGTCATATTGCAGGTCTCCTGAGATGAGGGGAGGGGAATTTGTTAGGTATTTCATTACTACTATAGCATATTACTTATCCTCATTCCCCTTCATTTAAATGTCCATCTGAGTGTCTCTAGAATACAGGTCTCCAACCTTATTGAGCCCATGGGAAACTTTGGGAAAGGTAGCTGTCATCACCATGGGAGCGTACCTACTCACAAAATGGCTGCCCTCCCCCCATGTAACACTTTCAATGTTCCAAATTTTTAAGCCAGTGTCCTTCTGTATCTGAAGCAGCCATGGCCAGTGACAAGGTGGATTTTGGGATGGTCCTGACTTGCATCTCTGCTACTCCCCCACCCCTAGCACACCATGCAGGAGCCAGAGTACATTTACAGCTTCTTCCTGACACGTTCTCCAGGCGTCTTTAAATACAGTGCAGCAAGCCACAGTGTTGAAAGAGCATTAGGAGTTCTGGCTCCTGGGCAAATGATGTGGTGTGATGGGGAAGAATGTAAAGAGTAGTGGCCTGGGGCAGCAGCCTCAGGTGGGGCACCCCTTGATAAACCATCACTGGAGGCAGCTGCTTGCAAGTGAGCACTCCCTGCAGCCCCATGCAGTTCTGATACACCACCTACCCATAAGTGGTGGGGGAAGCCTGGGAATGGCACTTTTCCATTGCGGTAGAACTGGTCTCAGTATCTCAAGAAAAAGGGAGAGGTTGGTCTCAGTGCAGCTACAAATACAGGTGTGGCTACAAATACAGCCCAGAGTCCTCAGAAAGATTGTGACTATAGCCAAGCTGAAGGTGAATGGCTGTGACGCACATGCCTGCGATGACCTCTCAGTTCAGCTAGTTGTCAAGAAGCCACCTGATGCTCCTCTCTTTTTCTGTTTTCTGGACTTTATGCCTAACATTGAGAAGCAATGGACACCTAAAAACACATTGTGCCTCTGGGTGGCATATTGGGGTTTACAGTTCTAGAATTTGGGTTAACCTGTTTGGAGAGTGTATGTTATCCACCTGCTGATTGCTATCATGAAACATTGGTGTAGATCTATGTATTTGGACTTGGAGTTGGTGGTGAGTACATGGCCAATGTCATTCTATACAGCACAAAGAGAACGAAGGGGCAATTGTTATAGAGGTTTAGATAATGAAGGTTCTCAAATTTCTGGGCTTGGTTTCACATTTTCTCCATGGACTTCTTGATTCTACAAATCTACAGCATTCTTGCTTTAAGTATCTCCAAACATTCTTCCTTGTTTCCTCTTATACCTACAACTTCCTCCTGGAACATGCACATGATGCTACTGTCTTCTTTTCCAATCCTTCACAAAAACCCATTTCTTCTGTGAAACCTGTATATTAATTCTCTTTCCCAACTTAAACAAAGTCAAAGAGATATTTTGAATGGCACTTGTTCATATTCATCATTTGTTGTCCATTGCTGAAATGTTTTTAGCCTGTGCGTGCCTTGCTTACCTAACTGACTGCTTGCTTACCTAACTCTCCAAGGTACTGTATGTATGCTAATGCACGCAAGCCGCCGAAACTTAGTCAGAGAATCATAGACTTGGAAGGGGCCTCACAGGCTATTTAGTCCAACCCCCTGCCCAGTTCAGGAACAGCCTAAAGCATCCCCGACAAGTATTCGACTAGCCGCTCCTTAAAGACTGCCAATGAGGGGAACCCACCACCTCCCTAGGCAGCTGGTTCTACTGATGAACTACTCAGTGGAATTAATCAGTGTTGTGTGTTTTAAGAATCAAGCCAAAATTAATGTTTACACCTGTTTCATAGTTCATATTTCCACAGGGTTTTTTTAAGTAATAAGACATGGTAATAGATATTCTAGAGTGATCTGTGTATTTGAAAATATTTTTCAGACTCTTAGTGTACAGTCTTCAACAAATGGCCAGTTTGCAGCTCCAAGTGATATTCAGCTGAAATGCAATTACTGCAAAAATACTTTCTGCTCAAAGCCTGAAGTACTGGAATGGGAAGTAAGTATATGAAAAGTTGGTGGCCTGCTAAATTTCATTTTCACTGCAGTTTTCATGAGATTGGGGTCTTAATTATAATTAAGTCTTATATTTTTATTTATTTGCTTCATTTATAGCCTGCCCTTCTCACTAAGACTCAAGACGAATTACAAAAATCATATTTTGCTGCATATCTGGGAAGTCTCTTGAGAATTTAGAGACCCTTGCTTTGTCTGTGGATGGCTCACTTTGCTGCTTTCATGATGTGGTGTAGGGGAAAGCTTTCCTATTAAGGCATTGTGATAAGGGAATAAGAAGTCGGTAAATATAGAAATAGGATAAATGTTTCTTTTAGCTTAAACCTACATTGGTGCCAATAGTTATTTAATATTTGGCAACACCAGTAGTTGAGTATTTCAATTAAAATATTATGAAATGCAATTACAAAATGCAATGTTCTTCATATTTTAAAATTATTATAAACTATTAAATAGTTTACTAAAGTTTTTTGTTTATAAATGCCCCTGCTCTGCAGATTAGGCGCCTGCTTAAATCACATCTTATTTTGTACTGAAGAGGTAGGCTCTAAAAGCAAAAATAATGGAATATTTTCCATGGCGAACATCAATGCTGCTGTCTGTTTTTCCACTAGCCTTTAAAATCTACAGTCTATCCATCTTCTCTAGGCAAGAACACATTTCCTTGATTAAAACCACAACCCAAATATGCTCTTATTCTCAAACTAACTAGCAACCTGACACTTACTTAATTTAAAAGATTTATGACCCCTACCCTCTCCAGAATCTCTGTCAAGAGCTTGTGTATGAGTTCGGTTTTATTTTCTTCCTGTTCTGAATGAACAATAAACAACTGGTTCAGAAGCTTTTCTATTTTCCATAACTACTAAACATAAAGTGTATTAACTTACTGCCTCCCCCCCTCCCCCGGTTATTGATGACTATATGATTATGTTTAAATACGTCCCCCACTCCCAATTACTACACGTGTTGTTCTTCTGTGTGTATTTTCAAACTCTGTGTCTCGGACTTTGTCTCTTTTTCCAAGTGGATGCTTTTTTGAGCAAACACAAAACACTTCAAGGGACTTCAGGTTGGGTGGAAAATACGGAGGAGTGGGCAGAGAAAGTTCTTGCTGCTTGCTGTAGCATGGAGAATCTGTTTTGCAAGGAAGCTGCAGTAACATTAGCTCAGGCCCAGCCAGAAACAATTTTGCCTTCTGCTCTCCTGCTGTGGAGATGTAGGGTTTTTTTGCTGACCTGGCAAGCTCGCTAGGTGGTTTGAAAACCAGCATTTTAGTAAGTTCTAGGGAAATATAGTAAGTTCTAAGTAATCTCTCCTAAAAGATATTATTGGCTGAACTGAACAAATGAACAACTGAACTGAACTGAACAACTGAACAAATAGCCAAACAAACTCTTCTTGAAAGGAGTGAAAGAAAGAAAAGCTCTCTTAGCTAGCTATTTGACACTTTCCCATAAATTTAAAATAGATTTATGTGAACAAGATTTATTTATAACAAATTTTAACTTTTTGCTATTTCTTTGTATGAAATTTTCAACCAGCTTGAAGCCTTTTTTGTTCATTCCTCTTTCATTGTTGGTTGGTTTGTTTTCATTAGAACAAAGTATATCAGTTCTGCAGTAGAATTTGTTCAGATGACTACAAGAAGCTGCACTGCATAGTAACCTACTGTGAATACTGTCAAGAGGAGAAGACTCTACACGAAACAGTGAAATTTTCTGGGATCAAGAGACCATTCTGCAGTGAAGGTATGTTATGAGCTTGCACTGTACGTAATTGCCAATACTAACTTGTTAAATAATGCTGAACTCATTCAGTATTACAAAGGGTACTATGCTACCAGTTTTTGGAAGAATCAAGGGGGTTTTGTGCAGTCTTTAGGCTACATTTAGGTTTAGGTTAGAGAACCAGCGTGATGTAGCAGCTAGAGTAATGAACTAGGATCTGAGCAACCCAGATTAGATTCTGCGCTGTGCCGTGGATGCTCCTTGGTGACCTTGGCCCAGTCACAAACTCTCAGCCTAACCTACCTTGCAGGATTTGTGGTGAGGACGAAATGGAGGAGAGGAGAATGATGGAAGCTGCTTTGGGTCCCCACTGGGGAGAAGGGCAGAATATAAATTAAGTAAAATAATTAAAAAGTTGCCCACCACTTACTTGATTTCTAAAGGTTTTTTCCAGCTAGTATACAAATGTTGCTTGTAGCAAATTCATCTGAGCATCCACAGTGTCATCTCTCAAACTGTATTCATTTAAGGTTAAAAGTCCCTGGCCCCAGGGAGGCCCACCGGGCATCAACCAGGGCCAGGGCCTTTTCGGTCCTGGCCCCAGCCTGGTGGAATGCTCTGTCTGAAGAGACTAAGGCCCGGCAAGATTTGTTATCCTTTTGCTGGGCCTGCAAGATGGAGCTGTTCCGTCAGGCATATGGGCGGTGCTAGGCGGAGCCCCCCTGGCTGGTTGATGAGGGATTGGGCCCTCCCCACCACCAATACCCCCATTTTTAAAAACTCTTTAATGCAGAGGTGCTCTGAAGTTGTTTTAAATTTGATCAGTGGAATTCTGTGCCACTATGTTGATATTTATAATTATATTTTAACTGTGTAAATTGGATGTTTTTAGAATTGTTAACTATAATAACTGTTTTATATATTTTAACCTTTATGTATTTTGTAATCTGCCCTGAGCCTGCTGGAAATGTGGGGAGGGTGGAATAAAAACCGAAAATAAATAAATAAATAAAATTTTTAATCCAGGTTTTATAAGGCCAGTAATTGATGTTATAAGAACCTAAAGAACCAAACTGCCATCACGCATTTACACAGATGAGTGTCTTTTTGTCCAATGTTCATACAGTGACCGTAACAAATGGAGACAAAATGGCTTATCTAGCACCATTAGCCATGTCATTGTGGTTTTACATGTACATTCCCCCACCATGTACTTCACGATGGTCCCAGTGGTCAAAGGAGGACTTGCCTGTCTCTGTCGGTGGAGGAGGTGTCTGTCTGAGTTACCCACCCTTCCTAGTCGCTCTACAGACAGGGCTGTGCTAATTCAGCAGCCTTTCCACTTCCAGTGAGGTGGTTCCCCCAGACTGTGCCCTGCCTGCTCCACAGAAACCACTCACTTCAACAACTCCATTCCACTTGCCGCCTTCAGGCCTTTTTGGCAGCTTTTCAAACTTTCTCCATCCACCTATCACCCAAGACTAGGTCACCTAATTCCTGATTTGTTTGTCTCCTCAGCTAACAGCAAACCCTCTGGGTTCCTGAAAGGAGAGGACAGTCTTACCTGTTTTGTGCTCCTGTCTTACGCCTACTCTCTGATGCCCCTTAAGTACCAGAGAAATACACTGTTACTGGCCAAGGAGATCTTGATTCTCAGACCTAGTATCCATAGCAGTTCCCTCACCGTTGCTCAAACCACCCAACGTACATCATAAGCATCCAGGGAGTTCTCCTCCACCCCAACCCAGAGGTTGCTGCTTGGGAGACAGGAGGAAGACTCTAGAGGAGTCTGCTGCTTGGGAGACAGGAGGTAGACTCTAGAGGACTTCCAGTTGTTCCCAAGGAGGTTGTAGATATTCACTTCTAGAAGAACCTCTGCAAATAGATTCTATGGGCCAATATGGAAGACATTGGCAAGATTTTGCCATTGCAAATACATATGCTTTTCCTTAGCAGGGGTAAAGGAAGTACTGGATTTGTAGATCAGCCACCTGGGCATTTACTTCCTCTTTTGGGAGCTCTTTGCTGAAACAACTTTTGGTCCTTTCTGAATACTGTGTCTGGCAACTCCCACTCTGGACTGTAACAGGTTCTTAAATATTCCTTGCAAGGACACTTTCCTCCACTGATGGATAATGAAACACTTGACTTAAAGGGTTTCTTTTTATGGGTGGATTGGAGGATATCATTACCCACCAATATTTATGACAGAGACTACTGGGGACCAAACTGGTTTTTCTGATCAGCTCCTGAAGGGAGTTCGGCAAGTAGTAGTTTACCTGGGAGTATTTCCCTTCTCTTCTTCCAGCAGTCTGTTTATAGTTAGGGCCTCTCAGAGATGCTCTTCAATCTACTAATGAGGATACACTCTTAGAGTAAGTTTGATGTTTCACTCCTTTACTGTGAATCAGTCCCCAGCAGGGAAAAGCCATTTTGATTCAGGAGAGTAAATGTCACATGTGTATTCATAGTAGAATTTAGAAGACCAAAGAGTTTTTGAACAAAAGATCTCAAGCTGCACAGCAGTGACATTGCTGATGTGAAATATGAAGGAAATACAGGTTACATATGTACCTTAGCACTGTTGCATATATTAACTGCTTGAAAAATCTGCATTGGCTTGTATAAAGAAAAAGTGATGTGGGAGTCAGGAGGACTGGAGGACAGTGAATGGATTTGTTCACTGAATTTCCGCTAGGGGGAGCAATACACTGCTAAAAGGATGATCTGCCACCATCTTAAATGGGAAAAGTTGGACTATTCTGATCTACAACATAATAATAATTCAGTTTTCTTTCCTGTGTTGGCAGAGTTCAGAGTTATGCTGACCTGAAACTGAGTTCAAAATGAAAAGATAACTTGGAAGAAATTCATTGTTGTATACTTTTTATTGACTATGTCCATATGTAAACAGTAGCAGGGTGCTTGTTTCTGATTTTAAGGAGTTATATTGAAGCAATAACTGAGGATCATCAGCCCAGGGAATGTGGCTGAAGTTCCTTTCTAAAAAAGAAGCATCATTCTTCAATTCTTGCAGAAATGATTGATAAACTGAGAGTGGACTCGTCCACGAACATTTTTACAATGCAAATTCAGTAGTGCATAGGTTTTTAAAGACTGTCTTTGTATTCTACTTTGTCTCAGGTTGCAAGCTGCTGTATAAACAAGATTTTGCAAGACGGTTAGGACTGAGATGTGTTACTTGCAATTACTGTACTCAGCTCTGTAAAAAGGGAGCCAGTAAGGAACTTGATGGAGTAATGAGAGATTTTTGTAGTGATGAGTGTTGCAGAAAATTTCAAGACTGGTACTATAAGGTAACAGTATTAAAGGTAGTATTTCAAACGCGTGAAAAAAAACAAGTCAATACATACACTATCCAAGATGTGCAAAATCTAGATACTGCTATTTACACAAAGGTATTTTATAATGTAATATGCAGCTGGGAGCCTGGGAGGTTAAGCTGTTGGATCAGTTCTGCACAGGGAAGGATACCTGTTGCTTCAGTCTAATATTCAAAATGTTGTGTTTGGCAGGGGGGCATTTTTACAATGTTGGCAGTATTCTATCTAGAGACCATTTCTAAAATGAGACTTGATCTCTGGACTTTGAGTTCATTCATTTGACCATTACACCAAACAACATCTTAAGGATTATGCATGCAAAGTTAGCATTCGTGGTGCATTTTAGTCACTTTATTGTTATGGATCCTCCCCTTTTCTCTTTGCATTTCAAAATTTATCTTGTACCTCAAGATTTCTTTAAAAAATGAAAAACAAACTCTTAAGATTTATTCAATAGAACATTTTAATTGACTATCATCATACTACAAGTTAAAAAAAAGCTTTGCCAGGGAATTCCTTCTATGGATATTGCTATTTTGTTCTTTGCAGGGAACTGCTGATAAGCATAAACACCTGTTTTGAATGCTATTTACAACATAGGCATTGATAGTTAATTCTTTTTCATAAGATCTCTAGTTAATACTTAAATTGTTCTTTTAAGGCTGCAAGGTGTGACTGTTGTAAAACTCAAGGAACGCTTAAAGAGAAAGTTCAGTGGAGAGGGGAGATGAAACATTTCTGTGACCAGCATTGCCTTCTACGTTTCTACTGTCAACAAAATGAACCTAATATGGCAACTCAGAAAGGACCAGAAAACTTACATTATGGTATGATACTTCCCCTAATTATAGTAGCACTGTACACCACTTATCTTTAATTCTGTGAAGTACACCAAGCAACATAAAGCTTCGAGGTTTGCAAAAGAGGTCTTTTAAGATGAAGAACTGGAGCAGCCTTTTATTGTGAAGACCATACAGGATAGTGGCTGACAGCCAATAAATGGAAGTTGACCCATCACCCTAGTGCTAACCATGTGGCATCATTGACCTGCCTGGTGAACAGACCTGGCTGCTAAAAATAGCTTATCCTTGGTTTTAAAATTGGAGCAGGCATACTGCTGATGCTGGTATCATCGTTTCATTAGAGATTAGCAACTTTCCATATGTTGAAGGAGCTTGGGAGTCTAGGCAGTTGCGCTGGAAGAGCGACTGGGGGAGAGTTGCTTTGCTAGCACCCTAATAACACTTTCCGTTTGATTGCTTTATGTTGCGTAAACAGTGGTAGGCAACCTTTTTTGGCCTATCTGTGAAGATGCTGGTGGTCTGGCAAATGGGGGGCAGGGTGTGTGTGTGTGTGAAGGTTGTACTTGACCGGACACACTTATAGCAAGCTGAGATTCAGTGACACTGCCAGCACCTTAGACACTCACCCAAGACCTGGCTTGCAGTTGGGTACGTCCAGGAGGTGACAAGACACAATCCACACCTGTAGCCTTCTGCTTTGCAAATATCTTAATTGCAAATCAACCAGATGGCTCTGTTGCAGCATGGTGAAGGCTGTGACCTTTTCTCTTTAAAATGAAAACCCAAAATGAAAGGTTGCTGGATGGAATTGAAAGTAGAAAAGAGAGAAAAGCAAATTGTGTTGGCTGACATTACTCCAGTGTGGCATTTAAAGACACAGGATGTTTGCTCCCGTTAGGCTGTCATAACATTCTCTTTTCCTAGACAGCCACTGAGCCAGAATGATGGCTAGTCATGCTGTAGCTGAAACTCTACACATCCTGGTCTGTTTCTCCTTAGATTGGTGCTGATGGTGCCTCGGGAGCTTGTCTTAGTTTCTAAACTGGTCCTGCATGAGGTCCAGCAAAATGTTCCAGCTTGCCATTGTTCAGCATGGGGCCAGGGGATTGCCTACCCCTGTTCTGTAGCTGTATGTAAAAAAAATGAATTATATTGATCTTCCATGCGCTTTCCTTTGTAGATCAGGGTTCTCAGACTCCCCGAACAAAAGTCACGGTAAGTACTACACAACTTGCCCAGCAAATGTGTCTGGTTCCTTAATTGTATTTACATGCACAGTTTAAAATTTCTAATAGATGAATGTGTACATCTACATCTTTAGAGTGTGAACTAGTGTAGAAACTGTTTTGCTTATGCATTTCCCCTTGAAGTTGGTGGCGGAAGCTGCTGCTGGATACAACATTCTTCCTATCTAAACTAGCCTTCCATTCCTATTCCTTTTGTTTAGAAAGAAGAATGGGATTCAGGTGCAGATGTGCACACACAGAGCAACCCCCCCCCCAGCTGTTTAGCATTTGTGGATCTCTGTATTGGGGCAAAATTGCACCCACAAGGTTGTTGTGGCCCATCACTTTAAAATTTAATAATCTGTGGGAGAGCGAGAGAGATGAATCAGCATATAAAACTAATCTCATTTAATGTTGGAATACATTAATGTTGCAGTATTGGTACAGACTGGAAGCATGCAAGCGGCAGTTCTGTTTTGTGCTGTATGTGTAAAGTATACACGCAGCTCAACACTGACAAACCCTCTTTGATTTGTAATGCATATAAATAGCACAGTATTTTCAACTATATATATGTAAGAACTTAAAATTCAAGCAGCAGCCAATAACCTACATAATACCATTTTTGGCATATAATAGGTTTTAGGGAAACTTCAGTGTTAGAGAAACATTTTTCTTCATAGCATGTGTTTTGCGCATGGGAACTGCTCTCTGAGAATAAGTAGCAAGACATTAATTTTCTCTTCCAGTTCTTTTCTCATATTTTAGAAACACTATAATGCAAATTGCATAGAAAGCTTATAGGGTTGGAAGTCATTTTGGGGAGGTCTGCTAATATTTGTTGATTTCATTAATTACAGGGATCGGCACCACCTCCTTCCCCAACACCAAATAAAGAAATGAAGAACAAAGCGGTTCTTTGCAAGCCTCTGACAATGACAAAAGCCACATACTGTAAACCCCACATGCAAACAAAATCTTGTCAGACAGGTAATTGTCGAATGGAAGACACAATTCTTATATTGTTATTGGTAACAAATTAATAATTTTGGTCATTCCTGGTACCTAACAATGTATTGCCTTTCATTTTAGATGATGATTGGGAAAAAGAATACGTCCCTGTACCTGTTCCAGTACCTGTATATGTACCAGTCCCAATGCACATGTATAGTCAAAATGTTCCCGTTGCTACAACTGTTCCTGTTCCAGTAAGAGAGATTTCAGTATTAGTTTTTCATTTACTTTATCTGCTTAAGACATAGCTTAGTATTAATGCATGCTCTCATGTATGGTGGCATTCAGAATGAGCCTCAGAAGTCTGAAAAACTTGCATGTCCTTCCCGCCCCCCTTTTTCTTCTCCTTGTGCTTGGCTCATAAACTGAAGGCTCCCTGGTTTTCTTTACAATCTGTTTTGATGTCCAAATCTGGCATTTTTACAAATTGTGACCAGTTTGTTTCCTGCAGACCAGAACTCTGAATTCCAATCATGAGATAGGATCCCAGCTTCTGGGCAAGAAACAAACCACAGTTTATTAAATTGCTTGATTTAAACATCACCACAAACTATGGTTGTTTCTAAACTAAGAAATCTTTAATCTCGTTGTGAGAGGAGACGAGGAACCAAATGAGCCAGGCTTGTTCTCATCGCTGTCTCTGGTTTAATTACATCTGAACTCATCTAATACTGTGTAAAGCTGAGCTGCAATGCTCTTATTTGTTGCTATTCATGTTGTTACGAATAGCTACAAAGTATGACTTGTAGTCTATTAAGTTATGAATAGAGTTATGTTGTTAGAATGACTTGTAGTCCAGCTTGCCCTGCTGCCTAGTGAAAGAGCACTTCTGCCCTTTTTGTTGGGGGTTTCTGCTGACCCCTTTTTGCCACGGCAGCTCCCCATGCCCCATCCTGTGCTGTTCCTGAGGTCCCCTGCTGAAGACAGGTTTTCAGCAGAGGGTTGTAGTGTAGGGGACCACAGCAGGAAGGGAGAGCAGGAAAGCCGTGCTGTGGTTAGTTCCAGTGTGCAAGCCTACAGAAATTCAAGATAAAGGACAAGATACCTCTCTAAATTTATATAAGTGCTAAAAGTGGAAGAAAAAGCTAGGCTTGGCAGCACTGTGTTGTCTGTTATGTCTCTTCTATCCATTAGAACGTTGTATAAATTGACTTTTTCTTTCTCTCTTGGACTGATGAAGCCTGTTGCTGGGCTTCAGCCATTCATCCTCTTAAGGGGCTTTTTCTGGGCAAGAACCTGTTTCAGATGGTGCCATAATGCTGTCTTGTGTGTGCGCATACAAACCGTCAGCTGGATGCAGTTGTGTATTAAGTGCCGTAAACAAAGGGAAGAAGGAAATTTATAGGATGCCTGAAGAGATTTGTGGAAAAGGAACTTTTTAAATGCAAAGCCTAGGCACCAGTTCCTCTCTCCAATTCATTTGCTAAAATGATTTCTTGTGACATCCCTATAAATGGGAGCAACAACAGCCTATTTTTAGAGACAAAATTGAGGTCCCAAACAGTGCGATGATGTGTTGAAGGTAGATGCAAATACATTTGGAACTTTTAAAAATGTGGTTATGCATAAGTAAATGTTTCTGTATCGTTTCATGATTTTAAAAATTGCAAATCAACATTTAGTCCCTCCTGTGCACACATTTTAATGGCAACAACTTGTTATTAGGGGTGTGCACGTCGGGTTTCCAATTTGGGGGAAATGCCCAAATCGGACCCGATCCGTAAAGATTTGGGTTTCCCAAATCAGGGCAGCATGCTGGCCCCAATTTGGAAACCCCAAATAAAGCTTTCCGAAGAGATTCAGATCACTTTGGGAAGCTTTGGGGCCTTTTTAAAGGGCTCCCTCCCACCACCCCACTTATCTGGGCCTTCCCAGCGGTGGCAGAGGCGGCGGTTGCAGTCTTCCCTGCCACACAGCTGGCTGCGGAGGCGGCGGCTCCGGCCTTTCCCTCCACCCAGCTGGCCGCTACAGCGGTGTGGGCGGTGGAGGTGTCAGCTCCGGCCTTCCCCACCGCCCAGCTGGCCGTGGAGGCGGCTGCTGCGGCCTTCCACGGACAGGTAAGTGTGGTGGGGGTGGGATGGGGGGGCTGGGAGACAGCTTCCCCTCCTCACTTCGGTATGCTCTAAATCTTTATGGAGCGTACCAAAGTGATTCAAATACCCAAATCCGAAGTGGCTTGCTGCTTTCGGGTTATTACAAATCATTTTCCGAAGCAGGAAACCCAAATTTTTTGGAGTGCACACCCCTACTTGTCATTGCTTTTTGCTTGTTTCTCATTTTACAAAAGATGGCAGTAGGTAGAACTGCTTGGCATTAATTATGGACTTGTCATTAGCAATAGTAATAATTTAATAATGCCTATATTAGGTACCAGTTCCAGTTTTTCTGCCCACTACACTGGATAGCAATGAAAAGATACTTGAAGCAATAGAAGATCTAAAGAATAAAATCCCTTCCAGTCCTGAGGAAACTAAAGATCCACCAGCTGCTACAGCAGAACAGATGCCTGCAAAGAATGAAGCAGCAGAACCTGTAGAGCTGAAAAGTATGTCTTAATAGATGTTTTTTCAAAAGTTCAGTGGTCAATTAGCCGCTCTTGTCCATGTGGCTAATCCTTAGTATTTGACAGCAGCCCCCAAAGTTACGGGATGTGACTTTTTCTTATGTTTAAATGTACTTTTCTAATAATAACATTAATGATAATAATTGATGTTTATACCGCCCTTCAGGACAATTTAACACTCACTCAGAGGGGTTTACAAAGTATGTTATTATTATCCACACAACAATCACCTTGTGAGGTGGGTGGGGCTGAGAGAGCTCTGAGAGAACTGTGACTGACCCAAGGTCCCCCAGCTGGCTCCAAGCCGAGGAGCGGGGAATCAAACCCAACTCTCCGGATTAGAGTCCTGCCACTCTTAACCATTCCCCCAGACTGGCTCTCTAGGGTTAAGTAACAGGCTGTGACTATAGTGTAACTGTCTTAGACTTTTTTTGCCATGTTCACATCCTCCTTTAGCCTCCCCATGATTTTGAACTAACTACACTTATGAGACTGTATTAATAAGATTGTGAAGGGAAATAAAATAAAACAACTTTCTTTGTTTAATTACAGGTGTAATAACTGAGGTAGAATTGCTTAACTCTGAGGCTGAAACGCAGAGCAGCTTGCCAGATATTCCAAGCAGCTTGCCAGATATTCCAAGCAGCTTGCCAGACATACCATATGAACCAGACCTTGATATTGAGGTTGATTTTCCCAGAGGTTTGTACGCTTTTAAAAAGGAAATGCCTAAATATTGATGTGGGGCAAACTTCTTTTAAAATGCCTGTTGTCATCCCCTCAGGAAAACTATATTGGAGTCTTAGGTTTAGATTTCTCTCGAACCCTTTCCAGTGGCCCAGAGCAGTTCTGCTTGCATGTTTTCATACACAGAGGGGATGACAGTATTGTCAAGTGACCAGAGGCCCATCTGGTTCAGCTTTTTCCAACAGTCAGCCAGTCAAATTATTCTTTGGAAACTCACAAGCAAGGGCATGCAGTTGATGGGTTGTCATAGTGTTTCCCAACTTTTTTTTTTTCTATGGAGGAACCTTAATTAATTTTTCTAATCGCAGAAACCATGAAACGTTTACAGGCCAGGAAAATGTCGATGGCAGGAAGCGTGATTTAATTACTGCTAAATTATTTAATTTACTTTTATTTTTATTTATGTCATTTATAGTCTGCCTTTCTCACTGAGACTCAAGGCGGATTACACAGTTCGAGATTAGTACAGTCATTTGTATGTTCGGTGCTCTGTAACAATATAATGAACACAACCACAATACAGCTAAATATAACCTTAATAACTGATATTTCAAGAGACATTTGAGATTTTTTGCAGTATTTCAAAATAATTTCAGCTATATGTTCTGTATTTTACATGAAGATGAATGAATAAAAACATGTCTGATGTCACCCTCAGCTTGAAATTTCCTGTCTGGCAAAGGATGCAGAGCTAACCACCATCCCAAAATCCCTGTCACAGAACTAGGGTTGCCAGGTCCCCTTACCCTCCTGGCAGGAGAGGAGGACCTGGCACTCACCTTCTGTTTCCTCTTTGTGCGCACAGAGCGCATGTGCACAGGGCAAGCACACTTCTGCGCTTTGCATGGGGCCCCAGTCAGCCCTGTGCAAAGCGTGGGAGCACTTCTGATGCAGCAGAATGACATTACTCCCTGGAGTGACACTGTCACACTGTCCCAAGAGCATGCCCTGGAAGTCTATTCCCCCACCTTTCCCCCCTGCCAGCCAGGTGAGTGGTGGCAGGGGCGGAGGGTAGGAGTGGGGGGTCCCCCTGCCCCCACTGGTGGAACAGCAACCCTACAAAGAACTTATTTGTACCAGAAGTTAAAAGAGTGGAAATATTAATGGGGTCCTCTTGAGAACAACATTTTTTACTAGAAGCCTATCAACTATACGAGAAATTTAAAAACAATAAGGAATTCAGGAAGAGAAAAGAGGGGCATTGCTGTAGGTCAGCTTCTCCCCCATCCCTTCTGATCGCTGTTTCATGGACAAATAACTCTGGTATTGTTGAAGGTGCAGGGGGGTTACCGCCAATTTTTAAAAAACTTTTCAGATTTTTCTGCATGCCTATGGGTTTCCTGAGTTTGCAGAATCCTAAAATGTAGTTGGGGTGGCCCCATTTTGCGGGATTTTTTATCCATGTTGGGTCACCAGTGGTGATGAGATGTAGCAGTGGGGGGAAAGTAAACTTCAAGTTAAGAGAATTAAAACAATTACAGAGAGTGCTGATTCCAGCTGTAGGTTGGCATAGGTAATATGTGTTGAGAGAGAGAGAGAGAGAGAGAGAGAGAGAGAGAGAGAGAGAGAGAGAGAGAGAGAGAAGAAGAAGAAACTAACAAGGGCCAAATTGGAATTAAGTAAAAAAAATTTCTGGTTGAAGTGAGGAATTCTAGAGATCTTTTGTAGGCCAAGGAAGCACAGCTTAAAATAGTTTTCTTTTTAATGACAACATGCCTTATGCCTCTAAATAGAATGTTAGCTTTATGCATTTTCTTCAATAAATGCCAGTGTTTATGGACAATAGGTTAATAAGTAATGGTTCAGTTATAAATGCCATGACAATTTTAGAACACTTGGTAGTTAAACGTTTCTTATGGAAATATACTTCTGTGCAGCAACAGAGGAACTTGATACCGAAAGTGAATTTTTGTTGCCGCCTGTCTTTGGAGAGGAATACGAGGAACAGCCAAGACCTCGAACTAAAAAGAAGGTATAGTTTATATGATTGCTGTGTCTTCTAAATAATTCAACATTGTATTGCAAATTGATCATTATTATATGGTTATGCCTCATTTATTATAATAGCCTGAAGTCCTGTTATGAGGAAAGGTGAAGCAGCTGCCTCAGATGTCAGATGATACAACTCACAGGGAAAAGTTCATGCTCTTCAAAAGCCGCACTGAAACAGCAGGAAGCCTTGTAGTAATGTGGTATGGTTCCTCTGCTGCACCCTTACATTTTAGTAGGGCTTGCAAGGGGAATTTCTAGGTGGATTCCAACACTATTAAACCTTGACGTGGATGGGGAGGGTAACTAGAAGCCCTAGAGTGATTTGTGGGCCCTTAGTACATGCTGTACAGTACCCGTATCCTGCATTCACATACGTGCACACAAAACTACATCTTGTGTTGTATGTTTATAGTCAATATGCATTGCCAGCACATAATGACAACTGTTAAATTATTCTATATGTATCCCACCTTCTCCCTAATAAGGACCAAAGCATGGGTATATCTCTCTCGTCTCTTTCATTTTATCCTTGCAACAACCCTGTGAGGTAGATTAGGCTGGCCCGTGATCACCCAGTAAGCTTCCATGGCAAAGTGAGGATTTGAACCTGGGTCTCCCAGATCCTAGTTCAATGTAGACAGCTACATAAGCTTTCTACTATGTTTCTTTTACAAAAAGTAGTTTTCTTGTTTCAAAGCAGAAGCTTTAGCTAGATTTCTAACGATTTGTGAAAAATTCTGACTATTTGTAAGATGATGATGATTATGGTGATGATGATGATGATGATGATAATGACAACAACAACAACTGCTCTTATATACCACTCTTCTAGACAGATTAGTGCCTCACCCAGAGTGGTGAACAAGTTAGTATTATTATTATCCCACAATATCAGAATACTTCAAAAATTGCGACAGACTTTCAGGCCCATTTCCAGTTTTAGCACTTAAATGTTCTTGCACATGAATATTCGGGTGGAAGTTTCATGGCAAAATTTTACAAATCTCCCACTGCCAGCAGCATTTGTGATTCTCCCAACACGGGCAAATTGTGCAACTCTCACTTTGTGTGGATTGTCTGAGAAGACTGGGGAGGCTTGGGGACAAAGTTACCTCAGTGGGAAAATCCATTTATTATTGGGTAAATCTGTGTCCAGGTACTTTCTTTGCTTAGAGAAAGGAAACAGTAAATGGTAATTAATTTTCCTTTGGGGATACCATGCATCAGACTGTTTGTGACAATGTACTACAAAGGACAAAGCAGTTGAACTACTAACTTTTGAGGTTTTGCAACAAAAAAATCACCTGTGATAGCAAATTACCCCAGAAATCCAGGATCAAGGCTATGCAAAGGCAAGGTAGATTTTCCTCCCCAGGCTCCGACATAAGTTCTGGATAATAGCCTATGATAGGATTTTGAGGAGAAATATGTGGTACACTTTCCCTGATTGCGGGTTCAGCTTGGATATTTTGCAGATTCTTGTGTCTTTTTATAACCTGCCCTGAAGAACTTGTAGGCCATGTAAATTTGGGGGGTTCCTTAGTGTATGGTGAGTTTGATCTGCCTTGCTGTGGGACTTGTACCCATTTAACTGGGTGTAAGTTATAAAGAAAACGTGGAATGTGGATGAATACATAAATAAAACTACTTACAAACATTGAAAGCCAATTTTAATTGAGGGGGGAAATGCTATTGCACTGATAGCACTATGTAAATAGTAATTGGGTTGGGTCTAATGATTTAATTTCACTAATAGCGATATATTTTTTCTGGCATGTGCGGCCATCTTCTGATGCTAGCAGATGAAGCCCTTAGCATTGGCAGAGGCTTGCTTGGACCAGAGGAAAGCACTGCTGTTAGTGAAACGGAGTCATAAAATTCAACCCATTGTATATTTTTACTACATATTTATGCTGGTGTTTTAGGTGCAGAGTGGTTTGTGAAAGAGATTGTAGTGTAAGGATTTAACCAGTTGCTTTCAGCTCATGAATTAAAAGTGTTACATTGGTCTTCAGATATCTGGTTGACAGCAGGTAGTTACAGTTTTACTAGGCATTTGTTCATCTGTAGTAGAGAGTAGAATTGCTGACTGTAAGTTCAATGTTAATAAGCAGTGATATTTACAGATCTGTTTTAATGGCAGGGAGCGAAGAGAAAAGCAGTGTCAGAATTCCACTCTCAGGATGATAGCTCTGAGAATTCAGAGTGCAGTTTTCCCTTCAAGTATGCGTATGGTGTAAATGCATGGAAACACTGGGTAAAAACTAGGAATCTAGATGAAGATCTGCCAGTATTAGATGAGCTGAAATCAAGTAAGTATTTCCTACTTAGCTATAAGTCTTAGGTCTAACAGACAGCCAGTGTGCTCCAGTAGAGTATGTGCTGAACTTGAACCTGGGTTTGATTTCTGACTCTGGGCTTACTGGGGTGGTTTTGGGAGAGATGCGCACAGCCTTGGCTTCTAATCAATAAAATTTGAGTTATGGCAAGTTACCCACAAAGCTTCATTATGACTGCAAAGTAGTTAATCTGAAAAGTGCTGTTGAAATTGGCAATTATGCTGAAAATCTCTCTCTACTACTTGCTTTGTATTTCTGTTGGATGCTGTACTATGTTTTTCTACATCATATAGTCTTCTGGAGGATGCTTATTTTATTACTGAAGTATTACATTACATGATGCTCTCTTTTTTTTTTCATTTCAGCAAAGGCAGTGAAATTAAAAGAAGATGTTGTATCACATTCTCCGACTGAGCTAAATTTTGGATTGGCACACTTTGTTAATGAAATCCGAAGACCAAACGGAGAAAACTATGCACCTGACAGCATCTATTATCTGTGTCTTGGGATTCAGGAGGTAAATCACTCCCCACCCCCTTAATGCATTGTCTGCAGGACAGAGATAAACTTTAATTTGCAGAGCATGGAATAGTCTTTTTGAAGTAATGTCTGATGTATGATAGGAAGCAGTGCTTTATTACACCAATGGTAAGATGCCCATCTAAAATGTATTAACAGAAGGCCTGATGGTGATAAGAATCTACGGAAATGGTAGGTCAGAGGGAAAAAAGCAGGTAGCTTTTGTTTGTTTCTGAGGCTGCACTTCCATCTGCTGAAGAGATGAAGAAATTGTAAAGCTGTGTAGTCCCTGGGGGAAAGAGAGGGGGGATTCCCTTCCTGTACGGCAGATAATCCCTGTCATAAAAGGATTGCAGATGCTTGCATTTTTGTGGCCCAGTGTGTTGAATAGTGTTGAACCTGGACCAAGCCAGTTCAAACTTCCATTCAGTCATAAGCTCCATTACTGACCTTAGGTCAGGCAGTATTTCTTTGCCTGACCTGCCTTGTAGAAGTGTTCCCCCATGTATGCCCTTTGCAAGAAAAGAGGAGAATATAATCAATAAAATGTGCACTGTGTACAGAGAAAGCATTCATTGTTATGGATTAATCTGGCAGCTCAGATTAACCCCTGGAACGGGGTTCAGCATTCCAAGAGTCACCATTTATTTAGAGCATCTATTCTTGAATTAGAACTCAGTGCTGTAGTTCTTTCTATGTGAACTCTCTTCAAACCTATATAATAATTTAGGAAATCGGTAGAATAGTGTGTTTGTGCACAAACCGTACACAAGTAGATATGCTCAGATTGTGGAACTAAAAATAGCCCTCTTCAAGTTACTGACTTCTGATTCAGTCTTTGTAACAAATACTAGCATATCTTTAACTTTCGAAGGAATATTTTATACATTAACAGACCTGAGAGATGCTGAACTGAAATAATTGTACTGCTTTTTGTGTTGCTGCTTTAAAAGTGAATGAAAGATTGCACGTCTCCTACAGTAGTTTCATTATCTTTGTTTGTTTTAACTGTACTGAACTGAGTGCCCCTCTCTCTCTATAGTATCTCAATGGAAGCAATAGAAAAGATAATATCTTTATGGATCCAAATTATCATGCATTTGAACAGGAATTAAATAAAGTACTCAGAAGCTGGCAGCCAAGCATACTTCCAGATGGTAACTTTTCTTGTCATAGTTGTTTCTGTCTGTTCTTTGATATTATGTAGCAGTTCAGAGATGAGCGCAATTTTAAAAAACTCATTTTTTTGTTTAAATTGTCTGCAGGAAAAGCCTAGCTTGGTTGTAAATTTAAATACCCCACGGATAACCCTCAATGTGTTAGGCTAAGGAGTTGGGACTATGGAACTTTCATGTCAGACACCTCTGAGACATGTGAATAATTTAGTTCCGTTTAGGAGATGATGACATAACCAACTTTTTAAAAAAAATCTGCATAGAAATCCAAATTCTAAATCTTTCATTTAGAATCCAGCAGATTTACTTGGACTTTTTATATTTAAACTCTTTCTTAATATTCTTCGCCTGTCAGGTTCGATATTTTCTAGGGTTGAAGAAGAATATCTCTGGAGGATAAAACAGCTAGGATCCCACTCTCCAGTTGCTCTTCTGAATACGCTTTTCTACTTTAACACCAAGTATTTTGGCTTGAAAACAGTGGAGCAGCACTTAAGACTTTCCTTTGGCACCATTTATAGACATTGGAAGAAAAATCCTCTAACAATGGAAAGCAAGGCTTGTCTTGGATATCAGGTTTCCTCTCTGTGTGGAACAGATAATGAAGGTACTTGTAACATTGTATCCTGTAGCAGCATCTTTATTTAGCCTACTTGGTTGGGTGTCCTTGGTTTAGAAGCTTTTAGACATTCGTATATTTGTTTATTTACCTCATTTATAGCCCACCTTTCTCACCAAGACTCCAGATGGATTACAGTTAGGGAGCTAATTTGCTCTTCTCAGGTAGCAGCAAAGTGGTGTTTACCTCACCTGAATCAGAGGCCAGCATTTAGTTTCGGCTCAAGTTCAAGGGAAGGCATGGACTTGTGCTATTTAGCTTTCATATGTCTCGTCCTCAGTAAGAAGGGCAAAAGGAGTCTTAGCTAAATCTTGCAAAACAAAAAAGAAATCAGGAACCAAGGTACATGTGACTGAATGATAGCCAGTACCTTGTCCCAGTAGGACATGGGCTTTGTTCATTCACCCAGGTCTGATGCTGTCATTGCTGTGCCTCTTGAAATATTTACGGTTTTCTTAATTCTCCTCCTGTGCTAGAAGATAAAATCGCCACCAGAAAGAGGAAGCATGAAGATGATGAGCCAATATTTGAACAAGTTGAAAATACCGCAGATCCCTCTAGATGTCCTGTGAAAATGTTTGAATGCTACTTATCTAAGAGGTATTTGTTTTCTTTCAGTTGATGCATTGTCTGTGTTGTAAAATCTGAAGATTTCTTAATTGTTTGCAGTATACATTAATAGAGATTTTAAAGCCCTCTCATAGGGAGGCAGACTGCTGCTTTCAGCAGACACTAACTGAGCCAACATTCATTCTTCCCGTACTTGCCCCATCGAAACTGCTGGTCGGTGGCTTCTCATAAAAAGACTTAACGCTTTAAAAACACACACTGTAGATTTTGTTTAATATAACTAATGGCCTTGTCGGGGTCCTGGCTCCCCCTGGTGCCAGCAGGCTCCTCTGCCGTGGCACTGGCAGGTCTCTGGCCATTACCTTCGGGGCCGGTCCCTGCTTCACACTGCCCAGACCGCCTGGTTGGTCTGGGTAAGGCCTTCCAGCCCCTGGTGGACTCCCCCTTGAGGCCTCAGATCAGGCATAGGGGTGCATGAGGGGAGAATCCCTCTCCTGAGTAGTTGCCCCTTTTCCTCACCTGGAGGACTGACCCTTACTTCAGGGGCAGAACCTCCACTCTCCTCTCTGGCCAGGAACTTCTGTCCACCTTATATCCCTCCCTCCTAAGTGATAGCCCTCCCCCCACCCCTAAAGCCCACCCCCAAAGCTAGCCCCATGGCCCGTGCCATGGGCAGCCAAACAGCTTGCCCTCATGGCCAATCCCAGGGCTTTACCCCAACTCTCCCTGCTTCCTGCAGCTTGGACCGCCTACCCTCAAGCCCTCCCAGCTCCTCCCCCCGCCCCCAGCCAGAAGGGGCCAATGCCCCTCGGGGGATGCCGAGCTTCTCTCGGTGGCGGCGAGGCTCGCGCCAACTTCCGGGTTGTTGGCGCCCTCCGCTTGGCTGCTTGGTGCGGCCGCGGCTCTGGCGCGCTGGCCTTTGGGACGGCTGGCACTCTTGCCCGGCTGTTCCCGCTCCTCCGGCGTTGCGCCCGGCTGCCCTCCGGTCGGGCCCCTCTGCGGGGTGAGTGCCTTGGGCTTGTAGGGGTGGGGGTCGCCAGTCCAAGCCGCAACCCCGGCTCCGGACAGGCCTGTATCCTACTGTTCCACGAAGCAATGTTTGAAACCTGCCTCCAGTGTTTGAAACCTGACCCTTCCCTCTCAAGAAGGAGGGGCTGCGGCTCAGTGGTAGAGCATCTGCTTTGCCGGCCGGAGGTCCTCAGTTCAATTTCTGGCGTTTTCAGTTAAAAGAACTAGGTAGCAGGTGATGTGGAAGACCTCTGCCTGAGATCCTGGAGAGCCTCTGCCAGTCTGAATCGACAGTACTGGCCTTGATGGACCAATGGTCTAAAAAGCCAACAGGGGGAGCACTTGGCATATATTGGAAAGTTCAGGTCAGCGAAGGAACAAAACCCCCCACTAAAGCTGAATATTCTAGCTAAATTTTTTATATAGCTTTAAAAAACCCAACACCATTCAAGTCCTTGCTCTTAAATTGCATTGGTGAGACCATTAGGTGATATTAGATGGTATTAATGAGTTCATTAATGCTCTTTCATTTTAATGCATTTCCGAGAAATGTTTAAATCTGCAACCATATACTGCTACTATCTATGTAAGTATATATATCTAAATATTTATATGCTGCTTTTCTCCCAAGCAGCTCAAAGCAGTTTACATTTTAAAAACACCAATATGAATAAACAGCAAACACAAAAGAATTCATTTCACTCCAGGGCTGGTCCTAGATCCATTTCCTTAGCTCACCTCAAAGCCACTGTCTAAGGGTCGAGTGAGCCCTTTGGTTCCTTCTCTTTGGCTGGTGCCAAAAAGCTTGTTCCTCTGGCCTTATTTAGGCTTTTAATATGGAAGAGGAAGGGAGACAAATGCTCAGCCCTGTTCTTCCATGGCTGGGTGCCATGCTCCTGTAGTCTCCTGGCCTGCTTAAATATGTGCAAGTTCTTTATGTAAGGTAGTACTCTGCTAACCTCTTTCTTCTCCCTTCTAGCCCACCGAACCTCAGTCAGAGAACGGATGTGTTCTATTTGCAACCAGCCTGCCGTGATTCCTCAGATGACCCACTTTGGTACACCTCCGCCTCAGTGGACCGCAATACTTTGGAAAACATGCTTGTACGGGTTCTTTTAGTAAAAGATATTTATGAAAAAGACAATTATGAACTGGATGAAGACATGGATTAAACACTTCCCCAAACCATTTGTGCGGGGGAAACACACACACACACACACACACAAACACACACACAAAACAGCATTAGATAGTCAAGCTGCTAGACTTTTATTATGGAAAAAGAAACATTTCAAGTTTACTCTTTGTTTTAACACGTTTTGTAGCAGTGTACCCTCAGCTGGGGTATTACCATGTAAATAATCCGTGAGCGCGAAAGTGGCCATTATTCTACATAGTGGTTTTAGGATACTTAACAAACACATTCATTTTTTTTAATTATTATTTATTTGGTTAGGTATGTTTAACTTTTTACATTGCAAAATTTGAATGAGAATGTGCCATGTGTAATTGGGGGAGGGGGGGTCATAATAAGCAACGTCTCGTTTGCACAGCTTCCCTGTTGCAGAGCTTCCTTGAAAGAGGGTCTGGGCTTTTACTGGGTTCTGAAGCCAGGTAGTTGTGTATGGATAGCACTACTAAAGTTTAGAACTTGCTGTGTCTTTCAGAATTTTTTAAAGAAATTGTAAACTAATAGGTTTTTTACTCTTAGTTACTGAAGCCTTATGAGGTTATTTAGAGAGAGGGTTCCATCTTATGTACCAAAAATAGACGGAAGAGAATGCTGTTGATATTGATGTACTGTGATGTGGATCTATACTGGTGAAAACAACTTTTTTCGGTTGCCCTTATTAAAAGAGAACCTTAGTATCCTTTTCTTATTTGTTCCTCTCTGAATTGCCCTTACAAATACATTGGATAAGAGTGCCAGCTTGAAGACATGCAAGCCATTTAGTCATATGTGTATCTTTCTGAAAGCAATGTAACAACTTTCCATTATATTTTCACCTTATTAAGTGATGGCACCTTGCTCTCCTTAGCTAAAGAGACGATTGCCTATTGAAAAAGTGTTTTGTTTCGAAGTTTCCTTTACTGTCGGTCTTTGATTTGCTGTGCTTGTGTACATCTGAAAGATATGCACAGGCTTAGAGAACTTGCAGTGATATCTGTGCGAGGTGAGCATGCGCACAGATGAAATTGAAATTCACAGCAATTTCTTCTTTCCCTTTTCACTGTTCATGGGTACAGTCACCAGAAATGTTTGTTGTGCAGTCAGAAGTTATGAAGAAGCAAAGCTTTCTGTTTCACCATTCCTTCCTGTTGTGTACAAAGCATCCCATTCTTTCTTTACCTTTGCTTGGGATGCATGCATACACCATGTACATGGAAGAGGGATTTTGATCATTTTCACTTTCTGCGGCATCCTTCTTGTAATTTGTTCAGTCTTGCTTCAGGTGGTCCCCCAAGCTTTTCTTGCTGCATGAAAGAATACTTTGGAAAGGGGGACAGGGAGAGCTGGGGAAGCCCCAGCACAGGCACAACACTGTCTGTATGGTTCTTTAAAACCTGGCATTTGTGAGATACCCTTGCAAGTCCTCTTTCGAGCATGGCTTTTCACAGGTATGTAAGCAAGCAGTGGCAGTTTTGCTGCAAGCTCTTCCCTCCTTTTAACAGTCCTATGTCTTGCTAGTTGTGCTTCTGGTGCAGGAAAAAGGAGGGAAGGCATTCACCTATTTCAGATTTGAGGTGGTGAAGAGGAGCTTGGGAAGAGAGTGGAAGGCAGATTCTCTAATTTTCATCTCTTGAAAATGGCTAGAGCAGTGAACTGGTACAGAGAAAGAGCTAATCAAATGCAAAATTCTTCAAATTTGGACATGGCGCGTTCATCACCCTCACAGAAAGATGCCGTGATGCTCATGCGACTGTCAAGTATTGCCTTTTAAATGCTTGACAACACAAGATCTCCAACAATAGAATCATGTCCTTGAAAGAAGAGGTGCACTTTGAAAGCAGCTCTGGCTTGTGTACAAGCCTATGCTGAAAGGCCTCTCACTGGTTTTAGTAGGCTTGATTCTCCACTGGCTTTTTGCCTGAAGAATTTGGTTTCAAAACACAGTTCATCCTTTATAATGATCTTTACGTATTACTTAGCGTATAATCTTAACTGCAGTCAAATTGAAGAATAACTGCATTTCCCAAGCTGGTTCTTTTTTCTTTGAGCTTTCTAGCTTAAGACAGCCCAAGATCAGACAAGGACAGGTAATCGTTCCTTCATTTTGTTTTTTAATTCACTAGAATCTTACTTGATAAGCAAAAGGAGGTTTTTTTTAGTTCAAGAAAGCACAGAAGTGCATGTCTTACTTCTGCTATCAAGGATGGATGGCACTAGTGTACATGGTTTAAAATTCAATACATAGGCATAATTTTGAAAAGAGCATAATGAAGGAATATGTTGTTGCAGAGGAATTATACTTTGTTCAGTGAATATTCCTTATGTTAGACTATGAAAACTGTTCATAATTTGGAGCAATAATTTTTCAAAGTTCCTAAGAATATTCAGATCAAACATCATAAACAAATTCTTTAATTCAAAAAGAATAACTGAAACTCAGGGGCTCTTCCATCCTTTCCCACTATAGAAATTGAATGCATCTATAAATAGCTAGAGCAAATCACTTCTTATTAAATGAAGGGGCACCATTAATCCTTCTTTGACTTGTTTGTGTGTGGCTGAGATTTCAGTTTGAGGAATTCAGTTTGCAGCTGTTGTTCTCTAGTTGCAATTGGCTAAACAGTTGTGTTTCAGTTACTGTGCAACCGGTTGATGTGAGCCTATAGTACAGATACAACAAAATGCAATCTTCTATTTGCACAGTAATCCTGTCCCATATATATTCTGTGCTCTGCTGTCAGATGAATACAGGGGGACAATATTGACCATAAATACTAGCAAACCGATGTTTAAAGTGCAAAGGAAATATTGGACATGGCTACATCAATGAACAGATTTTCAAGTTTACAATCCACAGCAATATCTACATTTATACTTTTTTTTTTTTAAGAGCCACTCCCTGAGTCAATCACCGATGTTGGGCCAAAACTTTCCTTGTAAATGTTGTCATGATCTGGATCCTGCATCTAAGCTTCGGAGTGCGCTCAAAGACCACTCCAGTGTCCAATACGTTGCCCAGGTTATATGCATGTGTGCTTCAGAGGCCACCTATATGTGTTATGTTCATCTTAAACCAATTCAACAGTGTGTCAGTGTAGAAAGTTGTCATGTGTCTAAACCCATCCCATGTCATATTTTTCGTTTGGGGAATATTTTTTGGAAGTACTCCTATGACTTCAAAAAGCTGTGCTAGGAGAGCAGCACTGGTGCAGCCTTAACCCCTCCCCACAATTCTCCTAATCATGGTTTTTCACTTTCAGGGTTTGCTTTAGTGTTGCGTGTGCTAACCAGATCCTCTTGTGACCCAGGTTTGCAAACCCCCATTCAAACCCTGATCACAAGTGAAAGTCTAGTTAGTGTTAACCATGTTTAGTACTAATGCAAGCATAATACTGTTCCACAGTTACCGCAAACCATAGGGAGAGGGGGAAGGGAACATAGAAACCTGCGTCTCTTAACCATGGACCAAGAGACTGCAGTATTATGCCGTAAGGGCAATCAGGAAGATTTCTGCAGAGTTATTTTTCTGTATATAAATTGCTCTTGTAAATATAATAAGGGTTATCTCTCCCGCCCCTGTCATTAAAATTTGTGGTGTTCCGTTTTTATTAACTTGTTTAATTTTTTGAATAAAATTTATTTTGTTCCTCGTCAATGAAGGCTCAGCAAATTAATGCAGCAATAATTTACTTTTGTAAATCACCCCCATAACCTAAAAAAATCTTCATGCTGTAGATCTCAATAGTCTATTTTGGCCCAGTATTCATTTGAAATCAGGCATATTACAAATCTACTGAGTGCTGAGAGAGTATATAATCCCGAGCATCTGTGCTTTAAGGGCAAGAGTTCTTCCTCTTCTGCTGATTGTCCCGCCATAATCACACTCTTTAAGTTTTACAAATAAGCATTTACTAGTTACTAAGGCACATGAAACTGCCTTGTACTGGGTCTGACCATTGATCTTTCCTAGTCAACATTGTCTACTCAGGTGATGATTCTCTAGGGTCTCAGGTTAGAAGTCTCACATCACCTACTACTTTATTCTTTTAACTGGAGATGCAAAGCACACCTTCAAATGTTTTCTATTTCACATAACAGATGCTCTGCTGCTGAGGTGTGGCCTCAGCCCTGATGCTGACATTCAAGTGGCTGATTGTGTTGTGTGTGAAATATTTCCAGTTGGTTTCACTGTCATATTGCTACAACTTTCTGTGCTGTGGAAGAGCTCTTGTTTCTACACTTGCAGTGTCCTGGTAAAGGTGGTAGCATGGCCTTATGGACGCTGCACAGATGGAGCGTTATGAATACAGTTGGAGTGACCAAAATGCCACAGACCATGTGAGATCCAAACAACAATGAAACTAGTTCTGCAACACAAATCCTGAGGGGGCTTAGAATTTTTCTTCTTTGAATGGTAAGCAGCTGTTCCAAGGGAAAAAATCTTAATTCCACTGAGTTAGCTTCAGCCTTTTGGGTATAAATCTGATTCGCTTCCTGGACTAGTGTCTGCGATGTGTTGCTGGCAGGTGGGTATTCTTGGCCCATCATGACCACAGTGTCTTAAAAACTCATGCTTGGGCTGATCTGTCTTGGATTAAACTCCGATCTGCACAGTTCAATAAATCTACAGTGGTGGGCTGTGGAAATGTTTGCATCCTTTGCAAGTAACACCACGGTCATGTTCCTTCCCACTCACCCATTTTCTGCTCACAGAGCAGTTCAGAGGCCTTGAGTGAGGGCATGACCTGCATCCATGCATGGTTGTATATTGTGTTATAGCAGTCATTTGCAACTGGATTTGCATGAGTGAATGGCATGGCCCAGTTACAAATGCCTGCTGTAGCGCAATATTCAACAATGTGTAGATGCAGCCAAGGTACTAACATAGACTAACAATGGCTTTGGATAGAAGTATAGACTATATTATCAGTTCTTGAAAGCCATGCACATAAGTAAATGGCTTATGTTTAGAGTCTTAAGTGGTATTTATTCTAATTACAGAAGTATGTTTTAGATTAAAGGGATCTTGTTTTGCGGGGAGAGTATTTTTAAGGTTTTAATAATCTGTGATCTCTACCCCTATTGTTGAGTTTGACCACCTATTCTTTAATTCTGCTGGTTTGAATTGGCCGTTCAACTAATTGGGTTGGCTTGTTGCTGTTGATTGCTATACATTTTCTGATGTCGGTTGTATTTTCATTAATTGTATTGCTATAAACTGCTTTGACTGAAGATGGGTCAGAAAGAAAAAGGAAAAACTACTAGAATATCTACTATACATTATCACCACTACGCTTCTTGCATACCCGCTGTTTCAAATCCTGTACAATATATTCACCAGATTTATATCCTGTCTAATTTCTGACATGGAATTCAGGGCAGCATCCACGGGCTCCCCGGGACATCTAGCCTGGCACTGAAGAGACCCAGATCATCTTAGCTCAAAATGCTTGCTCGATCATTTGTTTTCCAACCATATCCTGGACACTGTGCTAGCCAGAGCCAGATTTACAACAAGCTAAGCAAACTAGAGTTTAGGGTGTCAGATTTGCCAGACCTCAAAAGTCTGCCAAGAAAACACTGTGATGTGACATCCCCCCATGGGTCAGTAGTGACTCGGTGCTTGCACCTTTACCTTTTTAAAGGCAATAAAATTAGTGAAAATTACCACATTTTGGTAAAGTTATGGGATCTCTCTAGGGCCTCAACTTGTCTTAATCGGACAAGCCCAGCCCTACCCTTCAGAAGAGTGTAGCAGTCTGTCTCGGGGTGCAGGGTTTGTGATACCATTAAAGACCAGCAGTGACAGTTGTATTATTTTTAGTGGCTCTTGGGGAGGGGGGCACCATTTAGACTGTCTTAGTCATCGGAATGAATTTGGCAGTCTCCAGCTATTCTCTGTAGTCAAATGGCTACCAGTTTTCAATTCAGTAAAAGAATTGCTTATACCAAATCCATCAGGAGTCAGTGAAGTAGATCTACCTGAATCCAGACAGGGAATATTTCAAGTGTCCTGCAAAAATGTATTTGTACCAGTTGGACTCTTCTTTGCTTTGAACAGCTGATTCAACAAGCAGAGGTTTTTTTTTAACAAACTTTACAAAGTTTGTGGCGTGCTGTGGGAGACAAGTCTTCTGTTCCAAAAATCCAAGCCCAGTGTCCACCCCCCCCACCCGCGCTTCCAGTATGAAATTGACTGCCAGTGGTCTTTCTTGGTCACGATATAAGGTTCCTTAAATGCACCACTGAAAATGCAATTACTTGCCTGATTAGCTGGTATGAATTAATTCAAAAACAGCTCAGGGCATAAAAAGAAACGGGCTAGATTTTGTCAGTCAGGGAGATTGGAGATTCTTATCAAGTGGTGCTGGCTAGACTCCCATTCCCGCCCCTCCATTCAACTGGAGCCAGGATGGTCCGACTCCTGAACACACAGCAGTGAGTGGTGACAGCAATTTGCTCCCCTGCATTTTTTTGTTTCTGTTCAATCCCTTGTCCTTTGAGCCAGTATAATAAAAATGCTGCAGTAAGCAGGGTCAAGTGGACTACTTCGGTGAGAACTGTGAAACTGGGACTATGGGCTGTGATTAGGGGCTCTAATGGGCGATGAATCCTTTTTAATCACATGATATGAACTAATGCCACCATTTTATTATAAAACAACAAAAGTGTTCAGCTACAGGAGGAACAGAATGGATGACTGCTGCATTTTTTAAAAAAGGTTTTGTTTAATGCAAGTGCAGTGTGGCTGGGCTTAGGCAATGCAGAGAAATGGAAACGGCTGCAGCTAATTAGAGGCTCCTAGCTCAGGGCTGCTTCTGCTGCTTCCTAGCGAGTTGGTAATTGTGACTCTTCACCACTGTTTGATTAGGAATTGTAGAGTCTGCTCTCCATTGGTGTGGACGTAAGATTGAAATCTGTATTGCATCATGGTCAAAAACCTGAGCTACAAATTCGGAGATTCTTAATTCAAATTTTGCCTTTCTCATGAATGGCCTTTTGGCAAGCTGTTTCCAGAGTTGCTATAGGGATTACAGTGAGGAAATAGATGTGAGGCTGTAATGATTCCAAGTAAATGTGTGCATGTATCTTTAAATGCTGGATGAAATAGGTGAAGAGTGGGGGTGAAGGAGATGGATGAGTGAGTGATATGATTGGTTGATGGCTGAGAGGGTGGGTGGAGTGAATGCTGTGGAGACTGACAGGGAGGGAGAGAAAGGTTTTGAGTCAGAAGAAAGCAGGCTAGGTGTGTGCTGCCTGAATATGTTGAAGTGTTTTATGAGAGAAATATAACCTGTGTGGAACCTGAACTGAGCATGTTTGTGAAAGAACACTCAGAGTGGGACCACAAGTGACGCCTGACACAGGTTGGACACTTGCCAGCTTCCCTCAAGTTTTGATGGGAAATGTAGGCAGCTTGGCGGAATGTTGGAGAAGTGACAGTTGGAAAGTCCATTGGACAGCAGTCAGAGAGCCAAGCTGCAAGACCACATTTCCCTTCAAAACTTGAGCGAAGCTGACTAGTGTCCAACCTGTGTCAGGCGTCACTTGTGGTCCCGCTCTCAGTCAGGAAAGAGAGGCCAGCTGTGTGCTGCCTGAGCAGGTTTCATATTTCTGTGAATAAGAGAGAGGCTATCTGTGTGCTGCCTGAGGAGTTTTCTGTGAGAGAACTATTGAGTCTAGTGAAGGAGGCTAACTGTGTGTGAAGCCTTAGAAGGGATCTGTGTGAATGAGTTTATAGAAAGTAACTTTAAGAACTAAGAGCTACTTTTATGAAACCAATACGCTTCTTGAAAAATAAACATTTATTTTGTTTTGTTATATCCCAGTGTAGCTGTCATTGCTATATCCCATTCATATCCTCAGGGCCACATAGAACCACGAAGGAGCCTGACGCTTAAACACATTACCAAAGGGAAAACTTAAGTAAAAATGTATTGTCGAAGTAAAAATATTGGAATTTAATATTCCTAGTGGCAGCTAACTACCCAGAGAGTGTGAAGGGAAAGATTAAAACAAAATCCACCCTAAAGAAAGTGAAGATCATAACAGAGGCACTCTGTTCAAAACCCAGCATGGTGTAGAGTAGGGGGTGTCCAAATGTTACCCGTGGGTACCATGGCACCCAGTGACACCTTTCCTGGCGCCTGCCAAGTGTTTTCAGAAAATGGGTGGGGCTTTTGCCTAGCAGGGCTTCTCATTGGCCATTGGAGATCTGATTACACACATTTAAAAAAAAAATTCAGCAACAGTTGCCTCCACAGCACAAGGATCTTCACTGCATTGCTGTGTTTGTATGCAAGGAAATATTTTTAAACAATGTCTTTATTTTTAAAGGCATCCATTAAACAGCTTCTGTCTGTGATAATGAATTACAGTTAGTTATGCATAATGTCACTTGCTGATATTTTGTAGTTAGCTCCGCCTCCTGAAGCAACCATTTTGCGGTTGCAGCCACCAGCCCATGTTAGATCTCCAGAAGAGCCCACAGGAACAGAAAGGTTGAGGCCCCCTGGGTTAGAGTGTTGGACTAGGATCTGGGAGGTCCATGTTAAAATCCCCATTCATCCATGAAAGCTTGCTAGGTGAACTTGGGCCTGTCAATCTCAGCCTAACCTCCTTCACAGGGTTATTTCTGAGGATATATGAAACAGGAAAGAATGATATAAGCCACTTGGACCCCAGTAGGGAAAAAGGCAGGGTATAAATATAAATAACTGCTAAATATTGACATCAACGTTTGTGTCATCAAAGGTATGGATTTGTAACTATGTGTGGTACCATGATGCACATTTTGTTGCATTGCTTGTGTGTTCAGAGTGTTTAATATATTTGCTGACAGGGCAGTAGGCAAAGATGCTCAAGTTGCAATTTGTGCTCTTGACTTGACATGTTTCTTTTATCCTGACCCACGACAGTTCTAAATGCACATTCCTCTCTTCTTGTGTATGCCTTTGAGGGGGTTTGCATACATGAACTGGCCATTGCAAACACAGCCCTGCTTGTTGAATTCGCTTGGGTGGGGTGGGGGGCGTGAAAGGAATGGAAGCAATTAACAAGTTCAGCAGAGAGCAGTTACTGTGTGACAAAACATCAAGTTACGAGATGACAAGAGTGTGTGTGGATCAACCTGATGAGAGAAGGAATTATAGAACTGGATCCATCCTAAAATTTCTGTGGCCAAAAAAACTTCTGTCCCCTTTTCCTACTACAATCCAAAATGCTGCTTCTTGGGGACAGAGGAACCCCCAGGAATAGTTGGAAAGGGAGTCAGCCATCCATCACAGAAGAGGGGAAATCATCCAATCTTCCACAGAACATTTAGGCAGGACCCAAGCCACAGCGAACGTATCATTTTTGGCACAACTGTTGTTTCAAATGGAGCGAACTATTCTATGCCTCAGATCTTTTCCATTTAAAAAGGACTTTGTGTTCATCTTGATCACATGATTCCACAATGAACTGCATGAGTTAAGTGTGCCATGGCAAATAATGTTCCAAGCCAAACTGAGTTGCAACAGATGCAAAAGGAATAGCGGCCATGAGGTGTGTGGTGAAGCTAAATTTAGAACAGAAGGCGGTGAGGAAATTCTAAAGTGGTTTAGTAGTAATTCTGATACTGTTTGTATAAAAATAATGAAAAAACCCACAAGGTGTAAGAAAAGGAATAGAAGAATGGTAAAGTTTTGTTTGCTATGGTTTTAATTTGGAAAAATCAAAGTTATAGTAATACTGGTATATATTATATCTTGGAACCGTTACACCATAGTGTTCAAACACTGGCATACAGAGAACCATGCAAAGGATTCCCCATTTCCAAAACTGCACTGGGTTTTTATCAAACTTGGCAAACTTATTTTGACATCTTGTTGAGGGAATATCTGTCTCGTCCTTCTGTAAACAAATGTGTTCATGACTGAACTGAAGAATAAAATAGATAAAATTCATAAGAATTTAAAAAGTGCATAACAGGAAGAGATGAATAAATCCAGGAAAGATTCGAAACATTTATTATCCTGCCTCTTGACCAAAGACTTCTGAGAGTGGTTATGGGAGAATCTATGATTCAAGTTAAAAACACAAAGGAGGGAGGTCTCTTGGATATGAATGGAAATATTTTTTGTATAATAATAAATGAAAAATTCCTCGTATAACGATATATGTGAATTTTGCTTCAGTGCATTTAATTTCATCTACAGGATATTTCTGAACACTTTGTAGTGTATCTGGCCTCCTTGCAGTCCCTGGGGGATTGCTCAAGTTAAAAACAAACAAACAGAACATACCCAATCCTCTTGAGTATCAAGATATTCTCAGAGCTGGCGCTATTACCAAAGATTGAGGAAGGGCAAGAAGTTGGGAAGGAAACTCATTGAAATCTCCCTCCCTGCTTTTGCTGTAGTTGTTGCAATATACCACCACCCACTGGGCAGATCTCCCGGGGGATTAGGGTAGACAATCTACTGGGGACCTAGGTCACCCTAAAGGCCAAGGAACTGAGAAAGGTGATAGTGAGGAATTTATTTATTTAATAGTCTGCCTTTCTCACAGAGAGCCAAGGTGGATTACACAGTGCTAATCAATAAGATCAACAGCTAGGACATGTAGTGAACAAATACAATAGGTATGGGTTGTAGAAATTTGAACACAGCATAAAGCTGAATACAGAGATGAAACCTCTCTGAAACAAACAGTAAAGATTAATATGACATCTCTAACAACGTGGAAACTGGGAGCATATCTATATCAATAGATAGTACCCAGTGGAAGAGTCTGCAATCCCTGTCCCTTTACCAAGGCATGTGTTTATATACAGCTCTTATAGGCTGATTAGTGCCCCACTCAGAATTATGAACAAGTCGATGCTATTATTATCCTCACAATACAGCTGGGGCTGAGAAGAGTGGCTCATGGCAGTAGTGGGATTCAAACCAGTAGAGTGCTGATTTGCAGCCAAACCACTTAACTACAGCAGCTCTCTGACAACACAGCCCTATTACCTGAGTGAAAAAGCCCTCCTAAACAATTCAGTTTTGCATAATTTGCAGAAGTGGGAGCTTTCCTGACTTCCTCAGGCAGCCTCTTCCATAGAGAAAGGACATGTATGGGCAGCTGTAGATTTTTCTCATTTGCAGGGTGGTATCTGCAGAAGGCCCTATTCAGATGAGTGAAGTGGGGCCATCGTCACACGGCCATAAATTTAGCGCCAAACTAGTGCCATCTCCTGCTGAATGCTCACCTTATTCCGGCTCTCTTGCGATTTCGCCATTCTCCCCAATTCACGCTTTGTGACTCTTTATGTCGTCTTTATCCACTTCCATGTGAATGCCCTGGATCGACTATGAACGCTTTGCAACACCAAAACGCTCACTCTCCCCGATCATCTGTCTCACCTAACTCTGATTCTCCTGCCCTACACTCCCACAAGCCCCAGCGTGACCCGCAATTAAGCCTCAAAGTAATTTTTTTTTTAAAGTCAGCCTTATAGCGCTATAGCGCTATTCTGCCGTGGGCGGGAAACCTCTGCTACCTATCACGGTTGGCTTTTGGGTTGGCCCAGCACAACATTGTATAATAGAAGAGTGATATAACACAAATATGTGGGAAAATTTTTTTTTAAGGGGGGTGGGATTTTTAGGGCCCCGTTTCCGGAGGCACTTTGGCTGACCATCGAATTGCGCTTTTCCCTTTTAATGTGACTGACTGGAAGCGCAAGCAGTCGTCAAAAGATGGGAGAATCTGTTCTAATAACATTAACAGAAGAAACGATTTCTAGTGCAAAACTGACGAAATAAGGGCCCATGTGACGACGGCCTGGCTGTGGCAGAGCATAGGGGGCGAGAGGCGGTCCCATAGATATGCTGGGCCAAGGCCATGAAAAGCTTTATCTGTGGTAGTCAAAACTTTGAATTGAGCCTTGTAACTGATAGGTAGCCAGTGGAGTGATTACAGAATGGGAGTAATATGCATGGTCTGCTAGCTCCTGATAGCAAATGAGCTTGGTGTTTTCCACCAACTCCAGTCTCCGAGTTGACTTTGAGGGGAGACCTACGTAGAGTGCAGTACCGCAGTCTGGTCTCCCTGTTGCTGTGGTTTGAAACCAGGTGGCCAGATTGGCTGTGCCCAGGGTAGGGGGCTGTAAGTTGTTGTTTTCCCCCCCCCAGGGCCGTTTTCACAGGGCCACGCGCCCAGAAGATTGCACGAAACTCACAGCATAAAAGCGTCTTTCTAGTGCAATTTCCGGGCACAATCCCGTTTAATGGCCTTTTTCTGACTTCATTGGGCCATTAAAGGGAATCGTGCCAGGGGATCGTGCTAGGAAGACGCTTCATGCTGTGAGTTTGCGCGATCTCCTGGAGCGCATGTGAAAACAGCACTTCTGGGTTGAGAGAAGGCCTTCTTTGTATCTGCATTTACTTGCTTCAGTAGCAGCAGTGCTGGATCCAGTATTTATGGCTTTGAAGCAGAAAACAAAAACAGAACAAAAATAGCATTTCATCTCAATAAGAAAGGAAGGTCCTGAAATAATGGAGTCATTGTCAGTTATAGTAGACCACATATGGCAGGATGGACTATCTTGACTTTTTATCCCACCCTTCTTCAAAGGAGCTCTATGTGGATCTATTTCCTCTGCTCTATTTCCTCCTTTCCTCTGTTCTATCCCGCAACAACCCTGTGAGGTGAGCTAGACTGGGAGAGGGCCTGAAGAAAGGGACAGCGCAGTGTAATGGTCAGAGTGTCTGGGACAGTATCACACCACCAGTTCGTATGAGGGCAGGGTACTCCATACCCTGAGGAGGTTTCAGAGAAAGAGAGAGAGAGAGAGAGAGAGAGAGAGAGAGAGAGAGAGAGAGGAATCACTGCTAGTAGGTTTGTCCTCCAATTGTCAAATGAGTGCACAAAGCACACAAGCACACACATCCTGCTTTGATTCACTTCTCAAAATGGCCATGGATGTGATAGCTCAAGAGTAAAAAAGTATTTAATGCTTTGGCTCCAAGAAGTTTTTGCCAATGATGGAGCTGCATTAAAATGTCCATCACCGTCAATCAGCATGGTGCCAGGGCTAGGCTGTCATTAGTATGTATATTCTAGCTATTGGACAGCAAAAGCAACAAGAACTATTTGAAACTTTTTTTTTGCAGGTCATGCTACTGCAGACAAAGAGCCTGTCTGGAAATGACTGTGGACTTTTTGGCCATCTACACAAAGCAGTAGCACCTAAACTGGCTTTCAGAGACTTGCCTGTTTGTCTTACAGTGCCCACTGAAAATCAATAAAATTTCTGGGTCTTCAAAACTTCAAATCAAGGCAACTACCTATTAAGGAACCAAAATGTGAAAGAAGGTATCTATTGAGGCTCATTTTGTCCACAAAATTAAGCCTCAGTAAGAACTATTTTTGTTGCTATGTCGCCATTTGCTAGAGGTACCTGGATATTAAAAATCCACTTCCCATTTTGACTAGATTTTCAATACAATTTTAGCCAACTGGCCATGGCAAGTCAGTTTATTTCTGTGCACATTTGTTAGAGGCTAATAAACTAACAGTTGTAGGAGTCTGCATATTTGTAGCCTTCAATCAGCAGAAAATAAATACGGGTATTCTCTCTTGAAGGTGCAGGGAAAGTGATTGATTATCCACTATAGGAGTTTGTTGGGGAAGTGGAAAAAAATAACCATGCAGCAGGTGAAGTGGTAACTCTTTATAGCTTTGTATCTTCATTATATAGAAAAGCGTTTGAAACCTGAACCTATAAACATGATACAGGGAGAATGATTCACATATTATGGAGTACACAGGTTTGGTCTGGGGTTCCCACCCTGTATCATACATAAATAGTGGGATCTCCTAAATTGCTATGCATGTGATTCCTGATTCTGATCAGAAGAGTAGAACGTATGGAGAGGGGACTTTAGCCAGCAACCCACCCAGTGTCATTTTTCCAAACAGTCCCAGAGGTATATTTGGCCTACCAGGGAAACCTGTGTGTTCCCTTGGATATAGTGCACCCCAAGACCATTGCAGATCAGGAAAATGGTGTCAAGTAGAAGGTGGAAGCCCCTTCTAAAACTGCACCAACATCCTGATCTGAATTGGGCACCATACACATAGGCTTTGCGGAGAGCATGCAACTCATGCTGGACTGTGATTCTAGCACAGGATAGAGGCCCCAGAATCAAGTTGTATATTCTGTAATGTATGAATTACACTTTTGAAATCTTTCTGAAGAGGAATTCTGGAGGTGGGGGGTAGCAGCAAAAAGTCTACTTCTGGAATGTCTGCTATGGCACATTTTTTGTGTATTTTTAAAGATATAGGCATACATTTTCCCCTCAAGTGTTGTTCTACCACCTATACACATTCTATGCCTGCCCTCATGGTAGATATAGGACATTTTGCCAAGGCATACACTAACTGAGCATGTAGTAATCTCATATGCAGATAAGCTCTTAGAAGCCAGTGTAAACCAGAAGAAATCATGGCACTTCATAATTTCTTAATGGTGACCCCTGCTGCAATTACATTTATAATTCAAATGCATGACTGTTTTGAGACATAAGAGCATGAAGAATTGACAAAGAAAGCCCATTCTGCCTTGGAAGGGGAGAAAGGGATTAAAGCTTATTCCTAATGGCTAATATGGTCATTGAGTGTTGCATGAGTGAGAAATATGTAGCTTGTTTTAAGCTGCTGTGGTAGCCAAGTAACACAGACTGTGAAAACAGTCAGTTAACACACAATTTTTTCCAGTTGAATTGGCTTGTCCTTTCCCACAACTTCTCACAGCTATGACTTTCCCAAGATGATCTCTAGTTGAGACCCAGTTTATTTAAGTTAGCCCGTCCTGGCTGCTTGCGTCTGCAGTTTGTGCAACGTGCAATCCACTCCCTCTTCAAAAAAAAAAGCCATAGGAAAAATAAATACAGCTGGTTTTGAGGTATCCAGCAACTCAACCATATTCACTGTAATCTTTACACAATACACCAGTGCATTATTTTTATTTTAATACTATTTGATCGTGTCAGACTAGGGCCCATGAGCCATGAGCCATGGAGAGCCAGTTTGGTGTAGTGGTTAAGAGCACGGGACTCTAATCTGGAGAGCCGGGTTTGATTCCCCGCTCCTCCACTTGAAGCCAGCTGGGTGACCTTGGGCAAGTCACGGCTCTCTGGAGCTCTCTCAGCCCCACCCACCTCACAGGGTGATTGTTGTGGGGTAATAATAACATACTTTGTAAACCGCTCTGAGTGGGCATTAAGTTGTCCTGAAGGGCGGTATATAAATCGAATGTTATTATTATTATTATTGTCATGGTATAGTGAGAAGCCTTCCAAGTTATTTGGAGCGGGTGTGTTTTGTTATTTAGGAAAATCTCAAATCACAATCGGTGAAATGCCTTTTATGATGACCAACCAAAACAACACAAGTTGTTCAAGCTTTTAAAGCTTTCCAGACCCTTTTTTGAAAAGGCTCCTTTGTAGGAAACACATATTAAATATGATAACATTAATCTTTATATATTTATATCTTGATGTCAATGGTAGTCCTTTCTTGTGAAAAGAATATGTTCTATAAAATGGTGCTGATTTCTTTAAAGAAAAGCCTCCAGTGTAACTTACGGTCACTAAATATGATAGTATATATTATATTTAAATTTAGAAATTTAAATTAGACAAAATACACTCATTCTTCTTCTGATATTAAGCAGTGTAAAGCAGAAACTCCTGGCTTCACTGGAGTGGAAATTAATCTTTTCCTAATCCCTTTTTGTTTATTTCTGTAGGAGAAAACGTCTTTAAGAGAGTTTGTTATTTCAGTTGTTCTAAGATTTGCCTTTGTAAATCTGAAATGCTCAGACTTGTGATACTTTAATCTGGAACAGATCTGCCCACTTCTGGCTGAACTAACATCATAGCGTTACTCAAGGCTATCTTGTGCCTATATTTTATGGGGGAACAAGACCATGCAACATGGTTGTAGAGTAGCACCTGATGGTTTTGTACCATTCATAGTCTCATGGGATGTGGATCAGGGCCTGTTCTGTGTTACAGCCGCATCCCCTGTAGGAGGACAGCAGCAATTTACTCCAAATGTGCACAAAGATGAATTAGGCTACTGTACAGTTTGTACAACACCCTTGCCATGGGACAGCAGGCTTCTGTAAGAATGCAGGCAGAGCCCTGGCATGTGGGCAGAGACCGTTTGTGTGGTGGAGCAGTTATTGCACTGTGGTAAAGCTCATGCTTTGCAGGCAGGAGGCCCTGAGTTCAATTTGCATTGGCTCCAGCTCAAGGATCAGAAAGAATGTGAAAGGCCTCTGCCTGAGATGCTGCCGTTGCTATTGCCAGAGTAGACAATGTTGGGCTTAATAGACCAATGGTCTGACTCAGTTTTAAGGTACTTTAGCATGTGAACATGTAAGATGCGCCTGAAAAATAGGTGTAGGTACCCTCAGAACTGCATACCTAGTCCAACAGGCTCCTTTCATATTTATGGTGTTTCTGTATCCTGCCCTCCCTTGATGTCCTCCAGCTCTGGAAGCATTTACTGTAATATGTTGCTTCTGGAAGAGAAGTACAAATTCTCCATCTGGAGAACACATAGGGAATGGTAACTGCAAAGGTTCTTAGGCACACATATATCTGTCATGTCACTGGGTAACTCCTATTGAGAGCTGCCGTAGCATAGTGGTTAAGTGGTTGGGTAAGCCACTCCTCTCAGCTGTATTGTGGGGAGAATAATAACTCTGCCTTTGTTCACTGCTCTGAATGTGGCACTAATCTGTCCAGAAGACCAGAGTACAAATGAACTGCTGCTGTTATTCTTTTCAGTGGAATTGAAAAGCGCTGTGTTTTGAGATGACATGGAATCTCTGTCTGACGTTGGTTGATCTGTGATTGGCTGGTTGATCTGTGCAAGCCATCCTGTCATTCAGTACTTATTGTGAACATCCATTTCATAAACAAGCAAACATAGTTGTTACAAACATGCTTACAAACATGCATTTGTGAATTTGCCCTCACATTGAAACAATTCAAGAGTAGGACTATGAATTGTTACCCAAATTGCTATACACATGGAGGCCCTGTGACAAGCAAAGGCATCCCCTTACAGGGCCAGAACAAACGTGTATTGCAAGGTATTTAAAACAATATTTTGGGATTTTAACCTGTATATACCAAGATCCAGATCCAACCCAGCACTGAGGGTGGAATAAGTGCTCTTAAAATGAACAGGGTTTTTATTGAGATAACATAAGCCAAATTAAACAACAGTTACAAGAAATGAGAGCGAGATTGCAAAGCAGCAAACCAAAAACCTTTCCCCAACAGTTACCCATCTGTTAGGAAAAACACTGGAAGCAGGGGCAGCAAGTGAAAGCATATGGCCTGTCCTACAGAGTGTGGAAATCCTGTAGAATCCAGATGTGAAGAGCCAAAGAGTGAAGTGTAGAGACAGAGACCAGCTCATGTCTCCAAGGAACCTGTGTCACACAGGGGCAGTAGCTGGAAAAACTGCTACAAAGTTGTGAAGATTTGGGGGCTATATCTATAGCACAGATATACAGTACTGTATATAGTACAGACACCCAAATTTCAAGTGGCGAGGAGGCTGATATCGAAGGAGGGAGTTTGCTTGGTTTGCATAAAAGTAAAAAAATGTTTCCCGGAGGAGGCTTGGAGAAACACAGCCCTAAGCTTGGGTGAATAACAAGATTAACGACAGGGCAGAAATCTTCCTGTATAGTCATTAAGATAAGAGGAGGAGCTAGCTGGGGTCAGTCCATTGCTCATTGTCTTGAAGACCTGGGTCATTCATTCCAGTCAAGTTACTCTGGGATAAGGCTCCAAAGTCCTTGAGGAGAATGGCACTCCAGTTTATTCAGCTTGAGGTGGGCTTTAGGGAGGAGTGAGTCCGCATTTCATTGCTGCTTAACACCTCATTCTTGGCAGGGCTCCAGATGCTTACCAAACTGCTACTCTTAGCTTAACTTTAGCAGGATGCGGACTCCATTTTCTATCCCTAAGCTCATGTTAGAACCAAAGTGGGGGCCCAAAACGGGGGTCCCCTTAAGGCAAGGGTCTGGGGGCTATAGTACTCCTTTTTAACAGAAGAGTTACGTGCTGCTTCCCATATGTTGTAATACCTTCAAAATAGGCCCACCGAAACTCTGCTGAACATTTAATGGAGTCTTGAGTAAAGTGCAGAATAGATTCAGTGTAGAATAAACTCAGTCTGTACCAACTGAACCTGCTCCTTTGTGCAAAGTCTACCTCCAACCCAGATGAGGAACTCCACCTGTATGCACTGGATATTTCCCCTCACATTCTTAATAGGAAGCATGAAGAAGCTAGCTCCACAGGGTTTTGTTGCTCTTGAAATGTCATGTATAAGGCACAAAGTTATGGTACAAAAGTTTATTTAGTAACAGTTTTGTAAACATTTGAGGTAAATGAACATTTACATTAACTGGTTCTCACAGAATTAATATACAAGGAACTTCTTCAAAGACAGCCATTTGGAACAGTGTGCTGGGGTGTTTTGTTTTTAAATCATTTATTACAAGTCTCTCATTGCTCAAAAACCTCTCTTTGCTGTGAAATTTGGTTATGTAAAAGACACAATTTAAGGGACAAGAAACCTTCTTATGCAATACATCATTCAGTTGGGAGAATGCATCCTCTGCTTAATAACTGCACACTTATTTCAAATATATCCAGTTTGAAATGTCAGAAATTAGATTGTCCTATAAGAAGTACTTTTGCATTCAAACCTGCACATCTTTACCATAAGAGAGTAATTTCTACGTATGCAAGTAAACTGATTTCAAAGGCAATCTCTCTGTCCTGATAAAGTACTTTGGCTTACAGCAAGGAAAAAAACATTTTCCATGTGGAATGCAGTGATTCTTATAAATATTTTTTTTATTTGGCCTGGATCTTCAAGTTGTGGTGGTGACTGGCTCCTGTTGTACATTGCAAAGAAATGTTTCACAGAAGGGCTACTTCATGTATTACAAAGAAATATTTCGGAAGCCACTTTTTTTTGCGCTGTGAAGCAGTAGCTACACAATGTCTTTCTGTGAGCATGGGCGCAGTAAAAATACCTGTCCAATAATATTACTATACAGCATGGTTAGGGTACCAGGTACTTTACAGATCTACATCGGCAACCTCCCCTCAAAAAAAAAGTCCCTGCTCCAATGGAGTTTACAATCTTAAAATATATAATAAAAGTACAAAAGGTGGTGGAGGCAAATACAAGGGTGGGAAAGTCATTAAAATCTGCTTGTGGGATTCCTACAAGTTGTCATATTATGAACTATCAGTGAGCTTTCTACAAATATGGGAATGCATATGGGAATTTTGTAGTATATGAAGTGTTCTTCGGTGCCCTCATGATCACAGCCTAACTGATCTCATAGCCAGGGCAATATTATTCATAAGGCTGACAAGCCTAGGGGCCCCGCAGGGACTAGATATAGGGTCAGGCTGTCAGCTGTAGTTGGGTGAAAGATTAAAGTTCCAGAGGGGGCCCGTAATACCCGAAAGACTAGGGGCCCAGCTGTGAGTTAATACGGCCCTGCTCATAGCTATAAATTTTCCATTCAGAAGCAACATTCAAACACAACCAACCCAATAAATAGATAATATAGTTTTAATTCCATAGGATTGTCAAACATTATAATAAATTTATACTTATTCCTGCTATGAATGCTGCTTCCCTAGCGTACATCTCTCACTTCAGTCCAGCACACATTAGGGCTGATACTTTGGTCCACTGCAATTGATAGCTTGTGTGGGTGGTGGATCTCAGCTGCTGGTGCTATCCATAGAAGTGCTACTGTGAAAGTTAACCACACACACATTTACTTCATTATTGCCCACCTTTCTCACGGAGACTAAGGCATATTACAGATAAAATGTTTTAAATAAATACCACCTTGGGGATCCTGTTTGGGTGGGAAAGTGACATATTTTAAATAAATTTTAAAAAAATGAATGCATGATAGTACAAGACATAGAACTAACCATACAATCAGCACCTACATATCCTCACAGAGTCATTTTGAGTGCCTTTAGTTTTTAAATTAGATAATTTAGTAGCATGATAAAAGCCAATGCATGTGAATTCTACTTACTAAATCAGCCTTTACATATCTGTGTCCATTTGTGGCATGGGTGAAGGAACTGAACATACTCAGTTGCTCTTATATTGGTTGTGGTTGTAGGACTCAGGCTCAAGTTGTGATTGAATCCCACATAATCCAATGGGTTGGACCCAGATTAAGGTTTGGATCCTATGAAAATGTTCCATGCTTGCTTAGATATAGTATCTGCTGTGGAGCACATTTCCTGTTATGCAAGCACTTCCATTTACAAAAGATCGATGGTTTTTAATGAGCCCTAGCACAAATAGAACTAGCAGAAGAAGAAACATATTCCACAGCAAAGACTTTTTAGCATACATGCAACTTATTTATAGGCTCTAAGCATACATTTTTTATTTGGCAGAGAGGAACTTTCCTGCCTCCCCCTTCCACTGCAGCCCACCGTTTCCCACAAAGCACTACTCCTGGGGATAGGAGACCTTGAGGAATGATGGGGGTGTCTGTGCAATGGGAATTGGTGAAAATTGCCAGTTCAGTCTGAACGCAGTGCAGAGGAACAAAATAACAGTCAATACTATCTAGCCACAGTTTAGGTGGGGAACTGTTTTGATGTGCTGTAGAACAGCAAGATTTTAGTCCAGTGGTGCCTTAAAGACCAGTCAGATTTACACACAGAAGCTTACATTCTGAAAATCTGGTTGGTCTCTAAGGTGCCACTGGATTCAAATTCTGTTAGTCAAAAGCAAGTTCCAATAAAATTAATAACAACAACAACAACAACAACAACAACAACAACATTCAATTTATATACCACCCTTCAGGATGACTTAACACCCACTCAGAGCGGTTTACAAAGTATGTCGTTACTATCCCCACAACAAAACACTCTGTGAGGTGGATGGGGCTGAGAGCTCTGAGAGGCTGTGACTGACCCAAGGTCACCCAGCTGGCTTCAAGTGGAAGAGTGAGGAATCAAACCCGGTTCTCCAGATTAGAGTCCCGCACTCTTAACCACTACTCACTCCCAAGTATATCTGTTCTCAATGATTTCAATAGGATTTTGTTAACTATCACTGGATTGCATATAAATGTACAATGAGCCCTATGAAAGAAAATTCTATAACACATATTATGGGCAAAGGCAATATAAAAGCTTAAATAAATTAAAAATTTCTAAGCAGAAATTTTATTGCTTCTGCCTTACATCCAAGGAGCTCTTATGTTGAGTGTTTATGAACTCCTTCTTTAGGACAGATACATCTGCAGATCCTTTTAAGCAAAACACATAATACCAATCAATTTCAGAGGCACTGTATTTAAAGTCTAATGTGCAATTCCAAAATGAGTAAGAGTTTTACTGTCAGCTATGGCGGCAGATATGTGTTGTGGAAGAAAGACTGGGCTAAATACCTATCAAGTAGCAGTATGGGATGGGACAATTCCCAGGGGAATGCTACAGAAGTGAAGGGTATGAAACCCTGGCTCTGTGCACTTGTAAAAGGACTTACTTTTTTGACTTTTTACCTATGTGAGCTCTTATTGAAGTTGCCCTCTTGCACAGGAGGCAATTTCTGCCTCGATGGGTAAATTCAGATAAAGCAGCGGGTCACAATGAACCTACAGTGAGGAAAGAATGTCAACATTTGTTTTGTTTTCATTTTCTTTTGCCTTAGAAAAGCAGTCTCTTAGGTTTTATACTCATAACAAAAGTATGGCTCCACTACAAGATCTGATTTGTCCTGTCACTTAGGCCCGTTGGTGCCATGTTTCCTGGAGGAATGTACTTCTGAAGAATTATTTGTATTAACCGTTGATCTTATATTCTGTAAACAAACAGCAATTATTCTGCAAACAATTAGAGCTGAAAGTCCCTCAATGGAACTGGTCTTTACCCATTTCTACCAATGTGTCAACAGAAAGAAATAAACCCCTATTACTTTGATGATCACTGCCTTTGGTGTCTTGATTTGTGTAAAGTCATTGGCTTTAAGGGGAATATGATTAAATGCAGAGTATTTCAAATAAAATCCTCTTATTGCCCTCAGGCCCCCCAGCTTATGTTCCCTACACATACCGCCCCATAGCTTCTTTTCCCTGGCCAGATTTTTTTTTCTGATCATGGAGAAAAGTAGCTGGAGTGAAGGGCTACATTTGTTTTATACACCAATAGGATCGGGGCATTTCCTATAAAGTATGCAATAGACGTAACTTTTGCACATTACTTTTCATACACAGAGGTTGTTCCTACAGAGGAGAAAAAAGCCATTGTGTAGCATAACTGAATGTCAGAAAATCAAATTGCAAGTACAGAACTTATTTGACAAAGTGAACATATTAGAGTATAAAAACACTTCAATTAAAAAGCCAGCAGATCAGTAACAAATATCAATTAAACTTAACAAGTGTGTGTGTATTGCGGGGGGGGGATCAATAGAAGTTAAAAGGTTATAAAATACTGATTTTGTTAAAAAAGGACAATTTTACTGATCTTTCTTGATGCAAGACCTCCCTGGATCAGAGACTGTGATTAAAGGAAGAATAACTAGTCCCAAATCACATGTGTATTGTAAAGTAGAGGAAAACTGAAATGTAATTGTAAATCAACCTTTCATCATTCAGTTCATAAATTTGATTTTCTTTTAAATGCCTTAATTTTTTTTCACTCACTGTCCTTTGAGTGGGGGAAGGGTACATGTGAATTTGATCCTAAATATTCCTCTGCTACATAAAGTTATGTAGATACAGGTCTATGAGGGTTCCACAGAAGTAGAAACTCCAGTTCCTCTCCAAAGTAATTCTCCAACCCCCGGCCTGCTGTCCTTAATGGAACTCAGAAATAATCACATTCTGGTACGAGGATGGCATATTACATCCCCTCTCATGATTCAACTCCTAGGAGAAATGTGCCAGGAAATTCTGTCAGCATAAGGAATATTGCTTCTAGTGATACACTGGCATTTGCTACTGAAACCTTGTGGGAATCCTCAGATTGTTTGGGGTTTTTTGCTACAGTACCTGGGAACCCTGGCAGGCCTTGCGTTGGCTTTAATAACTGCTTTTTTGGCATCTCAAGATACAGCAATCACAGTTATAGCATCGCACCTTGGGAGTTATGTATTGGATGCATGGTGTCTATATTCGGTGTTATATTTTTGCAAACAGTTCAAAGTCAATGGTGGAAGAACCTATGAATATAAAACTATTTTAGCCATCATGAAAAATAAATACCTAGAGTACAAGATGGGTGAATAGTGCAGTGTACTAGGACCTTTTCACTAAACCCAAGATAGAAAAAACAAACTGTGCAGCTATAAATGTTTAAGGGATTTTTGGTATTCACTGATAAAACTATAAAACTCTTGATCAAACCCAAGGTATCCGTTTGATAATTTGAAAAAGAGATTAATCCTAAACAGAGGTACACCCTTTAAAATCCATTGAAGTCAAAGGGTTTAGAAGGTTTAAATCTGTTTAGGATTGCACTGACGGAACCTTTCTCTTCACTCTGTCATGTCCTTTATTTCAATGATTTTGCATCTATTTAATATATTTAAATGTGTAATGGGTAACAATATTCCACATCACTTATCTAGTTTACCTGCATTCCTGCTGAAGATGAATTATTTCTGAATCAAAAATATTGGCTTCATTTGCAAGGTAATGAGGTTTCAGTCTTGAGAAATAATACAGAACTGTTCATGGTGGTGGCGGCAGAGCTCCTCCAGACTAAGAACTAAGATGTAAATAAAAACAGAAGAGCCCTGCTAGATCAGACCAATCTTATCCCGTATCCTGTTCTACACAATGATCAACCAGTTGTTAGGGAGGGCCAACCACAAGGCATAGAGGCCAAGGTCTTCCCCTCCTGGTACTGATATTCAGAAGTTTACTACCTCTAAATGTGGAGGTTTCCTTTAGTTACCATGGCTTGGAGCCACTGATTCCAAAAAATTCCTGTCTGAAGCTCACCTTTACCACAATTTCACTGTGTGGCCTTAGGCAACTCAGGGAGCAAGCTGAAACATGTCTACTCAGAAGTAAGCCCCATGTTCTTCAGAAGGGCTTACTCCCAGGAAACTATCCTCAGGTTTGCAGCCTCACACTAAGAGCCAAGCTACAAGTGACGCCTTACACAGGTTGGACACTTGTCAGCTTACCGCAAGTTTTGATGGGAAATGTAGGCGTCCTGGTTTTACAGCTTGGCTCTCCATTACAGCTGCAAGACCAGGATGCCTACATTTCCCATCAAAACTTGAGGGAAGCTGACAAATGTCCAACCTGTGTCAGGCGTCACTTGTAGCTTTGCAATCATGAGAGTAATATTTCTACCAGACAAAACTGTTTTTAAGAACTGTAACATAATACTGTATATGACATACTTTGAATACTGGTAAGCAATATTAAAGGTTTCCTAATTATCACTCATATGTGGCTAAGTGTCCGTAAGTGTAAATAGAGATCAATCCCATTGGAAAAGCAGTAGAGGAAATTGCCAAATCCTTCCTCCATCTGCCGCATAGCTTTCAACCCCAACCAGGCTCATTTCCCAGTCTCACAGTTCATATGGGAAGTAAAACAGCTGGGAAGAAAGGCCGGATGGAAGTGGAATGGAGAGGAAGAATTCAGCATGCACATACACAGATGCGCCCATACACCATTTTCCCATTAAAATTTCCCCCACTGCCCAGTGTTAGGCAGCAGCCTACCTGGATGTTATTCCACCCATAAGACTATTTCGTGAATACGTGCAGCTTGATCCTATGCATGTGTATCCAGAGGCATCTGAATTCAATGGGGTTTATTCCCAGTTAAGCATTTAGGCCAGAACCCAGCACATATCTATGCACAAATAAACAACACTAACTGTACAATGATGACACCATTGCAGTCAGTAGGATTCACATCTAGATATAGCTAATGTTTCTGAATTTTGTACTTGTTAGGGAGATTTAAAGATTCAAACAGTGCCATCCTAAGTAGTTGCCCCTTCCAAGTCTATTGACTTCAAAAGAGAGTATATTTTAAAACAGAATATCTGTTCTCAACAATGTCTTCCTTTAATTGATATAGAGTCTTGGAATACTTAAAAAAAATAGGAGTTACTTTATGAGTTACTCTAAAGGCAAGACATGAAAATTCCAGAACGAGGAACCAAGAGAAAGAGTACCTCTTCATTATTACGTTGTTGTTTTTCCCCTCCTCAAATTGTGTTCTGAACAAAATACCAGATAACTGTACACATTTCTCTCAGGAGAAGTAGTTATATGTGTAGGTGTAGATTGGACTCTTGAGCGAATTCTAAATTGGTTGAAAGCAGTAAACTGAGTTTATTTTGTTCAAAAACAGAGACTTCACACAAATGTTTTTGAATGTTTGTACATATACAGTTACTTAAATTGAACTCAGCAGTGATCACCTTCCTTATTACTTTTCCTTACTATTTATCACTTTCAACTCATTACTTTTGTGTCTAGAAAGTTTTGGGTATTGATTTTGATAAGAATAAAACATTCTGGAATCTGCTCCCAAAGTATTTTTCTCATGTTCCCCCAAGAGAGGTAGAATTGTAATAAGTGAATGGTGCAACCATTAGCCAATTGAATTCACAAATATCTTTTGCATGATCATGTATTTGAAAAGAGGACACTTCCTTGTCCCTTTTTTGTGAGCAGAAAAGACAGTGGACTCGTAACTACCCCTGAACAGGGATTAAAGAGATTCCAAGCAAATCTTGCATCCCAGCCTACTTTCCTAATTTTTTTTAATACTTAAAAAGGAGCATCACTCATTAAATATAAACCTGGAAAAAAAATTTGGCAAAATCACTCTTTACAAAGCAATACATGAGTACAGAATTTCTCCCAGAAGACATTTATGCAATTCTGGTTTTTTTTAAAAAAAAACTTATTTGAGATAAAAAAGCTCATGATGCTGCCTTGACAATATTAATTGTTTTAAGTTCCAGACAGTACGTTAAAAAAACACACAGAAATGACATTCCGATCTCATCTTTGCTTATACAACATTGCTGGTTTTACAATTGTGTCAGCAGAATTGCACAGACAATGCTGAGAGCAGAATGTTGTACATAATGGTGTTCTAACAGGGCTTAAACCAAGAACTTACACACATTACCATGGCAGTCTTCTGATCTTCTTTCACCCTTATCCAAGGAAAGCATTCTCCATTTGGAAACATGGAGTTGTTCTTTCAGAGGAAGGTTTCTTTCATTGGTGCAAGGCTCCTTGGTTAGAGAAAGGGAGTCAAGCATCCAAGTGGAGGTTCTATAGGCAGCTCTACTTTACCAGGTGTCCAAAAGCCTACTTAGGTAACTGGTGGTGGTATGGGAAGAGGCTACACCCAGAATTTGGCAAGGCACATAGAAACTGCATACTTTGCCCCATAGAGAATGCTGCGCGCTCCATATTGGCACACTAGTAGGCACTGTTTGTCCATCCATGCCCAAACTGCTGCTCCAAATATATGGATTAGGACTAGTGTGCATGATCGTATTAAGTAGTGCTTTTAATGCACAAAATGGCTGTGTTCCCCCTCCCACCCCCAAGACACAAGCTTGGCAGCACAAAGCTAAAAGCACAAACCTTTCTCAGTCCTGGGCTCACTGGTGAATAAATGATCATTTCTTTCCAGAGAAAGCCTTATTGCTGAAAAGTATGTGTGTGTAAAGTGCCATTAAGTCACAACTAATTTATGGCGACCCCCAAGAAATAGCATGTATGTCACAAGGTAACATTTGCATTTCTTAAAACAACTATTACATTTATTTAATTTAGATTTATATTCTGCCATAGCACCATTTTAATTAATCAAACGTTACCCCAAGACATGGACATATCCATAATTTACTACTGAAAAACTGATATTTATCCCTCCCCATAATTTAGCTGGGATGGGATAAGGTAACTACACCGTAGCTGGCCATGGATGACTACAAAGAGAGAAAGAGATGGCTGCGTTTTAGTTCCCCTTCTGTTATTCTGTAAGAATAAAATAAAATAAAAACTAAAAATCTCAAGGACTCTGAAACTGTTGGATTATTATGAAATATTTAGGTGTCAGCTCTTAGTTTTACTTTTTCACTTGGCTGTTTATGGCTTTTACGGAATGCATTTTATTCCAACAGAGGGTGTTGGCTGGACAGGATTCAGCAGCTTCAAAGCCCCCTTGAGTAAGTACTTACTCTGAAACCGATGGGACTTGGAAGTATTTAATGGTGGCTGGATTGTGCTCTAGGTATTCTCAACTAGTTCAAACTAGTCTACTCATTTAAAAATCGTTTGTCCTATAATTTTGCACAGCAGTTTTCTTAGTTTTTAATCCAGAATTCTGTCATGCATTTTGAGATGTTTTAGGCTACAGTCCTAAGAACACTTTCTTGGGAGTAAGCTCCAGTGAATAAAATGGGACTTACTTCTGAATAGATGTGCTTAGGATTGCTTCTTTAGTTACTCATTGTTCTAGAAGTAATTTTAAAAAATGCAACCAAACATATATCTTTTTTTAAAAAAAAAGACACATGAATTTAAAACACGTGATTGTGGTTTAACACTGGGTAGACACTCAAGCTGGACACAAATCAAAAAAGAAGAAGGCCGAATCAAATTAAAAGAAAGATTAGATGAATGCTAAAATCTACTGCCGGGATTACCCCAGTATTGCCCAGTCTAGAGGCAATGGAAATCAGCAATTTGTCAACAGTAGAAAGCTGCAGTGATTAAATGGAAAATACTGAAAATGACTTTGTTTATAATAAGGATCAAGAATGCAGTTAATGATCTGACATTAGCTTAATGTTCATGGAAGCAATATGTGGGTGGGTGCTGGGGTTAAGAGGAAGGAAAATGCCTCTAGATGCAAACCTATGTAAGGAAACATAAGGGCAGTAAGGATACAGGTGAGATGACAGGTGTGAGGACTAAAATGTTTACTAAACATTGTTCTTGGGGCTACATCATCACAACAGCATGCTCTTAGTTGCTGCCTGCACCCGTCACCTGTGAAAATCTCTCTCCTTGCTCATGATCTGATTGCGATTGGTCCCTTGGCCAGTGGGCTGTGATTCAGCCACACCTGACCTACTGAAAAACTGATATTTATCCCTCCCCACTACAACCCACAGAGTGCAAGAACCACAAGCTTCAAAGTTTGGAATACTGGCCTCCCCAATTCCCTGTCCAGGGGTTGAGCCTAGCTTAACCCCTGCCCCACTCTGGCATGCTTCTTCTTTACACTTTGCTATCTTCATCAACTACATCTCCCAGCAAATGGGATGGGGATCAAGCTACACGGTCAAGTCATCGGACCTGGCTCTACTGCTGCTTGACTTACTAGCCCTGCTCAGGCGGCGTGTGTCTATGAGCAGAGGCGGCTCGTGCATCTCCACCAGGGTGTGGGTAGCTGACACGGGTCGTTCCTCCTCTTCTCCATCTCCATCCCACTTGCTGCTACTTCCCCTGCTCAGACTGGTGCTCATGCTACTGCTGTTGGTAGCAGCTGTAGGTGACAGAGAAAGTGGGGGCGGAGGGTGCTCACTGGGCTCTTCTTGCTCAAGCGGTGACTGTTGGAGGCTGCTCCGGGTGGTCGAGGAAGACGAACTGGAGACTGGCAGTTTCCTCTGCTGCTCAACTGCCAAATTGGCCCAGTTCTGCTCATCAGCCAGCTCATGACTGCAGCTGTTGAAGTAGGAGTTGATGATTGGTGAGGGTGAAGGGATGGAAGATGTACTTGCTAAGGGAGTAGAGACTGTATTGTTCCTGGTGACTTTATGCCTCTCCTCACTAATCGGTGGCCCCCTTGGGTAGCTAGCCAAGGAGGTTGAGGCAGAGGCTGGGTGGGATGCAGACAAAGCCTCAGCATACTGTGGCAACCCGGTTTGCTGAAAAACCGGAGTGATGGCGCGAGTCTCAGGCACAGTGATAGAGGGAACAGGCACTGGTGGTGCTGTTGATGGCAAAGCCGACAGAGAGGTGGGTTTCGAGTCTTCCGCTTCTGAGATTGATGCAATGGTGGTGGTGATGGGTGGTTCTTGGTGGAGTCTGCTGGACATGCCCTGCCTGAGCTTCTTCCACCCCAAGTGGTATATCTCGAGCATGTTGAGCAGCAGAGAGAGAGAGGCGACCGCCAGCATGAAGATGATGAAGATGGTCTTCTCTGTGGGGCGTGAAATGAAGCAATCCACAGTGTTTGGGCAGGGCCAGCGGCTGCAGCGGTACAGCGGCTTCAGCTCAAAGCCATAAAGGAAATATTGGCCCACAATGAAGGCTATTTCAAACAGAGTTTTAAAAATAATGTTGAATACGTATGTGCGTAGCAGAGCTCCTGCCATGCGAATCCTGCCATGCTCATCACAGAGTGGCTGCTTCTCTTCTTTCTGTGGAGGAGCTTTGTTACCGCTACTGTGGTCACCACCACCAGATTCTGCTTCCGACCTCCCCAGGTATTCACTATTCACTAGTTTCCTCATCTCCTCTTCCTTCTCTTTTTTTTTCTCCTCCATGCGCACAATGTGGAGCACATGACCCAGGTAGATGAGGGTTGGTGTGGAGACAAAGATGATCTGTAGCACCCAGAAGCGTATGTGGGAGATCGGAAAGGCTTCGTCATAACAAACGTTCTCACAGCCAGGTTGCTGTGTGTTGCACGTAAAGTCCGACTGCTCATCTCCCCAGACTTCCTCAGCCGCGGCCCCCAACACCAAGATCCTGAAGATAAATAGTACCGTCAGCCAAACTTTGCCAATAACCGTTGAGTGCTCTTGTGCCTTCTCTAATAGTCTCCCCAGAAAGTTCCAGTCACCCATTGTTTCAGATCTCTAACCTACAATAAGAACAGCATTATTACAAACAGAGAGTGAAAGCTGAGAAACTGGCAAGTAATTATCACACACACAGGCCTAAATATTTGTGTGAAAACTGAAGTTTTTACAATAATAAATTACCAGCTTAATATGTATTTTTTTCTCATGGTGTGGAAACATGCAGGCTATGATTAGAATGAATAAACAGTAAATGTATGAATTAGATATCTAATATAGGTTGTATTCACTGTGGTATGAACTATTTGTAAACATATCCATTGGAAATGATTGCTGTCAATATGCTGTTGTGGTACTTATGTCATATATAATATTTAATAAGGGCCTGCAGCATTCATGCAACTACATTAATTAGGGCAATCATATAGAACTGTTACCATTAGTAGAATACGGACATTTGAGTTGAATTTCTGCACTTGCAGTCTGCAGTGGTACAGTCCTGGAACACTTTTGCCATGTGATCAGTCTTTTGCTTGGAATCATGGGAAACTATGTAGCTTGTGTTCTTCACAAGATTCCATATTGGAACTTAACATGTTACTTTTAACATCTTTAAATCAAACAGCCAAGACCTTATGCACAAGATCAAACTGGATGCACTAATAGAAATATGTTAACAATCTATGACAAAACAGCAAATGATAAACATCGCTGGAAAAAACACTTGTTCCAAATTATTGCGGCAGAACCTAACTCACGTTATTGAAATAATATCCACTCTGTTCGCTCAGCACTTGAGCAAGCACAGTTGGTGCTCAAATTGCAACCCACCACTCCCCACCCAGAAATATTTATAGTAGGTAACTTTTTGGTGTAGTGATCTGGGGAAGATGCTTTCAGTGAATTAAACAAAACCAAGAGACTTTCATGGGCTTGAATGACATTTTCAGACTGTACATGTATAGCTGTTGGTACTCTGCCAGGCTGATCTTGCATTTTAGGCTTTCCGGGGCGACTTAGGAAGCTTCTTACTTGGCCTGAATTAGGCAGACAAGCAATAAAAACATTTATTGCATTATCTCTTTGACTTCCAGTCTCAAATCTAAATTTTGTTTGATTCCATTCCTTCCAAAATTCCCATTTATTTAATGGTAGAGATGCAGCCATTGTAGCCAGGCCCAATGGTATGCATGCAGACTGGAAGCCTATGCAATTTATGCATTTATATATTGCCTCTGCACATGAGGCTGTGTATAATACAATACAACAGTACTAAAACAGAATAGTGATTTAATTCCATCAGCCATCAAAATGATATAATATCAAGCAAAAATCAACAAAACAGCTAAAATCACAAAAACAACAAAACAGCAGCTGCTTTAGAGCAAATAGCATATAACTGAATAAAAATAATGATGATGATAACCTACAGGAGAGAACAATCTATTCAACTGAAAAAAGAGCTGGGGGAAAATCTTATCCTGGTGCCAAAAGTTGTTCAATGAAGGTGCAGAGCAAGGCAGAGGACATTCCAGAGCCAGGGAGCACCTACCAAAGAGGCCCTACCTTCATGAGTATCCACCCCACCTTTGAAGGTGGGTGAATCTGAAAAGGGGCCTGAGATGTAAAAGGCAGTGCCCAGGAAGGACAATATGGGAACAGGTGGATCCTTCATGATCCTTGATACTATGCCATGAGAGGCTCTACGGGTAAAAACCAGCTTCTTGAACTGCCATTGGAAATGAAAAGGTGGAGAACTTTAAGCACTAGAGTTATATACTGCCTGTAGTTCAGTCTAGCTTGCAGCTCCATTCTGGACTATTTAAAGTTTCCAAACTGTCTTCAAGGGCATCCCCAAGTAAAGAGCATTACAGTAATCTAGCTTGTAAATAACCAGATACGAGATCACTGTGGACAGATCACATTTCCCAAGGAAAGGTTGCAGAAGCTGATTAAAGGTTCCACTTTACACTTGACCATCTGAATGAATAGATGGCTGTCTTCCAATTCCACAACAACATCAACACCAACCAACAGCACCTCAGTCTTATCTAGATGGAGCCTTGATTTATTGGCCCTCTCCTAGCCCATTACCTCCCCCAGACACTAATTCAGCACAGCAACAGCCTCATCTGGTTAAGATGGAGAAGACAAGAGTTGCATTTCATCCAAATCTCCAGATGACCTTTCCCAGCAGTTTCATGTAGCTATGAAATAGTTCTTCAAGGATGTTGTCCCTAGCAAAGGTCATCCAAGGTGACCAAAACTGTTTCTTTTCCAAAAACGGGTTTAAAATTTGACTAAAATTGATCTCTAATTACTAGTAATTATTCCTTTCTTGAGATTCAGCCCAATTAATCTCCGAAAGATCTCTGGGTGTTCAAGACTGGGATTTCAGTTAATTTATACAGTTTACCTAAATGTTTGGACCAGCAATGAAGAATGGAGAGAAACGATACAAAATTATAAACGCAGAGGAGTTAGCCGTGTTAGTCTGTAGTAGCAAAATCAAAAAGAGTCCAGTAGCACCTTTAAGACTAACCAACTTTATTGTAGCATAAGCTTTTGAGAATCACAGTTCTCTTCGTCAGATGCTCTGACTGTGATCCTCGAAAGCTTATGCTACAATAAAGTTGGTTAGTCTTAAAGGTGCTACTGGACTGTTTTTGATTTTGCTACTACAGACTAACATGGCTAACTCATCTGCATCTATGACCATGGAAAGCACCGCATTCAGCCGAATGGAGAGGAAATCCATCAACCTCATGAAGAAACTGGCACAAATACAAACAGACATCATCTTCCTTTCTAAATGCAAAAAATTATAAAAGTGAGGCAACTAATTAATTAATGATTAATTTTTGACACCGCGTTCCTAGGCAACAGCCTGCTCTTATTACTAGTTTTATTTGTAACAAATGTATTCTCCATTACTGCTATAATTATTACAAATGTATTATCCATCACTGCCATTATTATTACGGTTATAATTATTATTATACCTTTCAAAGTTTAATAATTGCTCACGCAGATGTGCTTCCTCAGATGGGCAAAGCTGGCAGTGAGAAATGGCATGAAATACAGGCCAACACAAGAGGGACCAAATTAAGCTGTGGGGGAGGGGGGTCAGTAATGGAAATGCAACTGAAAGGCAACAAAATGCAAAATACAGAACCTGGACACTCAACATGTGCATAATAAAAATGCTAAAAATTTGCATCACGTTAAAGAATCCCACTAGACGTGAGTGCCCAATCTAATGCAAAGGGGGGGGGGGCTGCAGCGAAAACCCCACTGCTTAGCCAGACCATGTTCCTCCCTTTATTGCCCCAGCAAAGCTCAGCCACAAATATAAAAATCCCAGCCACCAGTCCCTCTAGATAAATAAAGCACCCGGATACTCCTGTGCCCCAAAACGACTCCGCGAAGCAGCTGGGGAATCTTCAGGGAGCGAATCCTCTTCGCCAAACCTTCGGAGGCCCAGGAAGGGATCCGAAGCGAATCCTCTTCGAAACAGGGATTTCGGGCCGTTCGAGAAAGGCTTCCTCACAGGGGAGTGGTAACTGAGGCTTCCCTCCTGGTTTGAAACCGAAATGTGGAGGTTTCACAAGGGAAAGTCCGTGTGACTTCGGAGGAAACCTGCAAGAAAGCGCCTCCAAGACGGCGCCTTTCCCCAGCGGCCGCGACAGGAGAGCCGGCCGGCTGGGGCGTTTAACTCGGGGAGTCCTCCTGGCTTCCCGTCCCTTCTCCCCCTGCGACCCCCGGCGGGCTTTCATTTCATTCCTCTGAGTCGAGCCCCCGCCCCCCGGCCGCTCCAGGGCTCAGCCTCGCCAGGACCCCGAGGGGCGCGCCGCTGCCCAGGCGCGAAATGCTCCGCGCTCAGATGACTGGCTGGAGCGCTAACCTCGCCGGGGCAACCAAGGGGGAGGCAGCAGCCGGTTCCAGCGGCCCTCCCCTTGGCTGAGGGGGAGATGTAAGCTGGGCAAGGGAGGGGGCGAGGCTGCAATGAATTGTAATTAAGCTGTAATTAAAGATGAGCTTCTCCGGACTTCACAGGACGGGGCTGCAAATCCACGTGTCAATTGAGCCTTCTGAAGAGACCCCTCTATCGAATAATTTGCATTTTAATAGACTACGTAAGCGTTAATCGGCTGGCGGACACGCAATTTGAAACCCGTGTTTTCCTAAAACACCTTTAAAGTGAGATTCTAAATAGAATCACACCCTTCCAAGCCCATTTACTTCTGTTTAGGATTGCACCGTAACTAAGTACCAATGCCAGCGCTTTGTCTTTTAACGGTCCACAGGGCTTTCGCATAGGTACCACATTATTGATGCGAGAGACCCTTACAAGTTATACCCGAAATGCAGTAGAAAAGAGCAAGAGTCCAGTAGCACCTATAAGACTAGCACAATTTATGGTAGGGTGTGAGCTTTCGTGAGTCACAGTTCATTTCTTCCGACACCATACCATCTGAAGAAGTGAGCTGTGTCTCATGAAAGCTCATACTCTACCACAAATGTTATTCGTCTTATAGGTGCTGCTGGACTCTCGCTCTTTTCTACTGCTACAGACAGACTAACACGGCTTCCCATCTCGATCTACCCGAAATGCACATTACTTGGGTTGCAAAAAGAAAAGTACAAGCTCTTCGTGCGCAGAGTTTTTGGTAGCTAAATACAGAAGCCTTATAGATGTACGCATCTCTTCCCAGTGATTTCCTTGGCTTTCAGGCTTTGGGATCGAAGAGAATGATAGGTAATTGCCACAACCCTATGTATTTATTTAGAAAATGTCTGTGCCGCTTCTGCAGGGAACCTTACAAAATAAAACATCATAAATCCATGAAGCAATAATTTGCATCCTTAGTCGTGCTACTCGGGAGTAAGACCCATGGAAATCAGTGGGATTTACCCCCCCCCCCGAGTAAACATGCCTTAGCTCAGACGATCTGAATGCACACCGCTTTAGTAGGTGGCATTTGAACATCGCTCTAGGTCGATCATTCCCAAACGTTGCTTCAGGGAGATTCCAGCACAAGGGGCTTGGCGATCAGCCCACCTTGATTTCAATGGGATTTGTTCCAATTCAGGGTGCTTAGATGCAAGATGGGAGGCTGAACAACTTAACATTTATGTACTCAGAGGAAAGTAAGCACCACCAGGTTTTTTGTTTGTTTGTTTTTGGCGGGGGGAGTAGTTAGACAAATAATTTTTGCACAGATTAAAACTTTTAATCTTTTAGGATCCACCTGACGGTAAGAGGTAAATATTGATTCGATGTTATAAAAACTGGGTGAGGAGGGGCAGTATATCGTGGAGGAAAGTAGCTACCAAATAACTACCAATCTCCAGTCTGTAAAGCCCCGTTGATTCGGCTTCGGTGCTTGATAAGCATAACGCTCAGTTTTACACCTGCTTTTTGGCATACTTCGTTCGCAGACAAAAGGAAAACTATTTTTTTATTTTTACAAGAGCAAGCCACTTTTTTTAAAACAAAGATCTCGTAATGTGACTTGACACGCACACATTCTTGAGATGCTGAACTCTCAGGAAATCACATGAGGACGAACCAGAAGCGGATCAACAGACGCTTCCTCGGCACAGAGCTAAGTTTGACAAGGAAGGATGGATAGCCGGAGATGATCGCGAACGCTGCCTGGGTGTGCTACGACCAAGACAAATTCCCTGCTTTTCGGAAAGGACAAGCATCGCTCCTCTTTGCTTGTCTTTTGGGCGGTTTTCCAAGTTAGCCAACAACAGATAAAGCGTTATTCCGAGATTTTCTGCAGGCATGCACGCTGGGATTTCGCAAATCCCGCTACATTCGCAGCATCCAACTCCATTCTCCTTCATTACTTGGAATTAAGCTCCCCAGAAATGATTAGGATTTCATTTCCAAGTAGGATCGGAGTTTAAAATCCAGTGCTTCGAAGCATTCGTCTTGCTTCATAGGTTATATGCTACTGACTTAATTTTCCAACCAACCAGCAAGGGCGCCACCCTAAATTCTCTTATCTCGAAACAAGATCCACTGAAATTTATGGCTTGAGGTGCGTACGCTGAGCAGCCCCGATCCATCTGTTTGTACTAGGAAGCAAGTCCGGCTGAGTTCAGTAGAAATTATTCCCAAATACATATGGAGAGAGTTTCAGCCGAAATGTAACTAACATGTTTCATTTTCAGTCCTTGGAGCAATACACATCATCACCCCTTTTCAGAAAGGATTTAGCACGCGCACAACTTGACAGGCATCGCCAAGTTTTAAACAAAACTAACTTTTGCTCGTCCTCAAGAAAACTCGAAACTGGGATTCTGCTACCAGATTTACTTCAACAACGACTACTATCCGTACCCGTGTACAGGCCGTTTTTACAAAGGAACAGGAGCAAAAAGGGTCTCTGCCCCGAAAAGCCTTTACTGCCACAACCGAGGCGGATGGGAGGGAGAAAAGGAAGATGCAAAGATCGCAGGGGAGGGATGAGCGAGGACCTGGAAACATTCTTCTTACACGTTACATTTTCTTCTCTGTGGCTGATTTCCAAGTAAACAAAGCAGAAAACTCTTTGACACGATCCAGTTACACATTCCTGGAGTCATTATTATCATAATAAATCGGGGGGGGGGGGTGACACAAGTCTGGAAAAGATCAAGATATTATTATTGCAGCGGAAACCCCTCAGTAATATTCCAAATCTGCCTTCTTGCCAGGATACTTCCCGGCCCGAGTTAGCTGTGCGTAAAGGGCTGGGGGGTGAGTGGGTGGGATAGAAATAAAAATCTTCCTTGGTTACCTCGAGAACTTGAACATTGTAATAAGGCCAGAAGAACAGATCAGCTTTCAGCAACCCATTAGGAAAAGACAACGAATCACATTTCCGCCGGTAGCCAAAAGCCACCGAAGACTCGGGTGCGCAACCCCCTACGAAAAAATGGTCCCGTTTGCTCCCTTGCGACCATGGAACCATTCAACCCCAAACCACCGGATCGCCGACAACACCTTGCCCCATGTGCCGGCGGGGCTATTGCTGTACCACGATGGACGGCGGCGGGGGCGGGGGGGAAGATAAAATATTAGAAATTGCATTGGGCAGCCCCCGTGAAAAGCAACGGGACGTGAATTTCCCCGACGGCAGGATTTGAGTTCCGGGGCACCTTAGAGACCAACAAGATTTCCAGGACATGAGCTTTCGAGAGCCACAGCTCCCTTCTTCAGACATCTAAAACCACCCTCTCCCCTAGCGCAACTTTGCAAAATATGACCGGTTTATTCCAGATTGTAAGCAGACCTCAGAGTGAGAAGAAAAAAGCGGCCGCTTTGCCGAAGTACCTGCAAGCCATCCTAAACCAGCCCGCCCTTAAGATGCAGGAACGAGTCTGGGGATTTGGACCGGGTTTGATGGAGGCACCGCCGCACTCAAAAGGGCCTCGTATAAGCAGGCTCCCTCCAGCCTGCTCCCGCCTTCTCCCCCCCGCCCCCGCCAGCAGCCCAGCCCGGGAGGCGCTCCAGCCGGTGCTTACCCCGAAAGCTCTGACCGCAGCCAGCCAAGCTCAGCCCGCTCACCAAACTCCTCCTGCGCGCATGGGAGTGAAAAGGCTACTTCGAAGAGAGCGAAGGGAGAAAAAGGACAGAAGTATTTGCCAAAATAAAAAACGAGGTGTTAATAATAATAATAATAATAATAATAATAATAATAATAATAATAATAATAATAATAATAATAGGAGGTCAGTCAAGAAACCCTCCCAAATCTGTCCGGCAGGGAAATTTCATGGCGCTTAACGTTTGACTCCCACAGGGAGAGCGCGAGACCCGAACCTCTCCCTCAGCCATCGCCGCTGTCACATTCAATGAACATGCATGGCCGAACCCGCCAAGTTAGCGCCGGGCAAGCCCGCCTCGGGACACTCCCCCGACCCGACAAAGCTCCGCCTTTCAGCGGGGGAGGCGGCCGAATCCGGGGCTCGGTGGCCTGGGCCTTGTCGGTTCCGCTAAAAAGCCAGTGCTAGTGGAGGGCTGTGTCAGGAATCGTGGCAGGATGGGCTGGTATATGTGAGGGTGGGATTTTTCTGTGTAAAGTGAGGGAGAACGAGGCAGTTAATGGTGTTTTATTCTTTAGGTTTTTTCTCTCAGAAAATGTGTCCTGGAAAGGAGTGGGCTGTGAGGAGAGTTGAAGCCCAGGAACAGGTAAATGTCTACTCAGACCATTTACACACAGGCTTAGTAACCTCATGTACAAAGGGACTTGACTTTTCCATTCAGCTAACAAGGGGCATGCATTATGTGAAATTAGAGGCGCCAACCTCCAGATGGGACCTGGAGTTCTACCAGAATTACAGTTGCTCTCCAGGCTCTCAGTTCCCCTGGAGAAAATGGCAGCTTTGGCATAACACCCCACTGAGGTTGCTCCTCTCCACAAAACCCACCCTCCTGAGGCTTCACCCTCAAATCTCCAGAAATTTCCTGAACCAGAGTTGGCAACCCTAGATGATCCTCCTCTTCCTTGGGCCTTATGTGTTAGATGTGTGCCTAAAAATGTCTTGTATGGGACAAGCACCTACTTTTCAATACTTGTCATACAATTATTTTTGTCAGAGGACTGTGCCATACCCAGGTTTGCATTGTCTGGAGAGTGAAACAGCTTTTGGGACTTTTTTGATTAAATAAGTGTTATCAGTCACTAAGATGTGAAAGGTGCATTTCAGCCTCTCACATGATATCTGTGTGAGAAAGTATCATTAGTGTTAAAATCTATTTATTTATTTATTTACTTCATTTATCCCCCATCTTTCTCCCTAATGGGAACCCAAGGTGGCTTACATGATTCTTCTCTCCTCCATTCTGTCCTCACAACAATCCTGTGAGGTAGTACTTAGGCTGCGTGTGTGCGAATGGCCCATGGCAGAGTGGGGATTTGAACTTGTGTCTCCTAGATCCTAGTTCAACACTAACCATCACACTACACTGGCTCTCCAGAAACAGACACTGAAAGGTTAATAGAAAGTGAAAGGTTAAAATGAAGGACATCAGAAGATTCTTGGTTTACAATTCAAAACATTTTGCTTTCCCCAACTCTGTCACATGGATGACAAGGACTGAAATATGTACATCATTTAAAGATTGTTCTCTTCCCCTTCTGCCCACATTAACATTAGAAGGAAAATTGCTGGGGAATTGCAGTGGTAAAACGATGAGGTGAGGAAAGATCTGGCTGATGAAAAAAGATAGAAGCTTTACATGGGTGGAGCTAGGGCAATATTTTAGTAGAGCTGGCAGTCCTAGTTTGCAAATACTTATTGGTTCTGTTCATGGGTTTGGTAACTATACCCTCACTGTAGTTTAATTTCATAAAGCTTTAAAGTAATGTGTTCATTCGTGTAGTTTGTTTCCATGTTAAAGTCTAAAATGGAGTGGGGGGAACCTGCATACCCCAATAAATCATGGAATCATGCTGTTCTTCCTTACGCTTGCAGGATACAATTCTCTTGGGGTTTTTTTCTGCATGTGAAGATTGTTTTAATGTATAGGGCTAATGCAACATTCATCCCTCTTAACATGTGTGTGTTATGTGCCATCAAGTTGTCACTGAACTATGGTGACCCAATGAATGAAAGACCACCAAAACATCCTGTCATTAACATGTCCTTGCATTAATCCTGCAGTCTGGGATATTAGTTTGCACACTTTGCTTTGAGGCAGGGGATCCCAAGAAGGCATCTCTGGATGTCATGGCACCTGTGGACACCTTCCCTTATGCCCACCAAGTATTTGTAGAGAGCGAGTGAACCTTTTTCGAAGCAGGGCTTCTAATGAGATAGTTGAGATTGATAAGCTGTGCAGATTTCTATCAATATTGCTTGGGCAGCAAGTGCCACCACAACACAAAGATTTTCACTGAGGGACTGAAAGTAAGCTGTGTATGTATGTAAGAAAATATTTTTAAACAACATGTTCACGTTAAAAGGCATCCTATTAAACAGAGTTTCTGCATGAAATGCTGAAGAGTTACTGTTATGCATAACCTCACTTCCTGGTATTTTGCGGTTGGTTCCACCTTCCATGCCAGCCATTTTATAGTTGGCTTGCCTCTTGCAGCAGTTATTTTGTGGTTGCTCCCACCACCCTGTGTCAGAATTCCAAAGGTGTCTACAGAGAAAGTGGATAGAGAGAGGTTTTTGTCTCAGTCTCATAGTACTTGAACTCATGGGCACCCATTGAAGCTGATCGACAGTAGACAAACTTACTCCTTTACTCAAGTAATTCAATTATGGAATTTACTGCCAGTGAACGTAGTGATGGCCACAAGCATAGATAGCTTTAAGAGGGAATTAAATTCATGGAAAAGAGGTACTTCAATGGCCAATAGCCATGGTGACTAAAGGAAACCTTCACATCCTAAGGCAGCAAACCTTTGAATACCAGTGCTAGGAGGCAGGCCAAGGGAAGACTTTGGTCTCTATGTTCTGATTGCTGGTCCTCCAAGGCAACTGATTGGCTACTATGTGAAACAGGATGCTGGACTAGATGGACCAATGGTCTGATCCAGCAGGGCTCCTCTTAATGTTCTTATGTTCTTAAAAAGAAAGTAAGAAAAACAACCTAATGAGCGCTGCTGAATATGCACTAGGAGCATGGAATGGGGCAAAGAACTCAGATTTCAGGCTGAGAAGAGATTCCTTTAGGGTGACAAATAGGCAGGATAACAATTTGCCCACCTGCCTGGAAGGTGCAAGATAGATGTTGGTTATCTTTAAGTGGGCCATAAAGATTTTAGGACATGCACCTTAATTTGTTTGAAGAGAAGGTGCAAAGCAATACATGTGGGTAATCTAACCCAATTTATGATAGGTCAAAGTGAAACCTAGCTGGGGCAGGAAGAGTTAAAAGATCTGGACACTTTATCGGCCTCTGTTTTTCAAGGTTCCAGCAAGCTTGTGTCCATTCTACGGAAGGGAATACACCAGTAACTCTTATCTTACTCACAGTGCAATCCTAAACCCAATGAGTTTAGACTGGAGTAACTCTCTTTAGGATTACATTGTTAGTCTCATATTTTATTATTATTATTATTTATTATATTTATATCCCGCCCTCCCCGCAAGTGGGCTCAGGGTGGGTTACAACAGAAGATAAAATATACAAGATAAAATCACAATAAATTAACACAGCTTTCTAATAAAACACCTGCTCACCGTATAAAAACCATATTTATTTCTTTTCTTAGTTTTGTAACACCCTGTAATGTTTTGATACAGTTTTCCAATGCACTTGTGCTCCAGTGAATTGTGATTGTATTTTAGTGAATTTAAAAAAAAATCCTTTTCAAGATCTTAGACCTTGGTCAAAGATCTCACCCAGAGCACCTGACTGCTCATCCACAAATAGACCAGAAACTCCTGACTAGGCCACAGACATTAGTTGGAAAGCGTGGTGGAGCAGTTCACACACAACACACTCATAGCCCCTATCTGCATCCCAACCTGTAGATAGAGAAAGGAAGGGCAGAGCTTGAGCTGTGGCTACTGAGGAACGGAGAAAAGAAAGAAAGGTCTTGGGGGGAAACCGAAGTGCTCTCTCTTGTTCCAAGGGAGAAGGCACCTGGACCAGGGTTCTAGAGGAGGCCTTAATGAATAAACAATTTCATACGGGATAACATTCCTTCAGATGCTGTCTTTCAAGCTGCTCAGGGCTTTATAGTTCAAAACTAGCATTTTAAATTGTGTCTTGAAGCAATTTTAGTGAAGATCTTCCAACATGGATGAAATATGATCAGCACTAGTTAACTTTTGTGCGGCCGTATTCTAAATTAGCTGTTCTTCCCCAGCATTATATATATTGTTCAAACTCATATATTTCAAAGAAAGGCCACAGATGTCATATCAAATGAAGTTAGTAAAAGGAAGTTTAGGACCCAGACTTTAAAATTAAATCTAAATGCATGGAAACTTACTTCTATATGCACTTTAACGCTTATCTTCCAAGAGAGAATGCACCCCCTTACAGAACATCTTTCCTTTTTTCGTCCAGCCCCTCTCATCTCACCCAGCTATGCCTTTCCTATGACCTCCCACCCCATGCCTTGGTTATTTTCCCAGCACTTACTGATCTGCCCATCTTAATGGTCTTTCAATTGCTTGTTGATTATACTAGCAATAATGGGAGGAGGGCATACAGATGTTGTGGGCCCATCTCACTCCCCTTGCTGGCGGGGAAACAAGGTAGGTTCCTTATTTTTTCACGGTATTCCTTTGCCTCACTTTGCTTGCAGCCTATCATGAAGATACCTAAGTTGAGCTAAAAGCTAGAATGGAAAGGAAGAAGTGGGTGTGAACTGTGTGCAAACTATCACAAGAACGTCACAGCTTAAGCAGTCAAAGGTTTTATTCAACACTGGCAGTGAGGGAGTTATTTATTTTAAATATTTATATGTTGCCTTATCTCCTTAAACTGAAGGCAGATAATAAAGCAACAAGTTGTGAACATGTACAAACACTAACAGTCCATCTGCAAGATAAAAACACACAAGATAAAAATGCAGCCAGGTTTGGTAAAAGAATTTACCTTCCATAGAAGGTTCTCTGAAATAAATCCATTTTACATGCCCTCCTGATGTAGAAAATGAAGGTGCCCTCCACATCCACTCTTTTAAGCCATTCAGAAGGACTGGGTCTGTCATAGTAAAAAGTCTCTGTTATGACTGTTGCCAGATGGACAATCCAGAGAAAGGGCACTACAAGGAAAAGATCACAGCTGACCTAAGGGAATTTTTAGTGTCAACCAGAATTAGGGCTGCCATGTCTTGCTGGGCTCCGTGTCTATCAAAAATACATGACAGTCAGGAGTAGCAGATGCTGGTTTCCTTATTGCATCTGCATGTTGGTTACATTTGCACCTGTAACATTCCTATGTGCCATGGAGACATTAGGCACAGGAGCCCTGTTAGAACAAGAAGTTTGGCAATTCCCTCTGGGCAGAGATGCAGCTGTTGGTAGCTCTGTTCCTGTTACAGTGAACACTAGTAGATCCTACATTTATGTGCCTACATCTGTTTGTAAGAAATTGCATGTTCACTTTACAAATGAGGGACCAATAAATGGGAGGTTTATATCACGCAGTGAACTGCACACACATTGAACATAACATGATACATGTATAAAGAAAAGTCAAGTGTATACTGTACGCAAGTTGTATGTGTGTTCAATGTAACTTGTGAGGACTCTTGCAGGACTTGATTGAGGCCTGTGTGCTACTGGATGTTTGCTCTTCCTACATGTCCAACTCTGCCCATTTTTGTCTCTTGTATTTATTACCAACTTCAATTTAATGGACAATTTAATATCTCTCACACAAGTGGTGGTAGGCCTCGCAGATAACCCTTAATTTAAATGGGTGCTGCGGACCAATGGATCTTGCAACAGAGATACTAATCTGGAAACTATACTCTGCTTTCTTCCTTGTGTCTGTTCCCATATTCACTCAAATATCCCTTTTATATAACCTAATAACATCACCCATTAGCATAGCAAAGCTTGAAGGACTGTAACGCTAGGAGTGTGTTACCCTGTTGTATCTGATGAAGTCAGCTCTGACTCAGGAAAGCTTATTTATTTAAATTTATTTAAATATTTGTAGCTTGCTTTTCTCCTCATCAATGGAACTGAAAGAATTTTACCATTAAAGCCAGCTAAGATCTCTTTGCAATACAACACAATACAATACAGTACAATACAATGACAACAATAATGATAGAGCAAGATATTCACCCCATTATTATAACTTATCTCCATTCACGAGCCAGAAAAATCATGTTCTGAAAACTCTGCAAGGTTGGGGTCTTCCTCATGCCCTCAGCAACCCCATTCTATAGACCACCGAGAAAGCCTGAGCCCTGAGCAAAAATAATTCTCACTACCCTAAATAGAGAAACACTTAATACTTCCTGGACTAATGGTAAGAGATTCTTTGCTAGCACATATGAAAGGAATCAGTCCTGCAGGAATAAATTTTGTTAATGCTGTGATGTTTTAGGGTTTTTTAAAATAGTTTTTTTTAGTTTATTTTTTGTTTTAGCTGCAGGATTCTGTTTAATTTTGCTTGGAAGGCAGTGTTAGCCACTCTGAGGGCCTGCTCCAGGTTTCTAAAACAGGTCGAATCCACATTCACCCATTACCCGCATGTTTATCGGATATCTTCTGTTTGCCTCCAATCCGCGATTTTTTCCTCTTCGTTCACATTCCTGCTTCCAATCCGTCTTTCTCGCGCAACCCTCCGGTCACACGGCCGCTCAAAAACCGCTTTTTTGGGCAGGACCTTTTTTTCCCGCCCATTTTTAAAAAATTTTTTGAGCGCACTTTTCCATTATTTCGATCTTGCCTTATAAAGAAACATCATTGAAGATAATGATGCCTCTCTTTCCCCCACTGACAGCACTGATGGCTCTCTCCCGTTTCTTTTTTGGAAATTTGGAAGCATGTGGGAAGCTTTCATGGGCATTTCCTATGCAGGACAGTTCAGTGCCTGAATTTTACTGAAGTTTCACTTCCTTGGAGTGTCATTATTTCGATATTTTGTAATTTCGATATTACAGTAATATAAAATAAAAAAAATAAAAAACAGTTAAAAAGGAAGTTTTGCGAGTCCGTTCTGAGGATGGATTCACCCCAAAATGATTTTTCAAACTACCAGATTTGATTCAGAAACAGCATAATCAATAAATCCAATGCTATGAAGTCAAAAACAGTCTTTTGCAGACTACGGAGCACTTGCAAGTTGAATCAGCCAATAGGAACTCTCGGAACGGCTGGAGAGACAGGAAGGGGGGTGGTTTTTTAAAAAACCACGTAAATTGCGCATTGGCCCGTTCACGGCCACCGTGAAACTCCCGTTGAAAACCTGTGACCACATATTCGGGAGAAATGCGAATGAAATGCGTCTGTTTAATGAGGTAATGTGACCGGCACTCGGGATTGCGTGGGGAATGCGGGGAACATGCGACTTAGAATGAGTAATGTGGATTTGACCACAGTTTGGTGTAGTGGTTTAAAGTGGCAACTCTGGAGAACCCGGTTTGATTCCCCACTCCTCTGCTTGAAGCCAGCTGGGTGACCTAGGGTTAGTCACAGCTTTTCCAGAGCTCTCTCAGCCCCACCTTCCTCACAGGGTGACTGTTGTTGTGGGGATAATAATAACATGCCAAGACCACGGCAATACAGCCCGGAAAACCCACAACAACCATCGTTCTCCGGCCGTGAAAGCCTTCAACAATACAATAATAACATACTTTGTAAACTGCTCTGAGTGGGCGTTGTCCTGAAGGGTGGTATATAAATTGAATGGTGGTTGTTATTCTGTAGGCCCTGGGCAAGAGAGTATAACTGGGCCCTCTTTCTCCTTTGTAACAGCCCATTTCTCCTCTAACCATGCCTCTTCCATCTGCCCTCTCTCCTTTGACTTTCCTCTTCTTTAACCACTCCCCTTTCTATTTCAATTTGTTTACTCAGGTAAAAATAAATTTTTATTTTATTTATTTTTTATTTTATCGTATTTGTATTCTGCCCTCCCCGCGAGCAGGCTCAGGGCGGATAACAGCATTAAGAACATTTAAAACATTCCATATAAAACATTTAAAATCATCATTCAAAAATATAAAAAATAGCATCACTCTTTTGCCTGATGGTGGCAATATAGTTAATAACAAATAATGCAACAGTGCAATTGAACATAGCAGCAGCTTAAGAACGGTAGTGGGCAGCTCTCATAGGGAGGGGGGTAGATGTTGTATCCTCCAGCTACGCTGGCCCCAGTCTGCACAGGGCCTTATAGGTCAATACCAAGACCTTTAACCTGATCCGATACTCCACTGGCAACCAATGCAGCTCACGCAATATTGGTGTAATATGCACCCTATTTGGTGCTTTCATAATGATGCGCACCACTGCATTTTGCACGTACAAAATTCTGCTTTCTTGGTTACATTTTATTACAATGTATAAAACCAGAAAGGAAAAAATACACCCTATGTGTCTTTATTTAGAGTGCTGCTCAATAAAATTGGCATCATTTATGTAAAAGCAATACAGACGTTGTTCTGGAGGAGTTTGAGTCAAAGTCTACAGAAATGTTTCTCCACTCTCATCACTGGAAGTAAGGAGGCCAGTACACTTCCAAATTGCTTAAGCAGCTGAACAATCACAACATACTGAAGATTTTCATTTGACACAAGGGAATTTAGTTTTAACACTGGATCAAAGGAGCCACAACTTACCTTATACAAGAAGAAAACCTTCTTTTAAATATTAAGAAATGCATCACTCATTTTTTTTTAAACCAAGAATTACATTCTTGATGCAACAAATTCAGTCTTCCAACAAATGTCGTAATCCAGATCTTTAACTGTTGGTTTGTACATAAGTACAGTTTTAAAAATGATTATGTATTTTTTTTAAACTGTTTGCTACCTTGAGGTCCCTAATTGTGTATGATGATAATGCCCCTCTGATGCATCAACTGGTTGCTGCAACTGGAGCAAAGACAATTTGACAGCATCTAGGCAAGTGCTCCAAAGTATCTGAGACAGAGCTTTCATTGCAGTGCAATGATGCATTGTTCTTTTTGCGGCAAAAGACTCACATGGGTGCCTCTGGAATTTGATGCCCTTCAAATTCTGGCCCCTTAGAAAATGAAAATAGGAGTTTATTAGGTATTCTAAGCATGAATGACATATAAAGTTTTAATTTAATTGCATAATTGATATAAATTCATTTCAATTTTATAGCAGGGAATTATCAATTACATATCACAGAATAGTGTGGCCTCTTTTTGCGACACTGTTTTGATGTGATATGGCTGGTAAACAGCAGGTGGCAGTATAAGGACTTGATACATGACCTGTACTTGGAAAATAGCAAAACTCCTGACAGGATCAGAAGCAAGTAGTTCAGGCAAGAGGTTTTCTCCTCCCAGTTACATAAAGAGTGGCTTTATAATGTCAAAACAAGACAAGAGTGTCTCAACTATATGTTGCAATCTGCAGCAAATTTTTTAAATGGTAGAGAAATTACTGATCACTATCAATGTTTGTGTTCTAGTTTTCCACATTTGCTCCACTTGAGACTGAATCCATTGAAACGGACACTTTGCAAAGAGATAGTGAAAAAATGTTTTTCTTTTAAACTCACACAGAATTCCAGTTAATGAGAAAAACATAAAGCTGGAGGATAACTCCAAAAGATATTTATTTATTTTAAACTTTTATATTCCACCTTTCCACCCAGTTCAGGTTCCCCAATGCAGCAAGCATTTCAAACATTAAAATATCATTATACACACACAAACACATATACACAAATACATACATTTAAAACAAATAAGACACATAGAAACACAGACAGAGAGGAGGGTTAATAAGAATTAGTGAGACAATACTAAATAAAACAAGAAAGTCTTTACCCACTGGCAGAAGACAACAAACAAGGGAGACAGAAAGGGGATGGAGTCCCAAAGTTTCAACACCATGACCAAGAAGGCCCTTGCTCAGGTTGAATCCTGTCTCGCCTCATATGATGGGAGCACCTGAAGCAGGACCTCTAAAACTGACTAGAGTGGTCGGGTAAGGGTTCAGAGGCCAATATTAGCACCTTGAATTGGGCCGGCAAGTAAATTGGAGGCAAGTGTAGGTGGAGCAAGACTGGACTGATACGGTCTTTACAACCCACTCCTGTCAACAATCTGTCTACAACATTTTGTACTAACACCAGCTTCTGAACAGTCTTCAAGGGCAGCCCTATATAGAGTCTGTTGCAGTAGTCTAATATAGATTTTACTAGGATATGCACTACAGTAGCAAGATCTTTATGCAGTATATAGTAAGATAAAGATATTGGGGTTTTTGTTTTTGTTATGTTTGCATTTAATGCAGAGGCCTTCCGTCAAAATAATACTTTTGCAGGAATATCACATTACCTATGCCACAAACTGGATTAACAGTGAATGCTTTTTATCACCCAGAAAAAGTTTTATAGCATCACAGAACTGGAAGGGTCCTTATAGGCCATCTGTTTGAATTCTCTGCTCAGTGCAGCAGATCCAAAACTAGAGAATCCCAGACACATGGCTGTCCACCTTCTGCTTGAAGACTTCCTGGGAGGGCACCTGTCCCCTAAGTAATTGTTCCATCATTGAACTGATCATTACAAGTTTCTTTTAATGTTCAACTGAAATCTACCCTCCTAAACCCATTAAATCTATTTGCCCTCTGAAGAGAACAAGTGTTTGTCGTTTATCATGTGACAGCCCTTCAAGTATCTGAGGAACGCAACCATGTCCCCCCTCATTCTTCTCCAAGTTAAGAATACTTAGTTACTTCAACCATAGCTCATTGGACAACTCGCTGTTGTTGCCTTCCTCTGAACCTGTTCTACTTTATCTACACCCTTCTTAAAGTGTGGCACCCAGAACTGGGCAGGTACTACAGATGAGATCTGAGATTGTATCCATTACTTCTTGCTGCTTAGAAAATATGCAGTCTAAAATTGCATTCGCTTTTTTTCCCCAGCCACATCAAATGCAGATTCATGTTTGGATTATGATTAAGTGCAATCCTGAAATCCTTTTCATCATGTACCAAACCACGTATCCTCCATCCCATATGTGTATTTGAGTCATTTTGCCTAAGTGGAGGACTTTTCAGCTGTCTCTGATGAGTTTTTTTTGTTCATTTCAGTCCAACTTTCCAACCCACCAAAGTAATTTTGAATTTTATTTCTGTCTTCTAAAGTGTAAGCTGTCCCTCCCAGTTTTGTGATAAGGATTCTTGCCGTTTCTTCATCCAAGTGATTGACAAAACTGTTAATGAGTTCCCTTCCCCAAGAACAAAAGCCTGCATATTCCACTTCCAGATGGATGAACTGCTATTGATAAGTACTCTTACAGTACGGTTCTCCAACCAGCTATGAATCCAACTTGATATTATCGTCTAGCTCACACTTAGCCAGCTTGCAAACCAAAATTTTACGGGGGTCTTTACCAAATGCTTTGCTGAAGCAAAGATATATTTGATTTACAGCAGTTCATGATCCACTAAGCTAGTAACCTCATAAAAATGTAGTAAGGTTACAGTGTATTTCTAAGCAGAGTTACACCCTTGATTTCAATGGGTTTGAAAGGTATAACTTGTTTAGGATTGCACTGTCTGTCAGGAATTATTCTGAACATGGCTTTTTTTCTGGGAAAAGAGGTGATGGAACTCAGTGGGTTGCCCTCGGAGAAAACGGTCATATGGCTGGTGGCCCCGCCCCCTGATCTCCAGACAGAGGGGAGTTTAGATCGCCCTCCGCACAGCTCGGAGATCAGGGGGTGGGGCCACCAGCCATGTGACCATTTTCAAGAGGTTCCGAAACTCTGTTCCTCCGCGTTCCAGCTGAAAAAAAGCCCTGATTCTGAACAAATCCATGCTGGCTTCAACTAACCACTGTACTGTTTTCAAGATGTTTACAGATAGATTTCTTTATAATCCGCTGGTATCTTCCATGATACCAACATCAGAGGCCACATTTTGAAGGCCACATTTAAGGGTACTTAAGAGGGGCAAATGGTTACTACTGAATCCTGGCCCACTGCAGCCCCTCCTTAACTCCAGGAACAAAATTTCCAGGCCCTGGGCTGCAGTAGGGAGAAACTGAAAGAAATTGCTGCCACATCTAAAGGAAAGGGGATAGTTTTCTTTACAGTTGGATAGAGACCAGACTAATCAATTTGTAGTTTCCTAGATCTTCCTTTTCTCCTTTTTTCCAACACTGGGAAAACATTGCCTTTCTCCAGTCTTGATGATACCTTGTCCTCCAGGATTTCTCAAAGATGATAAAATTTCAAGGAGTTCTTTAGTAGCATAGGGTGTGATTCACCCCACCCTGAAGATCTGAACTCATTCAAGATAGCTAGGTGTTCCCTAGCTAATTCCTTATTAATTTTCAATGGTAATCTTGTCTGTTCACCATTTACTCTGCTTTTGCAAAGTTGTACACAGTTCACCTTCTGGAAGAAGATGGAAAGAAATTCCAGGTTGAGCAGTTTCATCTTCTCTCTGTCACCCACTGACATTTTACCATTCACACTGTTTCCTTCCTCTTCCGCTTTCTTTGAACATACCTGGGGAAAGTCCTTTTTTGTTGTTTTAGCATCCCTTGCTAGCCTCAGCTCACTTCAAACTTTCCTGATTTTGTCTCTACAGGCTTCTCGTTTGTAGGTGTCTCCAGTGACGTGTCTCATTTTCTATTTCCAATAGAGGCTCTTTTTGATTTTCAACTAATCACTTAGCTTTTTATTGAGTCACATGGGTTTCTTTAGACATCTATTTTGCTTTGCCATTAGTTTTGTTTGCAATTGTACCTTTAGTAACACCTTCTTCAGGAAGTCTCTGAATTCCTTTGTCTGGTAGATTATCTAACTATGGAATCCTGCCCAGTATTTATCTATATTAAAACCAGCTTTCCTGAGGCTCAAAGTATTGTTTGCCTTTGCTCAGTTTAGCTTTCCGCAATAATGCCAGCTTTATGTGGTCACTGTCCTCCAACGTTCTCATTACTTTTTATGTTTGCAACTGAGGGTCAAGCTAAACGTACAGGTTTTTAAGGTTTCCACAGCCATACAGCAGTTAAAAAGTAAATGGCTGTTAAAAAATGAGAGCCCAAATGGCCTCGGAATACCTCTGCGGGGGGATAGAGGGGCTGCTCCCTCCCCCCTTGAGCCATTTTCCCATGTCAAAATAGCACAGGAGGAGTCCCCCCATTTTTACTCTTCCATATGCACAGAATACACCACGTAGAGCAGAAAAAATGGAAAAACCCTCCCCTTGTGCTATTTTGACATGGGGAAACAGCTTGAGGGGGAGGAAGGAGCCCCTCCTCCCCCTACAGAGGCATTCTGAGGCCATTTGAGCTCTCCTTTATTTTTTACCAGCTATTTCCAAAGCTGCTGTGTAGCTGCAGAAAACTTGAGTTAAGTCTAGGGAACTCAAACCTAAATTTTAAAAAACTGCACATTTAGCTTGACCCTGAGTATTCCTTTTTGGTTAAGATCAAGCAAGGATATATGTTCTCATGAGGCAAAGCTGTCTCACTGTTTCCCCTGTATCAAGGCATTCGCCTTCTCTAGCCAGCTGGGTGACCTTGGGCTAGTCACAGCTTCTAGGAGCTCTCTCAGCCCAACCCACCTCACAGGGTGTTTTGTTGTGGGGATAATAATGACATACTTTGTAAACCACTCTGAGTGGGCCTTAACAGTGCAATCCTATGCTGAGTTACTCCAGTCTAAACTCATTGAAGTCAATCATCTTAGACTGGAGTAATTCTGCATAGGATTGTACTGTAAATTGTCCTGAAGGGCGGTATATAAATTGAATGTTATTATTATAACTCATCTGTCTGTGGTGGCTGGGTATAGAAATAATATATGAGGCACATACTGTAGAATTGTGCAAAAAATATTTAAGACATGCTTTGCAAGATTATGCTTTGTCTTAAGGAACATAGGTGCAGCAAGTTTGGGTGGTTGTCCAAGATTACATAAGATGTCTACAGAGAACGAAATTACATTTCATAGACAAGGTATAGGAAAGTCTTAAAAATCTGTAGTCTTAAAAATCAGTTTTCATTAAAACAAGCAAGTGGCTAGCTTTCATGGCTTACATTATGAGATGTGTGAAAGTCTTAAGTAACACAAACAAACAAAAATAAATCCAATTTCTATTTTAAAATCTCATAAATTCCAACCATAAATACCAGCTCATCACCAACAAAATGTAGCTATAGATATTATAGCCAGCTCAACTTGTTTTTGTCAGTTTTTATTGCCAGAATAATAATCCAGCAGGTTGCCATTGCTAATCTATGCAAAGGCTCCTCTCTGCATCCCTGACCTTTAACAAAATTAAATAAAGTTGGCAACAAAAGACAGTAAATAAAAGTCTTTAATCTTAATAATGACAGAACAATGATAACGCGTAATTTTATTTTCAAGGCTTTGCTGGAAAATATGAGCCCCATATTATGTGGATGATTTGTAAGTAGAAATGGAGACTTTGCCTTGGGATGGGGCTTGACTTGGTTATTTTCAGAAGCATTCCAGTTTTATGGTTCCACCTGAGATTATTTTTTTCTGTGGGAAAAATGATTATTCTGAAAAAATGTGCCCAATGACCAGTCTGATCAGCTCATGTTTTGTTCACTGGTTGCAAACAGAACTGGTTTTTTGATAGACTGCTTAATTATTTGGATACATTTCAGGCTTGTTTGTTGAGTTTGCTTTGCGTATTCAGACCATACAGTATGATGCAATTGGCAGCATCGTACATGCATGTTCTCATACAGTGCTCAATTGCATAAATGAACCGTGAGCAAATTAATTATTAAACAGTTCACTTTTGAAAAGTATTGTTTTGTGTTTCTCAAAATCTGGAGGTTTGCTAAGATTATTTTGCACATGTACTACTTTGCATAGCCTTATGGAAGGTATAGTACCCCCTCCTCCAAACCATTTAATTATTCTCCTTTTCACTCATAACTCTGGGGGACAATTGATTTCACTTACTGCATAGATGCAAAATCAGTTTTGCAGAACAGAAGAAATGAAATTCCACCACCATAACTCCTACCCAGACACAAAGTTACTTGACAGCTGTTCAAGGTGGGCAGCAGACAGGCAAACAGATGTGAGGATTAGCTGATGAACGGTCATGGCTGTCAACCATGGTCTGTTCACTGAGGAATTTGTGGCATCTCTAAAAATAAAACCAAAGTAAGTTGTCAAATTCCTTCCTGCAGAACTGAATTTGGCAATTAGTACCAGGAAGGCATGTTAAAATAGGGATGTTAAAATAGCTTTGGAGCAAGCTAAGGCAAATGGTTACTGTACGGCTGGTGGTGCTGTAGTGGCTGCTTGGCTCGTACCTGGGCTACGGTGACGATAGCAACAGGTGTTCCTCTGGGCATCAGTGTGGCGCAGGCCAAGATCTATCTGGTGGTATCCAAGGTGCATAACACACCTCTGTACCAGCCAAAATTTCAGATTCACCTAGGAAGAGACAAAGAGCTGGATGGATAGAATCATATTTTCTAAATAAGCACAGTCTCTTTCAGGCTTTTATTTCTTTGGTGACTTGGCATTCATACAATTTCTAGCATTTGTACAATTTAGCCCATGTTCCTGAAATGTCCTGTTTATTTCTTTCATTTAAAAAAAATAGTTATCTAATTATCTAAATGGTAAAACCTTGAATTTAGAATAATGGGATACTATCTATAGTATGTTTATCCTGCCCTTGTTCCAAGGGACTCGGGGCACATACGTGGTTCTTCTCTCTCCCACCGTAACCTTAGAATAAGTTGAATTGGTTAGGCTAAGAGAAAGTGACGGGCCCATGGTCAACTAGTGAAAGTGGGTTCCGAATGTAACAGATGTTGTCCATTAAAGTGTTTATAAAACTAAGATGAATAATGTGTTACAGGAATCACTGATTGGTGACTTCATTAGGTACAGAGTCCAATAAGGTCATTTTTAGACTTTCTATTTTTCCATCATTTTCCTAATTTTCCAGATTATCAAAAACCAAAAAAATTCTTTTATATTTCCTATTCAGTGTTTTTTAGGGATGCAAGAACCTGTACATTTTCAGTTCTTTTGGTGGTTCTTTAAACATTTGAGGAGCCTGACTTCACCCCTCTCTACTGAGTTCATTCCCCCCACCTCCATAAAACAAACTTGGATGGGTCTTCATGCTAGTATGCTGTTTATTTTATGCTTGCTTTTAAATCTTTTTATTAGTAGTCTAGTTTAAGACTTTTTAAATATCAATTAAGATATATTCCTTTGTGTGAAGTGATAAAACATTTTTTTCTTCTTCCCAGAGGGGGGAGTGGGCTGGCATTAATTGCTCTTTCATAGCCCTTGTGTCATTCTAATCCTTTCCAAATTTCCAGAGTTCTGTAGTAGTGTAATTAGATTTATCTCCAAGTCTGAATCAAGATATTGCTCAATACAAGGACATTCCCATAGCCAAGTATGCTGTTCATTGCCCAATTTTTTTTTTCAACTAGAGCTTCTATTAGTCAGATCTCTGAGTCTAGAGACAAAACAAGGTTAAGCGAGCAGATACTTGCACATATATATATATATATATATATATATATATATATATATATATATATATATATATATTATAAACAGAGGAGAAGGTTTCCTCTGAGCTTCTTTAAGGGATTCTCTTATGTTAACCTGGCAGACTCAAGAAATTGTTCTAAGTCCTGATGGAGTCAATCTACACTCAGTGGAACATTTACCATTAACTTCAGCAGACAATTGAATGCATCCTATACCAAACTGGTTAAGAATGTGGGGCATATATATTTTAAATAAACTTAATAAACCATACTAACTTACTTAATATTAACATTTATGCTATAATTGACAAGCTCTTTTCAAGACATTTTAAAGGTTTTATTTTTATGGCAAGCAATAAAAACAAAAACGTATGTATCTGCAAGATATTCTACCATACGTTTTGTTCCCACTACTGATCTTTACATTTTCCCATGGGCTAATAAAGAAACATTGAAACAGGCAAGTGAGCGAACTAATTACTCATTGCCAGTGCCGGATCTAGGGTTGCCCACGCCCAGGGGCAAGCCTTGTCCGGCCGCCTCGCACGCACGCACAGCACGCGCGCGCTCCCCGCACTGTGCGATGACGTCACTTTGGTGACATCATCACGCAGGGCGGATGGAGGCAGCATGCGGGGCTGGGAAGCCGCCTGTCCCATTTGCCTCCTCGCAGGCGAATGGTGCGGGCGGACTCTCAGCCCCCGCACTGCTTTCGCCTGCCCCGCAGGACAGGGGGCGGCTGGCTTGCCGTGCACCCCCTGCCCTCCAGGGGTAGGCAAAAGCAGCGCGGGGAGATGTGAGGCTGACCGTGGCATTCGCCTCCCCGCAGGACGGGGCAGGTGAATGGCGCGGGTGGCCCCACAGACCCCCGTGCTGCCTTTTGCCTGCCCTGGAGGGCAGGGGGTGCGCAGCAAGCCGGCCACCCCCTGTCCTGCGGGGCAGGTGAAAGCAGCGCGGGGGGCTGCGGAGCTGCCCGCGCTGCCGCCTGCGCACTCCGGCAGCTGGGAGCTGCTCCCGGCGCCCCCTCCCTGGCGGCGCTGGGGGCAGACTACCCCCCTGCCCCCCCTAGATCCGGCCCTGCTCATTGCCAGACCAATGCAAAGCACAGTTCAGTGTTGCTAATAAGAACCATATATAGTTAAACTAACCATATTCTATACAACTAAAATTCCATAAAACCATTCCAATATAGAACAGAATGAGAGTCAGTACAATGTAGTGATTCAAGTGTCCAACTAGGATTTGGGAGATTTAAGTTCGAATCCCCACTCTGCCACGGAAGCTTGCTGGGTAACTTAGGGCCAGTCACACACTCTTAGCCTAACCTACCTCACAGGGTTGATGTGAGGATAAACTGGAAGAAAGGAAAACAATGTAAGCAGCTTTGGATCCTCACTGGTGAGAACAGTGGCATACAAATCTTACTATATAAAAAGCTAACCGTGTTCCTGACAGTTCACTTCCTACCTTGGTGCACCTCCAGAGGGCGCTGCCATGAAGGGAAGCCCAGACGAGGCAGCCTGTTCCTCCAGAGAGTGCACCACAGCAGAAAGCCCAGGATGGAATCAGGTGCAGAGCAGGTGGCAATGCCTGCCCCCCCCCTTCACCCAGCTGGGATCAGGTGCAGAGCAGCGGGCAGTGCTCGCTCCTCCACCTACACCCAGCTGGGATCAGGCACAAAGCAGTGGGCAATACTCCCCCCACACCTACACCCAGCTGGGATCAGGCACAGAGCAGCGGGCAATGCTCGCACCCCCACCTACACTCAGCTGGGATCAGGAGCGGAGCAGGTGGTGATGCCCCACCCCACAATCACCCTGCTGGGATCAGGAGCAGAGCAGGTAGTGATGCCTAACCCCCACAATCACCCAGCTGGGATCAGGAGCAGAGTGGGTGGTGATACCCGACCCCCACAATCACCCAGCTGGGATCAGGAGCAGAGCAGGAGCAGGGGACAATGCCCACCCCCCTTCAACCAGCTGGAATCAGGAGTGAATAGAAGAGGGAAAAAAACAATCCACAGGGAATACAATACTAGTCTACAAAATTACAAAAATGTATTCAGAGTGCAAAGGCTACAAAATTTCATCACTGTGTTCAAATAAATACTCTTAATACAATTTCCAGGCACATACATGAACAATACAATACTTTTTACATAATCATATAGGGCACATTGCAGTGGACATCCACAGTTTCCACAGTCTTTTTGAAATAATTATAACAATTCTTTCCAGGGCTCCCCTTGGCAAGTGAATGGTGAAGCCCAGCCATGAAGCAGACTCCAACCCATGCTCAATCTGGGGCCGGCTATCTGTGGCAGATATCGGAATCCTTCATCAGGAGCGTGTGGAATGCTTTACAGCAGAAAAGGAAACTTCCAATGTATTCAAATCCTGCATGCCCAAAACATAAACTTGAAAATCTCTTATGCGTATGCCGGCAGCAAGCCGGCCACCCCCTGTCCTGCGGGGCAGGTGAAAGCAGCGCGGGGGGCTGCGGAGCTGCCCGCGCTGCCGCCTGCGCACTCCGGCAGCTGGGAGCTGCTCCCGGCGCCCCCTGATGAAGGATTCCGATATCTGCCACAGATAGCCGGCCCCAGATTGAGCGTGGGTTGGAGTCTGCTTCACGGCTGGGCTTCACCATTCACTTGCCAAGGGGAGCCCTGGAAAGAATTGTTATAATTATTTCAAAAAGACTGTGGAAACTGTGGATGTCCACTGCAATGTGCCCTATATGATTATGTAAAAAGTATTGTATTGTTCATGTATGTGCCTGGAAATTGTATTAAGAGTATTTATTTGAACACAGTGATGAAATTTTGTAGCCTTTGCACTCTGAATACATTTTTGTAATTTTGTAGACTAGTATTGTATTCCCTGTGGATTGTTTTTTTCCCTCTTCTATTTGCTGTTTCATAAGGGAATAGCCATTTTGTTCTGCATGGAATCAGGAGTGAAGCAGGTGGCAATTCCTGCCCCCACCTTCATCCAGCCGGGATCAGGAGCAGAGCAGGTGGCAATACCCGCTCCTCTTCAACCTGCCAGAATCAGGTGCCGAGTCGCCCCCTTTCACCTGGCTAGAATCAGAAAGGGAGCAGGTGGCAATGCCTGCCCCCCCCCCGCCTTCATCCAGCTGGGATCAGGAGTGGTAGAGCAAAAGAAGCTAGCTCCCTTTGGATACTACAGCCAAGCCAAAAGTGGAAACCCACAACTAAGGGACCCAAAAGAACATTCAACTGTATTACCTTAATTAATTAGTTTAAATTAATTTAATACAGATTATTTAAAGAGACCCAATGCACATTATTAATAACCAATTTCAATAAATAGTTCTTCATATAAAAGTCATACAAAAATCCATACAAACGTTAGTAAACTATACCAGATGCAGAATTTACCTCAGTAAGATCATACAGAAAATTAACAAGATTTGTGTCTATGTGATAGTTAGTCTTTGGCCATCAGTTGATTGTACTTGCCTTTGATGATGCATTTTGTGTAAATGTTTATCTCTGCATCTGCAACAAATTAATTAAGATAACTATAGTTGAATGTTCTTTTGGGCCCTTTAGTTGTGGGTTTCCACTTTTGGCTTGGCTGGGATCAGGAGTGGAGCAGGTGGCAATGCCCGCCCCTGCCTTCAACCAGTTGTGATCAGAAGCGGAGCAGGTAGCAATGCCTGCCCCCCGCCTTCACCCAGTTGGGATCAGGAGTGGAGCAGGTGACAATGCCAGCCCCCCTTCACCGAGATGGGATCAGGAGCAGAGCAGGTGGCGATGCTTGCCCCCCTTCAACCTGCCAGAATCAAGAGCAGAGAAGGTGGCAATGCCGACCCCTACCTTCAACCAGTTGGGATCAGGAGCAGAGCAAGTGGCAATGCCCGCCCCCGGCCTTCACCAGTTTGGGATCAGAAGCGGAGCACATGGCAATGCCAGCCCAACACCTTCATCTAGCTGGGATCAGGCACGGAGCAGGTGGCAATGCCCGCCTGATCCCGGATGAGTAAATGGGGAGGGTGGGCAGGGGAGCTGCCCGTCTGCTGTGACCTAATCCAACCAAGGGGTTGGGGGTGAATAAAATTTCAAAAGATGTGCTTTCTTTGGTTGTCTTTGTCTGGCTGCAGTGGGTGGAGGAAGTGGTGAGACTGTTCTTTCATGTTCCAGCCTTGCCCATTTTCCTGCTTGACTCTGAAAGCTGAGCATGTTCATGTTAGATGAGTATTCTAAATCGGATCACATATACTTCACATGTTCTTGTACTAGTGCCTGGGAACTGTAGTTTAATCCAGTATACTTGATCCAGTCCATGTCAAAATGATTAATGATGCAGCCAATTGCCCAGGCAGGCACAAAAACAGTACACAATCTTTTTTGAGTTTCAGTGAGAAAAATGAGCCAAAAATGAAGTAAAATGTAGCTTGAAATGTAGTGATTTTAAACAATACGTGACCTGCCCATTATGACTCTGGAACATATATAAACCAAGCAAGCCTGGAAAACTGTGAGAATGTACCAATAGCGACTATGTAGCCAGCTTCCCTGCTGGGTACTGCCAATTGTCCAAGTGCAAAGCTGCTCAAAATACTGGTCATTATAATTTGCAAACAATTCATTAGTCCAATCGTGTGGGATTTCTCCTGATTTTAGAGGAAACAATAACTGCAAACAAGGTGACTTTAATTTTGGAATGTCTTATTTATGAAAATGTAATCTTCTCTAGTTGTAATTAAAATATTAGGTATTTCCAATAACTTCAGTTCGGTTGTTGATGTGGCTAGATTACAGTCATTGAGTCAGCCTGAACATTAAATTGCACATAGGTGGTGGACAAGAAAACTCCACAAAGATACATTATTCCCTAGAAGGGACTTCTGTTATAGTATGCGTCACACCAGGACACAGTACAAGCATGAGACAAGGTAAGGGGTTGCACATGAATCCTTTCCCCTATGCTTCTTGATACTAGTTGCACTTGCAGTGTGATCCTGTACAGGGTTACTCCAGTCTAAGTCCACTGAAATCAGTGGTGTAACTTTGTATAAGATTGCACTGTTACCTAATTAGAAGTAACTATCCTTGAAATAAATGGAAGAACTGGGGAGTATCTGAGCCAGCTGAACAAGTCCTGTGGCCGAGCATCTGCCTCTCCGCATTTTATGAAGCTTGGGCTTGGCCCTTGGCTCTTAAACTGTAGCTTGCAGCCTGTGGCCCTGTGTCAGCCAGACCAGCAGAACCAGCACCAGCCCAGGGTGACTTTATAACTCATTTTTGGTGGGAAAATGTTCTATAAGTACCTGTTAATGTGTATCTTTGTTTTGTTTGTTTAGCATTTTATATGTAAGCCCTCAGTATGGGCTAAAATGGGGTATAAATAAAAATCAGAATATACAGAAACTGCAGCTGGAAATATTATAGTACCAGCAGGTAGATTCTGGCACTTTTTATTCTTTACTACCCCATTTTCTTATGCATTCTGAAAACCATATAAAGCAAGATGAGAGCTTTGACTCTGGAAATCTAGTTGGTCCTTAAGGGGCTACTGGACCCGAATCTTGCTCTATGACAGGCAGCATCCTTGTTTTAATCTGGTTTGAAGGTTTCTAAAAAAAAATCTAATTTAGACTGGAAATCCTGTAGGAGAGCCTCAACTGTCTATGAAGGAAGTGATTTTTTATTATCTGTCTAAGAACTTTGAATGTGATTGTCCAAAATCAAGGAGTTGGGTGTCATCAGTACGCTGGTGACAATCAGTGCTGTATTTCTTTGAACAGATCACCAGAAGCTACCACCTGTGTTCTTGGTCAGTACTTTGATGTTGTGGTCAAGTGGCTGAAGAAGAATAGATAAGAACCCAGACAAGACAGAGGTGATGCTGGTTGGCAAGACTGATACTGTGGAGGAGAATTTACTGCTTACCCGAAGGCAAGCCTTACTTTTGCAGATTCTACTGCAAGTTCCCCAGACTGTCCCAGCTTGATTGCTGAAGAAAAGAAATATATTATTTGTCAAGAATATATTTTTTCAACTTCATTTACCACTCAGTTTTTCTCCGTTTAAATGCAGCTGTTCTAGCCATTGTGATCCATTCTACTGTAACATTAATGCTAGATTACTATAATTTTGCTTGGGGCTGCCCTTAAAGACAACTGAGAAACTCGTTGATTCAGAATATGACTGCATGATTGATTGGAGCTGGCTGTTTTGTCATATTCCTATCTTAAAATCTTTATATTGGTTACCTGTGTGTTTCTGGGTTCAGTTCAAGGTGCTGGCTTCTACCTTCTGGCTTCCACCTCTGCAAAGCTGGAACCAACATACTTCAAGGCTCTCTCTTTCCATTTGAACCTGTGTGGCAGCTTCATTCATCTCTGCAATTCCATTTATCTGTTCCTTTCTGCTGCATTGCAAGAATTGCTACCACCCAACAGCAAGCTTTTACTATAATTTCTCTTCTTTATGAAATGGTCTCCCTGAACACATCAGGAATATGCTCTTGTGGTTTTCAAAACATTGTGTAAAACTGAACTGTTTAGGAGAGCACTTGAGGGTGTATATATTGTTAATTTAGTCCCTTTGATTAACAGGCTAATGTTTTAATGTGAATGTCTGATTTGTGTGGTTTCTAGACTATTGAGTATTACCTTTCTTGGTGCTTTCCCTTTTGTGAGCTGCTCTAATGTTCCTCCATTGGCAGCAGGGGACAAGATAACTATTTTAATTAATAAATGGAGGCAGTGCAAACGTGAGTGCAAACATGGTAAAAAGAACCCACACAATTTGCAATCGGAGGCAAAGCCACTAACTTAAATTGGCTCTGGATGTTAAAATATATGTTGGCTCCTATCTCTGTTGTTTTCTTAATCTGCTTGTCTGCTCCTCTATTTATTATTTCCAAATAATTTGCCTTGTAACAGTTATTATCATGCATCTTCATTTTACTTCCAATTTCTTTGTTGCTCCAGGCGATGATGCAATAGAAAATGAAACGGCAACTGTTTGTTTTGAAAGCCCTTTTATTATATTACTTTATCATTCATAGCTGCTGCAGCTGGGCTGCTTTCTGAAAACACCATTATCCATTCATACAAATGACATAGTTTAAGCAAGTCTTCAAAATATTTACAAACATAGTGTGACTTATATATATAAATTTCAAGTACCTGTATTTACAGTAATAGGCTTTTTACTTGATTTACATTCTCTTTTTGGTGTAAACATATTATCACCCTCTAACTCTTCAAGTAAACAAACAAACAAACAGCTGCAGGTGTGGAAAATGTGATTTAGTTATAAGTAGAGCATAAAGTAAAAAAAATCATTGATACAAATAAAATATTTTGTAATACTGAAGAATTGGTCCTAACAGAGTGCTCTCTTGGCAGTAAAACAGGCAGTTACGCATGCAACAGGCAGAAACATGAAATAAACCAAAGTTCTGGTTCGTCATGGCTGGATTAGGGATGTTCTCACAGTGACAGAGTTACTAATTTTCGATAATCCTTATTTACACGTTTGTGTTTTCCTCAGACTGTTCATAATAGCACTATGGTTATTTCTTTCTATACGGTGTCCAGTTTCTTATAAAGGAAGAGCTGTACAGAAGAAGGTTTTAAGCAGAGAACAGTCTTCCTAAATGAAAGGCAATTTGTTTGTTTGTTTTTATTACAGAAGAGCAAGTAGTGGCAAGGTTCCCCATTTCAAGTAATCCACTTCACGTTCTCTTCTAGGGTATGCTCAGTCCTCTTGCTAAATGCAGTGGTAGAAGTTTGAAATTGTTTATCCCAGGAATGGTCAACTGGAATCCTAAGGATAGCAATCAAATGCTACATTTTTCTTTTGGATGTTAACGTGTAATGTTTCAGCTACGCCATAGCAGCAGAGCTTTTTTTCAGGGGGAATGTGGGGGAACGGAGTTCCGGAACCTCTTGAAAATGGTCACATGGCTGGTGGCTCCGCCCCCTGATCTCCAGACAGAGGGGAGTTTAGTTTGCCCTCCGCGCCGCTCAGTGGCACAGAGGGCAATCTAAACTCCCCTCTGTCTGGAGATCAGGGGACGGGGCCACTAGCCAAGTGACCATTTTCTCTGAGGGCAACCCACTGAGTTCCACCACCTCTTTTCCCAGAAAAAAAGCCCTGAATAGCAAATCACAGGGGTGGGAATGGAGGAATAAAGAAAAGATAGACGGACTATGCATAAAGAATTTCCTCTTGGCTGCCTCCGTCCAGACTGGGTAGGTGGAACTGAGGAGGTGAGAGTTCTTAACTCAGATTCACTGTTAAGCTAGGTAGGAATTTGGCAGCTGGCAAGCTCGTTTGATATTTAGAGGCAAAGGAGTGTAAATTCCATTACTTCATCTCAAGTTAGTCAAATCTTTTGAACATGTTTATTTATTTTATTTAAAACATTTATATGCTGCCTTTCCACCCAAAATAGGGTACCAAGGCAACAGTGTGAGTTTATATTTGCAGCAACATTCTGCTGGAAAATGGATATTAGACAACGTACATATTTTAAAGACAATCTCTTCTAATTAAAACCAAAGCTTTTCAACAGCAGTAAGAACTTGTAGTAGTTTCATATATTATGTATTAGGCCCTGCCTTGTTGTGGACACTGGAGTCAGTGCTGAGCAGAGCGCAATGGCCATCAAATAAGTGCATCATATAATAGTCAGGGAGTCTGGAAATATTTTTGACCATTTTCTGAAATTAATGCAAATATTGGGTGCATGAGTGAATAGTGGCTAGTGGTGGGGCAGTGATTTTATGGTCTTAGGTTTTTTCATGCAAAATTTTAGCACTAAGTAACACAACTCAACCACATTCAGGAGCATACAGATGCCTGACACAGCCAGCATGAAAATAGTAAACATGGTTTTCTCAGTGGGTCGGGAAACAAAGCAGTCTACCATATTTGGGCAAGGCCAAGCGTCACATTTTACTAAGCGTGGCATTTTGTACCCTTTGTACATGAAATAAAATGTATACATGAAGACAGATTCAAAGATAATTCGGAAGAAAATGCTGCTGGTGTATGTCCACCATAAGGGCCCCTCAATGTGAAACTTTTGCCGTTTCAGTTTTTCAATGTCAATGTTCTCGCTGCATTTCCGTTTCTTTTCACGCCTTCTGTAGGCAACATGCATTGCCACCAAAAGTGCAGGAGTGGACACAAAAATGAGTTGCAGAGCCCAGAGTCTAATGTGAGAAATGGGGAAGAATTCATCATAGCAGACATTTTTGCATCCAGGTTGTAGAGTATTACAAACAAAATCTTGTTGTTCATCTCCCCAGACCTTTTCTGCAGCTACCACAAGAATCATGATGCGGAAAATGAACAGGACAGTCAGCCAGATCTTCCCAATGCTTGTAGAATGTTTGTTGACGCCTCCTAAGATGGCTTGGAGGGATCCCCAGTCCATGGCTCCGTGTATGTCCTTTGACCTATTAAAGCAAAATTAAAATGGCAAATTATCAGTAATTCTACTCGGTAATAACATTTTATGAAGTGAGAGGATCTCAGGCACTAGTAAACAAATTAACAGGAAAATCAAGCTATTTCCAGACAGTACTAAGAGGAAGGAGAGAAGGAATAATTAAAAAATAACTTAAAACTTGGTTTCTCCACTACAACTCTATTTATTTAAAAAGCCTTATTTATTTATTTACTTAGGCTATTTCTATGCGACCTCTTCAGAGTCCTGCTCAATGTGTCTTACAATTAAAACTGCAATATTAAAAAAAAACCATTAAAAAACCAAATCATACAATTAAGCATAAGCAGCATATAATTATCCATAAACAGAAGCAGAGCATTAAAAAGCTGATAAGATAAAACTGCAAATCAAATGCCTAGGTAAAAAGATGAGTTTCAGTTTGGCGCCTAAATGAAACTAAAGTAGGTTCCAGGTGAGCTTGAACAGGAAGGGTTTTTCCAAAAGTGAGGTGCCACCACTGCAAAGGCCTTGACTCTAGTTGCTACCCACCTCACCTCTAGGGTTATCAGGTCCCCTAACTCTCCCAGCAGGAGGAGGGGGACCTGGAACGTACCTTTCTGGTCTCCTCATGTGTGCACAAAGCCCATTGATAGTTAAGATGGAGACAAAGTGGCATTTGCAGTTTGCTTCCATTTGGCTTAAGCAAAATTGTTCCAAGGTATTGGTGGTTCTATAGAGCCATCAGCTTCCTTGCCCTGATTTCTAGACTCCAGAGATCAGTTCCCCTGGAGAAAATGGCAGCTTTGGAGGATGGACTACATAGCATTATACCCCTCCCCAAACCCCATCCTCAAGGCTCCACCACCCCAATCTCCAGGAATTTCCCAACCAGGAGTTGGCAATCCTAATAGGGTTGCCAGCCTCCAGGTGGTGGCTGGAGATCTCCCAGAATTACAACTGCTCTAGAGGCAACAGAGATCAGTTTCCCTGGATAAAATGGCTGTTTTGGAGAGTGAACTCTATAGCATTATGCCCTGCTAAGGTCCCTCCCCTCCCCCACCCTCTCCAGCTACCACCTGGAGGCTAAGAATACATAAGAGAAGCTCCTCCAGGAAGCAACAGCAGAAAACAACCAGGACCCCCCTACACTGGAGGAGGACACAATAAACCAAAATGTATAGAATCATATATATTTATTTAAAGTGACCAGTGCAATCAGTGAATAAATATGCAGCATATGCAGTTTCATACAAACATCCTAAAACTATGTATAAATACCAATCAATACAATCTGTACATATCAACAGTTCTTCTAGTAATTCTGATGGTAACAAAATTCATCCAATATAAAAATTATCTCAAATACAGATTTGAACTAATACACATATGTTCTTCCATAACACAGTCCAACGATGACAAAATCCTTATTTCTCTTTCTTTTGCAGAGCCACCAGAGTAAGGTCTTAAAGTGACAACCACTATCATATGCAGTTCATCAGGTAAGTGCACCAAATTCTGTAGATATGATGGTGCAGATGTCTTCTTTCTATATTCTTTTCTTTACAGGTTGGATACTGCATCCCAGGGGTGCAAGACCCCCAAAGAGCCCAACAGAGAAGCCAGCTCACCCGTCCTGTTTTGTATTTTACACATTTTCAAGGGCACAAAGAATATCCACATTTCCCTGACCCCAAAGGTTTACAATGTACGCCTCTCTTGCAGCAAGTAATTAAATGTCGGCCATCATCATTGAATCGATATTGGATGAATTTTGTTACCATAGGACTTATTGGAAGAACTGTTGATATGTGCAGATTGTAATGACTGGTATTTATACATCATTTTTGGATGTTGTTTCTGGTTGTAATTAAGATCAGGCTTGTCCTCAATCTTCTCACTGTCAGTGTTGCTTGAATGCTTGTCTAGAAAAATTATGCAACTCATCAACAGAAGAAGGTCGAGCATAAAATATCCCAGTACCTACTTTGCTTTTCCTAAAAATTTATCTACACACATGGGCACTGCCGGCGCCAGGGTTTCTGGCGCCTGTGCCCCCCCTGCGCGAACAGTGCGCACGCGCCACGGACTGCGCGATGACATCATCGCACAATGACACCATCGCGCAGCGCAAGCCAGGGGCATTCACTGGTGGATGGCTGGGGTGGTGGGTGGAGGCTGCTCCGCGCTCTGCACGCCGCCCCGGCAGCGGCTCGTGGCTGCTGTGCCTGGCTGGGTCGTGTGGCGGCGGCGGCATGGGGCTGGCTGGCGGCAGCAGCTGCGGGCCAGCCACGCCAGCTCTGCGGCACACACCTCCGCCCCCAACACCCCCTCCGGCGCTTCTCCAGTGCCCTCGCACCTGAGGCCACCGCCTACCTGGCCTCTATGGTTGCGCCGTCCCTGCACATGGGCATACCATATTGGTACAGCAGCACAAATAAATACTGTGGTTTTTGTGTAGCCTACACAGCTAAGGCCACACCAAATTGCAACATGCACAAATCCCCAGCAAGTTATAACATGAATGCTTGACTGACGTGGTAGCTTTAATTATGCAGAGTAGTTCTAAGGAAGAGGATCATGTCACAGATTTTCATGGCTTTGATGAGGAAAAGGGCAGATTTGGGTTCAAGATTAAAAGTACCCTTAATGACACTGAAATTCTTTAACTTCCTTCTCTATTCATTCCTCCCTCCTCAGGATTAGTTTAGGAAGGAATGCAGATTTATGACCACAAATCAAATACACTTCTGCTAACTACCTACCCAGTGTTGCATAAGAGGAACCCTTTCAAAATATTATTTTAATTCTCACAGCACTGAACCAAAAAAAAAGAGGGGGGAAATTCAAGGGTTTTGCTTTGACATCACCTCAATGAATTAAATTTCGCCAGTGGTGCAACCTGAGAATTGACAAATAGAAAGTTCCTTGTATAGAAGGAAACGTACTTGTATAACAGGTCTAGTAGATAACTATGAGTCTGAGTCTAGGACTGCTGTCCTGGAAGCTTAATGAAATTAAGAGACATTCAAGAAAACTTTTCAATATTCAGGTGTTAATTTTCTCATCTCCCATTTTAAAAGCCTTAAGGTACAGATAGTTACAGCTATTCACTATGGCTATTATTACAGAAAATAATAGCCATTTTCAATTTGAAAACTATTTTAACACTCTTATTCTCAGGACTGCCTTAAAATTACTTTGTTTGAAAGTAAAGATGCATTGACATTTATTTTTTAATCCTTGAAATTTATTTTTCTATATGAATTACAGTGGAAGGCGGTAGGAAAAGAGGAAGACCCGAAATGAGATGGCTGTACTAAATAAAGGAAGCCACATCTACCAGATCTGAGCAAGGCTGTTAATGCTAAGACGTTTTGGAGGTTAACATACGTTGGAAGTGACCTGGCGGCACATAACACACACACGAATGACAGAGCAAGTGCCCGTTTTGCCATATATGCTGACTGAAAAAACACAGCATTTATTTACTAGGCCAACTGTAATAGAAAAGATTCTTGAGTTGCCATTTGTATATTAAATTTTTCAAGAAGAAAAATATGTAAAATGGCTTGTTACAACTTGGTGAAGGAATCCAAGCCATTATTATTTGGATTTAGAAGCAGTTGGCTCATCCCGGCAAACCATAAAAAAGCTCTGTTCTGGCTGCTGTCCTCACTCAAAACAAGGTTGCTTACTACAAGGGGATTGTTAGGTGGGTAGCCGTGTTGGTCTGCAGTAGGACAACAGGATTTTAGTCCAGTGGCACCTTAGAGACCAACAAGATTTTCAGAGTGTAAGCTTTCGAGAGTAAGAGCTCCCTTCTTCAGACACCTAAAAATCTTATCTGTCTCTAAGGTGCCACTGGAGCAAAATCCTGCAAGGCGATTGATGTGTACAGGGTTCCACTACTTGGATGCACTGTTACCTCTGCCTGTTTGGCCCTTCTCCACTCAATCACGTGCATCGTTGCTTATTAGATGTCTCTCAACTTACTGATTGCATTGACTTACACCGTGTTATCTACTTTGAACCTCAGTGAGAATGGCAGACTATACATAATATAAATACATGCAGAATTCTCTTTCTGCCTGGATATTTATTAGTGAATGAGTGTTAATGGCAATCCACATCACAGCCAATATTTCAAACATTGTATACGAGATCTACAAATTATACTGCAGGTATTATGGCTGCAACTGTATTTATACAATGTGTGTGCATGAGAGGGAGAAAGACCTCCTTTCTTGACAAAACATTTCTGACTTTGTGTGCCTCACCTGCTTCCTTTTTTTCTTCAGTAATATTATTTTCACTAGAGCAATATAAGACAAACAACTAAGGAATGATGAGAAAACTTGTAAACGCAAAGATATAACAGCACACAGGATCTTAATTAAAAAATTCACCATAAATGGGAGGTTCTTTTAAGCTGGAAAAAGATTTGATGGGTATTAATTTATGTCCTCACCGAGCACCTTCTTGCCCCAAGGAAGAAAATGGGCGTTCCTTGATCCATGGGAACGCGGCATGCAAAAGTCAAATTACTTTTTATGACTTACTATTTGGGGAGCTGTTGAAGCATGTTAACGCTTTACTCACCAAGGGTGTTATTCTTTGAATCACTAAACCCTGAGTGCACTTGAAGAGGGCTCAGTTAAGGGATATATATTTCTCTCTTCCATGCACTGAATCATTAAAACTCTAAACACAGCTCTAACTTGATGTAAAGGGAGGGAGAGACCAAGTATATGGTGTGCAGGCTTTTAGGCAAGGGATTCCCACCTGTGCAACTTCTCATGTACTAAAAATGCCAGAGTTCGTTTGTTCTTCCTTAGAATGGGGGACTAGTGGGGACTTTTGATGTGTCTTCCTCTCCTCCTGTTCTATGTAATCTTTGTTTAACCCAATTACTGAAAAACTCCCGATCTCCCAACATAACTTAATGGGGGGATTTAAGTCCAGTGGCATTTTAGAGATGTTCAGGATATAAGCTTTCCAGCGTTGAGCGCCCTTCTTCAGGTATCAGAAACCTTCAGGTATCTGAAGAAGAGAGCTCTGGCTCTGGCAAGCTTTTCTTCTGCAAATCTGGTTGGTCTGGACTCAGATGCGGTTCTTCTACTGCTGGCCAAGGCTGCAACCCACCTGAAACTATCTTCGGAGGGGTGTTACTCAGTTGATACTCTGCATTACAGTCAGTATGGGGGCCAAAGGAGGTCGGGAACATTACAAAATTATTGTGTGGGGGGAAATCCATAGGGAAACCTGCCCCCCCCCCGCCCCACATCTGACTATATATTTCTGTTCGGGAATGCACACCTTCTCCAGCTCCAAATGTTGAGCCTCACGGCACATAGTTCTTTGAATTCCTAGCAGAAATCCAAATTCCTTGGAGGAAAAAGAAAAGAAACCGCAACCCTTTGCTATGCAGTTTTAGATGTACACAGGCACATGCTGGTGTCCTGCTCCTGGCCCGTTCACATGCCTTTTCACCCTGAAATCGGCCGACACGTGTCGCGATCCTCCTTCCCTTGTAGGCTCCTCTCTCGCGGCCTGATTCCGACCCCCTTTCCAGCGCCCCCCCACCCCCGTTCCAGCGCCAGGCATCTCCCCCCATCCGCCCCCCTTTCAAACCGAAGCCGTCCTTTCACCGCGGGGACCCGCCAGCCACAGCCCCGTCACCTTGCTGAGCTCTCGCGGGCGGGAACCGAGGCTGCCGCAAGCCAAGCCGCCGCGCTCCGGGATGCCGCTGCCGCCGGCTTCGCGCTCGTCTCCCGCGCGGTCCTGACGCGATGCCAGCTCGGCGGGCGCCTCCGCGGCCCCAGCGGCTTTAAGGGAAGCTCCTCCCCGTTCACCTGGCGAGGCTCTCGGCCACGCCCCCGAGAGCGAGGCGGGAAGGGACGGTCAGGCCTCTCGCCGCCTTCCTTCGCCTCAGGATGCGGCGGAGACCCCGAGCGGGCAGCAGAGGGAGCGGGACGCCGCCAAGGGGAGCCTTCCCTCTCAAGGCCTCCGTGGCGCCCCGAGAACCCCCTGTCCCAGCGCAGGCCCCCGTGTGGCACCCCTGAAGTCTGGGCGTGGAGCCCCTTTATACCCGCCCAGCCTCCCCGGGCTCAGATGCCGCCCTTCAGCGGGGATATGTGCCCCTTTCCCCGCCGCAGATCACAGGACTTAGAAGGCTTAGAATTGCTCGTGCTCTGTTTCAGCATCTTTGCAAATTTGCATTTATATACCTATTGTTTATTCAAACTAAACTAGGGTTGCCAGATCCAGGTTGGGAAATTCCTGGAGAGGGCAGGGTTTAGGGAGACAAGGGACATCACCAGAGCATAATGCCATACAGTCCATATTCCAAAGTAGCTCTTTTCTCCAGGGGAACTGATCACTGTGGCCTGGAGATCAATTGTAATTCCTGAAGATCTCCAGCCACCACCAGGAGGCTGGCAACTAAAATTTACACTGTGTAATCCGCCTTTAGTCTCAGTGAGAAAGGCAGACTATAAATAATGTAAACCAATAAATAATAAGAGATTTATAACGTTAAGCACCATGTGAAGAGAGAGCTCTCTTTCATAATACAAGAACACTCAAAGTATCTGCAGTCTTCACACAATAACCGATTTACGAAACTGGGCAAAGAGATTTTTCTTCCTCTTTCCTAATACAGGAACTCCAACCACCTAAATAAATTGATAGGCGGTAGAGTCAGGAGAGGAAAAAAAATAAAACTTCTTCACCACACGCCCAATTAACCAAGGGAATTCATTGCTGCAGAGTGTGTGTGGAGGTGGCTGCTAGCTTTTTAGCCATGGTAGCTAAATGGAGCTTCCAGGGTCAGGTACAGCGGCAGTTGAAATGCCATTTGCTAGGGGATAAGGGATGGCTATTGCCCTAATTCCTTGAATTATATGGCTAGCCACTGTTGCTGGACCTGATGAGGCTTCTTGTTATCTTGAGCAATAGCACTCCGGGGCAGAAGTTTGCTTTAGCTTTCCTTTGCGTGATGATATAGTGAGAAAGTTAACTGAGGAATTCACTGCCTGCTACACAGCAATTACTGGCCTATCACAGAAAAAGCAGGTATTCTTAGATCTACAGCCTGATCCCATTAAAGGGTTTAGAAGGACAAATTGTCCTCCCCTCTCTAGCCTTTCTGGCATTGTTACGCCAAGAGAGTTCACCCCATTTACCTTTTCATTGGTTTGCTTGTTTCTTGTTTGGGGCAAGTCTGCCCATGGGGCAGATGTGAAACAGAAGCCTCTTTTTCTGAAGGATCGGTGGGATTCTTATTCCTTTGGGAACCATCTTTTACTTTCTGCTGGTTACTCACATTCTAGGTATGTCTGGCTGACACTGATCGTCTGGGTTTGTCCCATTTCTCTCCACTATCCCTAGCAACCAAAGAAGTAGAAGATAGCTAAAGAAATCAACATCTGATTTCTCATATGAGAGGTTTTAAACCCAGAATATTGTGTGTGTGGGGGGGGGGTTGCTTGTTTATTTCCATTCACAAACTAGACAAGTATTTTGAAGGAATTTCAACTAGAACAGGGTGGTGGCTGGTGAGTCAAAATGGGCAAAGTCTGTGGTGTAGATAGAGAAATAATAGCAGTAGAAAGACCTGAATGGGTAACCAGAAAGACAGTAAGGATGTTTTCATACAAAAGCTTTGTCTTAGATTGGTCTGTAGTGTGAAGATAAAACCTACATGTACATTTGATTTCTCTGTTCATAAGAGAAATCTCTCTATTCATAGTAGTGTGTGAGAGGCTCAAAGATACAATTAAGGTCGACATGAGAAAATGCCCTTAATTCTGAGATCTGCTTTGGACAGTTGATTTTGTACTTACTTTCAGACACCTGGGAGCAAAACACACCACCTTGTCCGTCTGTTATGAAAAAGAGCACAGAAGGAAGTTAGGAGGTTGTGCTACATTGCAGACAATAGAAAACTGATACCTGAATAGAATTTGAATGAATGATATAAATAATGCGGATAATAGAAGTATTGGTTAGGTCATGGTACAAATATCAAAATGTGCATACATTTTTAGAATAAGGTTCATTTTGAGGAAACAATTAGCGTTTAATAGAAAATTACAGAAAAATCTAAAATGGAAGATGGCAGCAATTTTAACTATAATGTGCCATGACTTGACCACTCCAAATGTCAGTTACATTGATTACAACCCATGGGAATGTTGTAACAAATGTTAACTTCTAGACAATAAGCTCTATATTTTATAAAAGAAGAAAGTGGGGTTCATTTTAGAATTGTAAAATGAACAATAGGCAGAGCCCAAGTATTATTTTTCCAGGCTTGGTACAATATGTTACCCCTCCCAATCCTATCCCTTATATACAGTCTCATGGCATAAAACCCCTGCTAAAGATGTAAAGATACTATATTAAAGCTCCATTTGAATCCCCTGTGTGCAGTAAAATGTACTCCTTCACTAAGGAACTGACAATTGGAAAGATGGGCATTTGTCAAGACTACTAGAAAACTGAAGGAAGACATACAATGGAAATAAGCAATATTCATGCTCTGTAATCCCGTGCAACATGCTCAAAGGTATTCCATATTGATAAACTTGGTATGAAGCTTGGAAGAAAGGGTTCAGGCCTAAACTATGGTAAGTTCAAGTACAAATTAAGTCCTGGGAACATAACCCTGTCTTCCAATGTGAAACCGCAGTGAACTAATTTACTTTGTGGCACTGTATGACAGTGAATGATTTTCAGTGTGTTGTGGTGGAATTAGTAACCGCCCCTGAGAAGGTCTCTTGACAAAATGTCAGGTTACTCTGCCAGCCCTGACTGTCGGGCGAACAGGGAACATCCTACGGGGCATCCCGATACTTTCTCCATACCACCTGAACAATAATTTAAAGAAAGAAAATAGTTTTTATTAAGAACGGACTTGGTCCATGTCTATACATACCTGTACTCCACGGAAACTTACCTGTGGGACGTTTTCCGGCTTGTTGCTGTTTCTGTCCCTGTTGAACTGTGAAAATGGAATATTTTTGTATATTGTTGTATTATAATAGCAGCTGGAATTGTTGATATGTTTGCTTACTGTATTTATAATTCACATGAATATATTTTGGCTTTGATATTTACACTTATCAGTGAATGACTTCTTTGATTTATAATTAGTAAATTGCAATTTCACTGGGTATTATTGGCTTAATTTGTTTCCTTCACGTGTAAGCATCTTATTCTTTCTTCGTCTGTTCTTGATGTAGCATTTCTCAGGTGATGTTTTATTTGACAGGAATTGAGGTTCTTCTATTGACACAGTGCTGGTATCCCCCAGAAAAAATGCAAGATTAACGTATTAAATTTTTGTTACAAGCAAGCATCGTTCATGGGAGTGATTTACTTAGAGCGGAACCACAAGTGACAAAAGGCACAGGTTGGACACTTGTCAGCTTCCCTCAAGTTTTGATGGGAAATGTAGGCAGCTTGGCGGAATGTTGGACAAGTGACAGTTGAAAAGTCCATTGGACAGCAGTCAGAGAGCGAAGCTGCGAGACCAGGATGCCTACATTTCCCATCAAAACTTGAGGGAAGCTGACAAGTGTCCAACCTGTGTCAGGCGTCACTTGTAGTTCCGCTCTTAGTGAAAAATGTTAAGTGAATCATCACTGTTATTCAAGTTAAATTAAATCACATACTGTCTCTTACCTTTGCAGGTTGCACTGGATTGCTTTCCAGGAGAAAAAGCAATCCAGCTAAGTGGGAAAGAAGAACCTAATACACAGAAATAAACAAATGTTCATCGGCTTTCTCCAAGGCAGCCTGCATCCAAAACAATAAGGAAGCTGCATGGTTGCAACAAGAAGTTCCAAGAAAGTACCTTCAGCTTTTTTAGAAATAAGAGACTACTAACAAATCCTGATGAAAAGGGATTCTTTTCTGATGAGACACTGCTATGGGGAGCTGCGTTGGCTTTTATTAGTAAACGAGTCCTCTAGGAGGTGCTATTGTCAGGAAAAACGAAGCCATTGCTTCTTGGATTGCAGTACAATAAAAGCCTCCTCTGATGGAGGCAAACTTAATCTCTGCTTTAATGTTTTCAATCAAACATATTGCTTTATAACAAAGTAGGTCCACCATACTTTCTGCTCAACGGTTGTGGCAAAAACATGAAGAAGAAATTTTAACAACAAAAGTATTCATTTCAGTGCTATGTAATTTCAGTCCAACTGGAGATCCATTTACTTTGCTTATCGCCTGCCTTTTTTTGCTGAGACTCAAGGTGGATAACAAAATATATGTTAAAAAATTCAAACAGGCAGCAAAAAAATCCAATAAACAATGCAACAGGACTAGGGTTACAGAATTAATTAATAAATAAAACTGCCTAAGACATAACATACTGTAGCTGTGTGGAAAGTGGATGGCAAAGACAGAGGCCAATACATTAAAACCAAAAAGGATGCACACATTAAATACTGAAATAAAGGAACCATCCTAAACTGTACACTGTGTATACTACACTTCTACTCCCTTTATAAAAATGCCCTCCTGAACATTTCTGTTTTGCATGTTTTGCTGAATAATAAAATGTGTGAGTCTTCTGGACCTCTTCAGGCAGGCCGTTCCACAAGGTGGGAGCCACAACAGAGAATTAATGCGTACGGGCATTTGTCAATCTTACCCCTTGGTGGCCCTCAAGAGGACAGAAAGGGTATAAATCTTGTAAATAACAAAAGCGATCTAATAATTAACTAATAACTAACTAAAAAGGCTAACTAAACATCTAGGCGATATCGGCATAGACAGGATAATAATTGGACTGTTGCAAGCAAACAACTGCAGTACTCAAAACATGCCATGTACTAAGGCAATACCTCACTGACTTCTAGATTCTTGGATTAAATCCAAGTTTGTGAAGGCCAGAAAATTCTAGCCCACTTGGTGGACTGTGATATCACATTATTGTCATCATTGTCGTTGTCATCATTTGCCAGGGGAAGCCTGAGAAGGTTTTGCTGAGATATGCAAAGTTGTTGGGGCAGAGCATAGCAGGACAGGTGGCCCTGCAAGTATGTGTGTAAAAGGTCACTAAGGACTTTGTAGGTGATAAGCAATATCTTGAACTGAATCCAGTAACTTCTCAGTAACCAATGGAGTGACTGTAGAATAGGTGTGATAGGCATCCTCCACCAAGCTCTGGAAAGTAACCTAGCTACAACATCTGTACCAACTGGATAGTTTCTGGTGGGTAGCCATATTGGTTTACAATAGAACACCCAAATTTGAGTCCAGTGGCATCTTAAAGACCATCAAGACCAACAATATCTGATAAAGAGATCTTTGACTCTCGAAAGCTTAAACTATGAAAATCTTGTTGGTCTTTAAGATGCCACTGGACTCAAAGCTTGGTGTTGTATCAACTGGAGTTTCTGAGTAGACTTTAAGGGCAGACCTGTGCAGAGTATATTAAAATGGTATGGATTCATGTTACCAGATCAGTCAAGTAGAGGTAGCTAAAATGGGAGTTTAATTCTTTGATGATTGAAAAGGCTCAGAGAACCTTTTCAGGAGATTCCAGCTATAATCTTGGAGCAATTTTGAATCAGTTTGGGATTCCTGTTCTCTACGTTCTATTTTGCATCTATTGATTCTGCTCTTTTTTGATTTGTCGGGACTGAGAGCCAACTTCCCATTGTATTATATTTTTATAACACATTTAAAAAATGAACAGTAAAAACATGCCGATGAGGCCAATAAAAGACTTTTCTATAATGACTTAGAATTACTTCACACCTTATCAAATCCCTAAAGGGAAGTAATTTACATATTAAAAAACCCACACAATTCCTGCGCATAGACCCTAATGTACAATGAGTCTACAGGTGTATATCTCTGTGCATATACACTAAAAAGCCATAACCACTTGCAACTTCCCAGTATGTATTCGTACAACAATTTAAACATCAGCTAGATGGTCATACATTATGACCTACATGTGAGAACTGTGCAATTAATTTCTATTACTGTATGCTTTGGTAATGTGTTAAACGATCCTTAGAGATTCAGAGCCAAGCTACAAGTGACACCTGACACAGGTTGGACACTTGTCAGCTTCCTTCAAGATTTGATGGGAAATGTAGGCATCCTGGTTTTACAGCTTGGGTCTCCATTACAGCTGCAAGACCAGGATGCCTACATTTCCCATCAAAACTTGAGGGAAGCTGACAAGTGTCCAACCTGTGTCAGGCGTCACTTGTAGCTTGGCTCTCAGTAACATTATTTGTTTGAGGACTGGGTTAAGGTAAACCTCTGTTGATAAGGAGCAAGAAAGGTGCTGAGACACTTGAAATGTTGACTTTCTTTTTTTGTCTCCTAGCTGCCTAAAACCTTTGGAAGAAAATAATGTAGTTGGCTCCTGACCTGGATGACACAGGCTAGCCCAGTTTTGTCAGATGTCAGAAGCTAAGCATGGTCAGCCCTAGTTAGTACTTGGATGTGAGATCACCAAGGAAGAAGTCCAGGGTTGCTACATAGAGGGAAGCAATGGCAACTACCTCTGTTTGTTTCTTGCCTTGAAAACCATACGTCGGCTGTGACTTGACAGCAGTTTACACACACACACTGCAATCTTATGCGGAGTTACTGCAGTCTAAGCCCATTGAAGTCAATGGTCTTAGACTAGCATCACTCCGCTTAGGATTGCACTCACAATATAGCATGACATGCTGAAATGAAGGGACTGCATACTCCAAATGGAGACAGGTGAACTCCACAAATGGACAAGGCTGTTTCTATCACTAATTTGTTCATATTTCCTGATGAGTTCTTGCATGAAGACACTCTCGTCAGATTACGGGAAGATGGGGAAGGTACATGTAAGTGACAGGTTCATTTTGTAAGACTGTATTTGCAATTCTTCAAAATATGTGACTAATAGGAGTTAATTCAAACCCACCTAAGGTTAGTCACAGAGATCTCAGGGAAATTACAGTAATGAACTTCTTACCTGCAGGCAATTAATTGCGAGTTTAAAAAGGAGAGAGCAAAAAGGGTCTCCAGTTTTAGCTCAACAGAACACAAGAGGCACATTTTTTATTATTCATAGGAAAGTACATTTACATCTTCAGTAATATACTTTACTTTCAGATCCTAATCGCTGCTCTTCCTTATACCTGATGACATCTTTCCTCTTCTTGCTTAATTCTGACACAGTAACACCTTCGCTGTACGAGACTGCAGTTCTGATTAATCAAGGAACGAATGCAAATATGGTTCATTAGACCTGTTATACTTCCAAAGAATAACGCATGTACGTAAATAATTTGTTGAAGGAGAACTATGAGTCATTTGTGTCTGTAACTTGGCTCTGTAACTACATGGCTTTTCCATGATGATGTAAATATTGTATAAATCCTTCCAAGGAAATTCAGCATTATATGTCATCAATATCAATCCAGCATCCTTTCTTTTACGATGGTTGAGTTCATGCTACGGGAAATGTACACTCAGGAAAGGAATGACTAAACTAACACTCTTGTACCTTCCTTGTCTTAGAATGCACTCCACCATAACCATCTTATTAACAGCTGTCCACTGAACTTCCTTTCATGACTTTAACTTTAGCCAGTATTCTTTTGAAGTCAGTCCACTTCTACATTTGATACCCATGAACCCCACAGGTGAAATGAAATCTAGTGCCTTGGTATCAGGTTCTCAGAATGGAACATATCAGGCTGCATTCACATGACATTTTTAAGACATCATTTGGGTAACAAACTCTACCTAGTTTACCAAATGCAAGTAACAAATTTTGATTTATGTACAAACCTGTTCGTCTGTTTTTTGCCTCCTCTCTGCCTCTCTGGGGGATGTCTTGATGCCATCTCAGTAACGAGAGGAGGTAGCTACTCAACAAACTCAGAGTTGACTGAAACTGAACCCGACAAAGATGGAGGTCCTGACCTTGAGCCACGGAGGACTGGATTCAGGACTCCAGCTCCCGGCCCTCGATGGGGCACAGCTTGTGCCAGTTCCAAGGGTTAAGAGCCTGGGGGTGATCCTAGATGCCTCCCTGAAAATGGAGGCACAGGTCACAGCAGTTGTCAGGTCTTCTTTCTTCCATCTGTGGCAGACCAGGCAACTTGTCCCTTACCTGTCTACATGTGACTTAACTACAGTGATCCAGGCAATGGTCATCTCTAGGTTAGATTACTGTAACTCGCTCTACGCAGGCCTACCCTTGAGCCTGACCCGAAGATTACAGCTGGTGCAAAATGCAGTGGCGCACATCATTATGAAAGCACCAAATAGGGTGCATATTACACCAATATTGTGCGAGCTGCATTGGTTGCCAGTGGAGTATCGGGTCAGGTTCAAGGTCTTGGTATTGACCTATAAGGCCCTGTGCAGACTGGGGCCAGCATATCTGAGGGACTGTCTCTCCCCGTATATTCCCCAGAGGACCCTCCGATCGGGAGAAAGAAATTGTTATCAGTCCCTGGCTCCAAGGAGGCCCGCCTGGCCTCGACTAGAGCCAGAGCTTTCTCAGTCCTGGCTCCTACCTGGTGGAACGCTCTGTCTACCGAGACCAAGGCCCAGCAGGATCTACTATCTTTCCGCCGGGCCTGTAAGACAGAGTTGTTCTGCCAGGCTTATGGCTGAGGCTGGGCCTCAGCTGGCTGAAGGATACAACATCTACCCCCCTCCCTATGAGAGTTGCCCACCACTGTTCTTAAGCTGCTGCTATGTTCAATTGCACTGTTGCATTATTTGTTATTATCTATATTGCCACCATCAAGAAAAAGAGTGCTGCTATTTTATATTTTTGTATGATGCTTTTAAATGTTTTCTATGGAATGTATTCTGGAAGCAGCTGGGAAAGATGCTGGCTTCCAGATAGCTCTAACGCGCTGCCTCTTTCAACCCAGATTTAAAGGAATCCTTACTTACAGTTAGAGCCAGTGAACGACACATGGTTCAATCAGAAGCAAGATACATCTTTATTGGTCCAGATTTATTCGTAGACTAGCGGTAAATTCATGATGGCTGGTGCATCCTTGCTTGAGGGGGTAAGATCCAAACAAAGGGAGGAAGAGGACCATCAACTTTTAACACCTTCACAGGAAGCCTACAATAAACTTCTATATTGGAGGGGGGGGACTACAATTCCCATGAGTACCAATTGTTAAAGGGACAGCACATAGTTCTGACTACACAGATACTGAGGCTTTCTAAGCTGTGGTTACAGTACAGAATGTTTTAAATGTTTTTAAATGCTGTTATCCGCCCTGAGCCTGCTTGCCGGGAGTGGTGGTGGTGGAATACAAATATGATAAAATAAAATAAATAGAATAAAATTTGATCAAACCATGATTTAAGAAAGCCAGAGTTGTGTAGTGGTTAGAGCATTTGACTAGAATCAGGGAGGCCCAGGTTCAAATCCCCACTCTGCCATGGAAATTTGCAGGATGACGTTGGGCTAGTCGCACGCCCTCAGCCTAACCTATATCACAGGGTTGTTGTGAAGATAAAATGAATGAGAGGAAAACAATGTAAGCCGCTTTGGGTCCCCATTGGGAAGAAAGGCGGAGTATAAATGAATAAGTAAAATAAACCATGATTTATCATCACACTGGCTAGTAGTCTACATGGGAGGCCTTGGGAGCATAAAGTAGCTACTGTTGAGAGAATCTCATGCAGAAGTTTATTTGGTGAATTGACAGGAAGCAGTGCATACGGCTACCCTGATTTATGTGATGGCAGCAGTCCTTTTCTGTGCTGCTATGATAACTCAAATAACAGTGGCTGCATATAACAACATCTACATGGTACTGGCCACTATCTCAAGAACTGTATTTTACTGTAATATATGATTATGTTGATGATAGCAAAAAGTCCAGTAGCACCTTTCAGTCTAACCAACTTTAAAGTTGGTTAATCTTAAAGGTGCTACTAGACTTTTTACTGTCTTGCAACTACAGACTAACACGGCTACTTCTCTGGATCTATGTTGATGATGTGGTTTAATTCTGGTTTTAAATGTAATTTATACCTTGTTGTAACCTGCCCTGAGCTTGCTCGTGGGGAGGGTGGGCTAGAACTCAAATAAATAAATACATAAAGGTGTCAACTCATTCAACCACTTCTCTATATGAGTATCTCTTGGCTGTAAGTTCAATTGAGTTATACACCTCCCCAAAGAATGTGCATCAGGGCCACCAGCTAGTGTGAACCCCTGCCTAGAATGATGCAAAAAATGTGCTCATATTGAGAAAAGGTCTCTAGGTTCACTGTAAGCTAACAGCCGTTAAACATGCAGCGTGACCATCTCCTCCCCCATACTTTGTGCTAATTCAGATACAAGGTTTTTAGACAGACTAACCAGTGGTATAATCTTGGGTGGAACAGAGTACGGGAAATACAGTTCTATGTCATTCACTCTGCTCTTCGCTATTCTGGTTTGGCAGCTTTATGTGCTGACATACTGTACTTCCACTCTTAAGGAAAGAATTATCTCCTCAGTCTTCTTAATACTCTGGCTAATAATGCCCCATCTCACCCTGATCTCATATTTCCTTGCATCCTAAAACTGAAAATACATTATTTTTTCCAACATAGGTAAGTGTAAAAATAAAGCTAAATGTCCCTTGAGGTGTCAGTATTTGCTTAAAACTCTTATTAGAAAGCCAACATGTATATTATCTTCTCAGCACAGTTTTGAGTGGGAAATACATAAACACTTTTGTATACTTTTCCAGTGCCCATGTCAGAAGAAGTAACATAATTGGTGGTCCTTATACACTGTGGTAACTGAATCCACACGTCCTGGAACGATAGCATCTTCCTGGCGTGATTCCTGACATCATCGCGCCATGATTCCGCTCTCGTGGTGCAATGACGTCAGAAATCGCGCCAGGAAGACGCTATCATTCCAATAGTTTAGCGCTATGCTGGGATGTGTGGATTCAGCCTATATTCATATATATCTTAATACTAGTCCTGTCAAATGCAAAGACAGGAGGAACAAATTAACCTGATGTCAGGATCCCATCAGTCTTTTCCCTTATTAATCAACAGGTGACTACGTGAGATATACGACATAAACTCCTTGTGCCCATTTCATCATATCTAATTAATTTGACTGCTTACTTGGTGTGGAATGCTCTGGCAAGTCATGGTACTTTCTCAGCTGAGTCACTATAGGGAATAGGTTTTCCTTTGTGTTCAGCCTTTGTCTTTACTTGACTCACATCACCACTGGGGTGATGACAACATTGAAAAGCGAAGGGGACATTTTTTTCTGGTTTTTGAGAATTCCTTGTCTGTAGTACTCTATACACCCCATCTACAGCCTAAACTGTAGCAGATAAAGAACTAGGGGGAAATGATACTGATACTTCTTCACTAGATCCAGAGGAGTTAGCCATGTTAGTCTGTAGTTGCAAAATAGTAGAGTCCAGTAGCACCTTTAAGACTAAACAACTTTGTTGTAGCATAAGCTTTCGAGAACCACAGCTCTCTTCATTAAACACATCTGATGAAGAGAGCTGTGGTTCTTGAAAGCTTATGCTACAATATAGTTGGTTAGTCTTAAAGGTGCTACTGGACTCTACTATTCCTCACTAGACTTCACTAGGTTTAAGGGGAAACTTTTAGGAAAGCCTCAGGAAGTCCTTGGGTCATGCTTACAAGCAGGGCTTTTTTTCTAGGAAAAGAGGTGGTGGAACTCAGTGGGTTGCCAGCATGGGAGGCAACTCTTAGCAGGAGGTGGTGCCCCTGGTACCACATGTGTGTGCGCAAAGTGCACACACGCTCCCAGGACCAATGACGTCACTTTGGGTCAGCTGGAACAAGGGGGGAGTTTTTAAAAGTTTAAATCACCCTCAGCGAAAATGGTCACATGGCTGGTGGCCCCGCCCCCTGATCTCCAGACAGAGGGGAGTTTAGATCGCTGGAGCGGCGCAGAGGGTGATCTAAACTCCCCTCTGTCTGGAGATCAGAGGGCGGGGCCACCAGCCATGTGACCATTTTCAAGAGGTTCCGGAACTCTGTTCCACCGTGTTCCAGCTGAAAAAAAGCCCTGCTTACAACATTATATGGACATTACCTTTTATTTAGGGACATCCTGTGTTGATGCAGGGAAACGTCCCTCCATAGAAGCAGTCTTGAATTAGGCTCTATTTTTATTATTGAAAATATTTGACAAATTAAAATGGCAGGAGTTTGCAACCACATGAATAACAGGAAGGCAAGATAAAGATTAATAAAATTCTAAGATTACAGATTTAAGGAGAGGCAACCCATTATTGGCATGAAATAAGTGAGATAAAAGGAAGAGATGGACTGTGAGTTAGGGAGCTAAGGGGGATTTTCCTGACAGACCTAGAATCGAGACCTTAACAATGTTGCTTTATTTGTAAGAAGGGAATTGTGCAGGACGGAAATTGTGTATTTTCCTGTCAGTGCAGCATTATGACCCAAAGGACTAGTGAAGGTCAAGATTAATGGTCATGCAGCAGGGTATAGTTCAAACTAACCAACCTGTTTCTCATAAGCCAGCTTCTAGTTAGTATCTGGTGTTTTAGACCAGTTCTATGTTAAAAGCTTTTGTTAGGTTCAGAAGAAGACACCATTTAAAAAGCAAGAAGCAAGGCCAGAAACTTCTGAGCTGTTCCACCCTCAGTAGTCTAAGCCTGAACTCCACTTGAGACTATAAGAAGAGAGAGAGAGAGAGAGAGAGAGAGAGAGAGAGAGAGAGAGAGAGAGAGAGAGAGAGAGAGAGAGCTCTACACCTTTAATAGAGAACATCTGGTTAAAAAATGTGAAAATTGAAAATATGAAAATAATGTCACTAAAAGGATACAACTAAAATAGATGGAACTGACATTTTGTGAGGGAAAAGCAGAAATAAAATAACATACTTTAGAATTAAGATTTTTTTTTCCTGTTAACCTTTCTGAACATTAAATGTAGTATTCAGTTAACGTCTGGGGGATTTTGTACAGATCTCTGTACAAAAATTCCCTTTCTGGTATTTCCTTTTGGGTTTATGAAGGACTAAGGAATCAGGATTAAAAGATGCATTTGGTGGTGCTTTTAACTGCTCGTAATTACTGTTCATTTTCTAACATTTAATTTTGCAGTGCCCTGCAGCACTTCACTGAGAGGGAGGGATGCTTCAGAAACATGTGCCGTGATGTGTGCAATTTTTTTAAAAAAAATCTCTGGCAGAGCTAAAGTGCTGACAGGTGAATTAGGGGCTGGTGAGTCACACAGGTGAAGGAGATAATACTCGCACTGCAAGACTGGTCAAGCCCAGGGAAGTTTGGGCCGTGGCCCAGAGATGTGCCACCTTTTGCCTTGCATTCAATGTCTGAGGATACATTTGACCCTTAAGTGCAGTCTCCAAATGAGCACGATCTCTTCACTGGTTCCACGATAAGACTGTTTGTCTATTTGCCATGTCAGGAATCAGGTCAAGTTATGCATATTACGCTGATACAGGGTGCATTTAGTATAAGGTGGAAAACAATAGTTCTAAAAGCTTATTAGCCTCTGCAAAGGCTGCATGATGCAAGCTAGAATGGCAAGTCATGCTTGCTATGCAACACGTAAACTTTCATCAGATGTACAAACATAGATGGTTCCTTAAAGGATCCTATCAGTTGCCTATTTAAAATGAATTGGGATGGAGACTGAAGGGGAATTAGGCAGGGGAGGCAGTGCAGCCTTGGGAAGGAGTGAATTGCAGTGGATGACTGGCAGAAGTGGGCAGTGTGCTTAACTTTCCCCAGCCCACACACACACACACAGAGGAAGTCTCAGCTATGTTTTTACCTTTGTGCTTTGTCTGGAACACTGCAGGCAAAAAGTATTATGAGTGACAGCTGTACCAGAAAAGCCAGGGACAGATGAAAGTTGAAGCCTACTGAAAATTGTCCCCTCCCCAAACTATTTTTCCTTAGAAAAAGCAGTCACAAAGTTTCTTTTACATGTATTATCCTTGTAATGTATATATCTACCTTGAGGATAGTAGATAAGAGGAATAAATGTCTTCAGAAGAGATATATCCAGGACAGAAAGAGAGTGGGACAAAGGTGCAGGAGTTTTAAAGGCCAAGAGCATTTTGTCAGGAGAAAAGGCGTCAATTCTTTTGGACCACACTGTCTTCTGTGCAGGCAGCTGTCTGCAAGATGGGAAATAATTGTTTAACTAATTGCTGTGGTAGGTGTTAGAAGGAACTGAGATTTAGGAAATATAAAGGTGCTGGCAATAGAAAGCTAGGATGAGGAGGTCCTTTTTAATAGTTACGTGGATAATACTTAGGACAATAATTTTGTTTATATTTTTGTGGCTTTCTTATACCTGCAGCATGCCAAGTTATACTTACTAAGATGCCCTCCTCTGCACGACTATTAAAGGCCCAGAAGCCCTGCCCTACGCCTGGCAACCACATGCAAAATGAGCAGTTAGTTTCTTCTATTATCCCAAGATTGACTAAACCATTTCTTTTGAGTGACGGTTGTTAATATTATACAGTGAGCTTTGGGGAAAGCCTTGATTCTTCAAACTCAAAAGTATGTAGTTGTTGCACATGAACAATTCCAAAGGTCAACTTGTTAGGAACAGTTCTGTGTTGAAGGTTAAACCTGTGTTGAAGGTTGTTTGTGCATCTGTCAAAGAGGATACAATTGCTGAGGCAACAGCCCAGCGGAATCCCACTCAGGACTTGAAGAGCAGGAATATGATTAATGCTGATTTCTATTCTTCCTGTTCTGTTACGCTCCTGCTAAATAGTCGACAGTGTTTTAAATCCTGCTTCATTTATTTAGAGAATCAGTAGCCACTATTTTTTAAAATGTATCCAGAGCAGCAATTAAATGCATGAAGAAATTATTAATAGTAGCACCATGCAACAAAAACCCATTTGAAAATCAGTACGGAAACCAAGCAAGGCAACATAGCACAGATTGCCCTTTAAATCAGGAAGGTCTTAAATGGACAATAAAAAGACAATGATATAAGAATCTTACCAATCTATCTGGGAAGAGTACTCCATAAACAGGGCACCAGCACTGAAAAGGCCCTGCCTATTTACCACCCATCAGATATCTGAAAGTGGATGCAGTGGAATATTCATTTTCTGCGACAAACTGCTGTTAGAAAAACAGAAACAGACTAGGTTTGTTGACAACATTTACAGGCAGAAATCAACACTTGAAGCTTTTCATGGTATGGAGAAAAATGTGATAATTAACTACAGTAGATCAAACTACTGAAAGAGACGGCTACAGGGGCTGAAGTTTATAACTCTAATTAAAAAGGGGCTGCTATTCAGGAAAGACCAATCTAAAAGCCACTTGGAGCTATGGAACTGGTTGTACAGTCTTTTTGGATCCTGACAATTTAATAATGGTACTTAATTTGTTTTAATCTCTTGGTTTTAGGGAAATGTGCATTTAGAAAATAAAATTTCCTTAACTGCTATGTCAGCCATTTAGGCACTGCTTGATAGCTCCAATTCCTGAGAGAGAGAGAGAGAGAGAGAGAGCTTCTGTACCTTTAAGAATAAACAAGAGTCTTATAGTAAACTCAGGTGAAAAAATATTTATTCTAGCACAAGCTTTTGTAGTCTAGAGTCCACTTGTAAGGGAGTGGAAATCCACAAAACTTTATGTTAAAATACAAACATGTTAGTCTTTAAGGTGTACAAGATTCCTGTTTATTTTGGGGGTTTTGTTTGCTTTTGCTTCAACAAACTGGCATGGCTACAGCTCCTGAACCTTTTAAGGCTTGCAGAGAAGGGAAAATACTGCTGTGTGCTGCTTCTCCTTTCGCTTCTGCGCTGTGATGGGAAAGGATTCCAAATTATGGAAGTTTCTCTTTTAGCACCTGTTAAATCAGGGATCAGCAACTTTTAGAATTAAACAGCCAAACATTCAGAGCAAGAAATCAACAGAGTCCATATAAGATAGTTCGCTTGTATAAGTGAAAATATGTAACTTTACTGAAGATTGTCATGTGGATTAATAATAACCCATAACATACCTGCAGCCAAAACACTGGTTGCTGCAAGTCCTTTATTAGGACATGACATATTTGAGGTCCCAGAATAAGTAATACATCTACAAAGGAATATGCTGTATAATTGTGGTTGTTGTGGATTTTCCGGGCTGTATAGCCGTGGTCTTGGCATTGTAGTTCCTGACGTTTCGCCAGCAGCTGTGGCTGGCATCTTCAGAGGTACACCTCTGAAGATGCCAGCCACAGCTGCTGGCGAAACGTCAGGAACTACAATGCCAAGACCACGGCTATACAGCCTGGAAAATCCACAATAACCATCGTTCTCCGGCCGTGAAAGCCTTTGACTATATGCTGTATAATAGAATTATGTACGCCACCTTGAGTCCACATTGGTGAGAAAGGTGGGGTACAAATGAAGTAAATAATAAATAAATAATAAAATAATACTGTATAAGTTGCCTTGAGAAAGAGCTGTAAAAGTTTGAGAAAGTGAAGTGTAAGTCAATGTGGCATGTAGTGCCATATTCTAACACTAGATGGCAGTAGGAAGGTTTCTTAAAGGTTTAAGATCAGGCGAGCCTTATTGCAGCATTCCAGCTGCACAAAGGGAGTTTACTCGGCAATATGGTTTGGAAATAGTCGGTTATTAATAGGATGAGAGCTGGGTGAGGCAATGATGGGACGGCTGTTTAGTCATAGTAAGTGGAGGCTCTGATTGAAATTGTTCTATCTGCCACGAAAATATATAATTATTTTTTTAAAAAATTATACTCCCATTGTAGAAAGACCTTGGGATGGGTAAGAAGAAAGGGGTTTTGTTTAGGCTAGCAGTTGCTCCAGGTCCAAATCCCACAGGGCTGTAGTACAGGTGGACTTGGATTTATAAATCTGGGCTCCTACACCATAGGCTGTGACTGCACCTGTGTCAGCAGCAGCACTCTTGAAGCACCAGATGTGCTGACGCAGTCATCGTATCATTTATCACAGCGATCTGTCGTACATATCACATGGGGGTGTCTGGACACGCTTGCATGTAGGATGTAAAAGCAACTTTCAGGCCTTGTGTCTAGATGAGCAATTCTTTGCAGAGTGAAGGCCCTCTGAATAAAATCCTTGACTAGCAGCGCTTCAGTTGGACACAAGACTTCTTGGCTTAGGCAAGTCTGCCCAATTTGTGACTCACCAAACTGAACACATCCCATAAACCTCCTCCTCCTCTCTCTTTTTTTTTAAGCTGTCTGCTGCTCTATAGTACAAACACTTGGCTGGACCACTATATATGGTGAGAGGTCTGTGTTCCTCTTGGCAGGCTACATGCTTATATGTTAAGGATGACTCACCAGGAGTCAGGAATCAAGGGAGTGGGCACTGTTGAAAATTATATTCTTTTAAAAGAAGGCATGCTTTGGATCCCCGAGCTGATTTCGTATCTGCTAGCTTCCAGAGTGGTCTAGCTTTTTGCCTCCTTTATTGTGCGGTTGGAACTGCTAATGCTTTAGAATGGCACAGTGATGACTTCAGGGTTTAGATAGATGCATATACAATCCTTGCAGGGTAAAAAAAAACACCCCTGTTTATATGTTTTATACATTTATTTAAAACGTTTATTAGACAACGTTCTATCTTGCAGGAATTCAAGGCACCTCACAAGAAAAATAAAACAACAATCATAAAATGAATAAAAACAAAGTTTAAAAGCACAGTTCAATACTGTCTGTAAACAAAGAAGCAAAGTTAATTAAAAGGAGTCCTAAATAAAAAAACCTCTCCAGCTGCCTCCTGAAGATCAGCTGTGAGGGCGCCAGGCACATTTCCTTGGGGACGCTCTTCAATAATTGTGGGCCTGCCGCTAAAAAGGCCCTCTATCATGTACCTACAATGTGAGCTTCTTTAGTTGGTAGGACAGTCAGGAGGGTCTCTCCCTGCCATCTTAATTCCCAGGCAGGAACACATGGGAGAAAACGATCCTTCAGGTATCTTGGACCCAAGCCAAGGGCTTTAAATGCCAAAACCAACACCTTGAACTGCGCTTGGGAGCGGCTTATTAGCCAGAATAATTGCTGCAACATTTGGGTCACATGATCCTGATAGCTAGTCCCAACCAGCACTCTAGCCACAGCATTCTGCACTAGCTGCAGCTTCCGATCCATCTTCAAGGGTAGCTCCAAGCAGAGTGCATTGCAATAGTCCAGCCTAGATGTAGCTAAGGAATGGATCACTGTGGCGAGATCTGACTGAGCTAGGAACAGGCACGGCTGATGCCCCAGCTGAAGCTGGGCAAAGCATTCTGAGCCACCGTAGCCACCTGGCTTTCTAAGATTACTGCTGCGTTGAGCAGCATTCCCAAGCGGCAAACCTGGTTTTTCAAGGGAAATATAACCCTGATATGCTGTTCTATTAGCCCAGAGAACCTCTGTCTTGTCAGGAGTCAGAACACACACTCAATACACTCAGGACATGCATTCAGAACATGCACTTTGATGAGTTACAGCTAGACCAGATGACACACTATTGTAGCACCAGTCTGGGTCAGTCTGTGGAAATGCTCTGCAAGATATTGCAGATCAAATGAACTGGATGCTTTCCTTGATGTAGAAAGACTGTTTGGGCAACCCTTGAACCCACTCCCCTCGCAGTAGGCGGACACAGTCAAGAGAGGAAACAAAGGTTGCAGCACTCTTATGGTTCTGGACTTTCAAGACCTGCGAGCTGCTTGTGTATAATTTTGATGGGTGTGGAAGTAATTGACCTTGATTCCCCTGGCAAGAGGATAAACTGACATAGATCAGGGAACCCCAGACTTTCTTAAAGTGAGTTTCTTGAAGTCATGAGAGCTGATCTGGGTGCAATCAAGGTCATGTGCAAATGGTAGCCTGAAGTTCTTACAGTTTGGTGTTGAGGAGCACATCTGGGAACGGTTGAATGTGTGCCCAGGAAATAACAGGAACTTTCCCCTCTGGGGCACCTGTGGAAAACCACCTGCACAATTACGCTATTACAGCTGCTGGGCGGCCATCTTTGTTAAACTGATTGCATGCTTTCAGTTAAGTTGAGGTTTCTTCAGTGGAACCTAAGGAATGGAAATTTGTACCTGTTTACCAACAGACTTGGGTCTGAGATTAGTATTCTGCTGGTAAGCATGTTTAGCAGAAGAGAAGGCAGTTTATGGATTGAACCTGAAGCACAGGCAGTGAGAGCTGTGAATTCTTTGCCAAAACTGAGGCAATGTTGGGGGTACAATTGCTTTCTTTGGGAAACTTAGGCAGGATCAGGAGTTTTCAGCAGAAATCACTGTTTCCAATACGTTCTGTTTGTATATCTGTAAACAAAACAAATATTACAAAGGAAACATGTCACCAGCGCTCTTACCCAAGGGAAGGTCAACCCAGTCAGGGCCGAATTGACGGGGGGGGGGGCAGGGAGGTAGTCTGCCCCCAGCACCGTCAAAGAGGGTGCTGGGCGCAGTGGCCAGCCGCCGGGAGCATGCGGGTGGCTGAGCAGAGGGCTGGGAGCCTGCCTGCGCCATTCGCCTGCCCCAAGGGCAGGGGGCACGCAGCAAGTCTGCCGCCCCGTCAGCGTGCCACCTGCTCAGCAAGCCAGCCGCCCCCTCAGCGGGGCAGGCGAATGGCACGGGCGGCCTCCCAGCTACCCACACTGCCACCGCCAACTCCGCGGCACGCCGGGGCAGCCAGCTTGCCGCACAGGCGGCGCGCTCCACCCTGCATGATGATGTCATGGAAGTGACATCATCATACAGCGCCAGGAGCACGTGCGTGGGGGAGGCCGGGCTTGGGTTGCCCTGGGCACTGGCAACTCTAGATCCGGCCCTGAACCCAGTAATACTCCCTCTGAGCTTCTCACTTCTTGAGGAAGCGGGGAAAGCTTTATTATAGTTTCATTCAAATAGACGGCGAGTCTCCAACAAACTACAAGCTTTCCTCCTTCCTTTCCATCCCTGAAAGTCTCCCCTGAGGCTCTACGATGCTCAGGTATGGTGTACAGCGTGGCAAGGTTCTCAGTGGGGAGGGGGTTGTTGGCAATCATAGATTCCCCTTTCGACAATCCGAAGTCCTTTCCTTTAGTGCCAGCAGGCCTTTGGATCCACACCAACGCCCTCAGGATCAGAGTGTCAGAGAATCCGAAGTTGTTTCAAATAGAACCCGCATCGAATAAAAACAATCTTTACAAAGTGTGAGTGAGTTGAAAATGGTAATTCCTCCCCTTCCAAAAATGGAGTTGAATGTGAATTAATTTAACAATTTGCAGTTTTGCTTTTCTTGAGAAATGTGATATGGATTTGATGAAGTTGTAACATTTATTAACATTTGGGACCATCGGATCAATTTGGTTCCATGATACATCAGTTTTCTAGTTTGCTGTAACAAAAAGGGCCAGATGAGGACGAAATGGAATGTGCCCAAAACAGTTTGCTACCCCCAAGTGGCTGTACCTACAGCATGAGCAGAGCGCCCCCACACAATTCAGTGCAGTGCAATAGAGGACAGTGGCGTACAGGATTTTGATCATGCACATCCCAGCGCACAGGTCATGGGTTTTGCACAGATTTCAGTGGTGTCCATAAAAATATTGCTTCCTCAGGCAATTGATTTTAGGTTACTTGTGCAGTAGGACCAGGGCTTTTTTCTGGGAAAAGAGGTGGTGGAACTCAGTGGGTTACCCTCAGAGAAAATGGTCACATGGATGGTGGCCCCGCCCCCTGATCTCCAGACAGAGGGGAGTTGAGATTGCCCTCCACGCCGCTGAGCGGAGCAGAGGGCAATCTCAACTCCCCTCTGTCTGGAGATCAGGGGGCGGGGCCACCAGCCATGTGACCATTTTCAAGAGGTTCCGGAACTCTGTTCCCCCGCGTTCCCCCTGAAAAAAAGCCCTGAGTAGGACAGAGAGCAAAGCTACATAGCTATGAATTTGAGAGGCACAGAAAATAATTCATGTAGAATTCCACAATGAAGCAACACACGACTATTAATCAAGATTTACTTAATTGGGTTTTGTTTCTATGCGCAGGCCCTAACACATCACCAAGCTCAAAGGCATTATCTTTCTTCTTTATTATTTCATCTCACAATGTTCTAGGGATTAGCCCTGGCAATTAAACATTTTAGAATTTAAGGTCTGGCTAAGAATATGCCTTAGGGAAACTTTCTGCCTTCTTACGACATGTATATTGGATTAACTTGCTTAAACAATTTGAATTTGTTTTACAAATCCAGTCCCCCCCCCACCTTAATAGTTGCGTTTCAAATGTTATACACACATCTTCTCAGTCTTTTTTGCTAGTTTTAAAGTCATTTTTAGTGTAATAAAAAAAAGATCTGGGTACAGTCTATGTAACCATAATTACTAACAATCTGATTCTTCTGACCTTTGTTAGATTCTGCAGGAGAACAGAAAAAACAATATTGAATATTGAATCCACTTTCACGTTCCTTTGGAAAGGCAAGTTTCTAGCCCTTATTGATGTAAGTGTGCTTGAAAGTACACAAGCAGTGCCTGTTGACATCTAGGAAGCAGAGAGGTATCTAAAAAGATACTGTTTCTGCTCCAAATACTAACCAAACCAGAATAAGTTATGCAAAGTAATAAATTATGTAGAAGTATGCGATAAACTCTGCCACTTCCCTCCAGATTGGCTGCAGTCAGAGCTTTCATACAGAGGTTTTGTCTGCTGCCAGCACACTGTTTCGCCTTTGAATCAGAGCAAAGGTGGTTTTTCTTGGCTATGTCTTACAAGGGAAAGTCCTGGGAGCCCCACAAACCATGCTGAGGAAAAAATAGCCACTGTCACGGATTTTAGCCTGTACTATAATTGTTGCAACTTATTATATGCTCATATCATTATTCAAGTACAAATGGTGGTTCTGCAGTTTCCCATGTTTATATGACAGGTTCATGCCCTTAGCAAGATGAGTGTCCTGTGTATGCAGTGGAGAAGTAGGCACAAGCTCCTGCCCTACATGTATAAGGAATAAGGTGCACCACATGGATAAGGTACTCTGTATGTGCTACATGTATGGGCCCAGTACGTATGTTTCTTCCCTTGAAAAGGGTTGAAGATTGTGTGCCAATCTGCCCAAAGGGGTTTGAACGTTACTTTGTGAGATTTGGATAAGTAGTAAGTGGCAAAAAGCAGGGAGCATGGACACTAGAGAATAAAGATAAGACACTCTTGGCAAATTGCTTTAACTCTCAGTCATGGGTTCCTGGGAACTTCCAGAGCCGCAGACCTTTAACCTGCTTCTGACATGGCTTTTAGTCATCAAAGGGTTTTTGTAGCATGGAACAGATCTTTTCATGCATCTGCTAAGACAGGAGCATGTCAAGAATCTGGGAGCAGTTCATTACACCTGTGGCTGACATGTAGCAATCCTTTGCATGTAGCAATCCTTTTTGCTGCCTAGCGTTGATGGGTGGCAGGAACAAGGGGAGAAGCAACCGTGGCGACAAAAACCACAGACACAGCAAATGGAGTGAAAAGAAGGCCACAACTTTATTGATTACAGTACTTTCAGTATTGATTTCAGTACTTTCAAAAGCAACTTTTGTGGGCAACTCCAAATGGAGTTCCCATGAGGATTTTGCAGCTGTCCTGCAGCAAGAAGTATAACCAAAACAGGAGTATAACCAAAGTATACATGTTGAGGACAGGGAATAATGTTTTAAAAAATGATGAGAATCGTAGCCCCTTATAGCAGGGGTGGGAGTGAAATCTATACTTTTTCAGGATACCATCTGCCCTGTGAAACTTGTTGTTTATGCTCAAGGCTTCCTAAACCAGAGAACTGTTCATCACTTGGGGATTTCTCTCTTCCAGTTTGAGATTGGAGGAAGCTAGATTTAACATGCATAGGGAAGAAAGAGAACTCTTAAGTGCCTTTCAGAGGAGGCTGTACAGACGAGTATTAGAAATGTTCGGTGCATAGCATATTTGAACTATCTCTGTATTATGTTCCAACTTAGATTATGTCCCCTATGGCTTTGTACAAAACACGTTTATTTATTTAGCATGACTACTACAAATGCTCATCTTCTGATCTGGGAGGCAGGGGAATCTAAAAAGTGGCAATTCAAAATGTCTCTGGTTACATGAACCATTCTGTTTCACCTGGCACTTGAAGGAGGGAGGAAAGGGAACTTCTTGCACTGGCCAGAATCTTTGTGAGGTTGCAACTCCCAGGGGGAGCACCACGGCAAGCAGCAGACAAACCATGCCCCAGAAGTGTCTCAACAAAGGGTGCCACCTGAGGCCACAACCCCCAGCCATCCACCTGCCAGTGCCTAGGATCCAAAGCACTCAGCACTTGTTCTTTCCTCATTCCCCAGGCATCTTTAATTACAGTGTAGGAAGCCATGCGTCCCCAATAGGCATTCCCAAACTTCTGGGGCAGGGCTCATGATGGCAGCAAGGCAGTGGTGATGACGCAGGCTGCCTCCCCAAATCCACCGTCGGAGGCCACCACCATCTCTCATTATAGAGCTGGCTATATTATCTTGGCATGCGATTAAGCCAAGAGAAAAACAAACACTTGGAACTCTGTGACAGAAATCTTATCTCGAGTGAAGGAGATAATAAATGCAAGAAAAGAGTTAAGAACATGCTTAGATCAGACATAAGATATACTTTAGTGACCTATTTTCAGTACTGAGCAGCCAGATGCTACTAGGAAATCTGTGAGCAGGGCATAAATGTAACATCCTTCCTCACCTACTGTCCCCCCCACCCCAAGAAGTGGTATTTAGAAGTACTGTCTCTGAAATGGAGCTGCCATTTAGCTACCATGGTTAATTGCCTTTCATAGACCTATCCTTGCTGAATTGATCTAATCTCCCTTTAAAGCTACCTAAATTCATGGCTATTGCCCTCTTGTGGCAGATAATTCTGTAAGTTAATTATGCAGTGGGTGAAAGATGCCTATTTTGTGTCCTTAATGTACTGCATATCTGCTTCATTCAATAAATCCAGCTGCTACTATTACAGGAGAGGAAGTGGTCTGTCTATCCACTTTCTCTATGTCATGCATAATTGTGTAAACTTATTTCATGTTTCCATATAGCCATCTTTTTCTGAACTGAAAAGCCCTGAACGCTTTCACCTTTTCTGCTAGGGAAGGTGCAGCAATCCCTTTATAAATAGGTCCTGCCCTATGAGGTTTATTTTTTCAGCTAACTGAAAGATGAGGGACATGATATATATTGCCTGTTTCCTTAACTTGTCAACTTGCATGATTCCTTGAATTTTTCTTCTTGTTTTATCACAGTCTGCAGTGCTGTGTCAGTGGGACTTTCTTACGTTCATGCTGCTGTGGCTGGCTCCATCCAGTATGAGTTGAAGCCAAAGAGAACCTTGCTTCATACTGGTTTCAGTTCCAAGGATGCTCTATTGCACAAGACTGTAACTAAAGGAGATTAAAGGTCATAGAAGCACAGACATCTGACCTACCTTATACCTAGCCTAAATTTTAGTTTTATGATTTTTTCTATGCTTTGCTCTCATGATTACAGCTAAAATGTATTCTATTGCTTTAAATAATATATTAAACTCAAAGCATTTAAAAATATTTTTCTTTTATTTGAAAGACAGTGCTCTAGAATTTTGTTCATACTGGTTGAGACAAATTTCTTCACATTATTTTCAACCAGCTTCCCAACCATTTTTCTACCATTGTAGATTGAAAATGGCAATCTAAAAACTCAAAAAATACATTGAGATTTTCTACAGTACATGAAACCAGTGTGTATCTCATTAAAAATGAATATATCATTAATGGATTTTAATACATATGATTTTAACTGGCAGTATGTAGAACAGAGTATTTTATTTACAGCATGTAAATATACACTTAAAATTATTCACCTCCAACACTATTAAAAGGAAGACATTACCATTCATGTTTGTTTTTTAGAAATATTAATAAAAAAGACACTACTCATTCATACATGTTAACATGAAGAAACATGGAATCTCAGACTTTATAAAAAATACTTTAATTATATGCAAGTTCACAGGTAAAAACTGCTACCGCTGTGGTAAACTGTCTTGTAATACTAATAGTATTTATTCTGGAAGACAGCCAATTCCCTTCCCATTAGCTTTAGGATCTACCTCAGTATGAAGGTGCTAACAAGTATCAACTTCTAACAAATAAGAGTTGATTTTATAAAGATATGCATAAGATCACATATTTCTTTAATCCATAATACTTGTTATATTTTTATGTTGGCCTTGACCTTTTAAAAATACAGCCCATGTGCCTAATCCAAACATGACGTAATGCTCATGTTTGTTCCATTTAAATTATTGCATAGTTAAGTTTAATCACTTTCAAGGGCAGCCTATGAACACGGCCATTTATTTTTTCCATATTGTACGTGTTAGGCTTGTGTGGTTATCTTAGCTGCTGGGAAATCCTGTGACTGTATTCTGGCAGCTATCAGAGATGAGCTCGTTCATTTCATTCTGTTTACTTTCTTCTTTGTTCTCATGATTGGGGTGATGCCTGGGGGTTCCTGCCCTTCTAGACCTTCTGACACAAAACTTTGCCACTAAATAACAGAACTCAGCTACGTTTAAAGTAATACAAATGGCAGACACGGCAATCATGAAAATGGTGAAGACAGTCTTTTCAGTGGGTCGGGAAACGAAACAGTCCACAACATTGGGACAAGGCCAAGCATCACATTTGAGCAGGCGAGGCATGTGGTACCCAGGATACATGTGGTAAAACGCATACATGAAGGAAGCTTCAAAGATCAGCCTGAACAAGATGCTAGTAGTGTATGTCCACCACAGAGGCCCCTCAATATGAAATCTTTGTCTCTTTATTTCTTCTATGTCCTTATATTCACAGTTTTGTTCTCCCCTTCTGAACTGCTTTTTCTTTTCATGTCTTCTGTATGCAACATGCATTGCCACTAAGAGAGCAGGAGTGGAGACAAAAATCAGCTGAAGGGCCCAGAGTCTGATGTGAGAAACAGGGAAAAAGTGATCATAGCAGACATTTTTACATCCTGGCTGCAGAGTGTTGCAGACAAAATCATCTTGCTCATCACCCCAGACTTCCTCTGCAGCAACCACAAGGATCATTATACGGAAGATGAATAGGACAGTCAGCCATATCTTCCCAATACTGGTGGAATGCTTGTTTACACCACCTAAAATGGCCTGAAGTGATCCCCAGTCCATTGTATCGTTTGAATCCTTTGACCTATTAAGACAAAAAATTTATGTGAAAAGATTAGATTGAGTAGAGACATTTTGTAAAGCAAAATACATTAGTAATAAGAAGCTTCAGCATTAGTACTGTAATCTTTATGAGCTGAAGCACAGGAACATAAGAAGAGCCCTGCTGGATCAGACCAGGGGCCCATCTTGTCCAGCATTCCGTCTCACGCAGTGGCCAACCAGTTACCCTGAAGGGCCAGGGGTTCAGGTCTTCCTCTGAGGTTGTCTCCAGGCACTGGTATTTAGAGGTTTACTGTCTCTGAATGCGGAGGTTACCTTTAGTCACTATGGTTAGCAACTACTGATAGACCTATCCTCTATGAATCTGGCCAATCCCCTTTAAAGCTGTCTTTGCCTGTGGCAGTGAATTCCATATTTTAATCACACATTGAGTAAAGTAGTATTTCCTTTTGTCCATCCTGAATCTACTATCTATCAACTTCATTGGATACCCCTGACTTCTAGTAATTAGGGAGCGGGAGAAAAAGTCCTCTCTGTCCACTCTCTCTAATCCCATGCATAATTTTATTAACTCCTATCATGTTGCCCTTGTCAAAACTGAAAAGTCCCAGTCTCTTCAGTCTCTCCTCACAGGAAAAGTGCTCCAGCCCGTTAATCATCTTGGTTGCCTTCTGTATTTTTTCTTTTTGAGACAGTGACCAGAACTAAACACAGTATTCCAAATGAGGCCTCACCACACAGCTAGACAGGGGAAGGGCTTTTTTTCTGGGAAAAGAGGTGGTGGAACTCAGGACCACACAATGATGTCACTTTGGGTCAGCTGGGGAGTTTTTAAAAGTTTAAATCGCCCTTGGCGAAAACGGTCACATGGCCGGTGGCAATCTAAACTCCCCTCTGTCTGGAGATCGGGGGGCGGGGCCACCAGCCATGTGACCATTTTCAAGAAGTGCCGGAACTCCGTTCCCCCGCGTTCCCGCTGAAAAAAAGCCCTGGACAGGGGCATTGCAATATTGGCTGTTTTATTTTCAGTCCCTTTCCTAATAATCCACAGCAGAGTTTGCCTTTTTCACTGCTGTGGCACAATGGTTTGACATTTTCATTGAGCTATCTTCTATGACTCTAAGGTCTTTTTCTCTCTCAGCCATAGCAAGTTCAGACCCCATTAGCATTGATAATTATGATAAATTTGAAGTCTCAACATTTAAAAATAAACATTTTTAACTCAACTTTTAAAAATAATCAGCAGTAGCTAGTTAATTGTGGCACACTTCTGGTCCTTTAACAACAGCCCACTTAAGGTGGCTTATACTTCATTAATCCAATTTGGGGTAGTAAGAAATTTGCTAGAGATTTTAAAATCACATTGGCAATTAAAATAGCTTGTATCTCTCTGTACAAATGTACCTGATGGAATTATGTAAATAATAATGAATTATTAGTAATTGTTTGTGTTTTTGATGTATGGGATTTTATATTTATTTAATTTTATTTACTTCTTTTATAGCCTGCCTTTCTTGCTGAAACTCAAGATGGATTACACAATATTAAACAACCAGACAATAGACAACTCCAATTAACAGTGCAGTAAGGTTAGGATTACAGAACTGGATTACAATGCAAACAAAAAAGGGGGGGAAGACTGTTTAAAGCATGACATATAATAAAGGAAATGGGTAACTCAGGCAGAACACAATCCAGTAAAAGGAAGGTGATACATAAAAAAACATTGTGATAGATCACAAACCTATCCTTTATAAAGCAACTTCCTGCATTGTTCCACTGCATTATAAAAATGCCCTCCAGAACTTCTGCGTTGCACATTCTGCGGAATGACAGAAGCGCAGGATCCTTCCTGACCACCTCATGCAGGTTGGTCCACAAGATGGGAGTCACCCACCACACAAAGGATGCATGTGAGTGGGCAGTTCCGAACCTTATGCATTTGCAGGGTGACACCTTCATAAAATTTTGCTCAAATGAGTGAAGTTGTCTCAGTGGACCCAGGCAGGAGAGGTGGTTCCACAGGTTCCAAGGCCACATAACCGGAACCTTGAACTGAACATGGCAACTGATTGGTAACCAATGAACTGTTTGTGGAAAGGAAAAAATATGTAGATTCTGCTTAGTACCCAAAAGTCGTTGGGCCGTGGCATTCTATACCAATTGGAGTTTCCAAAGTACCTTTAAGGGCAAATACACGTAGAGTGAACTGCAGTAGTCTAGCCATAGTATGGATCCACATGGCCACATCAGACAAGACAAAAAAAAGGGGCCATGTTCCAGGCGAAACTTGAAGAATGCCCTTTTTTGCAGCTCCCTTAACTTCCTTCTCCAATAATAATGCTGGGTCCAGTGTAACCCCTAGGCTCTTAACTGAGACAGCAAATGTCAGCTGCACTCCCTCAAAAGCGGGAAGCACAATGTCCTTCAAGACACATTGGCCTTCCCAGCTAACATTACCTTTGTTGTGTCAGGATGCAGTTTTCACTCTTAGCTATTTAACCACAGCAAAGAGCATTTTTTCAGGGTCTCCACAGCATTACCAGACAATTCAAACAAAGCTATACATTGCTGGGTGACATCCCAGCATATCAATGACAGCCTGCTTCAAACCCATGAATGGTTTCCCCCAAGGGCTTTACACAGAGATAGAATAGCATGGGGGATGAGACTGATCACTGTGAAAGCCTGCAAGACAAATCCTACACTGATGTCAAATGGTCTCTAATCACAAACTCCCTGCGTCCTGACTTTAAGCAATGATTTAAGCCATTCCAAAGCACATCCTTTAATCTCTCCTCCTACTTCCAAACATCTCAATAAGATGGCATGATTCACAGCATTCATAATGCTCAGCCTAATGTAGGAATCTGCCAAGTGTTCTTGGTGGAAAGGCTGACTTTTTCATCTCACCTCATATCTTTGTCACCTAGCTTACACACAGCATCTTTAATATTATACTGTATTAAATCATAATCTTCAGGTTAGTTTTCTAGAAAAAAAACAAATGTGTCATAAGGTCTTCTTGCAATACTTTAAATCAGAACCAAACAGAAAACATGGATTAGCAAATTCTATCTTGATTGATTTCCAAAGAGCCAGAGTCTTGCAAGGACGTGTGCTTTGATCTAGTAGCTCAGATACTACGGCTTTAAAAAATGTAGATAAGTTGGTTTGACCTAGCAAACATAGTCCTGGGAAAGATTTCTTTAATTGCCAATAACTTTGTTTATCGCACTTCAGGAAGGCAATGGTGACAAGATGAAGGACAAAGCCAGGGGGTGTGTTTTTGTTCTTTTTTAGGATAGGCAGCTTGACAGAATTTGTGAGCTATATTCAGGAACTGAGAATTTAAGCTGCATGGCAGTCCATTTTAACATGTGTTCTTTAACTAAGTGTTTAGTTTAAGACATTTATTTTTATTTTAGCAAGCTAACCAAAAATATTATTTAGAATCTCTTGAAAACGATATTTTAGCACTTTGATACACCAACAACTTTGCTGGAGCCAATCAAATTTGAGGCATCCATTTTCCAACTAAAGAATCTTAATGAGCAGCTTTTATATGCCATGTAAGGACAGTATGGAATGGTGCAGTCTAATTTTTCATCCCTGCTGATTTAATCCCAAAATTCCAATTCCAATTTTGCTCAACTCATTTATTTTTATTTATTCATTAAAATATTTATACTCTACCTTTCCTCTTGGCTCAGGGTGATCTGAATCAATCATAAACATATCAAACCCATGAACTGAATCCATTACAGCATTTTTGTGGGTGCAATGATTGCATACCTATGGAATGCAGCTTCTTCTGCCCCGCCTCCCAGAAGCAGCCTGAAATGCTTCCCCAAGTCCTGTTCTTGGAGGTCCTCTTCTACCCCCAAAACACTCAACTTAGAGAAAACTGGCGTTTTCTTTGCTTGCCTTTTAGATGTTTTTACCACCAGAGTATTAAAGAGCGCTTAGACTTTATGAGAATACTAAACCAATGAATAACTGCCTCCTATTCAGTAAAAGTTTGATGACGGATATTGTAATGAAAATCATAAAAGTAATCTTGCAAGCCCCTTTCCATTCCAAAGACAGGATAGCAGGTTATCAGAGCAACAACAGTAGAGAAATTCAGCAAAAGAATAAAATTTCATCAAATTCTTCATCCTTGCCCAATTTAACCCTGAACCCTACAGACGAGCATGAACAAGTAGACTTTGTAATGTTTCTGAAAGGTACTCAGTCTTGGATTTCAGGAAGTTTTCTTGTGAGTCCAAGGTCAGAGAATCCAGATGTGTAAGTTTATGCGCAAATTAATTAGATAGTGTAGCACATTTTTGTTGTGTTTTTACAGTTGAGATGGTATAATATGCTGAGTGCAGTTTCATCTGTCCCCTTTTATGTGTCATGAACATAACCTTTCATAACCCTTAGACAGGTTATGAGGTTTTGACAGGAAACTAACTCAGTCACCTGTAAGCAAACCTGTGTGTCACACCCTTTGACTGAAACAGCACTCTAAATATTTTCTGCTCTGTTGGTAGAATATAATGCTGAACTGCTGTTTAGAGTCAGAAACTGCTGGACAGAGTTAAAGTCTTAGATAACAGCAGTTACTTAAGTGATCAATGAAACTGAAACTTTGGGAAATAATACAGTATTGTTTCTGGAAGTGCTTTTGAACAGGTGCTCTCCCCTTACATCTCCTGTAAATCTAGCTTTAGCAGGATTATTCCCTTGAAACAAATTTGAGAAACTTGTTACACTGCTTACTTGGAACAGTGACCAGGTTCTTTGCAGCTAGAGTATTCCCAGTTCTGAGTTCTGTTTAGAGCTGATTCACATTTTACATGTTCCTATAGGTATACCCAGGTTTGATCTGCACTTGCTCAGTAAAGATAAGCCAGGATGCCTCAGCAAAACTGTGGCTACCCACTGTGTGCCCAGTGCCCACTACATGTCCCTGAAGTCATGCTTTTCCATTTTACATGTTTACTGCGGCAAACATGGACCAAACACTGGCGCCATGCAGTGGGATGGCGTTTTCAGCACTTGGAAAGTGTGGGGGGAACAAGAATGCCTGGTCCCGCTGCAGGTTCAGTCAGGAGTGTGCCCTCCTGACTTCTAAAACTCTTATCTATTAGGTACTAAAATGGTGGCCGACGCTCTAGGTTCAATGTCTAGTTGTGTGCCCTGCAAATAAGACTTGTATAGTATTCAGTAACTCTCAACTGATTTCAGGGATAGGAAATTAAGGAGGATTTATAACAATTATGTAACACGTAACCATTTGGAGAACTGTGCTAATAAAACTAAAGGTGGCCAGTAGGGATGGATTGAGAAATTCCTGGATATTTGAAGGTGGAACCTGGGGACAGCAGGATTTGGAGAGGGGAGTGTCCTCAGCAAGGTATAATGCCATACTGTCCACCTTCCAAAGCAGCCACTTTCTCCAGGAAGTGATCTCTGTAGTCTGGAGATAAATGGTAATACTAGATCTCCAAGCCCTAGTCGGAGGTCGGCAATCCCAACAGCTTGTGTAGCCATTTATGTACAAGTGAAATGTCTTCCCAGAAGTCTACCTCTCCCATCCTCTTGAAAGAAGCTAGTGGTTATGTTCTGCACTAGCTAGAATGGCAAACTAAAACAGTGGTCTCTTCAGTATAAGCTGGTAGCCTGCCTGTACTTTTACCATCATAGTTCCCACACTTTGGAACAGGCTCTTGGAGGAGATAAGAAGGGCACCATTGTTAGTGGTGTTTAGGAGACGCTGCAAGGCTATTTCTCTTTGTCCAGGCTTTTAATGATGCTGCAGCCATTTGGGGAGAGGAGGAATTTGGGAGTTTTACTTAATATTTTAAATTTGTGTTTGTATGCTGCCTTGAACAATGGGGAAAGCCTGAATATTAATTTTTAATAAATAAATATATATAAATCAATGCTTCATGTTCCATAAAGAACAAATTGAATTCAGTGGTAACGTACACAGCTGCACACGAACACATGAGGCTGCCTCATACTGAATCAGACCATCAGTTCATCAAGGTCAGTCTTGTCTAATTAGACTGGCAGTGGATCTCCATCCATCTCAGGTAGACATCTTTTACATCAACTGTTAGTTGGAGATGCTGGGAATTGATCTTGGGACCTTTTGCATGCAAAACAAATGCTCTACCACTGAGCCACAGTCCCTTCCAATCAGTTGCACAACCAATATGAAGCACAGTATGAAGTGTGAAAATGAGTCTGCTTGTGCCATTTAGGAAGTGGACCACACAGATCTGGAGAGGCTGAAGATTCAGAAATGGAAGAAGAAACTGAGGAGATAAACAACCAACGGGAAACAGCAGGAGAGAGTGCAAAAGATATTCATAGAAAATTTCCACTGACAAATTTGACCAGCTTTAGGCTACAGTCCTAAAGATATTCACACGAAGGCAAGTCTCACTGAGATAAACTGAATTCACTTCCAAGTAAATTCAGGATGTAAGTTTGGGGTATGTGGAACACTACTTCTACCAAGATCTATAAAAAGTTAGAGTTAACTCACTGTCCTCCTTGATACTGGGAAATATTTTAAGACCCATTTCCTGCTATCTGTGGCTTAAGTACCCCCAAGGTCTTGTGCTAACCACTCCACTTGTAGTCAGGATTCAATCTGTGCTGGAATCATTGTAAAGCTGCTATGGGGAGGGCGGTCTGATGAGGAGGGCGGTCTAGAAATGTGATAAAATAAAAATAAATATCCTGTTACCTTAAATATCACCTGGCCTTGTCATCAGTGCATAGGTACCAGGATGCTTGGATGATGGCGGCAACAGAACTTGCCCAGTGATTAATGGTAGGGTTGCCAGGTCCCCTTATCCTTTCAGTGGGAGGGGAAGACCCAGCACTCACCTTACTTTTCCTCTTTGTGCATGGTTGGGGCCCAAATTGGCAGCATTGCACCACTCCAGGAATGCATCCGGGAGGCCGGTTCCCCTGTCTTTCCCCCCACTAGCCAGGCGAGTGGTGGTGAGGGGTAGAGAGTGGGATCCCCCACCCCCACTAGGAGAACAGAAACCCTAGGATACATATATAATGGACATGGTAGTTTAGTGGCAAAAAAATGGATAATCTAGAAAAGACACAGGTTTGAAATATTTAATGAGATCTGGCTCTTTCCTTGAATGTTTAATGTGTTCCACTTTGATACATTGTTAACTGTAGCTTCTTCCCTCCCCTTTCCCACTTTACTCCCATTTATTCCATGATGCCTGGACCAAGGTAGATGGAAGAGGAGAAAGCAACAGGAGAAAATGTGGCAACCAATGACAATCTATTTTTCTGTTTTTGTAAAAATTGCATATAGTTTTACCGTTACAAAGCTTATCATGTTTCTATTATAGCTAATGAAAACAATTTTTAAAATCCAATACTGGTAGTGGGGTACTCTTGCTCATTCAAGGGAGACCCACTCACAGAAGCAGCCTGTTTCATGTGTACCTCCTCATGCTGCTCACCTGGATCCCACTGAACTGGTTGTCTACGTTTTGATGTAGGTGGTACATGCATCCTCATGTGAGCTCATCAAGTATTTCATGTGATAAATTGGTCATTACTAGAACTGGACTAAAGTCACTGCTCCTTGCTGAAAGGCAGGAGTAGGCACCATTTTGGGCCCAAAGAGCACTGCCACTTCCACAACTTTCACCTGTGAAAATGTTAATATATTAGCAAACTAAAGGTGTCCAATAGGTTTTTGAGGACCATTATTTCTCACTCCCAAGGAAGGTAAATTAGTATTATTACGGACAGATAGTGACAAATTTATTACTTTCTGAATGGCAAGATTTGTTGCCTCAGTCATAAAGATGATGATGTTGATGTGGCTGTTAATGTAAGCATGGTTGACCTGCAAAATAATTGCTGTGCTCTGGGTCATTAGCCATTAGATTGCAATCTGGTTTTATTCTGAGCTATTTTAAATGATTACTATAGGGGTTTTTTCCTGTGAAAATGCACGGAAACTTTCTGATTTTATCTTAAAGGAATTATTGTTGTGTTGCTATGGCTTATTTGCTAGTGCAACAAAGGCAGATCGATTGTTTGATGTTTTATATAGATTTTTTGTGCATTGGAATAAGATACAAAAATAAAGTTGCTTTGCCTGATACAGCAGCGGTTTTGTTCTCAGTGCACTTAGGCAGGTCATTGCAATGGATGAATATACTACTTGCATAATTTCTGGTTCTAAAAGCCGCATGTAGGTCCCAAATGAAACATAAAGGCACCAGTGAGAAAATTTACACCTAAACATTCACTCTGAACAACGACAATCCACACTCTAATTTTAAACAACTGCTGTTCTCCAGGGAGGGACCCTCCTGAGCCTATCCCTGCTCAATTACACCTATGCTTTCGGGGTGGAGCAAGGGAGCTGCTGTGCCAAGCAAAATAGTCTTGCATGCCATTTGGCATGCATGCTAAAGGTTTCCTATCTCTGCTTTAACACTTCAGGAATAGGACAAACTAAAAAACTAGATTAAAAAAGTAAAATAATACATGTATTGGACCAAGTTTTATTAGAGTGAGTGTGTGTGCATGCATGCACATGTAAAATGTCACATCCTTCATACTTCTAGATTCTGGGAAGCCCCACTAAAAGAAGACCAAGAAGATTATCCTATCTAGTTAGTCTCTTGGGGCAAACTACATGTTACCTCAGCAAATGCATTTTCCCATTCAGATGCTACCTGCTAGCCATTTCTACTCAGTCAGGGTTATTTTTAGTCTTGAAGCCTGACTTGGGAAAAATGGACTAGAGAAAGTTGCAGGAGAGAATTGGTGAGCAGAGGAAGTGTGAGGTACCCCCAACAATCACATTTTTTATTCCCCCCGTCCTCCAAAGAAGTTAAAGTGATATACATGGTTTCCCCTCGACAGATTTTTCTCTGCAAATGTCCCCCAAGCATAGAAATGGAAACATCATGTTTTTCTCCTTTCTCTCAGAAGATTAACTCCACCAGATTTGGGGGATCACCCTATTAATGCAGCTGGATTATATAGATCCACAATAGTTAAGAAACAACTGCCATTCTTTTTGTCATGTAGGATAGTCTGAACCACTGTGATCAGAACCCAAACTCACACTATACTCTTTAAGTTAAAATGCCTTTTCAGGAAGTGCAAAGAAGATACAATTCATCTTTCTGAAGACCTTTATCCATTTCAGCCATTTGTCATATACAATAAACTTCTGTCTTTTACTCAGGTAAAGCTCTCACAAACCTCAAAGCAAAGTTTGTGCTAGCAAATAATTGTCAAGATTACTTCATTGTCACGTTACTTAATCATAGGGATGAAGACTCACCAATACTTTTCATTTCCTATGAAATAAAAAACAGAAGGAGCATGGCTTATGCTGGATCAGTGTTAGGAGGTCTGGGGGAGTGGCCTCTTCATTTTACAAATGCAAATAAATTTCTCCTCCTTTTGAGGCTCTTATTTAAAAAAAACAGCCCAGGTATGTCACAGATTAACTTTGATTGCTCTTGTCTTTATTATATTGCTTTCTGTTTTTGTTTAACAGATACATCGTATGCAGTCAGGGCTTGTATCTTGAAGTTCAGAAGGACATTTACTGGAAACTGGGAGTTAACAGCAGGATAAAGAGTTCTTCCACTGTATTTTACACTCCTTGTGCATCTAGGCAGGGGGACAGCAGAAGTTACTCTGCATACAGGCGTTGATACATGTGGTACTCTTTCCAAATACGTAGAGATAGATCCTGCCAGCTTTTTTGCAGACATGAACATTTCCAACAAGGCTAGGGCCGTTTCCAGATGGCTTACCTGCCTCTGGAACGTTGTGCCATCTTGCGGGGAAAACGCGAAATATCGTGTTTTCTCGTGCGAGTTTTGCGTGACGTTGCGTGACGCCGCGCAAAACTCGCGTGAGAAAATGCGGTATTTCGTGTTTTCCCCGCAAGATGGCGCAACGTTCCGGAGGCAGGTAAGCCATCTGGAAACGGCCTAGGTCAGGAATTACAGAACTCAGTCAGGACAAGGCTACAGCACAGGAGAAACTGGGTAAGATAATCTATCTTGCACCAGTAGAAAAGCTTTTAGGATCCACTCCATGGACACATTGTCAAACCACTAGAAGAGTATTTTTCAAACTGTGCTCTGGCGAACCCTAGAAGTTCAAAAGGGCCCTCCAAGGTGTCTGCAAGTCATTTGTAAGGACAGATGATAAGATCATCTCACATCCATCCTTCTGGTGTGAAAACAGCCCCCCCCCTCAATATTTTAGGAATGGGGGCAGGGGCTCTCCACCTTAGGGGGACAGAACAGGCTTCCCCCTCTTTTGAAGGGTGGGAGCTCATACAACTGCTGTTGCCACCCACAGTCCCCAAGCTTCCAGATCATTTCAGAGCACTAGCCAGAAAACACACCGATTAGCTGCTCAGACCTAGGAACACTTAACCGATGGAGTAGAACTAAGGAGGTATAGCTACTTCAGCTATAACATTTAACTGGTTATCATTTTATTTTCCAATGCAAAGAATTTCACAATAGACATAGGTGCTACTGTGTATCTATAGACAATAATAGCCAATTCTAATTTTCAACTGAATACCAGAAGTCCAAATGTACTGAGACTTCATTTTTTTTCCTGCCGCTTGCAAGGCAGGAAAGGGCCCTTTAAACCGTTAAATGCCCCCCCTGCCGCTGTTAAGGCCAGAAAGGGGCATTTAAACCCCACGAACCACAAACTGGTTCGTAACTGGTCCAGTTTCGTGGTTCGTGAAACCCACGAATCACGAACCAGCTGGTTCGTTGTTTTTTTGTTCCATGTCCATGTCTACTCATGAGGACTTCCTCCTCAGAACAGCTCTTCACTTTCCTATCAAACTATGGAGTTTCTATAATAAAGAACTCTGACTTAGTTTTTTAAAACTAATTTTTTTCTAAAACTGCTTCCCTTTTAAAACTTATACACTCACACCAGCCAGCACTCTCCAGCCACCCATCACCATGTTTTCTCTGCAGTCAATGCTACTCTGTTAAGGACCAGTTTCTATTCCTTTTAACAGGGAAAAAAGTGAGCATCTATTTTACTTTCCAGTAACCTTATCATTCCATTGTATTTTGGAAATGGAACACTGGGAAAGGGCAGGCCTTATGCTTCCTTGTTGAAATAGCTTTGTTGGCTTGTTTGTGGCTTTTTTTTTTGCTGGGTGTGGGAGAACAGTTAGTTTTTTTCATGGTAATGTATTGGGGGGGGGCACTTCAGCCACTCCGAAACTCCTCTTTCAATTTCCATTCCATGTTTAAATGGAGAGGTGGTATCTATTGCAGAAAAGGACAATTCCTAAAAATTAGTGCTGTCTCTCTGAAGCAATGAGAAGCCCTATCTGCATGAACAAGATTGGAAGAGGGGGGGGGGTGCAGATCAGAGGCCTTTTAAAAATTTCCTTTTGCCCTGTGTCCAGGCTGCGATTTGGTTAATAATGTCTTTTAAGGTGGAGTTTAAGCAGTGTGCTAAGAAAGCAAGGTATATAAAATCCTAGGTAATATAACTGCGAGTTTTCTTAGGGGTCATGACTAGCACTGTTCTGAATTGCCTCAAAATGTGCTTGTACTCACTTATAGGATATGAGTTTGAAGTGAGAAGATGGGAGTTTGCTACTACTTTGCACTCTGCACACTGCTCAGAATTCAAGTTCACGGCAACTTTTTTGTATTCTGCCCTGGTTCAGACTTCAACCATGCGTTTACCAAACGAAGGCATCTGCAATGCCATAATTTAGTAAATTTCAGTACTAAGTCACCCTTATGAATAAGGCAGAATCAAGACGCCTGTAAATGAACGTCCAGGAAAACTTTAAAAATGTTCCCTTACAGGCTTTTCTGTGTTTGGTGTAGTGGTTAAGAGCACGGGACTCTAATCTGGAGAGCCAGGTTTGATTCCCCACTCCTCCACGAAGCCAGCTGGGTGACCTTGGGCGAGTCACAGTTCTCTGGAGCTCTCTCAGCCCCACCCACCTCACAGGGTGATTGTTGTGGGGTAATAATAACACTTTGTAAACCGCTCTGAGTGGGCATTAAGTTGTCCTGAAAGGCGGTATATAAATCGAATGTTGTTGTTGTTGTTGTTGTTATTGTTGTTATTATTAGTGTCAAATTTATGACCATTAGTTTGTCCTATACACATGGTATGTATAATTATAGATCATAAAGTGACTATCCTAAAAGTGAATTTCAAAAACAGGACACAGCAAGAGATCACTGAGATAGCACTATAACCACTGACCAACTTCCACATTTTCCTAGGTTTGGCCCAGCTCAGGGGCATTGTTAGGGGGGGTCCCCATGGGTGCCTGGGTCCCCCTAAATTTGTGCGGAGCCCCTCCCTAAATCTCCCATGGCCCCGCCTCCATAGATGGTGACAATGGAAGCCCCTCCCTGTGATGTCATTGGCTCCTCCCTGTGATGTCACTGGCATAGCAATACCTCTGGCCCGGCCCCAGCCCCACCCACCCCACCGGGAAATTGGAAAGTCTACACCCCTGCTTCAAATCATTTTTCAGCTGACTTCTGGCTACTATTTATTAGACAACAAGGAAGTATCTTTCTATGTCCATGGCAAAATCTTATCCAATCAAGAAGTGAGATTAATGAGAACACATTAAGGAAAGGTTCTGAACCTTTTATGCACTATCCCCCCACCCAGTACTGAGGCTGTGTAAGCAAGGACGGCAGATGGGGAAGGAACACTGCTGCCAGCTGCAACATCTCAGCTGTGCTTTGATTTGATTTTCCTGCCAAGAAGAACCAAAGCACTCTTGGCTCTTAGCTCATGCCCTGGAGCCTTGAACAAGTTGGCCCACTGGAGCCAGGACTAGCTCAAGATACAGTTAGTTACTTTTGCTTGTCAACTTACAACTTCTTAAAAACTGAATGTTGATTATATTTATTTGTTTAACTTATAGTCTGCTCTCCCTGCAAGCGGGCTCAGAGCGGATAACAACATAGTTAGAATCTACATTAAAATTACTATTTAAAACCATCAAAACTTACAATTTACTGAGTCGTAAGTCACTTTGTGTCCCTTTGGAGAGAAAAGTAGCTAATAAACATACCAACTACCAGCATCATCATCGAATACCCCAATTTATTTATGTATTAACATTTTTAGGTAGTTCCTTTTCCACCAAGAGCCCTGTGGTGCAGAGTGGTAAGCTGCAGTACTGCAGCTCGAGCTCTGCTCACGATCTGAGTTTGAGCCTGGCAGAAGCTGGGGTCAGGTAGCCGGCTCAAGGTTGACTCAGCCTTCCATCTTTCTGAGGTCGGTAAAATGAGTACCCAGTTTCCTGGGGGGAAGGCAATGGCAAACCACCCGGTAACAAAAAGTCTGCCAAGAAAATGTTGTGATGCGACATCCCCCCCATGGGTCAGTAATGACTCGGTGCTTGCACAGGGGACTACCTTTACCTACCTTTTCCACCAACCATGTGACTTGAGGTGGCTTACAAAAAGCTCCTGCTTGGCCCATGCTTTGGTGAAATAGGCAGCTCAAAAGGAGGGCTCAATGAGGAAGAGGCCCTTGGAGGATCTGAGATGGTTAACAGGCTGACAAGAAGTACACAAATTAGGGCATAAAAACAACATGCCAGACAAGGCAACGTTATATAAACAGCAGTCTTGTGTCACCTTAAAGATTAACAGAATTTTATTCTAGTGTAAGGAATTTATTTCAGCATAAGGAACAACAACATTCCAGCAAAAGATTAATTCAGCTACTGCTTGGGATGTATTTATAAAGGTTTGATATACAGATCTCAAGCACACATTCAGTGAGACCACTGTGGCCGATGGCAATCAACTTGTTAATGTCAGGCAGGATCATATTTGCTGTGTGTTACTTTTTAAAGGTTCTGTAGGAAGAATCTAAGATTTTAGATTTTTTTATCTCAGTGTGGTATGAGCAGTATAAAATAACTCTCCATCTGCCATCAAAAAACATCACAAGTGAGGAGAAGGGGCTGCCTAAAATCATGAATGTTCTTCAAAGTTCTAACTACCCCACCCCAAATTTGTAGATCATTTCTTGGAGATTGCCTCCCGTTATAAATCACTAGATTGAAACTTGGGTCAGAGACTTTGGAATTGTGGCCCAAGAGTATTAGCTACCTCCTAAGACTTGATCTTTTAGGTCAAACATAGACAATACAAAAAATAATTAAACTTGGTTTTAAAGGGTAGCTAATGTTGTTCTTGCTATATTGCTCTTTAGAGCAGTAGAGCATGCGGACTTCTGTGGGAGTACATGGTTTGCTGCACAATATGGAAAGGGGCTGTCCTGAACTTAGCAGGTACTCAGGAAGGAAGAAAGTTAAGGAGGGCTTGGGAGGTCTGTTTAAGGTAAAGGTGCAAGCATCCTGTGCAAGCACCCAGTCATTACTGACCCATGGGGGGACGTCGCATCATTCACGCTTTCTTGGCAGACTTTTTATGGGGTGTATTGTCGAAAGCTTTCACGGCCAGAGAACAATGGTTGTTGTGGATTTTCCGGGCTGTACAGCCGTGGTCAGATCACGGAAAATCCACAACAACCATTTTTATGGGGTGGTTTGTCATTACCTTCCCCAGTCATCTACACTTTACCCCCATGAAACTGGGTACTCATTTTACCGACCTTGAAAGGATGGAAGGCTGAGTCAACCTTGAGCCAGCTACCTGAACCCAGCTCCTCCAGGATCAAACTCAGATCGTGAGCAGAGCATGGGCTGCAGTACTGCAGCTTACCACTCTGTGCCACAGGGCTCTTGGCAGGTACCCGGGAAGGAAGAAAGGAAGGCTTGGGAGGTCTGTTAATTTTTTAAAATTAAAATGGGAGGAGGGTGTCCTATGGCTTGACCAAATTTGAGAACAATGCACTAGAACTTTTGATAGAGGGGAAGACAGAGGGAGTTTTGCAGAAAACTGAATGCCCTTTTTTCCTACAAAGATATTCTCTCAAGCATCTGCATTGCACATACAATTACAGAAAGCAAAGTAGTACTGTAATGACGAACTGAAAATTTCCCAACCATGTGGTATTAAATCTCATTTAGCTGCCACTGGAAGAGTCAGTAGTTCTATGTAGCCTAGCAGAATCAGCATTCAAGAGATTATGAGTTATATGCTTCAACTCCACTCAGCTAATGGCACCCATTTTCTTCAGTGCAAGGAGCCTTCTTTAGAGGTGCTTCTTCAGAGGCTCTTCTGTTAGAGGAAGGCTTCCCATGCTGGAGGAACATGCTGCCATTAGCGAAGCAGAGTGATTGGATATAACCTAATATGGCTCCCAGCAGAAGCAATTGGCTGCAGCATTCTTTTATTATTAATTTATACAATATACGTCATATGGAAAAAAGTTTATGATTCTAATCTCATTTATTCTCACAACAGCAGACTGCTGTTGTTTCAGCATTACAAATGGAGAGCCAAGAAGAAGAAGAATCTGCTCCAGTTGAAGAACAGCAATTCATGTGCAGAAACAGCCTTCAACAGGCAGGTGCTTTCCCAGACCAGACTATAGCCCCTTCTGCAGCGGGAACCTAATTCCTCACTATTTCAGAAGTCAAGCCGTCAGGCATGGAATTGGCTTGTCTGGGCCCTTTTGGACCTCTCATGTTTGGTCAGTGTGGTACTATTCATTTTAGACTGCACCATGCATCAGGATTGATGAATGCTTGCATTTTCATAACTGATACTGTCACTGGTGATGTCACAGTGCCAGCCCTTTCCTTTTTTCCTTTTTTTGTTTTGCACACATGATTAATTGGTGCATCACTGGAACACTGGATCAATCTACTTGCTGGATTTCTCCCTCTCAACCCATCGATGCATCAATTCTATGCTTGATTATTTTTTTTTAAGTGGAAAGGAAAATGGAGAGGAGAGAGGGGAGAGGAGAGGAATGGAAAGGACGAGGAGGAAGTGGCTGGTTAGACAACAGTTGCCAATCAAAACTAAGTAGGTTGGCAAAGGGTGAGAGGGGGGCAGAAGAAGGTGGAAGCTTAACAGATGGGATGAAGAGTGTGCACAGGAAACAGCAGACTGGAAAACGCATTTTTTAAAAAAGTTGGTGTATAAGCACTTCCACGAAAGCCATGGAAAAGCCACATTGTGACTATTCATGGCAGCAAATCGGGCGCAGATGGTCACAAAAAAAACACTGCAGGATGAGAACAGAACCAGCAAAATTGGTCTGTGCAAAAAGGGTTTCTGAGCAAACAAAAAGCGTTATAACAACAAACAAACGAACAAACCTGTATTCAGCATATTTGGTTGCATTTATAGTGCTGCAAAATAACATACGGTAAACTGTCAGAGATCTGATTTAGTTGAGGAGGGAATGGGAATTACGTTTATATACATTAGTATATATTATTTGGTGAAATCAGAACAATATTTTGGCTTACAACAGTCCTGGGTTAGCTGTCTTTTTTCTATCTCCTTGAACCAATGTCAGTGATCTGCCAAAAGTTATCCAATTAGGTAGTGGTAGAGGGGAGTTTTTAACTCATATCTTTACAAATATACTGCAATATGTTAAATCTATTGCATGCTGTCAAACTTATTACAACAGTTTTGCAGAAATGTATGAGACACCAATACAAATATGAGGTTACTACATCAAGAAGATAAAACCGAAGTAAAATAGAGGTCTTGGAATGGAAACAGGATCAGCTGTAATACAAGAGCCAGTGAAGGAGATACTGGTATAAAAAGCCTCACATGGACTTCTAAGGAAGGCATTTTATAACTTAGATAAGGTGATTTGTCCAAGATCTCTTCTTTGTGTATGGTAGGGGAAACAATACCCATCTCCTGACTTCTATTTTCATGCCTCAACAAAGGAAAAATGAGAACCTTGATCTCTTTTAACTAAAAATTAACCTCTTGTTACTAATGGATGACAGAATCCTGTCATCTGTCTGCAGACTAATTCATCATGGTCACTCAGGTGATAGATGAAGAAAAGGAAACAAAAAGCAAGACAGCGACTGAAGAGATTCCATAGCAAGGCATCTTTCCTAAGCACCACATTTACCAAACCTGTCCTACAAGTCAAGTAAACGCCAGTCCTCCTTTTGAAGACTCAGAACAGACACTTGGCTTTGTTTATCCGACATCTTCACTGCTGTGCTAAATTAAAGGAAATTGCCAGCTGGGAAAGCCCCGCTAAAACAAAGTTGACCATTATCATGGAGCAGAAAATCAGGCAGGAGACATATGAAAGAGGCTTATTCCCCCATGATCAGATAAGACACTACGGAAGAAAAGACTCAAAGGAAATCATGAGAAGAACCCTGAGAGATGGGACCAAGCATCATCTAATTCAGAATTGTGTTTCCAATAGTAACTAGTCAGGTGTCTCTGGGAAGTCTATAAACAGGGCATAAAGGCAACAGAACTCTACTGCTGATTGTCCCAGCTTCAAGAAGTCAGAGGTGTACTGCCTCTGTCTGGGGAGGTTCCACTCAACTAGTATGGCTAATAGTCAACTACAGACCAATTTTCCAGGAATTGTATCATCCTCCTTCCTCCCCACGATTTCCTCTTTCATCTAGGCTTAATTTAAGGCCAGGATCCACCAGCAAGATTATATGAAATACTTCCATAATGACCACCTTCCAAAACAGGTATTATTGATCACAACCCATTAAGAAAGAAACTTAAGCACGGGCACCTAAGAGGCTGCATAGCTATTCTGGACTCGCCAACATATCCTTCTGGGTTTCCAGTCCCTTATCCCCCCCCCAATTCTCTCTCCTTTTAGGTTAAAAAACTACTTTTTCAAGAACTGCTGTAATGTCCTCAGTTGTATTATTTGCCAAAAACTGAACCCATCACAAACCCCACCACAATAAATCTTTTAAAAATCTTTTTGTTTGTTTTAACTCCGAGGTCGGTACAGTAAGTTTCAAAAGTGCCTCGGCATGTGAGGAGAGCCAGGATGCCTCAGCAAGCCCATTCCCACAAACTGGAAATACCAAATATGAACTGGAAATGTGAAATAGTCCCTTGAGATCGGGGCGAAGGACTGACTTTCAGCGGGTCGCGGCTGGCGTGAGCCCCCAAAGTTCTCATCTTTGTCGCGTCTTCGAACATGGACCGTCCGACTGGCCAAGGGCCGTTTCAGTCCTCAGAGCGGGAGCCGAGCGAGCCTCACCTGTCAGCGTCTGAGGGAAATCAGAGCCCCTGAGCGCCGCGCCGAGTCCAGCGCACCATGGACCAAGAGGGCGGGAAAAGTCGCCCCACTGCCGGGGCCGGGCTTCCCTCCTCTCCCCGTCAGGAAGCGGCGTTTCTTCGGACAGGACAGCCGGGTACAGTCTCCTCCGCCGGCCTTCGGAGCGTTAAAAGTTCTTCCCTGTTGGCGGCGGTTTTTAACCGCGCCCATCACCTGCCAGTCTCCCTCCCTGCCTCCCTCCCGCCTCCCCCTTGACGCACCTCAAGGAGAAGAGGAGGAGAGGCTTGGAGGAGGCGGGAAACGAACGTGAGGGGAGAGGCAGGAGGCCCTCAGGGCGACAGGGAAGAGGGCGGAAAGGGCGCCCGGTTTCCCCCTGTCGCGCTGAGGGAAAAAGAGGACGAGCCGCCGGCGGAGAAGCGGGAGAGCCGTTAGGGATAAGGGGGGGCGGGTCGCCGTAGCACCTCCTCAGCCCTTCGCCCTGTCAGCAAAGCAAAATCAGCGCAACGCCACAGGGACCTTTCGCCGCCACAGGGGTAATCTTGCTCAGCTCAGCACAAACGGGGAGAAAAACCTTCAAGACCTCCGGAAACTTTGTTGGTCCATTTAGAGGGGGAGAAAGACAAATAGCAGCAGCGTGATACCCTTTCAGGGTCGAAGTGACACACAATTGTGGCCACACTAGTGGAAAGTAGCGCAAAAGTGCCTTGATGGTCATCGCCTTTATCTTACACGCGATTTTTGGATTTCCGAGATGGCACAGAAAAAAAAACCCCAAGCAGCTTATAGTCTCATGCTATTTTTATATCACTGTTTCCATTCCACAGTGCTTCATATTTCTACAAACCCTATCCATGAGGTGGTTTTCTATTTATTTAGATAGACTTCAAAATATGAGCCTAGAAATAGTGCAGTCTGCCTCTCCACCACTTCATGGAGGAAAATAGGTATACAATTCATTCGTTCATTAACTGCCAAACTGGTGATTGACTAATACACTTACTGATTAGCAGTTCTATATAAAATAAAATTCTTTAAAATATGTTGAGATACATGCTCCCTCCATTTCATAGAGTAAAATACTAGGCATTCATAATATAACTGTCAAATAAGTGTGATCTCCCTCAATAGCATCTAGGTGCACAATCCATAAAGGAGTTTTAAAATAGCAACTTTAACATACATCTTTTTGTATGAATCAGAATGTAGTTTTTTGGCAATTTGATAGCATCAATTTGTCTGTTTTTGTTTTCATAGCGCATCTTGCTACTTAAGGTTTTGAAAATTCTGCATACACTTATCAAGTCTGTAAGATCCAGTTCTCAGACACATCTTATAGTGTCATCCTACACAGTCTTCCTCAGAATCCTATTCAGACTATTCAGTGGACATTACACCTAGGAAAATGTTCTTAGGATGGTATTGATAGCCAGCCAAAAACTGTATCTGGGTAGGTATGATTTGGTAACTACTCAGTAAATGCCAGGAACCTGTGGTGCAGTTGGAATTTATGACGGGTGTGTGCTTGCCCCTCCACAGATGAGTTGCCAGACATTTCAATAGTGATAGCACTTTTTCTATGGAATTAACACTGAGGTGACATCCATCGTGTCCTGTAATAGAAGAAGGATTTAATTTCCTATTAAAGTTTAAAGATTTCACAAGGATATAAATCCAGAGTTAAAAATTAATACTCTGTAGATTGTAAACCACAGGTTTCTAGTTTAGGATGGTATTCAGACTTTGAACACACAGTTCTTCAAGAATTTAGAAATGGAAAATTACTGCCCCACTCTGCGGTGTACTATGTCCACTGAGTTAGCATGCCTGACTTCTATGTTATCAGTCTGTCTCAATCATATAATAGCAGCCACATTTTCATCTATCGGTCCCCTTCATGCCCCCTTCTATTGCCTTTACATGGGATCTATAACCACACTTACACAAGGGCATCCTAGTCTATATATCAATATTCAGAATAATATATTGATTGAGTGATTGATTGATTGATTGATTGATTGATTGATCGATTCCCCACTCTTATGCTAACACAGCCTTCAGAGTGGCATACACAGTCCTTCCGAGCATCGACAACAATAGCATAATCAACAAAAAGAACCCAGTTTAAAAATATCACCGTCAATCAATCAAAAACAGAGAACAAAAAACAGTCTTCAATCCCAGCCAGTCAAACAGCAACAAAACAGCAATTTCAAGGGTCAGAATCATAACAAATAGATAATACTACTAACCACCAACAGCTTGAGCTAACAAAACAGGCTTTGCTTGGCATCTAAAAGATAAAAACGGTATCAAGCAAGTGTGCGTATTTTACTAGTTTCTAGCAAACTCTCCAAATGTTAATGTTTGAGACACCATTTTTTGAAGTTTACAGACAATCTAACCATAGTCAAGTATTTCATTGGGTTTCATTGGTAGAACTATGTATATAGTGGGATAAAAAAGTGCTTTGGCTGGATTGTCCTTAAATTAATTAGTTTCACTGTCTGTTGAACAGGTGACTTGCTGACAAACTTAAAGACTGGCGGTTTTATGTAAAATAAAAATCATCCTTTTCAAACTATTAGGAAAACTGAAAATCTCTGAATTTTTCTTGTTTAGATTTGAATTTTACATAATTTAATTTCATGTACTTCATGCATTTCATGGCTCTTCGGACTTGCTGTTTACATTTTCATGTCCTACATAAAAGTTATGCCTAATGAAAACCTACTCATTGTATCAGAAGAAGTGGGCTCTGGTTCATGAAAGATTATGCTTGAATAAAATTTTGTTAGTTCTAAGATGCTACTAGATTTCTGTTTATTTATTTAGGCTATTTCTATACTGCCTCTTCAGAGTCCTGCTCAAGGGATCTTACAATTAAAAATGATGTAAAAACCCCCAAGCCATTAGAAACAAGCCATTGGACAGATATAGCATAAAAACTAACCATAAAACAGAAGCAGACCATTTAAAAAGTTGGTAAGATAACACTCCTAGTTAAAAGCCTGGGTAAAAAAGATACGTCTTGGCCTGGCACCTAAAAGAAAGTAATGTAGGTGCCAGGCAAGCCTCAAGGGAAAAGGCATTCCAGAGGTGAGATGCCACCACAGAAACTGTCATGCCTTTAGTTGCCACCCATCTCACATCTGAAGGTGGGAACAGAGAGCAGGGCTTAAGAGGCAGATCTTAACTGGTGGGCTGGATAGTATGGGAGGAGATGGTCCTTATTTTACTTTTAAAATACAGTACTTCTTGAAACTTTTAAACTCTCACTTGGAGGGCAGGAGTATAGGAGGAGAGATGTGCAAAATAGATTGTCACTATAGTCAATAGCCATCATTACCTAAATTATTTTCTCTCCAGCTCTGTTGTCCTAGTTATTCCAGATAGAGCAACCTCATCCTGCACCACATACTGTACTCTTTTGTAAGGTTAAGAAGCAGAGAACGGCACAAGTGCTAGAGGCACTTCAGTAACTTGGCTTCAATCCCCAAATTCATATTTCCTCCTTTACATGGGAAGGGTTAGAGCCTTTGCATATTTCACAAAATGTGGAGCAATAATTATGCCTCATTGAATTATTTTCTTGTTAGGACAGAGTCTTGTGTACTATTCCAATGTTGTCTTATACCAAAGCTTTAAGTGCAAGAATGCAAAAATGAAGTTGCAAGGAACTACTTTGAAATCAGATAATCTGATATCACAGTTCACTTGGAAATATGTCTGCATCAAGCATTAAGATATGGTATAGCTATTTTTAACTCAGGTTTTAGAAGGCAAGCTGCTTTTGCTAGTTGTACATAACTCAAAGGTATAATTAACATGACTGTCAATAAACTACGCACACACACACACACAGTATTTTGAAGTATATTATAAATGCAACTGTAAAAATCTCAGCCCCTCAATGAAAAGGAACTTGGAGAATCTCTCTGTTAATTGTTATCACTGTCACTGCACCATTGCAAAAGTGAAGGAATCTAATGTTTGCTAATCTAGATTAGCAAAATCTAGGTTCTTCAGAGAGAAGAGCTTCATTTTATAACAACTGCCTTCTTCATTGCTTAATAGTGGTGTTGTCCTTTTCCCTAGAAGAATCACTGAACTCAAATTTTTACCTGATATCAATTGAAGATGCCTGTTGACAACTTCTAAGGTAGCAATATTTGTAATATTTTCCTCTGCTTGTGGGGATGGGAGAAAAGTACTGGAATGGGTCTAAATCTAGTTTAACTAGTTTCCAGATATCATAGTTATATCTAGAGATGGGCACAATCTGCATTACGATCGAAAAAACCCCACAATAATGGCGATTGCGCGATCGTGACCTGGCGGATTGTGATCGACCAAGGCCAACGATCTGGCGATTGGGAGAGGCCTGGATCGTTGCATTCGGGCTCGGATCGGGGATCCAAACACTCAGGCGCCAGCAATCTATTCCCCTGGCAACGGAGCCAGGGGAAAGCCTGAGCTCTGTTTGCCCTCCTTCTGTCACCCTGGAAACCTGAATGGAAGCACAGCTTTCCTTGATCGGCAGGGCTTCCTTCCAACCACAGAGCAGCAAAGCAGTCACAAGTTGGGAGAAGACACCCAGGGGAGGGAGGGGGAAGGGGGTGTTCTGTAACCATGGGCACTCCAATCTCATCCCTGCAAACCCTGATAGGCAGCTCTGACAGCCAAACACAGACAGCCAAACACAAACACAGATGCCACCGGCATCACCCACTGTTCCTGTATCGCTGGGAACAGCGGGGTGCCTCTCCGCTTTTGCCTCCACGATCCACAATCCACGATCCATGATCCACGGCTCGGGAATGGGAGATGATCGGTGCGGATTGTTAATTCAGGATCGTCGTCGTCGCCGATCCACAATCCGCTGGATCGTTAAAAATTTTTGGATCGTGCCCATCTCTAGTTATATCTCTTTGGAAACATTTTTAGGAGATAAATTGCTGTTTTTTAAACTTTTGAATTCTGTTTCCTTCATTTCAAATTAATGAACAACACCCTGAATATGTTCCATGTAGATCTATTAGGACAACAAACAAAAGCAGTGACAAAACAGCCCCGCTAAATTGTTCCTTTTTTCTTAGACTACTTCCAAAGGGAATTTTGCAAGTGATAGGAGTACTGAATCAACGTGCCTGATACCCTCAACTGAAACGTGGCTTGTGCCGATCCCCATGCTATTTTCTGCACTGCTAATCCAAACAGATTAGTAGGATAAACATGGATGGAACAGCAAATACACAAAAAAATGGATGATAGCACCATGTGTGGTGCTTCTCACACATGTGCCCACTTTTTATATTTTTGTGCTGAGATCTGGAAGCACCTCTACAGAACCCCTACAGAATTAATAGACCAATCATGCAATTTTAAATTTAATTTCACGGGTTTAGAAGAATGTAGCTGTTTAGGATAGCACTGGAAGCAATTTACATTGCAATTCTATGCTGAGTTACTCTAGTGTAAACTCATTGATTTTAGTGTATTTAGACTGTTGTAACTGAGAGATTCCATTGACAAGTCATATGTTTAAGCATATTTTGACTAGTCTTCATATCGTCTCTGAAGTATTCTTAGAAACTTTTATTTAGGTGAAAGTACCATCTATATCATGTTATCATTTCACACATTGCAAGCTTATGAGGAGGCTTTATTCCCCTCAAGGTTTTCTAAAGTCTAAGAGATTTTTTCTATTTGGCTTGGATTTAGAGGACAGGTAGTTTAACAAACTATACATACTGATATATGGAGAGAGACACGCATAGAGAAGGAGGGTAGTGTTTTCTAAGTCTAGAGAGTGGCTGAAAATTCACGTGGCTGCAAATTGCATATTGAATCATTAAAGCTTCTAACTTGCCATACCAAATTGATAAACAGTCTGCTTCAGTCCATGCATACTGAACTGGATGACTTTTATTCAAACTTCATTTTACCATGCCTTAATGAAATAGACTTGCTTGAAAAGAAACACTACTACAATAATTCTTAAGAATTAAATTAGAAGTAGTTATTTAGTCAAATGTTGTTTTAAATGTGAACATTTGTCAACCGAACACATTAATCGAGCAATTCCAGTTGATGTGTGGAATTTCCTATGCAGACCAAACATAATATTTTAACATACCTACTGTGCAGGCATTTAATGTGAATCTTTAGGTTTGGGATTATAAGACTGTTATCACAATCACAAATGTCACAAATGATCTTATATTACCTCCTGCCTACACCTTTCCTCCATCTCATGTAAGAAATCTTGAATCAAATTCTTGTTTGCTCTGTTCTGGAGATACCACCAAATTAGGGATTAAATAGAGGTTTAGAATCCCAATTTATGTGGAGAAATGGACTCCAGTTTGCCCAGGAGGCTGAATTTGGACATTATGACAAATTGGAGCTTGATTCAGGGCTTCCCACATTAGGATTTCTTTAATCATGCTCTGTGTGCACACAAGAGAAATAAGTGGGTAGGAAGAAGCAAACAAGTAACAGACTGCATTTATGCTCGTCATAGACAAGTAGAGGTTTCTCGTGATGCCAAAATGAAGTCTATTATTGTATGCTGCCTTAGTAAGTGTTTTTATTATATAGTATTATTTTGCTTTATGTTGTACACAAACATACTTCAATATAGCTAGATTATGGCATACATACCATATACTCTGTGCACACAGTTGTCAAAACACAAAAAAACTGCTGAGTCCAAAATTACACCCAAAGAGTCACTTCCTTTTCTACATAATTATCATATGACAACATGCAATGTCATGGAAGTTTTGTACCGATTAAGAAAGACCTGCTTGTTAGCCATTATGACTCATGCCATATGATACTTGAGTTTTAATTCAGAATATCTGTGTTGGTACAGAAGATGTCAAAATAGCAAATCTTTTTTTGTATTTTACTGAAACCCTGTGGTGTGCCTAGGTCTGTGAAGAAATACCCCCTTTCTCTACCTGCCCCATTCTCTGGGGATCTTCATCCACATGAGGGGCCAGCTTCAGAATTAGATATAAATGTTATGGTGTGTAAAAACCATTCCATAATACATATGAAGGGATATTCGAAATCCACTGAGAGAAACTCAGTTTCACATTATAATGGTCATAATTTACAACATTTAAAAGAAAAATTCTCTTTTAGACTACATTGAACTTTATAATCCATATCATTAATCACATTTAATAAGTAGATTCTTTTATTACTTTTCTAGCAAATAGCAATTGACTTAATCAGAACTATTTGGTGAGAATATTTTCCAGTATGAATAAATATGGTGAAATTTGAACTTACATGATAACACTAAAACTGTAAGTCAGTCCACTTTCATGCTGTGAAAAATGGATTTTCCATCAAATTTGCTTTGAATGTCTATCCTATTCACATTATTTTTCAAATACCTGTTGAATTTTCTAATTCAGGAAGAGAATCTGCAGCAAGGTAAACTGATATATATTTAATTTTTTGTCTTTCTCATAAAATTATACTGACCCTTTCCATTTGAGCTTTTACTATAATTGATGGTTTTGGAGAGTAGTAATGATTAGAGGTGTGCACTTTGGGTTCCCGGTTCGGGAAAAAACCCAAACCGGGCCCGATTTGTAAAGATTCGGTATTTCCGAATCGGGGCCAGTATGATGACCCTGATTCGGAAATACCGAATCAAGGCTTCACGAAGCAATTCAGATTGCTTTGGGAAGCTTCGGGCCCTTAAAGGGTGCCTGGCCTCCTGCCCTCCCACCACCACCCCACTTACATGTGGCAGTCTTTTGGTGGCGGCACTGGTGGTGATGGCACCAGTGTTTGCTGCCAGCTTGCCGGCCACCACTTTGGCCTCTGTGGCGGCGTGGGCAGCAGTGGTGGCGTTCGCTACCACCCTGCCGGCCGCCACCGAGGCTGAAGTGGCGGCACGGGCAGTGGCAGCGGCAGCGGCGTTTGCTGCCACAGAGGCTGAAGTGGTAGAACGGGCACCAGCAGTGGCATCGGCATTCTCTGCCACAGAGGCAGAAGTGGTGGCACAGGTGGCGCAGGCACTGGCTGCAACCTTCCCCGCCACCCTGCTGGCCATGACAGCAGGAGGCGTGCTCCGACCTTCAAGGTAAGTGGGGTTGGGGGAAGGGGGAAGGGGGGCTCAGGGGGGAGGTGGGAATCTCTGTTCGGTTTGCTCCAAATCATTTCGAAGCATACCGAAAACCCGAATCCGGGTTATTCTGGATCGTTTTCCCGCTTCGGGTAAATCCGAAACGGGAAAACCAAATCTTTTCCCAGCTGCACACCCCTAGTTATGATAATGCCAAGCTAAGGGATGGTATTAGATTTCCTTAGATTCATGTCAGTCTGCATAACGGTCAATGATATAGAAAAATGGCTTACCATCTCTTTCCTGCCTACTGTTTAAGAACCTAGTAGCCTCACTTGAGTTCCTTAATAAATAATCTCATTCTATTTAGTGATAGAGAGTAGATGGGAATTTTTATATGAGAGATAAAATGGCAGTTGGTAATTTCTAACTAAAGCTATACATAGGCCTGTTATTCCTGTGGAATCTAGCTCAGAGCATGGAAGATTCAAATTCAGTTCATTTTCTCTCTCTACTTTGTGCTACTTAGTTCTTTCTTGATTTGATCTAATGGATGTCTGTTAGATGTGACTGGGTTGTTTGCTGCCCTTGCTGCCTGCCATTTTAATGCGCCGCTCCCTATCAACTCTTTTGCTGAGTCATTACTATATTCCCCAAATTCTCTCCCTTTCTCTTCCAGCACTTTTCTGTTTTTTTTCACTTTCCATTCTGCCTCTTTTTTTCTACTGCATGCAATTTTCTTTCTGTGTCTTCTACATATTTTACTATTTAAAAAATCTTGCTTACAAGGTTTATACTACAGTAAAGAGTCCTGCACTTACTGGGGTAATTACTAGATGTTAAAACTAATGTAACAGCATTTTTTCTCATTTATATTTACCTTCATTTGGAACACAATCCTGAGGGGGGGGGGCGCGAAAACACCCTGGATGCTGACTAGGAGTCACATCAGTATATTTTTTAAAAATTATTTTTATTTATTTATTTCAGGTTTCTATTCTGCCCTCCCCGCAAGCAGGCTCAGGGCAGATAACAACATATTAAAAATACAATTAAAAATTCATGTACATTAAAAACAACACATTTAAAACAGGATGGTGGACAGCCTTCACAGGGAGGGTTAACTTACACTGGACTTACACTGGTGTAACCCCCCCCCCACACACACAGCGGTGCAGTGGCCCGACGCCCCTCCATCCAGACCCTCTGCCAGCACACAGTTGCAGCACCCAGCCACAGGCATAACCGCGGCGTAAGTCCCTGCGCCAGTGGGCCACGGCTGGGCCGTGGAGTGTGAGGTGTGACTTTGTCAGCTCCCTAAGTCAATGTCCCCCACACACCCAGACCCACCCAAGTGATCCAGCAGAGCATAGGATACCGACTATCATGGGGACCAATCCGCTTGTGCCCCCGTGGCTGCCAAGCCCCCTTTCCCATGCCCAATCAGCAACTCAGGCACCTTACATAACCTCTGGCCAGGGCGCCCATAACCCCAGATAAGTAGAGAGGTGGCTAGAGGTTTTGCCTGAGAGCCCCCTGCCATGGGGACTTAGAGTGCAAGGTGGGAGATGGTGCTAGTGGTAATGGGGCAGGAGTGTGCAAGGGGAACTTTGTGAAATTCAAGGTGTTTCTCACACTCACATATGGGAGGACTGCCATGTCCAGAATGTCTAATAACTACCACCCAACTATCACCCGAGTTCCCTTGCTGGTTACCCATCTCCTGAGTCCTGGCTTGGCGAGGGGCAAGGGCACACCGACAGGTAAGAAAAAGCTGGAGAGGTGGCTGTTCCAGCTTGCTTGTGCACACCAGTCTCCCCTCTCCCCTCTCCCATACTCCCCTAAATGCTGGCCTCTGCAGTTGAGACTTGCTGGTGGTGTGTAGCCCCTGCCCCTGAACCAGTATGGCTCATGCCTACCACAGAGGCAGTTGCCCAGGGAGCTATGCTCAACCCAGCTTTTGGGGAGGCTTCCAGCAGTCCATGTCGGGGCTCTGTTCAGACTCCCTCAGCTGGGCTCCCCACTTGAACAGAGAAGAGAGTGCAGCTGCAGGTCAGGGTGCTTGCTTTCATGATTCCCTTACGATGGTGGGTGCGCAACCCCATGACTGTCTCCCTATGACATTCCCTTGCCCTTAAACAACAGAAATGGCACTGGAGGCATTTTTAAAATTCAAAAATAACTAACTAGTTTGTTTATTTTAGAAGGAAAAGGTCAAGTGAAATCAGGTTAATTCAACATATATATCTCTGAGATAAAATCAGAAAGTGTGCAGACTTTAGTTCTTATGCTTTTCACAGATACTTAAAGACTTAGTACCCCAATCCCCTTCTTTTCACATACCAGTGCTTTTTTCAGTCATTTACTGAATCTGAACGGGCAGTTTCCAACCCCACCCAACCACGAATTTCTTCACTCTCCGGAGCTACCTCCCTGTTTGACTGTATAGGGAAAATCTCTCTTTAGAAGATTTATCTCCTTTTTTTGGCCCAGTTGGAAGTCTGCATCAACTTTCCAAACCTCCTTGCCAACTCTCCCCTGTTCTCCTGCTGGTATTAAAACTGCTATCTGTTAGGACTTCATTCCCAACTCCTTACAGTCGATTCTTCTCAGCTAGGACTGAAAAAAAGACTCCCCTCTTTCCAGCTCATGTTACTCAATCAAATCCCTTGGAGTAGCCAGTCATTTAAAGATCTCTGTGTTTGTGAGAGATTAACCCTTAATAGTCCTGCAGCTGTGTGTACATCACTTCCAAGCTTTTTAAAACATGCAATCCATCACACTCTCTCACAGGATCAGAACTCGAAGAAGCCAGAGGGGGATCCATCATCCGGTTGCCGGCAGCATCTGTGGTGATGGAGCTGCTGCCTCCACTCCAGTCATGGACACTTTCCCCGGACGTGGCAGACCTGGCTGCAGCTTGCATGAGGCCAAGTCTGTCACAACACATGTCTCCGTTTCTCTTTCAGGCAGGTTGCAACCCATCAGGGAGGCCAAGGAGCATGGCTGTTTCAGCCCCCGGTGATGCTTCTCAACTGCCATTCAAGCAAGCCCCGGGAGTGGTTCCCCAGGCAGCCCACAAGTCATCCCTGCTCCTGAGAAAGCAATATGAATGACTTTCCCAGCCCCAAATGCTGCTCAGACAGGCGCAGCTCCTTTCTTGGGCGAGGGAAGTTGGCAACATGCATCCACACATCCTCTTCACTTTTGGCAGTTCAATAAAGTCTGTGTCGAACAACAACTCCTTCCCTGTCTGTTTGCTTGCCTGTGAATGACAGTAGCTCACCCTCCACTTCCCCGTAGGGTTACCTTTTCACACACCCCAGTGAATGGTCTCTGGTTCTGGGCTGGTATGGATGGGGTGACCCCGAAGAGGCTCCAGGTGCCTCCATGCCTTTGTGTGGATCTGCTGCCCAAAGGAGCAGGTGTCCAGTGGCACCTTGGAGGCTCCAGCTCCACCCAGCTTTCCTTCCCCCACCCTCCTTTCAAATTCCCTGCAGGCAGTGGGTGGGACTTGGCATGTTGCCTGTGTGTGTCTGGTGTGTGTGTGGGGGGTACCACAGAGGACTCTCATTCTCTGACAGCGCTGCTGGCATCTGATAAGCCAGGCAGAAGATCACTGCATATGGAGGGAGAGACTGATGCAGGGATGTTGGTGTGTATGTGGGGCGACATCCTGGGATCTCTGGGGCTCCTCCCCCACAAGGCCTTATCACTCTCCCTTTTGCTGTTTGCAGAGGCACAGATAGACTTTGGGAGTCTTGTGCTGGGGATGGGATGATGGCCCTCAGAGCAGTTTCTCTGGTCCCAGAGGCTGTCATTCCACTCTGGGGGCCATCATCCCGACACCTGAGCAAGGCTCTTGAGATCCACCCCACATTTCCCTATCATCTTTTTGATGCAGTGATGTATTTCGATGGAACCGCTGCAAGTTGATGGCCATTTGTGGCTCCCATCATATCCAATGGGCCTTCCAGCTCTCCAATTGTTTCCAATGGGCATTCCTGGCATTCATTTCAGAACCTGCCCTGCCGCTTTCCTCTAAGGAACTGCCTCTCTAAGACTTTGGGGGGGGCTGATCCTGGGTGCTGAGTGCTGAAGGTGTGACCCTTGCTGGATCCCACTGCCTTTCCAGTCTTTCTTTTCAAGGACACGTGCAGGACAGGGGGTTGGACTAGATGGTCTGTATGGCCCCTTCAACTCTATGATTCTATGATTCTCAGAGTGGCAGTGAAAGGGAGGAGTTTGCAAGCGAGCAGTGCTTCAACTGCCAGCCTGGCCTTTGTCAGGAATGGGGGGTTCAGTGAGCAGGTGGGTGGGTGCCCTATCTGCACCTTCGGGGAACCCCCCCCATGGGCAGGTCTCCTCTCAAGGCAGGCACCTCTTTTGGTGTGTGGGTCTTTCGGAGGGGTCTTTCTTCCTGTGCACCGCTCTCCGCAGGGTGGGGGAGTAGCATTGGCAGTTCAGATAAATATTTGGTGGGTTACAGTTCTATCCTAAAAACAATTATTCCCATTTAATTCCATTAACTTCAATATACTAGAAAAGGTGTAACTGTGCTTAGGATAGCACTATTATGTATTCTCTCATAAGAGAAACATTAATGGCACTGATTTGTCTCAATCTTCATTTTTCTCCTTTTTATTATATTAAACAAGTGGGGGACCTACAAGGACTAGTGAATTTCATGTTGTTAATGTCATTTTATTGTTGAATATATTTATATGATGTGCCCACTTGCAGGGAGATCAGACTATAAATCTAATAAATAAAAATAAATAAAATATCGGCAGCCTCCCATAGCCTCTCCCCCTTTTCCTCCATCTTTCCTTCCCACCCACCAGCCAACCTACCATTATCTGCCCCTGTCTTTCAGCTTTCCTTCCTTCCCTCCGGCTAGTACCTGTACCCAGAAAAACAATAGTCCAGTTGTTTAGTGCTGGCTGCCAGGCCAGGCCTAGCTGGACAGTGGGGAACCCGCAAGGACTTGCGGAGGCACCTCATTCCACACACTATTTCCACTTTCCTCTTCCACACACTATTTCCACTTTCTGTCTCTTGGCAGCTGCCCCCCTCCCATATCCTTACCTTTCTCTGCTTCCTTCTTTCCTTCCCACCCACCAATATATCTTTTATCTTTTCCTCATCTATTATTATTTAATTACTTCATTTATATCCCACATTTCTTCACAATGGGGATCCAAAGCAGCTTACTTCATTCTCCTCTAGGGTTGCCAGCCTCCAAGTGGGACCTGGAGATCTCCCAGAATGACAACTGTTCTCCAGGTTGCAGCAAACAGTTTCTCTGGAGAAAATAGCTGTTTTGGAGGGTGGATTCTATGGCACCCAGGTGGAGCAGCGCTAGGCTGCTGCATCACCATAGGTAAGTTCGAGATATGCTGGTGTGATTCCTAGTCAGCTTCCAGGGCTCTTTTGGACTTCCCCTCAGGATTTGCTGTTAAGTCTCAGAAATGCAATAAATTTTTTAAAAAATGTAAAATCTTGTATAAAGTTGCCTTAATGATTTAATGTATTACAAATTAATATAGCTATTTCGGTCCATATTTATATATCTATAGTGAAATACACCAAACTGCAAGAGTATAATTCATTCTATACTGAAGTGTCCTTTTATCCAGTCTCAAGATAGTTACTGTATAGTGATAACAGGATAGTTTCTAACTTTGTTAAAATTATTTAGTTTTGCAAGAATTGTCAAACCAGGTGTGCTTTTTAAAATCAAATTGCAAATCATGTTTCATATCTCTGTCAAGATAAGGTTCTTTTGAAGAGTTGTTAAAACATCACCAACCAGTGCAGACTTGCCATAAGTGTTGCAGACCCTTTTAGGCAATTTGCTTGAAATAGTTGATGCAAGCTACTAGCTATGCAATTGTATCTCTTTATTTATATGTTGGTTCAGTTTTTCTGTATATTTTGTGTTTTATATAACTTATGTTACAGAGCAGGAAAGAACTGAAGAACATCTTTAATGTCTTTTACACATTAATGAGCAAAAATAATCCCCAACACAGTGCAATCCAAAGGGAACAAGGTTGTAGAATGTGGAATTCGTCAGGAGGGCACCTTCATAAAGGGAATATGGTTGTAGTATATTGTATCTATTACCTTGTTTGCATGGCATTAGTTTATTATGTTCAGGAAGCCATTATTACCTTGTCTGAACTGCATAAAATGTTCAGGAGGTCATTTTTATAAGGGGAATGATGTCGTAAATGTAATTGGTCAGGAGGGCACTTTCATATACCAAATAAGTTTATAGTTTATTGCATTGGCTCCTGTGTATACTGTATAGGATATGACTCTAAAAATAAAATTTTTAAATAAAGGGATATTAGAGGGTTAGATGATATGCTAGAATAACTAGTTATGTGAAGGAAATGGCAAGAATAGATTTTTATGGGACTAAGGGACTTAGAGACACTTTACAGAAAGGGAAATTATGGAGGTAAACAGTTGCTTGTAATCCAGGTATGAACCACGTGTATATTTATGCAAGTGCATTAAAACAGCCGCACAGAGTGCACGTGCGTACTACTTCCTAATAAAAGCAACAACCAGTGTTTGAACAGAAGAAATGTTATGGATTATTAATCAACATGCCAATGATCACTTATGTTTTCAAAGCAAGATTTGAGTTTAGTAGCACCTTAAGAACCAACTAGATTTCCAAAGTATGAGCTTTTGAGAATCAAAGCTCCCTTGACTCCCAAAAGCTCATACCCTGGAAGTCTTGTTGATCTTTAAAGCACTCCTGGATCCAAATCTTGCTTTTCTACTACAGGCCAACATGGTTAACCACCTGAAACTATCTTATGTTTTCAGTTATTCAATGGGCTTTCTGAGGCAACTTGTGACTGAGCCAACTTATGTTCTGTTCAAATATGTAAATATAATGCTATTAAATTTTTCTTATATAATATGCTTACAGGCAGGCAATGTCAAACCATCTCTGTTAGTCTCTTGCCATTTTGCATCTGAAAAGGACATTTTGAAGGCCTTGTCTGGATAGTTTATCTTAACTTTATTGCAAATGAAGGGTTTCCTTTCCTTGGCAATTTATGTCTGCTGGGTTAAATATTAGTTGATAAGTAAATGTTTCCTTTTACAGATTTGCTTCATAGTATACTCTCGTACACAAAAACAGTGTACTTTAGGGGTCATGGGACCTCAGGACTAGATAAAAATACAATAGTATATAACACTAAGCAGACTGATTGATTATACCTATCTTTTCTATTGTAAACAGAAGGGAGAGAATAAGCAAATGATTGGATGGCATAACTATGCTGAATTCCACTGAACTCTGGTCAATGGCACTCACTGAAATTTGCATAGCGATATGCTTAGAGCTATAGTGCATTCAACAGTCAGCTTTCAGGATAATTTGATCTGAGTTGCAGCTGCTGTGTGCTCACATGAAATATGTGGCTAAAGATCTTTTATCCCAGAGATCTAGGCTAATCTCAAATATTAAATTATGTACTTGGGCATTATCTTCTAAACAGCGAATTGCTTTTTATCAGTTGGACGCAAGCTTCTGTGAAAAGAGCAGCCCCTTCTGTCCCTGAAAAACCACTTCTAAGGATCAGGAGACTTTTCAAAACAATATGCCATGTGGTATGAGAGGCTGCAGTAAGAAGGGGGGATCCATCGAAACCACCCCCTCATTCTTGTGCAAGCAGAGCAAGGTCTGCAAATGGAAGAAAAGCTCGTGCAAGAGAGAGGGGGGTTAATTTTGACCCGGTGCCTCTACTTGCTTAAGCCTACAGCCTCCATGCAGCATAGCATATTATTCTAGAAGGTACCCGACCTGTTGTGGTAGCATTTTCGGTGCACACGAACAGCAGGATTTGAGTCCAGTGGCACCATAGGGACCAAAAGATTTTCAGGGTGTAAGCTTTCGAGAGACAGAGCTTCCTTCTTCATACACAAGTAGGAATGGAGATCCCTGAACCTTGATAGCCCAACCAAAAGGTAGGTGGGGTGTTACAAGGGTGGGCATCACGGTGTAAAGGTACAACACAGCTTGATTAGATGGGAGGTGTAGCAAAGGAAAACGTCAGGATATAAAGGTACAATGGTACAACGCAGCTTGATTAGAGCAGAAATTAGCATCTGTAGTAAAATAAGAATAATCTGTATTCTGCTCCAGGGAGTCCATTATTCTGAATTTGTGAATGAAATCCATTTCAGCAATCTCACATTGTAATCTTCCCTTGAAGTTTCTCTGTTTAAGGACAGTCACTTTGAGATCAGCTATGGAATGTCCTGGAAGATTTAAATGTTCTCCCGCTAGTTTTGGGGTGCTGTGATTTCTAATGTCAAATTTATGTCCATTTATTCTTTTTGGTAGGAACTGACCTGTTTGTCCAATGTAGAGAGTGGAAGGGCATTCCTGACACTTGACAACATGTATAACATCTGTTAAATACATAAAGCACATCAGTATAGTAGCCCAGGAACATTAATGTAAGCCAATGTAAAAAGCATGCCAAAGCAAAACAATTACCGGTGTTAAAGAACTCCAGGTTCCACTCTTCACTTGTAAACATTTTTTCTATTTTTCTTATATCTTTTTTTTAAAGTGCAAAAGTACGCTAAATGTGCATACAGTGATGACCAATAAATAACAATAAATAACAGACAATGAATTTCTTAGGTAAAGCACACAGATGTATGACTGAGTCCAACTGGTAGAATTTAGTAGTCCTTGGTCCTATAAGGAATGGGTATATATTACACAACCAACCAAGTTGCCAAAAACGTTGTCTTCCACCTCCACAGTATAGCACAATGGTTGCAATGTAGGAGTTGCTTCCACCCCTATCCAAAGTGCAGAGTGAAATGCTGCTGCTCAGAGGTAACTGCAGCTACGGGTTTTAGCGTATAGTTTCAACTTCCTCAGGCTTCAATATTAAATCACAATCTCCTTCTCTCTCATGGCTCAGTCAAGTAATGCAGTTGGAACAATGCCACCCGTAGCTGCAGTTACCTCTTAGCAGCAGCATTTCACGCTGCACTTTGGATGGGGGTGGTAGCAACCCCTACAACTCCTACATTGCAACCGTTGTGCTATATTGTAGAGGTGGAAAACAACTTTTTGGCAATTTGGCAATTTGGTTGGTTGTGTGCTGAAGTTACCTCTCAGCAGCAGCATTTCACACTGCACTTTGGATAGGGGTGGAAGCAACCCCTACATTGCAACCATTGTGCTATATTGTGGAGGTGGAAGACAACGTTTTTGGCAACTTGGTTGGTTGTGTAATATATACCCATTCCTTATAGGACCAAGGACTACTAAATTCTACCAGTTGGACTCAGTCATACATCTGTGTGCTTTACCTATGAAATTCATTGTCTGTTATTTATTGTTATTTATTGGTCATCACTGTATGCACATTTAGAGCACTTTTGCACTTAAAAAAAAGATATAAGAAAAATAGAAAAAAATGGAGTTCTTTAACACCGGTAATTGTTTTGCTTTGGCATTGTTTAATTCTACTGGTGTGCCCTTACTTTGGTTCAATGTAAAAAGCATAACAGCCAAATGATTACAGATTTTGTCTAGCTACTAAGTGATAGAGTACCAGGTGAGAATCCCTTAGGAGAGACTTCATACTTGCATACTTACATAAATGAAGTGTTTTGTACTTCAAATAACCAGTATCAGGAGAAGGCCTCTGATGAAGGCCTCATTTGTTTGAAGGCAGTCCTTCAGATCTGTTGAGTTGTTGTGGTGAGACAAGTTTTTAACAGCCATGTTGGTCCAAAAGTAAAATCCAGAAAGCCAAGATCACAATCCATGAGAACCAACAGTACCGCATTCCCTGTTTTCTCCCATTTCAGTCCCCCAAACCAGGCCAGAACTTTGACTGAGATCAACTAGATAATGCACACAATAAGCCAGGAACTGGGTTTCTCTACCACACACTTAGAGCCAAACTACAAGAGAGAAATTACACAAGGAGGAGCACATGAAAGAAGTTGCAATGTTAGCCAGGAAGCTGAGTTTTAAAAAAGATTGGAAGGCTTTGTAGATTTACCCTGTCTACAGAGCCAGAGAGATCACTACTTAGAGGTATATTGTCGAAGGCTTTCACAGCCGGAGAACAATGGTTGTTGCGGATTTTCCTGGCTGTATAGCCGTGGTCTTGGCATTGTAGTTCCTGACGTTTCACCAGCAGCTGTGGCTGGCATCTTCAGAGGTGTAGCACCAAAAGACAGAGATCTCTCAGTGTCACAGTGTGGAAAAGATGTTGGCAGGTCATTTATATCTACTCAGGAGGGGTGGGGTTGGGCTGAGTCATCCTGTAAGAGTTTCCCAGGGTGTGGAATGCTAATGGAGGGAGGCTTCACTGTATCCTGAGGAGGTTCTTTTGCATATGGATTGGTGCTTGATGTGCTTATCTTCTCTGCAGGGCTATTGTCAGGTATAGAGTGTATTGTTCGCCTGGTGTTTTCTGGGACTGGAAACCATGCTCTATTCATTCTTAAAGTCTCTTCTTTCCTGTTGAAATTGGACTTATGCTTATGAATTTCAATGGCTTCCCTGTGCAGTCTGACAAAGTAGTTGGAAGTGTTGTCAAGTTTTTTAGTGTCCTGGAATAGGATACTGTGTCCTGTTTGAGTTAGGCTATGTTCAGCCACTGCTGATTTTTCAGGATGGCCACGTCTACAGTGTCTTTCATGTTCTTTTATTCTTGTCTGGATGCTACGCTTTGTGGTCCCGATGTAAACTTGTCCACAGCTGCAGGGTATACGGTATACTCCTGCAGAGGTGAGGGGGTCTCTACTGTCTTTTGCTGAACGTAGCATCTGTTGTATTTTTCTGGTGGGTCTGAATACTGTTTGTAAGCCATGCTTTTTCATAAGCTTTCCCATCTGATCAGTGATTCCTTTGATATATGGCAAAAACACTTTTCCACACAGTGACACAGAGATCGCTGTCTTTTGGTGCTACACCTCTGAAGATGCCAGCCACAGCTGCTGGTGAAACGTCAGGAACTACAATGCCAAGACCACGGCTATACAGCCCGGAAAATCCGCAACAACCAACTACTTAGAGGGTTTGTTAATTTCCTCTTTGCCTCCCCAAGGCTCTGTCAGTTTCACCTCTCCTTCTAAGAGGCAAAGAGGAAATAAACAAACCCTCTGAGCAGCATTCTCCCTGGCTGTTTCACACATCTTACCAGCTCTGGTATGTCGCACAAAGCTCCCGCAAGGACAGCGTCTTCCTGGCGTGATTTCCCAGTTCTCGTGCAAAATCACGCTGGGAAGACACTGTCCTTGTTGTGGGAGCTTTGCGCGGTATACTGGAGCCAGTAGGACGTGTGAAAATGGCCCCTGGCTCTTTAGAGAAGGGAAATTGGCAATGCCTTCCAATATCTTTTAAAACTCAGCTTCCCAGCTAACATTGCGACTCCCTTCACATGCTCCTCCTCGTGTAATTCGTCTTTTGTAGCTTAGCTCTCAGACAGTGTGTCTCAAAAAGGATCATTAATAATATCTTTTGTGTTCAGGAAAGGTTTTGTTAGGAGTGGTTCCACCGCTGCCTCCTTTCTGTATCAAAGCTAGAAGTTCAGTGGTGGGACCACTGAACTACTTATTTTTCAAAGAAAAGTATCATTTGTAATACAGCTTATTATTCACTGAAGTTTTATGTAGACTGCCACCTTGTGTCTAAAAACTGAACACTTTAACTTGGCTCTATGCATCTCTTGTCATTACTTGTTATTTATTAAACACTTAAGACTATAGCAAGCTTTGGACAGCTGCCAAAGTTGCTCAAAATCTAATCTTTTAAACTATGATTTATGCTTATTTGATCTTTAGAATTCCAACATCTATCAGCATAATACAATACATACAATATTTGAACATTACATTAATTGGTAATGATTCTTTTTAGTTGTAAAGCTTTTAAAAACTGTTTAAATAAATACATTCTTGCCTTTGAGTTCTCAGTTAATAGTTAGTGGAAATTACATTGCATCGACAACATAATTTTATATTAGCATAATAGTTGTTATACCCCTTCTGATCACAAAGATCCTGGAATTGCAAGTCTTAAAACTGTGAGTGTGTAATTAATTGTTTTTAAACCACAGCCAATGCTGAAAATTGGAAAGCCAGTTTAATACATTCTTAAATAAGTGAATAAATATTTTGTATCTTGGAATAGTTTTTATTATTAGGCAAAAGACCTGGCATGGAACCCATGTGGGTGGGCCTTCTGTACTGGTGTTACTAGCAACTGTGTCATTGCACTCACAAGATGTCATAGGGGCATGATAGCGAGGCCATGATGGATGGGGGGTACCAACAAATCACAGGCCGATAGCCACAAAGACCTAGCCCTGCAGATGACGTACCCAAGAGGCAGGGAGGGGTGGCACACACACACCTTAAAGGCACAGGTCCCTGCCAAACAGAATGAGGTGGCAGCAAAAAAAAAAAATCAAAAAGGAGGGAAAGGGGGCCCCATCACTTCGTGAACTGGGAACTATCCCAAGTAGGGCCACTCAGGAATATGCCCCATGTGTGGCAAGAGGGCAGCCCTCAGGAAAGTGGTATGGGGAATGCAAAAGGGAAAAAGGCCTGGCCTGTAGCTCCCCAATGGCACCTACCCGGAGTGGTCCTGCCTGGACAGGGCAGCCACCCAAGCCCTGTGTGAGGAGCTTGGCTCAGTGCTGCAAAGCCAGTTGTCCACCCCAGGACCATCCCTATCCTGCAGACAGTGCTGCCGTCCCACCAATTCCAAACCTTGGGCTCTGTCCAAGAGTCATGGCTGAGGTCCTGTAGTTGTCACACCTCAGCTAGTCACTGCCTTCATAGCTTCCCAGATGCCATTCTGCAGCACCTGCAGGAGCATATATGTTTCCCCATAGAGGAGAATGAACTAGCACCCACCTGTGTTGGGTACACCTCACTTACTGGCTTCCTGAACATTTTGGATTGCACCCCTATTGCGCTGACTATCTCCAGGGTAGAGCCACAAGTCTACCACAACCATCACTGACTCTACAGCCTAAATGTGCAGGCCAGCTGCAACTACCAGGGCATCTTCACAGACCTTGTGACCAAGTTCTTGGGCAACATGTACAATGCACAGAGCTCTGCCACATCTGGCCTCAGCCTTCAACTTCTCTATGGGTAGTAACCAACAAATCTGAAAGTGTATCACTTGCTAGACAGATCTGTACATCTAGCACTGCTTTCTGCATGGCTGTTTAAAGGTTCCACCTAGTTGCTGCATCTCCTGCTTTGCTTGTATTAGCTAGTGCAGGGATGATCTATTGCATTTTTGCACTTACACATCTTAGGGATGGGGAGCTCAACCACTGTACCTCCCCTCTGGGCACAGATCCTCTAAACGGAGCAGCAAGACTGGCAAAATGACCTTCCCCACCCTCTCATCCCTGTTTTCACGCAGGAAAATGGCTGCGGAGAAGGGCAGGAGCTCTTCCTCCCCTCACGGTGCCGTTCTGAGCCTGTATAAGCACTCCTTAAAAAAAAAAAAGTAGTTCCTCACAGCTGCAGTGTGACATTACAGAACACGTTTTTTTAAAAAAAATACTTTATTTTCGTTTTGAACAAAGTTCCAACAATGTAGAAAAACAAAGAATTAGCAATAATCCCCAAACTTCCAATACAAATACTGAAAGAAAACAGTACAACAATATCAAATGTGTAGCGAATCAGCTTTAGAGTAATTTAAGAGTAGCTGTAACATTTGCTTATTGATTAGAGAGTTGCAAGGATGTTGCGTACTACTGCATCAGGTAGTCGTGAATTGATCTGAAGCAATCCTATCATTTAAAAATGGGAGCCATGTATTCGTGAAATTGGACTGAAAATGAGGGTTGCCTAATACATAAAGATGGTCTGCAATTTTTTCCATGACAAAAAAGTCCCAGATTCTTTTGTATCACGTGGGGGAAGAGAAGTCTTATTCCAAGAGGAAGCAATAATTGATTTAGCTGCGGCAAGAAGGAAAAAAATTAAATCTTTCCTGATACTAGGAATGGAGTCATCCTCCCCCAAGTTTAACAAAACTAGCTCTGAAGATGTGTAAGAGAATTTTCTCCCAAAAGGATTGAATTACTGGGCGGGTCCACCAGCAGTGGCCAGGTAAGCCACATTGTCTCCAGCATAGGGAGGCTGTTATTTCATTTGATCAAGTGAAGCTGAAATGGTGAAATATACCATCTGGTCATAATTTTAAAAGAAAAGATCCAAATGTTAATAGCCTTTGAATTTAGTTTTCTGGCTTTCCATATGACTTCCCATTGAGCATCGGACATATTAAAACTACAGACCTTGATATTTTAGTGGGTTATCATTTCTTCTATTATTCACAATTTAATATAATTTAGATATTAAGCCCTTACGCCATATATTATCATGTTGTAAAAGTAATTCAGATTGAGTGAGGTTCCTTTTAAACACATTTAAATAAATGCATGCCGGTACAGAAATGTATTGTCTAGAGGTGCCCTAAGCCATGAAGTGTTCTGTGCCTGGGATTGGCCAGCACCTTTCCTTTTCACCAGCTATGAACTTGCAGCCAGGCTCCAGACAGAGGACTAGTCCCAGCTTATGAAATATCAATGAGAATTCCAGGGCAGAGGGCACTTCTCCACAAGAATAAATATCAGTATGGCATTAGCAGTAATGTAATTGTTATTCAATTATAAATTTTCTTGTCATGTTACAGATTCTATGCTAATTGCACACTAGTCAAGTGTTTGTATTTTAATCACTTCCTTTTTAGATGAATACCATACTATAAAGGAAAATAAGGGCAAAGCTGTAAAACTGCATTGACTGAAACCAGAGGCTTAGTTCATATTTTATTGCTCAGAGAACACTGAGCAAAGTATCTTTCATTTCCCCTTCTCACTAGTCATACGTGACCTCAAGCAAATACACAAACACATATTGCATTCTTCTTCCTCACGGAATGGAGTGCAATTTTTTAATGTTCCTTTAGGCCTCATTGGTGCCAGCGAGGCTAAAAGGAGCTCAAAAGAGTCATGCCCCTCTCCCTCCAGGTGCCTCACATAGCATTAAATGGGAGTTTGCCCCAGAGGCCTCTGCAGTATTAAAGGGCCTCTGAGGTGATCTCCCATTCCTCTTGGGAGTGGGTAGACCAAGTGCCTCAGGTCAGAGATGGGCCCTCAGCCTCAGCAGATGCTCTGCTATGCTGAACATTGATGATGCTTAATGTGCTTTTGTTTGGATAGTTGAAGCTAGAGAAGGAAAGGGGCTTAGAAGAGGCCTAGAGAAAGGTATCTGACTTTTAAAACATTAGTACTAAATTTAGATTTTTAGGTGCTTTAGGAAAAAAAGATGAGGAAGTAGAAGAGGGGCAGGAAAGGGTACAAGGAGAAGAGGAGTGAAGCTAGAGGTTAATGCTGCAGCATGTGAAAAATGAGAATTACTCTGTGAAGCAAATGGTAAACATAAATAAAAACGCTTCGGATTTTTCTGAGGATAGTCTGAGTTGCCTCTCTTGCTTTGCACGCAATATATAACCATCATCCATAATCAGTTTCAGTGCTTTCGTAGCCCTGGTAGAAGATCTTTTATTGGAAATTAACAAAAACATTATACAGTTCATTCCTAAACCCTGGGTGCTGGTGCATTTTTGGCACTGCACAGCGTCAGCCTGGTTAGTCAGCATCCTATACTGAAGTCCACAGCAACACACCCCATACCCACCAATCATGGAGTGGCATGTTAGTTATGCTCCTGTGTCAGTCATACATGGAAGCACCCAACTATTGGCTTCCTGATATCAACCTGCTCCTAACTACACACACAGAAAAACAAGTGAAGGGAAAAAAATAATGCAACATCCTCCACAATATGCAAGATTGTGATCTGTCCAATTAGATCTCTGTAACTACCACCACAGTCCTGGGTCCTCTGCTAATGGTGGTGCAAATCCCCTGTGCACAAGTATCTGGCTTTGAATATATTGAATATTCCTCCTTATACAAAGAAAAAATTACATGGAGATTTATCTGTTAAATGTTAAATGTAAAATGTAGCTAAGCTTTTAGTGTCAGATTACAGCTCTAATTGCATCATGTTATATCACAAGCAGGCTCTGTTATTATCACAAGCAGTCATGTACAGAAGTTTTAAGAGAAGTTATCCAGTGTGTGGGCTAGCTGACAGACCTGAGATTGCATCTTCCTGCCTTGCAGCTCTGAACCCTATAACCCTAGTCTCTGGGGCTAAAGCTTGAGACCCAGAAACCCTATACGCATGACTTAATGATATGTGAAAATTTCTGAAGGTGTTATTTCATCAGCCTTTCCTTCTGAAGACGAGAATGCAAATTCCCCATAGACTATTTGATTCATTCACTTTCCTATATTTTACATGTATGTTAGTGCAGCAGCATTGCAGAGCAGTTAAATAGAGCCTTTATCTCATTGAAATTTCCAAAAGTTTTGCCTAGAATTTAATAAAATCTCAAGGTTGTCAGCCCTGTTCTTGGTGAGAAAAAGGCATTCTGCATGTACTCAGAGGCACACATTCCTTTACATAAAAAGGTAAACAACAGTAATGTGGTTTGCAATAATTAATTAAAAACAAATACTGAGCTGAATGAGACTAGACTCTAGGTTTTTTTGCTCTTTATCAATCTAGTATATTTTTATCCCACACTTCCTCCACAGAGTGATATATATGATTCTCCCTTCCCCATTTTATCATTAACACTGTAAGGCAGATTAGGCTATGTAAAGGCAACAGATCCAAGTTCACCCGGTAAGTTACCTCCTTCCTATCAGTGGTACAATTAGGTAATTTTATATTCTGGCCTTAATGGTTTTATAGTGGCCTCCTTCTTGGTGATAATGTATACTTAAAATGCAAAGTTTATAGGAGCTCCTGCTAAACCTATGAGCTGTGGCCCTAGACTGCTATCCTAGAGTATGGCCCTGACAGCATAAGTACTTTGCATCTTGCTTTTTGGGAAATTTTACCAGTACAAACTAAGGAGACTGTTCAAAAATAGTATAAACCTCACGCAGAGTTTCTGTTCCATCCTTTCACTTTTAATTTTGGACAAAGAGAGAGAGAAAGCAAACAAGAAAGGACAAAAAGAGCAAAGGAGAAAAGTTTATAGAAGAGGGCATGCCAGAATGAGTTCAGGCAGTACAGGATTAAGTGGCTTAAGACAATTGCCAGCTTCCCCACCTCTGTCCTACAGAAGATTGCTTGCACATTTCTCCTTATGACTCTTTTAGGAAAAAAGCTAGACATTTTCTCAAAAAAATGAAAGCTGGAAGCTAAGGGAGGGTCCCAGCTCACACTAGTCTGGAAGATGGCCCCCTACCTTGACACAGCTGATCTGGCCACCTGGATTCATGCCACAGTAACATTGAGACTAGACCACTATTATGCACTCTACATAGGTCTCCCCTCAAAGTCAACTTGGAGACTGCAACTGGTGCAGAACACCACAGCACATTCACTTTTAGGAGCTAGACGGAGCATTCATATCACTCTTATTCCGCAGTCAAACCATTGGCTATCCACCAGTTACTGGGCTCAAATTCAAGGTCCATGACTACCTCATTCAAAGCCCTTCATGGCCTTGGCCCCTCATATGTGTGCAACCGCCTCTCCCCCCATGTTCCACCCCAGCAGCTTTGCTTTTCTGAACAGGGCCTTCTGCAGATACCACCCTGCACTAAGGCAAAATCAACAGTTGCCCATACATGCGCTTTCTCTGTCATGGCCTGCCTCCCTTGACACCTTATGGAATGGCCTGCCCTGAAGAGATCAGGAAAGCTTCCACTCTCCTGGCTTTCTGTAAACTATGCAACACAGAATTATTCAGGGAGGCTTTCTACTCAGGTTATAGGGCTGTGTCATAAAATATAGCTCAAAGATATACCTTACAGGGTCTATAGACTATGTCACTGGGTACTGTCTGCTGAGGTAGATATACTCCTACTGGGTAGTTTACACATTATTAAGGATATCATGTTAGTTAGGTACACTTTGTTTCAGAAAGGTTTAATCTCTGTGTTTAGCTTTATGCTTGTTTTCAGATTTTATACCCTCAAATAGTATTCTGCTGCTCAATGAAAATTCTAGCTGTTAATTATATTGTATTCACTTGCACTGCGTAATCTGCCTTGGGTCTCAGTGAGAAAGGCAGAATAATAATAGCAGCAGCAACAGCAGTAGCAGAAGTAGTAGTAATTTCTAAGTAGACTGTGCCTGACAGTCCTGACTCCTGAACTCCATAGATTATGTGTGATAAATATTACCAACTTTCCCTAGAATGTATCCCAGGAACAAAAGTGAAAGAAACACATCTTCGGGAAACTCCTGCATTTACCGGCAAGCCAAAGTTTATATGTGGGCTATCAGTTTCAGCCTTTGTGTAAGCAATCTATGTGCAATTATCCGTACATAGTATGATCTGAGTGATTAAGGCTACTGCTCAGTACAAATGAATAAAAATGGCTGGCAAGAATGTTCTCTGTGGACCAGTGGAACATATGCAGAGCAATCCTAAGTAGAGTTACCTCCTTCAAAATCCATTGAAATCAATGGGCAAGGGTGTATTCTGTTTAGGATTGTACTGGTTATGCAAATCTTTTCCTCTGTTTAAAAACACAAACATAATGTGGTTTCCCATGTACACTCAGGGGTGTGTATTTTCAGGATCCATCTCTGCAGGATATCTTCACTGTTGTGCAAGACAAACAGCCATAATGTACTGACCTATTTATTTCAGCAAGATTAATTTACCTTATGATGTTTTTGCATTCTGCATATGATTGAACTCAATAGTTTATCATGCTGATGAGAAAAACAAACTTATCTGATGATTAAATGAGAGAATAAACAATTATGGCTGGAATCAGCATGTCTGCAGAATAGAATAGATTATGGTATCTGAAAAGACAGGAAGTTTTAGGCTGAATCTGCAGAAGACAATTTATTTACATAGAATTATTGAATGTATTAAAATGAGGTTACTAGGTAAGAAAGTCTTGGGCTCAGGTGCAAGTTTAGCCCAATGCCTAGTTTTTCACCACTACTAGCAAATTTGGTTAGGACCAAGGTAGCATCTTAACTGAAGGATTTGCACTGGCGAAACAATATTTAAGAGCCCTAGCAAAGCCAATACCAACAACTTAGTTCACAAGATATAGAAGACAATCAGACTTTAGAGGGAGATATAATTAATAGGAACCATAGCCACTGTGAAGATAGTTTCAGGTGGGTAGCCGTGTTGGTATGCAGTAGAAGAGCAAGATTTGTGTCCAACAGCACCTTAAAGACCAACTAGATTTCCAGAGTATGTGCTTTCGAGAGTCAAAGCTCCCTTCACCTCAAAAGCTCATACCCTGGAAATCTAGTTGGTCTTTATGGTGCTATTGGACCCAAATTTTTGTCACTGTGGTACGACTACATTTGGATCACAACTACTGACTGAATTAGGGTGTGTCTGGGAGTTTGAGTAGCCTCTGTCTTCTGGGTCAGAAATGTGGCCAAGAAATGTGATTGCTCAGAGGCAACGTGCCATTGAAAAAAAGCACGGTAAGCAAAAGTTTAGTTCTCGCCAGATTGCATAGCAATGAAGATATGAGCCCTTTCCATAACAATAGTAGTTTGATGTAAAATTATTATCTCTGGGCCTTTAGAAAGGTGAAGAAAAATAAGGAACATTAAACATGACAACATCTCTTGGGTGTGGATTACGCACAGGATTAAGCATATTGATGTAAAGTATATCTTACACAAGACCAGGAAATGTTGATCTACACACAAATCTGCCTCAATACTTTTCTCTAGCCTTCCTTGTTAAATTATAATATTGTTTTAGAAAATATCCCTATTCTTCAAATGTAGGACAGGAAAATAAATCATAATTCTGATTTGATCCTAGTTCCTCCTAAGCTGATAGGTGCCTGGTCATATACTGTGTGAATAATACTGACACGCAAATGTCTTGAATCCCTGAAAAATTCCAGAATAAATAGTCAAGCATGCACACGTTTGGTTACTCAGCTAATTAACAAACAGATGCATAAGAATAAACAATGTTCTTTGTGGAATCTCTTTTGGGGTGGGGGGTGGGGGGAAAGCTGCCAGTTAAGAAAACATTTTAGGACAACTGATGGAAATCTGGATACTTGAGTAGCGTTAATGCCAAACAATGCCACTTCAAAATCAGAGGAGCTCAGTTATGATCACATCAATAATAGATACATAAATTTAAAATACCAATAGGTTTCCCTTTCACTGTTCCACTAAGTCACTTTTCAATCCTAGCCTAATGATCTCATTATTATTCTTTATCACTCCATATATTTTAACAGTTTTCTAGTTAATAGCCAGAATAACCAGTTGAAATACATTAGAAGGGCAATCCTAAACAGTTACTCCAGTCTAATTCCACTGGAACCCATGGGCTTAGACTGAAATAACTCTGCTTAGGATTGCACTGCAAATCGTGTTTATACTGCTGTATAAAAGGACTAAATGTACTGTAGTAGAGATAGACATTTGTATTTTTTTAAACCCAAAAGACCGTATCAACCCCCTTTCTCCCTAATTTCTTGCTATTTGGCTAATATATATATACCTAAATCAATTATTCTTTCTTTTTGTCACTTCTCCCCGCATCAAGAGCCTTCCAGACTTCCATATAATGGGTTGTATCAATGGTTGCTTTCTGCCAGCGGGTATTTTGGGTGGGAGATTTTTGCTGATTGTTCCCTCCAATGCAGACCTCCAACATCATGCCCAACACTGTTCATAGATGTCCCCTGAACCCCAGAGGGTAGCGTCTGTTGGGGAGGCATACAGGAGACAGGTTGGGGAGACAGGAAACTTCCGTTGCATGAGTGGAATTCTGTACATTTATGCTTGCCCCATTTCAGCTTCTTTCTACATTTCTGATGTTTTCCCATCACATCTTATTAATAATTTCATGTCTGTAACTTGACAAATGTGCAGCAAATGTATTCCTGTCTTCTTTCCACTCAATTCTTGGATTTTATACTTAAACCCTGTCAGAATATTTAATTAGGTTAAAATAAAAGAGACTCCTATGGCACCTTAAAGACTAACAAAAGATCAAAAAAGTGATGTTGCTGTGATCACTTGGCCACCACAAGCCAGTTTTCCCTGTGGTAGCTTTTCTGACACCTCCTGCTTTAAAAAAACAACGACGACAAACTAATGTCATCAGCAGTGGATCCTCCTGAGCCTCTGGCTCGTGTAATGTTATGCCTAAATACATTTGTTAGTCTTTCAGGTGCCTCAAGACTCTCTGGATGGCTGAAAGAGATCGACACAGCTATCTTTTTGAAATTAAAGTTAAATTTTCCATGTAGTATCCATGAGAAAGGTGTTATATGATTGCTGCCAGACCTTGTGAATACTGATGTCAGTCTCACCTGTTTGTTCTGTTTTGCTTCCGAAAATAAGGTAGCGGAACCTGAAATCCAGGAAGTGATTCTTTCACTAATCTCTCCTCCAGTCATGCATGTTCTGGAATAGAGTTGGTACTTTTCTGACCACAGAACTGAACTATGCCATTTGAAAAATGGATTGGTAACTGCAATTTAGTGTAATTGTTATGTTCTATATTCTGCGCAGTGTTAACATATATGACAGAGAAGTGCTTGGCTAGAACTGAATAATAACAACAATAACTGCACTTATATACTGCTCTTCTAGACAGATTAGTGCCCCACTCAGAGCATCGAACAAATTCAGTGTTGATTGTTGTGGATTTTCCAGGCTGTATAGCCGTGGTCTTGGCATTGTAGTTCCTGACGTTTTGCCAGCAGCTGTGACTGGCATCTTCAGAGGTGTAGCACCAAAAGACAGAGATCTCTCAGTGTCACAGTGTTGTGGAAAATCCACAACAACAATCGTTCTCCGGCTGTGAAAGCCTTCGACAATATATCAAATTCAGTGTTGTTACTATCTCCACAATACAGCTGGGGAGCTGGAGTTGAGAGGAGTGGCTTACTCAAGGCCACCAGCTGAGCTCATGGCAGTAGTGTGATTTGAACCAGTAGAATGCTGATTTGCAGCCTAAGCACTTCACTGCTATGCTACAGCATATAGATCTTCACCAGGTTTTCTGTCTTTTTAGCATCCTAATATATGATTTTTACACCCTTTCTGTGTTGTTGCGGGTATTCTTTGGCTACATTTACTACAGTTATATCCTATGTTGTCTTGAAATGCACACTTCTGTTCCACAACAGTCTATGTGATTGGTCTTATGATATCAAGCTCCTGAAAGTAAACAAGCTGATTAATAAATTAATTAATTAATGCAATCTTCCTTGGTGGTTTTTCAGGCTACAGATCCAGAGGCTCCCAGAGTCCATTGTTGGGTCTCTAATCACTGACTTAAATTAGTTTATTTTCATTCACTATCACAGCCAGTTTTTCCATCTTCCACTGTGATTACTACCCTGAAAAAAACTTGGAAATACTTGATGAAAATCCATTTGTTGGTTCTCTCCTTTACTAGCTCCTTCTCTGCTCCATCTTGGTCACTAATGAGGATATTATCCCTTCCTCACTCCAGTCAGTATTCTGAGGCAAAGATCTAAAGGTAATATTTTTTAAATTGAAGATTTCTTCCTTCCCTTTCTCCTCCTCTTCCTTATGTTATGCCACTGGAAATTCTTTGCTATTTATCATTTCTAATTAATAGGTGTGCCTGTCCATCTTGAATTAATATGAAATAGTCAGATTAATTTTCTGGATGTTCTCTGATGCCTGCAAAATGGATCCAGAATCTAGATTGGGCCATTAAAGCCTAGGAGACTCTGCCTATGCTATAGTGACTGGGGGCTGTTCCCTGCTTTCAGTAACTAGTACAAAATGGACTATGACAATGAAAACCCCACTCATGTGGGGGCTGAGGCATTCTGGCATGTGTCAATGGGATAGCTGTGTGAGAATGTGAGATAGCTGTGAGGGGGCCCTATTATGGATCTAGTTTGGATTGAGTTAGATCCTGATTAATCTGGGGTTTGATCCAAGATGATCTAGGATAGAAAAAACATAAACATCTGGTATCCACACTTCTGCCATTCACACCTCTGACTGCTGTAAATGGTGAGCAAACAACATCAAACAAATGGAAACCATTATTTACAAGAAGTTCCTTTCCACAACAAAGCCAGAATAACAAGGATAATGTGGCTTCTTTCTTTGTTAGGACTGCCTGTGAGGTTTTTTTTCTTTACTGACTCATGATGACATAGATTAGCTGGCATCACATGAAAGAAAATTTCATTTGAGATGTTCCTTTAACTCTGTACATGGTGTGGGATATCACAAAATCCTGTTTCTTAGCCAAGGTCTAAATGCAATCTGCAGCACGACAAAAGTGAAGGAGTCATAAAGGTTAGGTGTTTTCCTCCACCGTTTTTCCCAACTGGAGAGCTGTTTTGGGGAGCATCCGCTTTCCAGGTTTCCCCATCCTCAGTACACTCTTCCTCAAACCTTATTTGCTACAGCTTATTCTGTTGTCGATGCAAATAGTATCTGTATAGGGAACGAAGGCAAAATGTGTGGATGCAACCAATATTTCTGTACAAGAATCATAAGTGTAAATGACTGTATGGATCTAAGTTTACACTTCCCCTGTTCCACGTCCAGACTCTTTCCAACAGCTTTAAGCCATTCTAAGCTATTGCAAATGATTCCTTATTTCACCACCTTAAAAACAGCTATCTGTGGTAAATATGCATGGTAAGCAGAAAGAAACTAACGACCTGGTAGAAAACTAGATATTCTCAAAATGGACAAATATTACAAATATGGTAAATTATTTCAGTAATATTTTAAACAGTAATCAAAACCATTTAAAAGGCAATACACTGGCAATAATCATATGGACATTGTCTGCTAAAGCATTTTTCTTCTTAGCATTTTTATAAATGATCACAAATATGATTACAAATATGATCACAATCTATTTTAAAAGCTAAAATATATCTATAAAACAAGTAATTTTGGCACATAACCTTGCATTATAATTAGTCCTAAAAAGAAAATGAACAGGGAAAAGACGCCTTTTTTCCTTTGAGAGTTAATACTATTGTGTGGGTGTCTGGGAGGGAAAGTTGATTTTGATGGAGAAAATAGCGCTAGTGGAGAGTTTAGGCCTCTACTCAGCTGATAATACCGTTTTAAAAATGGTTGTAGAATCTGCCAGCATCTTATTTGTTTTGGCCTATAGAAAGTCTAATCCAGAGTTCTATATTGCAGAAACATTAAAGGAACACATTTCCAAACAAGGGAACTGCTGTTTTCCAAACTGCTGATATTAGGGTTCAAAGCCTAACAGTAATTATGTACAATACTTTAAAATACATCTTCCCTTGGTCAAAACTCTTCCCATTGTGGTATCAGACAAAAACTACACAGCACCCTTTAATACTTAATTCTCAGGAGGCAAATACAAAGTTAGGTAAGTCATTATTCTAATATATTTGGTCCTTTCAATACAGCATGATTGTCGATTGCAACACATGAATCCTGAATGTTTGCTGCCTGTGTTCCTGAAACTGCTTTTAATCAAGATCCTTGAAGAAAGACCTTACATTTTATGGCAGTACTGCAATATACGGCCTTTCTTGTTACAAAGGAGTCTAGTTCAGCATCCTGGTTCACAGAGTGTCCAACTAAGTCTTCTGGAGCATCAACAAACAGGGCATAGAAACTAAGGTCTTCCTCCAGGTGCTGGTATTCAGAGGTTTACTGCCTCCAAATGTGGAGGTTCTCTTTAGTCACCATGGATAGTAACCATCAATGGACTTTTTTCATGAATCTGACTAATCCCTTTTTAAAGACATCTATTAATGAAGCTGGTGGGCAACGGATTCAGGATGGACATAAGAAGTATTCTTTACTCATTGAATAATTACATTGTGAAATTCACTGCCAGTGGATGTAGTGAATACTATGTTTCACAGTTTAATTATTCATTGAGTAAAGAAGCACTTCAATTGGTCTTGAATCCATTACCAATCAACTTCATAGAGTCATGCTGAGTATTACGGCAGAGTGCAAAAAGGTTGCACAATATATGTGAATTGTTAATTGTACATCAATTCATGAACTCTAAAATTCATATGGAAATAGGCAATGTGAATCATTTTAAACAAAGAAAAGTAGGATTCTCACATATAAAAAGCATTTTCAATCCCGAAGAACATAAGGAGAGTCAGCCTAGATAACACCATCTAGTCTAGCACCATTTCCCTCAATGTTCAACCAGATGCCTGGAAGGGCCATAAGTGGGGTTGTAAGTCACCTGCTGGGCACAGAAGATCCCCCCATCCCCAGCCATCGACAGCCACTGCCCCCTGCCACTGCTGTCCTGGCCAGTGGGGGAGGGGAAGGCACGGAGAAGTGGCTGACAGCACGCACTCCACCCAGGAGGCATGTGGCTGAAATGGGCATATGCATGTATGCTGCCACATCACTGGAAAATGAGGTCATTTCTGGCATGATGTAGAAGCAACATATTGTGCTGGGGGCACCTTAAAGACTAACAGTCAGTCAGAGCGGGATCTAGGGGTGCAGGCACCCAGTGCAACCCTTGCCCGGGTCTCTGTGTGTGCGCGCTCCCGGCACTGCGTGATGACGTCACTTTTGTGACATCATCACGGAGGGCAGGAGGCATGCTTGCCCGCGTGGCAAGCCAGCCACCCCAGCACCCAGTGAGCCATGGAGCTGGTGGCAGTGCGTACATGTGCTGGGGTGGCCAGCTGGCTTGCCATGTGCACAGGACCTCCCAGCCCTGCACTCAGCCACCCACGCAGCAAGCCAGCTGCCCCAGTGCACGCCCTTGCTGCCGCCGCCAGCTCCGCGGCACACTGTGCGCTGAGGTGGCTGGCTTGCCGCGTGGCCAGCTGAGCACACGGCTAGGAGGCCCTCCACGCAGTTTGCGTGCCCCGCTGCCCTGTACTGCCTGCGCGGCAAGCCAGCCACCCCAGCGCACAGTGCGCCATGGAGCTGGCGGCAGCGGCAATGACGGTGGCAAGGGTGTGCACTGGGGCAGCTGGCTTGCCACGCGGGTGGCTGAGTGCAGGGCTGGGCAGTCCTGTGTGCATGGCAAGCCAGCTGCCCCATTCGGTGGTGCTGGCGAGGGCTTCCCAACCCTGCACTCAGCCTCCTGCGCGGCAAGCCGTGGTGCGCTCCTGGGCTGCTGGCAGCCACGCCCGGCGCCCCCTCTTTGGCCGTGCTGGGGCCAGGCTACCCCCCTGCCCCCCCTCGATCCGGCTCTGCAGTCAGTAACTGTTGCTTTTCTACTACAGAACAACCCTACTACCCACTTGAAACTGACTAATATTATTACATTAAATGTTGCTGGTTCACATGGGTGGAGAAAAATTAATTCAAGTGTATGGTGTTCACCTCTGAATCATGACATAAGATTCCCCGTTGCATCATCACCATTTTTTTAAAAAAATGCAAAGAAATGCCCCTAGCTTTAATACTTTTTAAGTTTATATCTACAAATTACATATATGCAAATGTAATGGGCTATAATATATGCAAACAGTGAATCAGTGTTTATGAGATCCATTTGCATAAAATTTCTGAGGCAATATTTTAGTATCTACCTTTGTATATATACCTGATTGACATAATATAAATTTTAAAGAACAGATTTTGTAGAATTACCATAGTTGATATCTATCATTCACAAAACTAGTCAATTTACAGCTCAATCCTATGGGGTGCGGGGAGAGAAAGTGCTTAGAAAGCTAATGAGCCTCCACGTTGGTATATCCACCTAGCTTCAAGCAGAGGAGTGGGGAATCAAACTTGGTTCTCCAGATTAGAGTCCTTCACTCTTAACCACTACACCAAACTGGGTGTCTACAATTGGTGGATTCTGCCAGCGTTGCCGGGGCAACTACAGAGCATTCTCTCCAGGTTGTGCCTGGCTGGGCTTGTCATGCCAGCATTGCGCACGAGTGAAAATCCTTTGGGAGAGACTGAGCAGTGCAGGAAATCCGTGGGCAACCCCATGACGGATGCTGGCCAAAGCTTAGGATTGCACTGCCTGTCTTTCATTGCCTTTTGAGACACTTGTAATTGTTGTATTTGCAGTTTATTTATCTGGCATGTTATGGTTCCATATTTATGGAACTCTACAGTGATATCCTTTTTCATTCTCAGGTTATATACACTAACTGTGGAAAATTATTCTGTTTTAACTAGTACATAGTCTAGGCAAACAATACCCATCATAGAAGATGTCATCTCTTGCAGAAGAAAAAGCACCACCGAAAGAATTTTTACAGCAAATATAACTCAGTATCAGGTTCTAAAAAGTAATTTATATTGTTCATTTTGTATCATTTGTGTTTAATTAGCTTTGTGTTTCAGTTGTTAAGTATTTTTTGTGTTCTTCCCTAACTGGATACATGATTTTAAATCCTGTATTGCTATGGATTATTAGTGCAATCTTATTTTTTCCATTTCTTATCATTTTAAAAGAAAGAAAAATCTAAAGAAAAAAGACTGAAGAGATAGTTGTGGCTTTATCTAATTGAACAACTGTGTTGACACAGTTCCATGAACTGAAACATTCCAAGAGTTACACAGGAGTTTTCCCCACCCGACTGTAGAGTTGCATAATGGTACTTTTCCAGAGTTTTGTGAATTTGAAATGGATATATTTGGTATCTGTAGAATAAAAGTACTCAGGGTACAATAGTGCATGTCTATGTGGAATATGTATTTATTTAAAATATTTCTAAACCACCTTTGCACCCAAATAGAGTCCTCAAGGCAGTGAACACTGAAACATTTCAACATTAAAACAGCATTAAAAATAAAGTATATATAAAACTGAAAAATCAGTAGAAACATATAAATCAGCAAATACACATAGCAACACAATGGTATCACCCTATCAACTCAACCAATATACTAATTCATTAGAAGCAGTAGTCAAACCCTTTATATTCCCAATGTTATACATTCCATGGAGGTGGGGTCACTCACTAGCCCACTGCTAGTGACCCCTGGGAGATTTCCAGAAGCAGAGCCCTGGACAGCAGAGTTTTCCAGATGTTGTGATGTCACAGCACCCCACATTCAGGGAAATCCACAAATCTCTATGGTAAAGGCTTTAGAGATCACTGGAATTCCTAAAGCATAGTGGTGTTTTGACATAATTTCTGGGTTTCCACCTGGACATGATGTCACAGTATCAGTGTCTCCTCCCCTATTTCCCTCCTGCTGCTGAATTGATTAGCAGTGGCGTCTTGCATGTAGCAGCATAGGATTGCCCGCTGCTACTTGGCAAGCAACCCTACACAGCTATTGCCTCCATTTAGATATATCAATAATACACCAAAAAAGCACATGCCCTACAACAGTAGATCAAAATAGGGTCGCACACATTTATAATACCCCTGCTGTCATACCAGTAAGGCCCATAGCCTCCTGTATTTCATATTCTGTTTCATGCTGTATTCATTTATTTTAACATAGTCTGTCTTGCACTGCCTTCTGAAGCACAGTGTGTTATTAAATTGATTATAATGGCTTCCTTTATTAAAAATTTATCATAAATCTCATAAAGGATATGGTTGCTCGGAAGATAGAAGGGAAGCCATATACTCACTGACATTTTGTGTTCAGGCAGTCTGAGGGAGCATGTCCCAGTAAGTATTCTTCCTACTCACTGAGATCTGCTAGTTATCCTGCTCTGGATTCCATAGTGGATACTAGATGGGTCATTTACTAGGAGCACAGCATTCTCAATAGTTGCCCTCGCATTACAGAATTTCCTCTTTTTGGAGACCCTCTCTCTGGATAAGTGATCCTGTCTTTCAGAAAAAGGAAAAATTCCCTTCTACTAGGTTAGAATATCAGAGGTTCAGGGTCAAGCTAGATGTGCAGATTTTGAAAGAGCTGGGTCCAGGTTCCACAGACACAACTCAGGTTCCCTGCAGCCACACAGCAGGTGTGGAGAACGGCAGTTAAAAAATAAATAGGAGCCCAAACATCGTCAGAATACCACTGGGAGGGGGGGAGAGAAGGGTCAAGCTATTTTCCAAAATAGCAAGTGGCAAGGGGGGTTCTATCTTTGCTGTTCCACGTGGAGTATTCTGTGCACACGGAGCAGTTAAAAAAGGGAAATACGTTCCCCTCATGCTATTTTGACACAGGGAAATGGCTGGGGGTGGGGGTGGGGGGAGGCAGTACTCTTCCTTCCCCTGCAGTGGCATTCCAAGGCTTTGGGGGCTATTTATTTTTTAACAGCCATTCCCCACAGCAGCTGTGTGGGCTGTGGAGAACTTGAGTTCCCCAGCCCCAACTCTTCAAAAACCTACACATCTAGCTTGACCATCAGTGATGCTTGCAAAGATTTCTCATATGTTTTTCATGTTGTTAAAGGTTTGACTAACTTGATTATTGAGAATAGGCCTAACACTATGGTTTTGAATAACCTGTTACCTCACATAGACTAACAGTGCCATCCTAAGCAGAGTTACACTCTTCTAATTCCATTGAACGCAGGGGACTTAAAATGGTATAACTCTGCTTGGGATGGTGTAAAGCACATAATAGTGCAATTGTAGGAATCCTTTTCTGGGAGTAAGGCTCAGTGAGTAGACTTCAGTAGGATTCTGCGTAGATATGCTTAGGATTGCACTATAAAGGTTCTTAATAACTACAAATCTCTCTCCTGGCCTTTGGAATTTTACATCCATCAGCTTACAAGGTTCCCTTTATTAACTACCACTTGTCCCACAGAATAAAAGAGAGGAGTTTCGTTCTATCAATCTCCCCAGCTATTATGAGGCCTTTCCCCTCTTAGGCTAATTGGTGGCCAGCCATTCTAGCATGAGAGGAAGGGAGAGATAGCAAGGCAGCATCCTTGCTTTCACCAATTCGTATGTTATTTGTACCTGTAAACAGAATTGAGAATTTTTTCCCCTTTGGAAAAGAAAGGCAGGATATGAATATAAATAAAGAGTGATAGGGGCAGAGAATTTTAATTTAAATAGAGAGCAAGGGGCAGTTTTAGCTGGAAGCAGCTGAAACTAGTAAGGTGCAACTTTGGAGGGTGGCAAATGTTGGCCTTACGGAATCTGATACAGGATCAGGGGCTGTGCTGCCTAAATGTAATATTAGAACAAGAGTAGTAATCAGGGCCCATTATTTATTTAACTTCATTTGTACCCCACCTTTCTCCCCAATGGGGACCCAAAGCAACTTTCATTGTTGTCTTCCTTCATTTTATCCTCACAACAACCCTGTGAAGTAGGTTATCAACACCTGTCAGAAGAAGGTTATCAACACCTGTCAGAAGAAATGACCAGATCCTGTCAGGGAGATATATAATTTATTAACAGTGAAATTCCTCAAATGCAAAACTTAAACACAGAATCGTCTGCAGAGTTGCATTGACAAAGCATGTTTGTTGGCAATATTCACAAAAATACAAGCCTGTATATAGTGTGATGCACACACCAAAAATATCAGGAAGCAGGTATAATACCCGCATTTTTCCATACCAGACGAACACCAAGCAGGCGGCTTTTCACATGCCATGTGGGTACTACTGTCAACTTGCCCGCATTTCCCAATGGGTTCACCTGCGGTTGCCCTCTGATCGCTTACACTCCGGAACAGCTGATGCTGCTTAAAAGCTGGTTCACAATCAAATAAATGATAACAATCAGACTCCGACAGTGAAGGCAGACTCATCTTGCTGCAAGTATTGGAACGGCTCATGCTGTGCCCTGACTTCTCTCTTCCAGTCTGATTCCTGTGAAGCTAAGACATTTTTCCTGGGGCACATTTAACATGCAGATTCTTTTATTAATGTGTCTGGGGGTTGATTCCCTACCAGGCATCATAAGATGCCATCTGCCAATTTGACTGTATGATGCAAATACATGCAAGAATGAAATACCTACATGATAGGACAAGGAACTAGAAAATCAGACCAGAAACACCCTGTCCATAATGGGGGAATGCAACATTTAATTGTCTGCTGATACCATTCCCCCACTAATCTTCCCTTTAGGACAACTTTCTTATTGCACTTTAGTATCCATTCCAGTATTTTTTCCTTCTCTGTATATCTCAAGCCACAAGACTGCACAGATCATATTACATGATGCCGGCAACCATGAAAGCGCATGAAGCTGTGTTATACCGGGTCAGACTACTGGTCAGTACTGCCTGCTCTTTCACATCACCTGCTACCTGATCCTTTTAACTGAGGATTAAGCCTGGAATATTTTGCAAGCACAGCAAATGCTTTACCATTGAGCCACAGCCCCTCCCCTAAACTGCATGAGTGCATTTTTCACCCTTCTGCTGGGCAGAACAAGACCACAGTAAGCAAAGTCTGTTTTCAAACTGGAAAACAAATCATGTATAGATAAAGAGCTCTAATGAAAAGTCTCCCATCCTTTAAGTCATTTCTATGCTCTGAAGAGTGAAGTGCCACAAGTTGGACATGCCTAATTATAAAAGCAAAGTTTCCCTTTTGAAGGGTGGAACATGTTCGGACAGGAATTTTAATGGCAGAGGTTAGTCAAGAAAAAATAACTGAATAATTAGCAGGCCATTTAGCTGGCAATCAAAGACAGGTGAAAATTCAACTTGCCTTTGAAGTGAAAAAACAAATTAGCAACAAAAATCAGTGGAAGATTTTCCAGTGTTGCATTCTATGTCTTTATAGTCATAGTTGGAAAGCCATTAAGCAGATCCTGCAAGTCATGCCCCCTCCCCTTATTGAAATGGAGGGTTTGAATGACCAAGAAAGACAGAATACTGTCTATTACCCTTCCCAAGTCACTTGCAGGGATCACTAGTTCAGCCTTTACAAGACTCCTTTCACAGTTCCATTTCATCACACTGAGTGAGCCATAAGAATGCAAGGCGAATATGAGAGGTACATTTAAGTGTCACCCAAAAATGGATGACACCTCATGCCATACTTCTAATAGGATCTCATACTATCTATGATAAACTAAAACCTGTTTTTCTTGAAAGAACATGTCAGTTTTACCAAAATGACAGCTCATCTACCTACCATGCTATAGAGATCATGACACAACTATGAATCTTTACTAATGATGGGACGAAAATAACATTCACGAGAACTTACAAATAAGTTGCAAATTTATCCTATAAACTACTTGGCTGACTTTGCTGGTGGAGACGATTAGGCTGCTCTGTTGAGGCTGTCCAATTTTTTTTCTTTTCTTCCCTTTGCTGGAATCAAATGACTAAATACATAAAATTATGTTGGTTGGATCCAACAAATCAGCGGAAGGCACTGACGGTTGCCTATCTGATAGCTCTACTGTCAGAAGAAGAAGGGAGCCACTTTGTCCCCCTCCCCGTCCCCACTGCAGCCTCTCAGCTTGCATGGCTATTACTCCACATAGGTTTCCTAACCGCAGAAAATAAACTTTCCCAGGATCAGAAAGGACTAATGGGGGGGTCTGTGGTCATTGTACAGTCCTTGCACTGGATACAGCCCAAGGTCTATAACATGCTTGGTAGTGTTGCCTGAGCTATAGAATTACTTCTGAAATATTAGTTGCCTTACTGTTTTGTGTTATGTTCTGGCTAAAGTAAGGTAATTATTACATGGTAATAAATACTATGCCAATTGTAAAGTGATTTATAAAGGAATTAGTGACATTATTAAAAATAGTTCAGCAAGTGTCCAAAAACTCCTCATAGAACATTTCAGGGTTTTTGCATTGTTGACTAGACACTAAAAACTCTTGAGATGCACTTTCTTTCAAGGGAATGTCCTTGCAAAAGTGTGTTGCAAAATACGTAATTAGAGAAGAAGAGAGAGAAACTTTTATCTTTTATTTCAAATATTAAAAATTATGACAATTAGGACAGTCTTGAATTGTCATAGTCTTAGATGATCGCTTAATTAAACCTCTGGGAGCATCATTTTGCTGTGTAAAGGAAGATCATTCTGAACCATCGCAAATACAAAACTCCAGTACTACACTGTATTGAAGTTGCTGTGTGCTCCAAAGCTACCTGGACCACTAGAGAGAAGTTAGGTAAACAAAGCACATAGGGGATTGCGCCGTGTGTTTCTCGACTTTCCCATCCTAGGGTATCAGGATGCCTATTGTTAACTAATTGTATTGAGAATGGGCTGTACATTGGGAAATCAAACCGCAAAATTGTTAACCACTTTGCCACTTGACTCCTGCAATTTCCTGATGATAATTGCAATTCAGCAGTAGAATCAGCTGCCTATAGATGTTCTAGATGTTCTATAGATGTCTATAGATGTTATAGATGTCTTTTAAGTATAGCACCCACTGCCTCAGGGTAGGAATTTTGAAATTAAATCCCCCTCCCAATCTAAGCATTTAATATGAAATGTGAAACAGCTAATACAATGTACTTGGAATAAGGTAATGATAGAAGAGCTTGAATAACAGAATTGGTGTTTTCATTTTGAATTTGATGCTACTTCCTCAGGGTCAAAGGATTTCTATTTTCATATACCAGTTCTGGTGTCTTCCTGTTCCTCCAGGTAAGACGTCCCTGGTGACCCATCTTAAGAGCCCCATCCTTAGTGCCCTTAAGAAGAGTTAATATTGGCATTAAAATTTACAGCATGCTAAGCCCTCAATAGCTGTATGTCCTTTAAGAAACAAGGAACACAAACTGAAAGAGGTGGAAAATAATATTGTTGATATAACTCAATCATTCAAATTTGCAAAATGTTACATTAATTGAAATCACTTTTGCTGCAGGAGTAAATATCAGCCATGACTGCCTTATCGCAAGGCAAGAAAAAGCACTTTTAAAACTGGCTCCCTTGTTTGGCTCACATCAGTAAAAATCTTCTAAAATAAATGTCTCTCTGTATATATATATTGGCATATTGACGCAGTCTCAAAGCAGTGAAGTCCTACCTCATAGAGGATCTCCTTTCATACACTTCACCCTTGGGAAGGAAGTCTCCGAGAAGACACGACGCTGTCCTCTTCTCACAGGGATGGAGTAGCCGTAATCACGCTTCTCCTCCCAGGGCTCTGTCTAATAGGGGAGGAGGAAGCAGTGATGGTAATCCCCCATGAATGTGGCACTTATCACCCACTATCTCGTGCTGCACCCTCAAGGGATTACATGAAAACCCACTAGAAGTCAGTTTGTCTCTTAGGAGACTTGTGTGTCATTTCAACAAGTTTTATATTGATCTAGCTAGTGTCAATAGAAGCCACTAATATTGATCTACTTATGGGATGATTCCATTAGCTTTCACAGCAGTATAGTAATTACAAGTAATTACTTGATGAACAAATCACAAAAGAATTGCTCTTAAACTGCTTTACTCCTTGCTTATTACACTGTAATTTTACCATTTAAGGAGCCCCACTGTATGACTGTCTGATAGCTACGTTCTTAATATACCTAAAGGCCCCTTATTAGTAGTTTCAGTTGAAAAATCTCTACAGCTTGAAATATTTACAAAATACCAGTTCAGCCAGGAACTATTTTTGTTGGCTTGGCAATTCTTAGCCACACATTTCTGGGATTTGTAAAATAATAGTGATTTATTTACAGACTTGCTGTATCAATGAGATAAATTAAATGTTATCTATGCTGAATTTTAGGAATAAATAATAATAATAAAGGGCAGTCAAGTCGCAAAACCCCTCATGGGGTATTGAAGGCAAGAGATTCCTAAGAGACCCTTAAGGCTGTATAAACATCTAATCTAATCTAATCTGGGGGGAAAGCTGTATGGTATCACCTGATTTCATCAGATCTCGAAAGCTAAGCAGGCTTAGTACTTGGTCGGGTAACCACAAAGGAAGACTCTGGAGAGGAAGACAGTAGCTCTGCTTCCCATTTGCCTTGACAGCCCGTTGCCAAGGTTACCAGAAATTGATTGCAACTTGATGGCACATACACACTAATCTAATCTAATCTAATCTAATCTAATCTAATCTAATCTAATCTAATCTAATCTAATCTAATCTAATCTAATCTAATCTAATCTAATCTAATCTAATCTAATCTAATCGATTATGAATCATACCCCTTCCAGGGAATTTTTCAATTTGTTAATTGTTTATCATGTAGCACAATTGAGACTTTCCTTTCTAATGATACATTAGAGCCTGTGCATCTTCTTTTCAGACTCACAGGTGAAAACTGATTGGAGGGCTGAGCACTGCAGGAAGCCAACTGAATAGGATTTGGATGATTTGTACAACGTACTGCATCATTGTTTTGGTCAGCACTCTTAATGGCACTCTACAGGAACATACTTGCGAGCGTCCTACATTATTCTCACCATAGCCATCTTTTCCCTTGGTTGTTAGAATTTGAAGGATGGCATTAACAGTGCCATCCTAAGCTGAGTTATGTCCTTGTAAGACTATGGACTTCAATAGACTTGGAAGGCTATAACTCTGCTCAGGTTGGTACCACTTACTCAACAAATTGTATTTTCCCTTTAATAGTTTAATTCTGATTGCAGAATACAGTTGTTCAGAAGACTAACCACTGGTGGAACTACATAGCCACTTTGCCTCAATTAATGCTTTTTTAAAACTACATGGTGAGATTCTTACAGAACTGAGTTGTCTAAATGCACCAAAATGAGTTATGGACTGAGATGCCATGAACAAACTGCAGCAAAAATCCTACGCGTCAAATCCACATTCCCAGTTCTACTAATGTCCTACATTATTCCCAGTTATACCCAGTTCTACACAGATCATAGATTGCGGCAACTGCACAAAGTGTATTGCCTGAATTCATGCTTAGTGTTTCTCAAATGCAAATTAAGTATTGGTATCAAAATATCACACAACCTAGTGAGGATTTAATTAGAAATATTTATTGAAATGCAGACATGGGAATATTTAACATTGTAAGAGAGTTTAGAGGAATTCAGAACAAAAGCGCACAAGTTAAAACAAATGAGTTGTTTTAAATGTCACATCCATATTTACTGAAACAGAATAAATGTTATAATAATTATTTTAAAAGAGTATTATAATTTCACCACAAAGTAGTTTAAATGATGAATACAAGTTCTCTTTCAATTACATCTGTTAATGAGGTTTTAAACAACACAGAGCTCTTAGCATAGAGGAATCTATCAGGTAGTATGTACAATGAGGTTGCCTAGCCACAAATACAGAAGTACTGTTGTTATTTCAGTCCACAGTAAAAAAAAAAACCTCTTAAAATATAATGTGGGAAGATTACGTCATGAAGGAAAATCCAGGCGTCTTCCTCATGTTACATAAATTTAATGTGGCAACAAGCCCTCAAAGACACCAACTACATTACTAAGTTCTGTAGTCTATGGGATAGCAACTTCTGCTTTTTGTGGAGGGGTCAATGGTTCATTCCTCAGTGTGTGTTCTACAAAGATGACCTTTGACAGCTGTCACACAGAACAAGGCTTCCAGACAACAACAAGGCAGTGATTAACCAGCAAAGGTGCCCACAAGATTATCTGGTTCTTCACAGAAATCTTTTAAAACCCAGTGTCATAGCGGTTGCCACTCCAGTGAGAATCCTTTTACTTTTAGAACAAGAAATGGCAAGTCTGACTTTTAAACACAGACACACTAAAAACCTGTGCCAATATTCATGCAGCTTGGTGGTTACCAATATGCAGAAGAAAATCTGTTTATGAAATGCAGGGGTTTTTTTTTTCCTGGGAAAAGAGGTGGCGGAACTCTCAAGAGGGAAATGAGGAAGAAACACACAGGATTCTTTGAAATCATATTATTTTCAAGCGCTAGTGCCGAGTATTTTCAAGAGGTGCAGGAAACTCCATTCCAATGTGTTCCCCATTAAAAAAAAATCCCTGATGAAATGGAATGTCTACATGTCCCCTTACTACAAAAGCCACTTTGCTCATGCTGTCATGGAGTAACACTAGCAGCCAATGCTGCAGCGCGAGAGTACCAATGGATCATTTAACCTTCCCTCTGCCGTTTTCCTAATTGGACCCAGAGCTGTTGTTTGCCTTACTGGTGCAACAGTGGGGCAAACAGAGACTCCCAAGGGGTATTTAAGATTGGGAAAAGGACACATTGGGAAAGCTTAAAACCCTCTCCCCTCATTCCATGGCCTTGATTGGAACAGGCTCCCCACATGATTTTTAAAGCACAATAAACACTGGGAGTGCTGTTCACAGAGCTCTTAGCATCACATACAGTTGAGCCCTCGGCCAACGCAAGAAGCTCTCTGTGGAGAGGCCATCGCTGCACCCGAGAGTCCCTTCACTTCTGAAGGAACCACAGGGAAAGATGGGAAAAATTCAGCTCAGAGCAATGTGCTACTTTGGCACATTGCCTCTTAGGCCGCATCCCTCCCCTCAATGATTGCTTTGGGACTTAAACTACCAATGACAGGAGGGATTAAGCTCAGGCTTTCTCTGAGCCTATCCCATACTACTTCCAATGACTGATTCATTGCTGGAAATAAGGAGGAGAAGCAAAGGAATCCCAATCACTTGTGAGTTCTCATTTGTATGGGATATTATTGATGCGTTTTGTTGGGGGGGGTATGCAAAGCAGCTAAATTCTTTATAAATTTCAGCATACTTTTAGATTGTTGATAATACTGTAGCATCGACATCAGATTAAGCATCCCGAGATTTCATTTCGCCTTTTAAAAATCATGCTTTAACCTTATACTTCTTGATATAAATACCCTGATCCCATCCATGTTAATTCAGATATTAGTCCTACTAATTTTAATGAGACCTTACTTCCAAGTAAATATGCTTAGGACTGCTGCCAAAGATCATACAACTACTAAGGCTATGGCAGTGTCTTATTCATCCAAATTTAAGATTGAAGTTCTTTGTTGGAACTGGAAATTCTGACAATTTTAATACCTGGAAAGTTTATGGCCAGTGGGGACTTACAAATGTATGCTTTATTTTTATTTGTAATTTGCAATTTTAATCTGCTATATATTTGTTCATGGTACTAGATGTTTATCTATGTTTTATTGTACAGTGTGGTGTAGTGGCTAGAGCGATAAACTAGGATCTGGGCGACCCAGGTTCTATTCCCTGCTCTGCCATGAATGCTTTCTGGGTCATCTTGGGCCAGTCACAAACTCTTAGCCTAACCTACCTCTCAGGGTTTACTGTGAGGGAAAAAATGCAGGAGAGGAGAATGATGTAAGTCGCTTTGGGTCTCCACTGGGGAGAAAGGGGGAATATAAATGAAGTAAAAATAATAATTAAAATACTGAGTATGTTGCTTGTGGCCTACAGATGTCACAGCTGACATAAACTATGCATCAACATCAGTATGGCAACTGTCAATCATAGGTATTGCAAACAGAGTGATGCTCTTGGAAGGGGCTTTCCTGTAACTCCCCTTCTTGCTGCGCCTCTCTAGACCCCCCACCCCCCAAATTCTATACTGGAAGTCATGGGAAGCAAAGTGGGGCATCTGCAGCGGGAGGGAGGACTTTGCAAAAACCAGTTCCCTCACTCAGGAGAGCAACCCTCCACTGGCACGGGGGCTGTCACACTGGCATAATGCATAACAGCACCTTTGGATTGGGCCCCAATCTTTTGGAATCCCTGTTCCCCCTGGGAATGATATTTAAGCCCCTCACTGAGGCCTTCCAATATCAGCGAAAGACTTCTTAAAATTGCTGAAAGTTTTTTTTTTTTAATAAAGTAAGTTCTTGCCCTGGTTTTTAATCCTGTGTTAAGCAATGTTTACTGTTTTGATAGTTTTTAAATTTTTATTAAATTTTATATGGAAAGGTGGCACAGAAATGGCCTAAATAAAATAAAATCCTATATGTATTATCCTGGATTTTAAGAAAAATATTTTTTAATCTTTATAAGCACTCAAATATATGTACAAACTAGTGACTGAGCCATTTGTTTGATTTGTCTCTATGATACCCAAGGCTTAGAGGCTTGTTAAGAAAAATAAGCCACTCTCTTCATCTAGAATAGTGGCAGAATTGTGCTTTGCTAACACAGGAAGCCAGACTAAAAGGTATGTTTTCCTGCATTTAACATCGAGAGCAATCCTAAGGAGGTTTACTCAGAATCCTACTCAGGTCTGTTTAAGGGGCTTACTCCCAGAAAGGTTTCTTAGGATTTCACTGATCATTTGTTTCTGCTGTTGTCCTCCCAATATGGACACCCACAATCCAGCACTACAAGAAAGACTATGAAACGAAGCACCCTTGTTTAAAAGTAAGGTCCATTAATATGCATGAAATATACTTGCTTTCAAATATATTTAGGATTGTGATGGGGTGCGATAGGTCTGTGGGGAGTGACAGGTTACCCTGCCAATAGAAAGCTAAATACAGACAAATTTAGTCCAGAGGAACAGCCAGCAATCTATTTATGACTGAAAATACAGATTTGGGTTCAAGGTAATAAAAGATATATTATTATCAATACTCTTTATCAGTTCTAGAAGGGAAAGCTGTTGTAGTCTGCTTCAGTCAAAATAACTGGATTTTCTGGCACCTTAAAAAATAACAAATGTATTACAGAACAACTTTTTGTGAGCTGGACCCCACTTTGTCAGATGCATGAATGGATTCAATGCTGTTAACATTCAAGATGATGAAAATATCAAGAAGAAATCTGAGGGCTGGAAAAACCTAAATCACTACATTTATGGATACATACTTGCTGCACATTCTGTGTACTAAAATACAGGATGTTGCTTAAAATGCAAACCGTCTTTCACTTCAATGGCTTGAAGTATTTAAACTGTAATATAATCTGTAATATAATCAGGTATGTAGTCCCAATTAAATCCGTGCCTTTCCCTTCAAGAGGCTTAAGAATATGGCTTTAAAATGTCACCTAGAAACAAGCTTCTGATGATATTCAGATGAAAATATATTAATTGTAATTAACTGACTACAGCAATAATCTTTTGCATGTTACATCACCTTTTCTTTCTGCACAACGCAGGCATTTTTGCCTGTGAAAAGGATGCAACCACCCATATGCCAAGTCTGATGGTGACGGCTCCTGTAGCTTAAAGGTGATGCAAATCATCCGATTTTATTTCCTTTTTCAGCTTTGCCAGGCGCACGAGGCAGTTATCTCGCCAGCACCTCCTGTCATTCAAATGCTCCGAATCAGCTGGAGTCTCTTCACACATTGCCTAAAACAAGGGGGAAAATTGTAAGTTGGAAAGCTATTCTTAAAGGCATCCTCCTGACAGCATATATTATTGAATCCACTGTATTCCCCCGCTTTTAATGATGCTATTATTTTCGTTGCAAGCGCTGCAATAACCAAACAATTGTTCACTAGGCTTAACCCTGGGGGAGTTTAAGGGCGTCTTTTCACTGTATGACTACATAAAAAATACATTGCATACATTTGGATCTACTACATTTAAAGATAATGAAACCTGGCCAATGTCTGCATGCCATCACTGAAAATAAAGTATACCTTTCGAGTCTTCTATTTATTTATGTGCTATGGAGGCAAAGGGCCTTTCCACTCAATAAAAAGTATCATTTCCACTTGTTTAAGCTTATGTTTATAGAGATAAAGCAATGTCTCTTCATAGATATCATAAAGCAAATGCTGCTTGTTGAGATGCTGTTTTATGGGAGTTGCTTTGGTGAGGTAAATGAAACTACGGTACAAAACCAAAGCATTCAGCTATTATTTTTGCAATGTATAGAGAAGACTGCAAGCTTGGAATGTTAACAGATCCTGGTGCCAGTCAGATAAGAACAAGGGACAGGCTGTTCCCAGATTATGCATTCAGAATGGTGACAGTGAAATGGTCCTACAGTGGAAAGAATGAAGCGTTTTGAAATGACTGACTGAGGAGGTATAGCTTTGGGAGGGGGAGGATTATATGACACAAACGTTTTTATAAAATATACATGAGAAAATTTGTTCCATGTCATGACAGTCAGATGTCAAAAACAAGAAAATCCAAACATTAAAAAAATTGAGCATTTCAACCACTTTGGATAATCACCAATGCCTGGCCCCCAAATACAATGTCAGAGTCTTTGGATCCTGGCAACTTTTATGTTCTCTTCCAGACAAGTCATATTGCCTTGCCTTTAATGCATGTGTACCAAAAAACAATAGCTAGCACATATATAGCAATGTTCTGTTTGCCACACAAGGCGGTAGCCACCAAATTTGGTAGCAGAGCGCAAACCATATGGCTCCATCCTTACCCTTTTGTACTGTCCCAGCTATTGTTTGTATTGACTTACACTGTGTAATCTGCTTTGATTCTCTGCAAGAGATAATAACAACATTGGATTTATATACCGCCCTTCAAGACGACTTAATGCCCACTCAGAGCAGTTTACAAAGTGTGTTATTATTATCCTCACAACAATCTCCCTGTGAAGTGAGTGGGGCTGAGAGAGCTCTAAAAGAGCTGTGACTGACCCAAAGTCACCCAGCTGGCTTCAAGTGGAGGAGTGGGGAATTAAACCCAGTTCTCCAAATTAGAGTCCCGCACTCTTCTTAACCACTACACCAAACTGGCTCTAAATACCAAACTGGCTCTATAGAAAGGCTGGCTATAAAAAAGCAGACAAACTAAATAAATAAAATGCTGCATGCAGCTCAGGCAGCTTCTAGAATGTTGTATCTATATTAGGATTTACTTATTGATCACTAAAACTTCCATAGAAAGATGAAGTTTGATCTGAGAATTCTCACCCCAAGAACTACTTCCCTAAAACAACCAAGAAGACGTTACATGCAGCTAACAAGAACTGCCTATATAGCTTCCATTTTCACACATACCGTATTGATTTTTTCTTCTGCTACTCCAGTAAATTCTGGTATTGGCCCAAAGCTTTTCAAGACGCGTATTATTCCTTCACGGTACCTCTCGCAGTAATTGAGCATTCCTGAAATAGAATATGTGAGTGCTTGTTGGTTGTTCTTAAGTATAAAATCTTACAAATTTGCTGCATATACAAAAGAAAAGTACACACCTTATAATTTATTTATTTAAAATGTTTATTTTCCACCCTATCTCCTCAAACTCAAGAGATAAAGCAGCAATAGCTGCAAGGAGACAAATGTCCAGCAAGAAGCTAAAAACAATACACAGATGCAGGCAAATCTCCCAGCACAGTTGACACACCACCATATGCCCTCTGGAATAAAGTTCGATGACATATCTCCCTGAAAGCAGCAAGTGAGGTCACCTGCTATACCCACTCTGGTAGGCTATTCTAGAATAGACTTTCCACAGAAAAAGTCCACAACTTAATGGCTGCCACTAGGATATTCCTGGAGAGGGTACTACCAGGAGAAGGCTTTCTGAAGAATGTATCTGGCATGTGTATATTGGGAGATGCATATAATGGGATCTTGAATATCAGGAATCCTTGTGTAAGTATACTAACATTACTTCTCACTGTTGACTTTGCTAAACAAAAGCGATTGCATCCCTACTATCCTTTTTATGTCCCAAGACACAGCTCAAGGTATTTCTTGCAATACAATTTCAAAACCAAATGAAAGGAAATTGTATGAACTGTCTGTTGTGTATTCCCTTGGGCCGTATGCACATTGTTATTTAGTGTTGTGCACTGCAGCAGCTACTGCTTTCACAAATGGAACTGCACTAAGTACTTTTTCTTACATAGTCATTCATTGCTGGATCCAACTTATGGCTCCAATAAAAAAGGACATAGGTTGACATATATGTTTTTTTTTAATGCTATTTTTTGCTGTTTTAACAAAAATAAAAATAATAAAAGGGTTGTGTTGTTGGGGAAAAGAAAACACTGCAATGGCTGACATAAAAACTCTGCAGAGAGACCGGACTCCTCCTGCTTAATATTTTTAGAATTTCCTTCCAGAACACCTCAGCAAATCATACAAACCCCTCTAACTTCCAAACATTAAACAAAAAAACCCACAGTGATGAAACTGTTGATGTGTTGTCTTCCCCTAGAAAGCCCGCAGCAGAAACAAGGCATTTTTCTAGTGCAGAAAGAAAAATCAGGCACTGCTTCAGTTTGACTCCCTCAAGTGTGGAATTTAGGAATCTGAGCATTATGGGGGCCTGAAACGATGAATGAGCGGATTCTATCCATGCAGGCCAAATAGTCAGAAAACCTGCTGTAAAGTCGAGTGTGAGGAAGAGGACATTTTCTCAAGGTCTGCAGAAAAGTTTCTCCTTTCTCATTATCAAGAGTAAGGAGGCCAGCCAATCCACACCCATCCAAAAAAAGCTTAAGTAGTTGAACAATCTCAACATACTGAAGATCTTAATTTGAAACTATCCAGTTCCGTTTAAAATTCATCTAGAACTTAAAAATTTTATCACTCAACAATGGATCAAACTTAGCTAACACAAGAAAATAACCTCATTTGTAAAACTGAGAAATACATCACTCAGCTTTTTAAACAAGAGTTACATCTTTGATACAGGTAATTTCAGGTGGGTTGCCATGTTAGTCTGCAGTAAGACAGCAAGGTTGGAGTCCAGTGGCATCTTAGAGCCAAGCTAGATGTGATGGCAGCGACAGGTTTTATCTCCATGGCCACTGATGCTATGTTTCATGGGATTTGTAGTTTTTTTAACATAGAACCGAGCGTGTGGGCTGGTGGGCCAGTTGGGTCACCAAGAAGCGTGGCTTAATTGCCTCACCCCAGCATGCCAGAGGGATGAGGGGAGGAATTGCCCCACAGCCCTCAGCCCAGCCACTGCTGCCTCTGCTGGCTGCTCACCCAGCTCCCTGATCCCCTCCCATGCTCTGTCTGGTGGTACAGCAGTGACATTGCATTGCAGAGCTATCTGCAGCTAGCACCAGCACAAGATTCCAGCTGTGGGGAAAGCAAGGTTCAAAGAACGCCGGAGGTTTTTCCCCCCTAGAACAATGGCTTGCATTCCTTTATAGCATTGCCCACAAATATTAGGCATCAACAATTTGTACTTTTCTAGCATTCTGTCCAATGCTTTTCTTTTTGTATCTGTGACATGCAGAAATTTCAGATTTTTTTCGCTTGCTGTCCACCGATTGATTTGCTATTAATAAAGACAGGGAGTGTGTGAACAGAGTGGACAAGTTGTCCCTTAGTGCCTTGGTAAGAGCTTAGCATCCATCAATGTAATGTAATAAAATTGCCATTCTCCCCTTTACTGTGTAAAGTTTGCAGTGTGAAAAAAGAAACACGATTATTTCACAGCAGGTGTGGTCCTTGGCATCTGCCCCACCCCACCCACTGCTGACGCCAGCACTGCCTACGTGATCGAAATTAATTCTGTGATGCACGTAAAGAAGTTGCCACTCTGTAAGAATTCTTACAGATTATAAGTGATTTCATGGATTTCTTAAGGTTGATGGAATATCAGAAATTTTAATTTCAGCAATATTTTACATAATCTGAAGTAAGAAAGAAGTTGTCTTCTTATTAATTTGTCAGTAGTTTCAAATGAGGCGACATCACTGGCCAAACAGATGGTCGCTAAAAGCAACCATTAAAAGTAATTTCCAATAACACAAGATTGTCTGTGTTTGTTTGCAATTTCAATATGCGTTGTAATGAGGAATGCAATATTGTCAGTTGAGTATTACAAGAAAAGTCCTTTTAATAGCAATTTCTATCCATTTCTGTGGATTATTTTATTCTTTTCCCCAATAACAGTACATGATTTGATTTCTGTTCTCAGATTTATTGTTGAAAATAACTAATATTTTCTGCTCTGAGCCTAGTTTCTTTTTGGCAGAATCCAAATGCCACAATGTTTTGCAAGGCACAGAATCAAACAAAAAGAAATTAACAAGTTTAACAAAAATCATATTAACATTTATTTAATATTTGTTTACATCTATACTGCACTTTTCTTTCCAATGGGGATCCAAAGTGGTTTCTAATATTCCCTTCTCTGTTTTATCTTCACAACAACCCTGTGAAGTAGGTTAGGCGAGAGTATGAGCCTGGCTCAAAGTCACTCAGCAAGCTTCCATGGCAGAGTGGGTCTCCCAGATACTAGTCTGACATGCTAACCACTACATCATACTGCCTCTCATGTATGGACCCCATATTTATGGCCTCTTATCAGATACAAACCAGGTATCAAAAATTGTTCATAAAGAAATATGTTTACTTTCACAGTATCAAGGGCTGCTGTTAAATCCAGGAAGAGCAATGAAGAGCCCAGTCCTTGTCTACATTCAGACAGAGATCATTGACTATAGCCGTCAATGCTATCTCCATCGCATACCCCAGCCTGATGCCAGATAAATCCCTCAGGAAGACCTGGTGTCTTCTGCTACTGCTCTTGCCCAGAAAAGGCAAATTAGAGACCAGGTGATAATTGGCCACACCATTCTTCTATAGCAATGATTTTTTAAAAAAAAATAGTGAGATAGATGGCCACTTGTCTTCGTGGCAAAGGAAAGGTGCCCCAAGTCAGTGGTTGATTTATGATGAACATTGATAAAGCTCTTAAATGAATTTCAGTGACTAAAATGGACAGGGTCTAGAGTACAAGGGGTAGCCTTCACAAATCCCAGGATCCTATCAAATTCCATTGCTGTAATCAGATCAAAATGGTCCATAAACAGACCAGGTGGTATACTAGCCAACAGCCGTTTCTAGTGACTCAACTGTATTACAACCATCATTCAAATCACAACATATTTGAGAGATTTTCTCAGCAAACAAATTTGCAAAAATATCACACCTAATCATCAGCTACAGAAAGCTGATGCCAGTGATAGCAGCAAAGTAGGATTTCTTTACTGCCATCACCACCACCTCATAGGTCTTCCAATGAGCTCTATAGTACACTGTTAGATTTAGTATGAGTTTTCCACCAATGTCATTCTAGATGTCTCCTGGCTCTCTTCCTATCACACTGCTCCACAGTAAATCAAAGCACTGGATTCTACCAAAAGGGTTGGAAAGGTCAATGGGAGCCAGCCACGTCAATAGCTTCCAGAAGCTTCAACTGTGGCCTTGGCAGACTTGTTAAATGAGATCTTAAAATCCCTCAGGACTTCTTGAAACCAGTTGGATCTCCACAGGCAGACCATTTTAACTGACCCCTCATCCCTGCAGAGCATCCGTGTAACTTTCACCTGTGCCTTGAGGAGGCAGTTGTTGGATCATGGAACAGGCTGAACCTCTAGTCCCCAAACCAGTTCTTCCCCAAGTGATTCAGTGCAAAATTAAAGTCTAAGGTATGCCATGTGTTATTTGTAGGGCCTAACAACCTGAGAGAGACCCATAATGACCAGGGAGGCTATCATATCCTGAGCTGGCCCAGACATGGAGCCAATAGCATGAATCTTGAAATCACCTAGGATATCTTGGTGAAATCTGGGTGTCTCCAGCACCAAGCTCAAGATTACATTTTACCAGGTCAAACAGGGTACCTAATGGAGAACTAGGCAGCCAATAAATAAGCAGAATGCCCAATCTATCCCTGGAATCTAACATCAGGAACAGATAATAAATGCCCGCTATAGTTTGCACAGCTTATAAGGATCACAGCCTCAATATATTCCATCAGAACAAAGAAGGAACAACTTCAGTGAAGCAAACAAGAGTATTGTTCATAAACTGGCCTTCACCTCAGGGCAACTGTGATTCAAATTTGGAAGACTGCTGTTGGCATAAAGTCTACTGAAATATACTAGATTTATGCCAGTGGAGTTGTTTCAGTGTTTGGCTGTTCGAAGAAAAATATGCAAGCCAGTTATTACTATGTTTTGCAGGTGATTTTTTATGAGCCTAAAGCAACTCAGCCTGAAAACAAGAGTATAATCTTACTTTTCAATATGGAATTTCAAAAGATTAGCTGTACGCATACAAGAGGTACTTTGTACTAAGATAACACAGTGATAGATAAATGAGAAAATAGCTTTAGAAGTACTATATTGCTGCTGGTGGTGTTTTTTTAAACTAAAAAGATCTGATAGCATTTCTTTTTTAGTGGTGCTTTGCCAAATTTCAAAATGTCCAGCTCTGGGATAAGAGCTCAACGGACCTGAAATCAACATTCACTATTACCATATTATGTCAATTAGATATCCTTATAGTACTTTCCTTGTTAAAAAATGTTGAGGGCTTCCTTTCTGTCTGTCAGCATTCAGTTCTCATATTTCTCTCTTTTCTTTCTCACTGACTTGCTGTTGGCATTTGCTCTGTAATCGCAAGGGTTCTGGCATGATGCCGTGTGTTCAGTTCTCTTCCAGTCGGAGGAGGATTGTAATGGCAGAGCAGAAGTTCTTAAGCAACCTACCCTGGCTAGCTCACATGTGCCAAGTGTGCAAAAGGAATTTAAAAAACAATACAGGGACATGTTGTGGTATCTGCATACTTGCAAACATTTTCCCATTCATTTAAATGGGAGGGGCACCTGCATTCATTCCCCAAACAGGAAGGTAATGGAACTGCACATACAACAGAGAGCTTTGGATGCGAAAACTTGAGGCCTCTGAAACTCATTTAGCATTCCTTCCAGTTAATGCCTTCTGATGTGATTCTATCAGAAACAAATGGACACCTGCTCCATCAAGACACACTTACATAGTCTTCATAAAGGCTATGGGTTCTCTCATCCATAACCATCCCAATGGACAAGGGTGTACATTTGGTCTGAAAATATACCCGAAAAGTATCTTATTGGTATGTTTTGGTATATTCAGGAATCCTGATCAAATTCAAGATTCTTGTACAGACGTAGTATTGGCTTCCTAGTTAATTCTGAAAATATTTGTAATTACCCGGGTCCATGAACAAGTCTGTTAATGATAGGATGTTTTGGAAGTCTTTCCTTCATAGGGTCACCATAGGTCGGAGGCAACTTGATGGCACATCACACGCATGCACGCACACGCACACACACACACACAATTCCCTGTAGGAATAACACTTCATTTTCTCATGTTGTCTATGAGAGAATCATGTGATTGGACAGTCTCCCTGGATTCGGTTTCGTTTTCCCGGCCATGTCGGACGCTCCTCTCCGCAGGTCCGGGAGGAAGCTCCCGAGCAGCCTGACCGGGTGGTTGACCTGCGAGGGTTAACCCCCAGGACTCCCAGTGAGGGGGTCAGGGTCCGGAGCGCTGCGGGAAGAGTCCCCTGAAGTCGATGCAGGGGGTAAATTGCCCGTCTGCTCCTATGGAGGCCGGCAGACTTGCGCAGCACATCGCGTGCTGCCGGGCCATGGGGAATGGCAACAAGCAGATTTAGGGTGAAAACCTGTAAGTAAGCGAATCCCTTCTGTCATTCCAAGCGTATGCGAAGGATTGGTGGGAGTTGAAGCTAAGAAGGTTCGGATATCTTCCCCTTCATTGAGTTTTGGAACTTAGTTGGCGGACTCCCCCCACCTAAGATGGCGACGAAAAAGCAGAGCCCTGCTGTGGGCAAATCTGTTTCGGCTGCTTTGCAGGGGAAAGGAGAGTCTCTTGAAGAGGTGGTTAAATGGTCGGTCGTTGAAGCTATGAAGCCCTTTGTTGATAAGCTAAATGAAATTGGTCAAAGGGTTGGCTCAGTTGAGAACGAAGTGAAAACCATTAAAGACGTAGCGTCTGGGGCAGAGCAGTCTGCTCAGGAAAATGCAGTACTCATGAAAGCAACAAACAAAGAAGTAAAGCTTTTGGAGAATCAATTGATAGAGTTACAAGTGGATCGTGCTCAGACGGTATTGCGTCTTCAGAATGTGAAGGAGGAGGAAAGTGAAAACTTAAAGGATTTGGTGTCGGAACTTTTGGCGTCATCCGCAAAGGCAACTAAAGAAGAGTTAAAAAGCAATATTCTGGAAGTCCGCTGGACATCTTCAAAATATGCAACGAAGCGTCAGCTGCCTCGCGAGATTATCGATTTTTTATCTAAGAAGACTCGGGACACCATCTTATATAATTCGTACAATGTGGACTTGGACTTTCTGGGTAACAAGGTTAAGATATTGAAGGACGTTCCATTTTTAGCTTGGAAAAGAAGATTCAAATATTGTCAGACTGTGGCTAAATAAGGCTCTTCCTACAGGTTCCCCTCACAAGCAAACAGGAGTCCATTGTTTGATTAAGGAAACTTTACTGCAGAAAAGGTCCATTATAGTCCACTGTCCTGAATAGGAGACTCAGGATGGTACACGTTCATTGTTACCAATGAAGGGCAAAGCATGAGGTACAGAGTAACAGTTCCCAGCTGGACCAGCCTCCCCCCACAGTTCTCAAAACAACATCTTTCCGTCTTGGGAAGTTGCTCTCTTTCAAGGCCAATGCTTGGTGGAACGGTGTTAGACAAAACAATCTCCTCCGGTGAGAAATCTGCCTGGGAAGCGGTGCACCTGTGGGGAAAGCACTTAAACACTAAAAGCATTAGAAAATGGAGTCAGTACAGTTAACAGATACACTGAACCTGACATTCTGCCCCCCTTAAAATAGATCCCCCCCTGGTTTATATGGGTAACGAGTATGAAAAGCTTTGGTTAACCTAGGAGCATGAACATGCACGGAGTTCACCCATTCATCATAACCAGAATCAAAGTCCTTCCACCTAATGAGGTAAAACAGCTGTTTACGTTTGAACTTCGAGTCCAGAATTTGTTGTACCTCATAGTGTACTTGGTCGTCTATTAGAGTAGGAATGGGCGGAGCTTTGACATGCCAGTTGTTGTCGGTTGGAGCTTTCTTTAAGAGACTGACATGGAACGTATCATGAACATGGCGCAAATTCTTGGGCAAATCTACTGCAACAGTCACTTTGTTGATTACCTTGCGCACAGGAAAAGGTCCAAGGAACTTTAGCGCTAGTTTTCGGCTGGTCTGGGCTAGTTTCAGATTCTTGGTGGAAATATAAACATGATCCCCAGGTTGTAAATCCCAATCGGCCGCACGATGGCGATCTGCGTACTTTTTGTAATCCTGTTTGGCTTTCTCGAGGTGCTTTTTGATAAGGGTCCATTGTTGAGCCGCCTCCCCCCACCATGAAGATGCGTCTGGCGAGCTAGAGGAATGGAGAGGGGGAGCGTCCAGCGGGAAAGGGTTGAAGTGAGTTCCATATACAATTTTGAAAGGAGCCTCTCCCGTGGAAGCATGCACACTGTTGTTGTATGAGAATTCTGCAAGAGGGAGAAGATCCACCCAGTTATCTTGTTGGAAATTAATATAACAACGAAGGAACTGCTCTAAAATTTGATTAGTTTTTTTCGGATTGCCCGTCGGTTTGTGGGTGGTGGCTTGAGCTGATTCCTTGTTCAATATTCAACATTCGTAAAAGCTCCCGCCAGAAGTTGGCAACGAACTGTCCGCCGCGATCCGAAATCACCTTGGACGGAAAAGAATGTAATTTTACGATGTGTTTTAAGAATAAATCCGCCAATTTCCGCGCGGTGGGTACAGCAGTACACGGAATAAAATGTGCTTGCTTGGAAAACAGATCTACCACTACTAAAATGCAATTATGTCCTTTTGAATTGGGCAAATCAGTGATAAAATCCATGGAGATTATTTCCCAAGGTTGGTTAGGTGTTTCTAACGGCCGTAGGAGGCCCGGAGGTTTTCCTTTTCGAGTTTTGGCGCTGAGGCAAATGGGGCAGGAACTAACATATTGGGAAATGTCTTTGCGCATGCCCGGCCACCAGAATTGCCGTTGAACCAGATGTAACGTTTTCAGATACCCATAATGACCGGCCGTAGGGGCATCGTGACATCGCTGCAGGACCTCCCGTCGGAGGCTGCCTGGGACATAGAATTTGGTTCCGGCCAGCCAGTCCCCCTGTGGGGATTGATTCAGTTTAGTTTTGGGCGCCTTATCCCCCTCCTTCTCCACTTCAGCTTTAAGTTTCGTTTTCTGGCTGTGCTGGCGGCGGCAGCCCCGGCTGGGCTGGCGGTAGCGGTTGAGGTGGAGGTGGCCGTAGCTGTTGGGTCATGATCGGCCGCTGAGGGGCGGGTCGGTGGGGTTGCAGTGGTATAGGCCCCGCCGGTTGATTAGGAGGTGGTAGTATTGGTCGGTCCTGAGGCAAACGTATCGGTTGCTGTATTAATTGCGGTCGAAGCGGGAGGGGCCGCAGCGGCGAAGGCCTGACTGGTGGTGGGCCGCGCGGGCTTGCCCCTCCCGGCGTCGTTACTCTGGGAAGCAGAGGCTGTTCCTGTGGCGCCGGTAGACCTTCCCTTGGGGTTTGCTGTATGGGAACAACTTCTGGCTGTTGGCGTGGCACTCCCTCCCTTGGAGGAGCCGGAGGCTCTTCTGACTGATCCGGCCGGACCGTTATTGGAGACGCGGGAGGGGGTATCACCGGCGACGCGGTCGGACGGGTTGGCCCTTCCTCCCCGTCCCTAGGCACCTCAGCGGGAGTATCTCCGGGAGGTGGATCTCCGTCCGGTCTAGGGGGTTCCGTTGGAGCTTCTCCAGGTACCTCAACTGGAGTATCCCCGCGAGGCGGGACTTCGTCGAGTCTAGGAAGTTCCGAGGGGGTTTCCCCCGGTTCCCCAGGACAGGATTCCTCCTCTCCTGAGGGCAGCGGCTGCCACGGGGCGACATCCATCGGATAGGAAATAACGCTTTGGAGGGTAGCTATTTGTACAGCCATTTCTTCAGGTGATAGTCTCTCTCCTGCCCCCATCGCTGCGATTAGATGAATGGCATGTGCCAAACTTTCCTCCATGTCGATCAGTTTAGCTTCCAACTGTTGTATTCGACTTGGACCCGGTTGCCCCATCATGGAACCTCCCTCAGTCGCGGTCACCGGGGAAAACGGCCCCCAAGGCGGGGGGTCTCCTTGATCGACTTGCGATCTCGCTGCTAGAATTCCTTTGGCTAGACCCGTCACTGCCGAGATGCCTGAATCTACAGCAAGGGTGCGACTTTGCATCTGCACCCAACTTTGATCAGGAACTTCCGTTGGTTCTTTCCACGGGGCAAGTTCCGTATAATCCCAACTCAGAACGCCGTGGCGAGATGCGTCCCCGTCCGTCTGTTCGGTCGTTCTATTCCAAAACAGCCACGGTTGGCTGATGTCCAATTCAGGGACAGTCTCTAGGCTTCGGCGCCCATCCATAGAAGCTCGTGGATGTAGCCCGCTGGCCCGGCGCTCTCTCGTTTCTCGGGGTCTGGCCCCCCACTCCGACGGTGTGGGTAACGAGATCAAGGGGAGGGCAGCAGCCGTCGGCCTTGTCCCCTCACCGCCGAGGTCGATGAGAGGCGGGGTAGTAGTCGAAGCTCCGGTCCCTGCTGGCACAGGTTCCTGAAGTTCTTGGGGTTGCGCTGGTTGACTGTCGGGAGACGCATACGGATCAAACAAAGGATCCCTGTCCGGGACTACCTTGGATTCCGCTGGGCCCGACTCAGGCATGATTGGTAACAAAATGTCAGACTGTGGCTAAATAAGGCTCTTCCTACAGGTTCCCCTCACAAGCAAACAGGAGTCCATTGTTTGATTAAGGAAACTTTACTGCAGAAAAGGTCCATTATAGTCCACTGTCCTGAATAGGAGACTCAGGATGGTACACGTTCATTGTTACCAATGAAGGGCAAAGCATGAGGTACAGAGTAACAGTTCCCAGCTGGACCAGCCTCCCCCCACAGTTCTCAAAACAACATCTTTCCGTCTTGGGAAGTTGCTCTCTTTCAAGGCCAATGCTTGGTGGAACGGTGTTAGACAAAACAATCTCCTCCGGTGAGAAATCTGCCTGGGAAGCGGTGCACCTGTGGGGAAAGCACTTAAACACTAAAAGCATTAGAAAATGGAGTCAGTACAGTTAACAGATACACTGAACCTGACAAATATAAAAGGTTTGCAGCTCTTCTGAGGAAGCGTGAAATAAAATACAAATGGTTATTTCCGGAAGGCAACTGGTTCAGTTATAAAGACCAAGCCTACAAGATAACATCGGAAGTACAGCTGAGGGATTTTGTGTTTAATCATCAAGAGGAGAGGATTTAGAATCTGAAGGGGGGAATGGGGAGGAGGGAGTGAGCGCAGCTAATGTAGCTGTTCAGAGAGAGCTGCGACCGAGACGCAGGGGGTGGGGAAGAAGACCTGATCCTGACTGTAGTTCGTAGTTTATAAGATCTACCAATCTAATAGCATATTAGAAAGTTTAACTTTAAATAATTGTATTATGAAGGGAATGCAATACTTGTAGATGTAGTGTGTGTTTTTTATATGTTGTTTCTTGCCTTTCCCCGTTCCCTTTTCTTGTAGTTTTTGAGGTTAGTAATTAAAAAAAAAAAGGACAGACAGTCTCCCTAACATGCAGTGCCATTTGCCTTTGAGAGTCACCTCCCTCCTCCAGCTCTCATTGGCTCAGGAAACCTCTGAAAAGGAAAAAGAAAAAGCTGCTGTTTCAGGGTAAGGAGTGGCTCCCTTTTGTTAGGTTTGTTGCCCTGGGATTCTCTGGGTCTGTTGGGCTTTGTTAGTTCTTTTGGGGAGGATTTTGGTCAGTAGCTGTATGTTTGGCTAAGGCTTCTTTGTCCTGGAGAAAGCACGGCATCACCCCATATGGAAAATAGCTGGGGGGGGGGACCTTGCTCAAAGGTCTGTAGAATCGGATTCCTTAACCCAATCTTTTTGAAATTTGGAGGTGGGGTGTCTTTAAAGGACAAGCTGCTCTTACTCTGCTGCAATATTGGTGTAGTTTGCATGAAAAAACAGGCCCTCCAGTTACCTTGAAAAATTCCCCCATAGGGAATAATGGAGCTGATAGTTTTCAGAATTCTGAAAAAAACCTGGATCTGAATACAAAACCAGTATATTTTGACCCGAATATTAGAAATACTGTTATTTATTGAATTCTTGATACCCAAATCTGAAAAATACCATTTTTTTTAGTGCATACCCCTACAGACAAATCCTTTGGCACCATTTTATTTTCTCTAAATGTAAAGAAGTGTGATGGTGTTCTGGAACCTTTAAGAAGACTGGGGAAAGAGTCAAGGTTGCTGCTAGGCAGCCTGGCAGCAGAGGCCATAGACAGAGAGTCTACTAGTGTGAGGTGAGGAAACATCAGAAAGGATTCGATTTAGAGCAATTCTTGACAGATGTCTCTATTGTCCAGGGAGTGGTGTTGGGGAAGAAGCCAGGATTAAGTCCAGATCTTTACATTTCTACATCATGTGAAATCATAGGTAAACTGTTATTAATAAACCAATGTCAGATCCTGGTTTGCTATGCCCTAACTAACCATAGTTGTTGGGGCAGCCTACATTCAGTAAATCACTCACTATGCAATCCTATGCTGAGTTACTCCAGTCTAAGCCCCTTGGAGTCAATGGATTTAGACTGGAATAACTCTCCATAGGATTACACTGTTAGCCATTGTCAGTTGAATTAAACTATGGTTTTCAATGGCACGCTTAGGGTGTTTCCATATGAATAGCATTGCACATGATGGGCACTCTATATTGCAGCATCAACCAAACACAAACCATGAAAAAGGATGATCTTTTTTACAACTTGTTTCAGAGGGACTGGCAAGATTGGCATGCACAGGAACAAAGCTACTGTTATGGTAAAGTGATCTGGGAATATCTGAACTCAGAGCAGCAACAGGTACCTTTTTAATGAAGTATTTTTTGTTGGCAGTTACTGTCATTCAACAGAGGGATGTGTAAAATAGAAATTTCCAGAACTATATGAATGCTGCAGAATACTGAAGTACTGTAGTTAAGTTTCATCGTATTATATAAAATGTACTGCTAAGCTGATATTCCTTGAATAGTTATAATATTTACATTATCTTTGCCTTGAAAATTCCAATATTTACATTTTACTGGTAAAGATTACATACCTTCTGCATTCAGATGCATAGTTTCCAGAGGTCCCATAAAAGCGTATCGCATCCCCAAGCCATCAGACATCACAAGGTCCAGATCAACAGGAGAGATTATTCCATCCTGCATGGAAAGAATATTGACTGCGTTAAGAATTGCACAAATTCTGTTTTCTTGGGTTGGATGCTGCGCAGAATTTCTGCTAATGGAAGAAGATAGTTTTTGCTGACTGTCCCCTCTTGCTGCAGATCTTGAACTTGCCCCAAGATATTCCTAGGAGCCCTTGTCTTTAAACAGTAATATTTTGGGCTATACTTTGGGCTGCAATGGGAGGGACAGACAAGGAAGTCACAGAAATTTTTGGTAAGATCCATGCCCTTCTTTGCTCTATAATACTTCTGGTGTCAGAAAATATTTTAGAAATATAAAAAAATCATCTTGTTACTACCTTTCTTTACTATTAATGAACAATTTATGCTAGTTAATGATCTAACAATGCAATCCTACACAGAGTTACACCATTCTAAGTCCACTGAAGTCAACTGCTTTAGAAGGGTAATATAACTGCTTTGGACAAGTGCTAGAGGGTTTTTTCCACATACAGAATTGTATCTTCATCAAATTGTATGCTTTTGACTATTAGAACAAATAGGCATTTTACTTACTGTTAGTGCCGGTTAAGAAAAGAACAATAATTCTTTTTAAAATGGCCTAGCCATCATAAAACATTGTGCAACCATTCTGAACATTATACATAATTACTAGCCTTCTGCAAGTCAAAAATTGTATTAGCAATATAGGCCACTATGATGACCCAGACATTTATTGGACAAGGAAGATTATTGCAGTCTTTGATACATCCTATTAAAATATATTCTAAGCAGTACAGCAGCAGCATTTCTGAGTGGGGATATTTTTAATGCTTCTGTTCCACTTTCGTTTCTCATAGAACAAACTATGTCTTTTCCACCGGCAGATTACTTTGGAAGATCTCATCAGCTATAAAACCATTCTGGTTTAAAAAGTAGCCTGTGTATTTCTGGGATGTGTTCATATCTATCCAATTACCAACTCCAGAGTATGACTGAAACAAGATGATTAAATACAACAATGCAGCTGCCATCCAGTGCATTAAAAACTGGTTGCATCATGTAGGTAATTTCCATGGCCTCAACATGCCTACGATCTCAAGTCCATTAGTAGGCAACTCCCAAACCTCCCACATGACAGGCTCATAACGTGCTGTTCAAAGCTCAGTTACGCCCACAGGGTATGCTTCCAAGCAAATCAGCACACCTTAAAAACAAGTTAGGACAAGTGTATCATCTTATACACTTTACGGGATACTCCACATTTCTTTAAGGCTCTTAATAACAATATAATTGCAACGCCGTTCTCCCCCACTTGTTTCATCAGGCCGGTTTCTGTAGTATAACAAAAAGGAGCCACAGAAAGAGAACACATTTCTGGTAACCACAGAAGTTGTTAATTTAGGTTTGTTATCCCGAATTTGAAATGTCAGGCGCAGTTACCTTCATGAATGGCTTATGAGAGGGAGGGCAGGAGGGTTACATCAGTACTTGGGTTCTCGTGGCCCCTTCTCACACGCCCAGGGTAATGCCAATTGCCACTTTGGGGTCAGGAAGCAATTTTTCTCCAGGCTAGATTGGCCAGGGATCCTGGAGGGTTCTTGACATCTACTCGGCATGGGGGAGGGGTCACTGGGGGCTGTGGGGGTGGAGGTAGTTGTGAATTTCCAGCATTGTGTAGGGGGTTGGACTAGATGACCCTGGAGGTCTCTTCCAACTCTATGATTCTATGAATGCTGCATGCCAGCTAAAGGAGCAGTTTCCTCTGTGTTCAGCTAACCTAACCAACACACAGGAAAGTTGGAACCCCACATTACTAGTCAAACCAGAAAGTAACCCTGCTGCATTCAGCTGTCTGTGTGGAACTGCATATCCATCAAAGATAAGCAGCCACACACTGTAGATGAAGGAGACATTTTCCATAGCTGAATTTACATTCAGGCAATATAAGTCCTTTCCCAAAAAACAATCCCAGGAAGATAATTACACAGATTACCAATAGAACAACGGGAAATAATAAAGCACCAATGATACAATGATTAATGGAATTTATTCAACTATGGTGTTAATCTGTTGTAGGTCTACAAAAACAAAATAAGAGTAAAAATTTTAAAATGATGTACTAATGGACAAAAATAGGACATAATGTCACTTTCTTAATTCTGTTGTGCATAGATTTTACCCTTATGTTTTTAAGCAGTGCCTTTAAAATGTTTTTATTCCTGAAAGATCAGGCCTTTAGCATGCCAAAAATGTTCAGAAACATCCAAACGGCCTTCTAGCTAACTTTGTGCCAGCTATCTTCACGTTCAAATTTCACATTCCTCTAATAAGCCAGCTCAGATGTTTCAGTGACAGACAATGGAGAGGTTTGCCCTTGTTGCCAAAAGGGTGTTCTTTACGGGCTCTCTTTTGTCCCAAGCGCTTTTATCAGTTCTCTACAGGCTTGCAATGTACAAATAAAAGCCCTGTGAGTTAGGGAACAATCCTGCTCTCATCTTAGACAGTGAAATAGCAGAAGGGATAACAGCTGCTGTCACAATGGTGCCTTCCAAAGGTTTCTTTGGGGACAAAAAAGAAAAAGACAGAAGAAAAGGAAGCCACATCAGTAATGTCAGACCAGTTCATAGGTAACAAAGTAGTACTGAGTGTGGAAGCACAAGTAACATGGGAAATGGGATGCAGGCATCTCCCTCGCGATAAGGCAGCTCTTGGACACAGATCTCACCAGAGGAACTCAGAGTCTCTCTACACAAGACATCTTACATGAGAACACTCGAGTGTGGAGAGGTGCAACGTTAGCCGAGAGGCATAGTTTTAAAAGCCAAAGCCAAAGGCTCTGTCAATTTCACCTCCCCTTTTGGGAGGCAAAGAGGAAATTAACAAATGCACTGAGGAGCCATCTTTGTAGGCGCTGTAGAGAGGTGAAATTGACAGCGCTTTGTCTTTGTCTTTTTAAACTACGCTTCCCAGCTAGCATTGTGTCTCTCTATATCTTGTTTAAGATGTCTCGTGTAGAGAGACTCTAAGCTGTATGTGCAACTGCTTCTCTTGCTTGAATCTTGCAGCCCAATCTCAGTTCAGCACTTCTGAGAGCTAAAATATGATTAGACTGCAATCTGAACCATCACTAATCTATAAACCAACCACCAGTTTATATCCTATACAAAACAATGTCCAGTCAGTATGACCATAAAAACAACTAATTTATAGTACTCTGTTGCCTAAAACTAATGCCAATTTCTTCCCTGAAATGTATTTCTCATCTATGATTTCACAACTGGTTCTTTAAGGCAACTTGACTGAACCCCATTAACATAATCACAATTCACTTTTATTGCAACAGAATAGAGAAACAATGGAGTAATAATGATTCATTAAAGCCACAAGACAAAGACATTGTTCCTTGTTAATAACAAGCATGTGGAAAATTGGGAGTAGAAAAGAAGCGATCAATGAGTTTGTGGTAAGTGCCTCAACAGCTTCCTCCCAAGTAAGTGTGCAAAGGTTAGCAGCCTCATCCTCTAAACCAAACCCATGACTACACTAGGGCTGCAATTTCAGGAACATCATCCCAGGTCTAAGCTCCACTGAATAAAATGGGGCTTACTTCTGAGTCCTTCTACTTAGGATTAACAAAGGAAGGCATGAGAATGGGGGGGGGGATTGAGGGAGGGACCCCAGACTGCCTAACCCACCCCCACTACACCGTGGCTGGTGGCAACATAAAAGCTGGCATGGATGGGGCCTCAGTGGCAGCAGCAGCAGAAAAGTTTTCGACCCCTCCCAGCTCACCCCCTTGGTTCTCCACAGCCTCCCCCTGCTGCTTCATGGTGCTGTGTGTTCAGCTGTGAGGGCAACAACAACTCTCCTGGTGGGTGAGGGAGGTATCTGCAGCAGCCCCATACAGCGAATCATAGCCTTCTCCTCCTCCTGATGTCTACTGGTGAGAAGGCAAATTCTCCACCACACCAAGACCAGAAGATCTGCACATCCTATTAGTGGATTTCTTTTGGATGCTGTCAGGGTGACTTGATCAGGGTAGCCTGTCTCCCTAAATTGCTGCCACTGAACCTCCATGATGTTAATTTTAACTAGTTTGGTTGAAAATGGAGTATGGGGCATTGAGAGAGAAGGTCTCTCCTATTTAGGAGTCACCACAGGGCCCTGAAGGACCACCAAATCAAGTCCTGGAATGAAACTCAACAAAGCCAAAATGGTGCTATCAGGACAACCTCTGATTTGAGACCCGCCATACTCTGGATCAACCTTCTGGAGAAGCTGCATTGGAGGAAACCCATTCAGAAGCTGGCCCAGCCCCAACTCCCACTGCAGCAGAATGATAAAGCCCCTCAAGGAAGAAGAGGGAGGGAGGTAGGAAAACGAGGAATCACTACGGTCTTTAATAACTGCAGTTAACGTCCAGCCATCTGCACACCAGACCAGGATGAAAGTAGGAGACTGAAGGAGCAGTCTTCCTACTAGGAGCCGGGGGGTGGGGGGTGGAATTAACGATCCCGACTGCCTCCAAGGAGGAACTTCTTTCTATTGGTTGTGGCTGCCCCCGGCAGGACCACCGAAGAACATTAAACATTCAGGGGGAGACAGGGTTGTTCATCAAGATGACAATCACTTGGGATGTAAAAATTTAATTATTCTATCTTTTCATGATTTGCAACCTTAATATAGAAGAACAGAAAACTAATACTGATTTTCTCTTTCAAACCTCAGTCACTGATAGAAGGCTGGGAACCTGCTTGGTGCGGGAAGGTCACAGTGAGTGCCAGAGAGCAGATAATTATAAATGTCCAAAAGCAGAGAAGGAGAAGAAGTTTGTCTTTAGAACCTTGTTTTAAATAATTCTCAGTCTTAGAGATGAGATTCGTGAAGGCTAAGCTTACTTCTGTTTAAAGTATCAGTTTCATCATCGTTTCACTGAATTCAAATGTTGTAAGTAAGACTGCAGTATTCAGAGGGAAACAGGAAATGAAGAGATGCAACATGAAAATCAGTACTTCACTTTCTGACCTTTTCACCTTGTTTCTCTGGCTAGAATGAGAATGTTATTGTTTTGGAGGGTTCCTCATATTACTCACTGTACAGTTCAGCTTCCTTCTCTCTTCTTTTTCTAATAGTTACTAGAGCATCAGCCATCTCTTCTATTAAAGTTACATACCGATGGCATGTATCCAACCATTCAAGGATTTTGTGGAATGGGACCGATCGGCTTCCCCTCCTTCTTCAGCCAGCTGAATCCCCCCCAAATTTTGTCCTTCGCGTGTCAGTGGGCTCTCATGAACAATGGAAGGGTGAAAATGGGAATCTGCAGGGGGGAATCAACGGTAATCGCCAAGAGAAAATGCCATTCTGCCAAAGAAAATATGTGGCTGGATATATGCCAAATTATAATGTCGTCATCAGGCTTCTTAAACATGTCAAAAATACTGAATTGTATGAAATTATGCACTATTCAAAAGTACATATAACAGAGCTGAAGAATAAAATCATACATACACCAACAAGCCTCCATGCTTCACTAATAATTGCATACTGGAGCCGGTTCAGAACAAAGCCATCGATCTCTTTTGTCAGTCTAACTGGGGACTGTCCAATCTTCTTCATCAGAGCATAAGTTTTCTCCAGTGTACATGGGTCTGTTTCTGGGTGGGGAACCAGCTCAACCAGAGGCACATAATATGGTGGGTTTACCTGGACAGAAAAAAAATTAAAAAGAAAAAGAACAAACAAATGAAAGAAAACAGTGTTATGGTCAGTGAATTTACTTTAAATCCACTGCTATAGAACTTGGGCAAGCCCTCCTATTTAGGCACTGATTTTGCAAGAGGAGGTTTTGCCCCTCTTTCCTAAACCAAGTTTGGAGTGTGTTGCCTTTCCATCTGACTATATGCCTCCCCAACACAAACTAAGAGCCGAGAGCTAGAAGTGACAAATTACACTTGAATGGCAAGTGAACAGACTCACATGTATTCCTCCCTGTTCACTTGCACTCCACTTGCGCTCCACACAGTTGCGTACAGAGCAAGTTAACAGGGAGGTATAAATGTGAGTCTCTTCACTTGCCATTCAAGTGTAATACATCACTTCTAGCTTGGCCCTAAGACAGGTCTGTTCCAAGAACTCATTAAAGTGGTACAAATCTTTGATCACGACAAACTTCATGCCAGGCTCTACATACACTACACACACAGACACAGACACACACAGACACACGCAACCTCCTCACATCCAAATATGAAATCTGAGGTGCTGCAACTGGAAGGGAGAACTGGACTACTTCAGTAACAGCACTCTTATCTGTCCTAATGAAAACAGGTAAAAGCTTTGCTTTTTGTGGGCTTCTTGCTTCTCTGGAGACCTTCTGCCAAAAACACAGAGCATCAAGGTCTTATTTGTCAATCTAGATTATTACTCCAGACTTATTTCACTGATGCAGCAACTCCTATCTACTTACAGAAGGAATTTCAGAAAGTTTCCACCACTTTCGCTAGCATAATATCATCACAGGCTACCCTTCAAGGAGAAACAACTTTGCAATTGCTTACTATTGCTTAAATTGGGCAGGGCCTAAATGGGTTGGGTTCACAGTAACACAAACTAAGGATTCTGCATACAGAATGTAATTTACCTGCCACCCTCAGCCCACTGAACCCATGCAATGCTGCCCTTGAGGTTGATGGGACCCCAAGGAACAGTGGTGGTGCCATGTGGAGTTCTGTGGTAGGAGAAGGGAATCAGTGAAAAAGAGCACTGGTGAAAAAAAGAGCACTGAACCCAATCCACAGTAATAAATAAATGCAAATAGAACAGATACGTATTAACAGTTACATGCCTGCTGTCTTCACACATTTGGGCCCAGGAGTTAGTATTACAGCACTCAGATAACTGTAGGATAAAGTCCTGGAATTAAAATTCAGGCTTTAACAGACTATCCATAGATTTTGGAGTACTTACAGGATGTGCCACTATACACTGTTTAACATGTTTCAGTCCAGTGAACAATTTCGTAGGTAAAAGGCAGGACGTCGAGCTACTTAGAATAACATTGTTACTGACGATGAGATCCAACTGGCCAAAAATCTTCTTTTTCAGTTCTAAGTTCTCAGGTGTGCATTCCTGGAATAGAACACCAAATATTTAGTACTGAATTAAGCTGGAGGTGTATGGGGAGTGGTACTGCATTGCGTGGTACCTTTGTAATCCTACATTCTGCATCACTCGCGCTATGCTGGCCTAGACAGTTACTGTTCACACTGACATTCAGATTTTGTATTCCTAGTCCTATTACGTGGTTCATGTGCATTGTGCATCTTATACTGTATGTTCACACTGTTGCTTTCATTGTCTCTCAGTTTTATACTCCTAGTCCTATTGCATTGTTCATTCGATGTCCTATACTGTATGCCATTCTTTTTTCTTTCTTTCTGTACTCTGTAATCCACTTTGAGTCTCAGTAAAAAAGGCAGGTTATAAATGGAAAAACTACACATCACTCTGCATTAAAAAAGTAGTATGTGCAGGAACAGTTCCTCATATTTCTGGAGAAAAATATATGCAGTTTGATGCAGACAGCTGAGGGACCCTCCTGAACAAAAGGCTACAGGAATAAGGAAGAGTTAGGCAAAATTGTCCTCCCTGCACATACACACTCTCTTGTGATAGCAGAGGAAGCTCAGCTTCAAGACTTGTGATGCTAGCACAAACTGGATTTTGTTCAATTCCCCCGTCTTACTCCTTCTGTGTTGTATAGCTGAAATCCAAACCATGCACAGGACTGCTGGGAAATGTAGGGGAAGCTCTGCTTTTGGGAACTCCTTCGTTCACTGAAGTTTAGAATCCAACCCTGTATCTACAGTGCTGATAAATTTTTAATCCCTCCCCGCCAATCATCCTCCAAGGCGCTGATAGCAGCATATATAGTGCTATCATATATGGTGCACCACTGCCACCATTTTATCCTTGCAAAACGGTGGAAAAAAATTAAAAACTCTGTACTGTACTTTGATAAATTGTCCATTAATCCATACATGTGTTTGAAGTATGAGCAGGCATTTTATACACATTCATATACTATAGGGGAGAGAGATACCATTTCCAGTTTAGAACGAAAGTCATGGAATTTTACTTCGTTTTCAAGTCACGACACTGCTACAATTCAGGGAGATAAATGGGATCATTTTAGAACAGTAAAGCCAACTATTATGCATTCCCTCACTGATGGAAAACAATGCATCACTCGTAATTCCTGGATCAATTCAGTTTGCAAGGTGGGCTACCTTTAAATAGTTTCCTTTAACAGAGTCACAAGGCAAGGAGAACTCTGTAGATACTTGTTTAAACTAATAAAAGAGCAGCACTGAATAGGTTTATTGTGAGATTCCCCACCTTGAAACCCAAAGCTTTCTTTCAGATCAGATGATAATCACAGAGGGTGAAGCTCAACACTCTCGGAAACTGAAACCCGCCATGATTATGTAAGGCCTCTGAATAGGCTATTTGCTGAGGGGGCTCTTTGATAGTGGCACATTGTATTCAATTTGTTGGACTGGTGCAATAAAAATTTCTGTCCTTGTCAAGAATGGATTTATTTTCTTAGTTAGGCAGACTCAATTCCCTGAAGAACAGAGGAGAAATTAAGCTCTAAAGCAGCTATTAATCAAGGTCTTCATCACTTGCTACCAACTACAAAGCCTGGAGAAACCCTGAAGCTATTCAGTTTTGCCCTGGGGGGGAAAAAATCAAACAAGAAATGGATAGGGAACAGCTCGAGAACTCAACTCACCACAGGTAAAGTCTACCTGAGTGCATTTTAATGGACACTGAATATTCCTGGGCTCATTTTTGTTGTTGTGAAGATCACACTTCTCTTTTGCCACAAAACAGTAAGCTCTTATTTGAAAGCTCCAGCTCTTCAATAAGGCTACTGTAACCTGACTTTCAGCTTAGCTGTACCTTGTTATAGCATCTCTTGTAAAAACCTGATTAGGACATGCCAATTTGTTGGATTTCAACAACAACTTACTGTTGAGAGCTTCCCCTTAAAGGGCTTTTGTTTGACTACTGAAGTACTATTCTCTGTGAGTGCAGAATATAAGCTCAGACAAAGCCAGAGTCATGTCAGGAGCCATAAGCACAGCCAGTCCCTCCCACACTGCATTGTGTGACAACTTCCAATGACCTCAGTGAACACTAAATTACTCTAGAATATTCTGATATCCTACACATGCCAAGAACAATTCTGAAGGGATTGTTTCAGCCTTTACAAGTATATTTCGTACTGTACCTACCAAAGCCCTGTTAAATTATGGAAAACATGAACATGTGAGTGGGGTGGGACTTTTTAACATAAATTAAAACTTCTTCACAGAGAACGTGTTGTGGGCCAGTGGACAGAATGACCTACTCAGAGCCAGTTCATCAAAATTTGGTGTGGCAAGTCGCAGGTACCTGGTGTGTAATCAAGGCCACTGTGAGAAAACAGATCCTGAGGTGATCCTATGGTGTGTATGGACCCTACAAGTTAACTGTATATACAAATATGGCCCACTCCCATGATTTAGACATCCCATGATTCTGAAAAGGCTTTCCCCCCCTCTGAACGCTTGGAAAATATCACCTCAGTGTAGGTAGTTATAAGGCTAGAAATATTATCCAACTGTGGCAAGCCTACAGTAATTATATCCATGGACTGATGCTATACCCTGAGTCTTCAGGAAATACAAAGCATTACCCAAAGCCCCATGGCGCAGAGTGGTAAGCTGCAGTACTGCAGTCCAAGCTCTGCTCACAACCCGAGTTTGATCCCGGCAGAAGCTGGGTTCAGGTAGGTGGCTCAATGCTGACTCAGCCATCTATCCTTCTGGGGTCGGTAAAACGAGTACCCAGTTTCCTGGGGGTAAAGTATAGATGACTGGGGAAGGCAATGGCAAACCACCCCGTAAAAAGTCTGCCAAGAAAATGTTGTGATGCGATATCCCCCCATGGGTCAGTAATGCCTCGGTGCTTGTACAGGGGACTACCTTTACCCAAAGCATTACCCAAATATTACAAAGTAAGAAACAAATTTCAGTCTGATTCTGATATTTCAAAATTCATAAATCTGTAATATAATCATGCAGAGTAATGACGAAATGGATACAGCTGCACAGCATTTATGTGTAGGAGAAATTAAGCAGCCAGAAACACTGATTCCAGCTTATACCAGTATATACTGTCATCAAATTTTTCTTTAAAATCCTAAATAAATTTCAGTATTTGTGTGTCAAGTTATGGCTACTATTGTATTACGATGGTGAAGCAAACTGCTTCCACATATAGGAAGCTGTCTGTCACTCCGAGGCAGAAAGAAATTTTACACCAAGCCCAACTGATTAGAGATCCTGAAGGTTGCTTGGTTTTGTGGTGCCATGGGGCTACCCAGAGCTCAAACATTTTGCAGGTACTTCAGAGACCTACCAGTCTATGGTGTGTCTTGCTCTTCATCAGTAGCCCAGGCCTGTCTTGATTTTGCAGACTGAAGGTCTGAGCTAGGGAGGCTCATGCCTTGAGTTTCAGATGATGACCTTTCAATCACTTCTATCCCCATAGTTCTTTTAACGTTTGCATTCCAGATTTTCTGGAACTCAATCTGAATCAATATTCAAAAGATTGCATTTCCTTCTTGTCAACATTTCTCCATTTACTACTATTTTGACAACAGCATCAATGTACATGGCATTTTATGCAATGAGAGAAAAATAAAGTTCCCTACCCCAAACACCATATATCTAAAGTTTGACAGTGGCAAGAGAGCAGAGGGAAAGGAAAAATTGGCTGAAGCAAGACGAACATAGGAGCAAAGGATTATATATTTGATATGCTTGCTTTCTTTATTATCCTGCTTTTCTTCTGTCCTTCTACCAAAATGCTCATGGAATTTATGGAATTCTTAATGGAATTTTCCCATTTTAGCCTCAAAAAACCCCTCTGGGACAGCTTAGGCTGAGTGAGATGGATTACCCAGTCACCCTAGCAACTGAATAGCAATCTGAACCCAGGTCTCCAAGTATGGAGCTTTATTCACAAGCTGTTCTTTTCTTGTATATGAAGACACCAGCTATCATATCATGCAAAAGAATACATACATGGGTAAAGGGTGGCAGCGATTTTAAACAACAGTGGCTTTCAGTTAACTTCTGGAGCCAGTCTAATCTCGTCAAGGTTACGTTAAGAAGTATTCCTGCAAAAACTCCTACGCTTGTTGCAAAGAAGTTCTTGCTTCACATCCCCTGACTCAGGAGGCGTCTTTTCAGGGATTAATGGAAGCACTACTTCTATGGTAGCCCTGTGGATTTCCTCTCCAAGGAATCCTGCATGGGCTGCCTGTATTTAGAGCAGTGATCCTCAATGTGATGCCTATGGGCACTAGGGAGCTTGACAATGTGTTTCTTGGTTCCCATTTGTTTCTCCTCCTCCTCCAAAACAAAGCTCCGCTTCTGGCTTTCCTCCCACCTCCTTGGAGCAGAAGGTGCTCTAGAAGAGCCCAAGTTATCACCTTTCAATCTGCAGGGACTACCCATGCAGAAATAATTGCCTCTGCCTTGTGGGCTTGCAACTCACCAATATTTTGTGATTGGGCCCATTTTGTTATTGCCCTCCACAGCAGCCATTTTGTGGCGACACCCACTCCCCCCTCCTCAAAACTCCCAAAATGCCCACAAATTCAACAAGACTGGGAACCCTGATTTGGGTTATGTAAAAACCTCCCTCTATAATTAGTCTTTCTGAACTCCTCTCCTTTGCTTCTAGTTTGTAGGTTTTAATCTAATTTTACTCTGTTTAAATTGTTTTAATGAAAACAATGGGATGGAGCCAGTGCAGCATTTCTGTTGGTGCAGTCTTCTGCATGCAGAGTATGATTTTCTCAACTTTCTCACTCTTACAGTAGTCCCAAATGCTCCCTGAAATCCTATTCCAGAGGTCTCCCTAGCCCAAGAACAAGATTTCAGGGGGCATTATGGCATACTTTCCCCTCCTAACTTTGCATTAGAGCTTTATTGCCTTGTTTATTGCATGTACGATAATGTGTTTATTGTATTCTTCGCCAATTTTGTTATCCTGTCTCTTTGTATTCTTGGTCCAATGCATTATATTTTACTGTTGGTTTATATCATATATATTATACTGTTGTTTTTACAGCGCTTTCCAACTGTGGTCATTCTGCTTTGATACACTGTTTATGGTACCGGTCAGGAGTGAGACTACTTAGTGGCTCAGGAGACACGTTTCCCAATGTGGCATCTACCTTTTGTCCCAGTTAAAGGAGCAAGGCTTATGGTTGGCAAGAGGTTCCTGCCTCAAAAGCTGCTGCCAGAGGGCCTGGATGCTCAGTAAGAAGTGAGCCTCCCTGACATGTGGGTCCCATGCAAGGAATGGACATAAAGACCCCTTTCTCTCCAACAACCCCCACAACCACTCTCTGCAGCTTCTGCATTCTCATCCTAGCACCTGAGCAACTTCTGGGAGGAGAACAATGTGGCCACACAGAAGAGTCTGTAAAAGCCCTATCAGCATTGTGGCAGCCACCTGGGAAAAGAGCAAGCTGGCCACAGTGGTGATTTTACGCTCTTGTCTGTATGACCAGCTTGCTCTCCTTTGGGCAGCATCTGGGCAATCTCACTCTCTCCCCTGAGCTGCTGTGCTTCAAGCTACAGCATAGGAAAGGAGAAGTCAAAATTTCTTTCTCCTGTACTCGCTTCCTGCTTAACCATTTCTCAACTATAAGGTAATTTCACTACAGTGTTAAGCCTGCTTAGGTTCAGGACTAAAGTGAGGAGGAATCTGCCTATCTAGCCCTGGAGCTCAGCGATATCATCTTAAGAGCGGGGACGGGGATTCTCAATTGTTTAATTTTACCACGATTCCTTGTACCCCTTGATCTGTCAATTCAATTTTAAAACTGCATATTAAGAAAGAAATGCAAAGTTAAAATGACCATTCCATTATTCATTCATTATTTAACATTGCATTCAGGCCAACATGCTGTAGTGACTAGACTGTTGTTCTAAGACCTAGGAAACCCAGGTTTGAATCCCCCCTTTGCCATGAGAGCTTTCAGGGTTGCTTTGGTCCAGTCACACATTCATAGCCTAACCTACCTCATATAGGTATTGAGAGAATAAGATGGAGTAGGGGAGAATGACACAGCTGCGTTGGGTTCCCCCAGGAGACCAATGAGGATGTCCTGGGTCTGAGGCTCAGCCCCCAGACTTGCCTAGAGAAACAGGCAGGGGACAGCGGGGAGGCTGCTACTCTGCCACCATGACAGACCAGGTCCCAAACTTGCCAGCAACAGAGGGATATAAAGAAGCACCCAAGCCTCAGAGGGCTAGAAGGGGGAGGTGGAAGCCAGCTAGCCCCACCCTCTGCTGGGAGGCTGGGAACCCAGGCAGGGAGATTGAGGACAACCAGGAGGGGATCAGACCAGAGGGAGAAAGCCCAGGAAGCAGGGAGATCCAGCCAGCCAGCAGCAAGACAGTCAGCAGCCTTACCTACAGTAGAGGAAGGGCAGCACAAGGCCACACCCCAGCCTGCAGGCAGGCTACAAGGAATCAGCCAGAACCAGGTGGGGCTGAGAGCAAAGAAGCCACAGGTGGGGCTGTCTGAGGCCCTTAACAGAGAAAGCCAAGGCAGCCAACAAAGCAACCACAGGTGTGGCTGCCTAGGACAGCCAAGGGTGTGGCTCCAGCACGCTATCCCCACGGAGCCCGGCAAACCTGCTCGAGCCACCTGGCGACCAGTGCCGCGAAAGCAATGGGAAGCAGTAGAGAAGGAGACCGAGGAGATGCTCCGGCTGGGCATCATAGAACCCTCCCAGAGTGCTTGGAGGGGCCCCATAGTGCTAGTGCCAAAACCTGATGGGTCCGCCCACTTCTGCGTGGACTATAGGGAGCTCAATCGAGTGGCAAGGTTCGCCGCCTACCCCATGCCGTGGGCAGACATGATGGTCGACCACCTGGGAGTGGCCCGCTTTCTGTCCACCTTAGACTTAGGCTTCACCAAAGGGTATTGGCAGGTTCCGGTACGGCCCGAGGACCGCGAGAACAGGGCGGCCACCACGTTCCAGCATCTGGTGGACCGGATCTCAGGGGATTATAAAGTCGTTTGCCCTGGCGTACATAGACGACATCATCGTTTTCAGCCCCAGCTGGGAGACACACCCACAACACCTGGAGTTAATTCTTGCTGCCTTGTGGAGAGCCGGTCTCTGGGCTAACCCAAACAAGAGCCGGCTCGGGTTCCAGGAACTTCAGTATCTGGGCTTTGTCATGGGAGGGGGTAGGCTACAACCTCCCCTTGATACGGTTGTGTCCATAGCCAACATCCCCCACCCCAACACCAAGAGGCAGCTGCGGCATTTCCTGGGCCTTCTAGGCTATTATGGGTGATTCATACTCCACTTTGCATCTCGAGCAGCTCCCTTGATGGACTGCCTAAAGAAGGAAATGAGGAACCAAATAGAATGGACCCCAGCCAGGGACAGCGTCTTTCAGGACCTGAAGACCGCCCTCTTCCATAGCACCACCCTGTGGAACCTGGACTTCAGCAAACCCTTCACACTGGCCACTGATGCCTCGGAGACGGGGCTGGGAGCCATTCTCATGTAGGAGCACGACTGGGCCCCCGCCCCCATTCTCTTTTTGAGCCGCAAGCTCCAACCTCCAGAGCAGCACTATGCCACTGTCGAAAGCTTTCGTGGTCAAGTGGGCCATCGGGGCCCTGCAGTACTATCTGGCAGGCAACCTGTTCGTACTGTTAACTGACCATGCCTCCTTGCAGTGGATTCACCGTGTGAAGGACCACAACCCCCGGGTCTTGCGCTGGTACCTCTCGCTCCTTCCCTACCGGTTCTCAATCTGGTACCGAGCTGGAACCCAACATGTGGATGCCGAGTTCATGTCCTGGCTGTTTGAGCCCGACCCAGACAAAGCCAAGGGGGGTGTCCTGAGTCTGAGGCTCAGCCCCCAGACTTGCCTACAGGAACAGGCGGGGGACAGCCAGGAGGCAGCTACTCTGCCACCCCAACAGACCAGGTCCCAAACTTGCCAGCAACAGAGGGAGGGGATCCTGACAAGGTTGAGCAGGCGCATGAGTGGTAAAGACGGAGCAAGGGTGATGTATACCTCCCCTCCTTCCACAGAGCAGAGACCTGGGCAATCCCTATCCTCAGCCAAGGACTGCAGTTCAGGCACACTGACGCCCTGTGCAGCTATGCCCCAGCAAAGCCTGACAGAGGTATAAATAGATAAACTACCAAAAGGGTTGATAAACATCAACTCTTAAAAATAATCTTTAAGGATTCAATTCCTTACAATTCTTCATGTAGATAGCTAGTAAAATCAAGTGCTTCTTTTTGGCTTCACACAGCTGAAAATGTGTATTATTACCTCAAGGCATCTATAAACCAGCAGGGCCTTTTCTCCAAATCCAAAACATTCCTTTCAGTTACTAAGTTTGCAAATAATGGGCTCAGTCCTTAAACATATAGTGGGAGTGACCTTTGCACTAGATTTTTAATCCACGGTTTTAACTGCATATTCCTGTTTGCACATGCTCAATTCTTGAATAGTAGAGTAGACTAAACAAAGACTGTGCTACAAGCCATAATTAGGAGTTGCTGAATCCACTACAAAAAGAAAAGGATACACCAGACGATTCAATTTCCCAGGCTGCTAATGCCTACTGGCTTCCAGTCCCCCTCACCTCCTCTTTATGGAGCAATACTGTCATTTTAGCCCTGACCTGGATAGCCCAGGTGAGCCTGATCTCATCAGCTCTCCGCAGCTAAGCAGGGTTGGCCTTGGTTAGTAATTGGATGGGAAACCTCCAATGAAGACTAGGATTGCAAAGGCAGGCAATGGCAAACCACCTCTGTTAGTCTCTTGCCATGAAAACCCCGCAAGGAGTTGCCATAAGTCCGCTATGACTTGACAGCACTCTCTACCACCACACTGTCATTTTAAGGGGGAACTACTTCCAGTCAGCTGGAAACAGAATGCAGGACTAGATGACGCAGGAAAACAGAAGTAGTTTGCAGCAGAATCCGCTCTGTGGTCTATCTAGTTACATTCTGCTTCTGGCCAAGTGCTTCTAGAAGTCTGAAAACTGGTCAGATACATTTGGGAGGCTTATAAGTTGAGCAAAAATACAAGACTTAAACACGTGAAGCCTTACACCAAGTCAGACCATGAGTCTATCAACATCAGTAGTGACTGGCAGTGGCTTTCCAGGGTCTCAGGTAGACGTCTTTCACATTACACAACACTCAATCCTTTTAACTGCAGGTGCTGGGGACGGAACCTGGAATTTTCTGCATACAGAGCCTGGGTGTCCCCTTTCCGTTTGTTCAGTGGTCTACCACCTCTGCACATGGCGGTTCCCTTACAATTAGCTGTCACGGTTTAAATGTCATTGATGGACCAAGCTGTCATCAATCTACCTACTCCTTTTTGACAAACATCTATGGAAGTGGCCATGGCTACTTCTTACTGTAGGTAATTCCTTAAATTAATTATGCATTGGGACGAGGAGGTCTCTGTTTTTATAAAAGTTACAAAATTTAGTAGAGCAAATACGTTCAATTGTAAAAATAAAAACTAAGAGAGAAATGGGAGTTTAACAGTAGGTGGCTTCAGGGAGTTCAGCTTTCAAGCACAAATGTCAAAGAACGTTGCAGATGGATTGCTAGAAGAAACAGAGTCCAGGCACTTTACTATCACTGAAGGCCTTTACAACACGAGTTTAAAAGTGGAAAAGAAGTAGCGCTCCTGGAGGGAGCAATTAACTAAGAACACTTACCCAGTTCACCAAAGCCTGTATAAGTGGTCTATGATTCCCTTAACAACAGAATGCATTTTCTGCCACATGGCAGGAAAGTGCCAGCAAACACAACAGAAAGGTGTGTATCATTACACACCTGAGCACTTGCCCAAGGATACTGAGCACTTGCCCATTTTCACACAGCTGTCTTCTGACCTATGACAAGTGAGGAAATGATTAGGCTGCTAGAGTTACGAGTAGGGAGACAATAGGATATGGATTTAATCACACATTGCACATTGCAATTCTGTAGGAAAGACAGAATTGCGCCCATCCTTTCACTGATGCAATTAAATTTTCCCACTACTAAGGCTGGGTGCAGAACTTCAGAGATGAGCGAGCGTTCACTTCCTTCTCCCTATGCTGTCATTGCTTCTCGCAGGTTGCTGTTCTGCTTATACAAACAGGGGGAGGGGAAAATAGCGAGCTCCTCCTTATATTGTGTAAGCGGTGACTGTGAAGGGTCTGCCCCAGATCTGCAATCCCTACAAAGGCGGCTATATTTCCGGTACAGTTTTATAACTCTGCAAAAGATCTTTTAAGATGATAGATTTCAAATGGTCATACCACTCCTTGTGAAAATGGTCTTGCTCATTCCATTAGAGGCAGCTGCTGAGTAAGTGTTTGTTGGTCTCACACTGCAACTTTTAAAAAAAATGGCACTAATGCACATTTGCCTTCTTACTGACTGGTTAAAAAGCATTAAGAAAAACCCTGCTGATTAAAAAGAGGGAATTCGGTATAGGCAGTAGGGCACAGTGGTGTATTTCAATCAGACTGCAGATCACATCAAAAACACGTGTGCCCGGTCTGAGATCTAAACATGAACACCTTGTCTGCACTCATACACAGATGCATATATTATAGTGCCGTTTAAGCAATGGAACAGAGTAACAGAGAAGCCTCTGTTCATATCGCTCAGCAGGCCTGAGATGATGTAGAGGGAACGCGGCTGAGTAGCAGAGCATCTGCCTTGTGCGTAGAAGGTCTCAGGTTCAATTCTCTATTACCTCTAGGTAGTAGCTGACATCTACTTGACACCCTGGAGAGCTACTGAAAGCCAGAGGAGACAATACTGATCTTAATAGGTGAAGGGTCTGCCTAGGTATAAGGAAACTTCATGTGTGTTCTAGCAAAGAACAGTCTTAGATTATTCCCTCTCTGCAGGTCTGATGATCATAATAATATTCTGCTTTTACATGCCCTACTCCTCTGGGCATGTCCCTTGAAAATCTTAGAGCTTGTAAATATAGCCCATGGGGGTAGAGTGGAGATTGCTGCCCAAACAATTTGTTTTATTTGTGTATTTTTTGTCTGCCTTTCTAACTTAGACACAAGACAGGTCACACAGTGTAAATCAATACTGTAGTGGCAGTGAAATTAAATAGCTGCATGGCTATGATGCAAGCAACTGAACAGAAATCAGGTCACAAGGGGGAAGATCCAACTCCCAGGCTTGTAGCTTTTGTCACTTGTACTAACCTGTGAGCGCAGGTAAACATGTTATAATCGAAGAGAAAAAATTACATCTTCCTTAAGAGCTACTTTGCATTTTGCCAAACTGATCTTCGAAAAAAAGTCTTGCTGAGGCTCATTTCATTTCATCTAGTAATAAAAGAGACCAAGTAGATTTTATTTGACTAGATTATGCTCCAGTAGACCAATCAGTTTTATCAGATTGCTACTGATATTGGGGGATATATTTTTGGGGGGTAACCCTTAATTTAAGCGGATTAGTTATGTAAGCCACTTTCAGTTCCAAGCATGGAAGTAATACAGAATATAAATATTTGAAATAAATATATGAAATTAGCCATGAATGTGGAAATAACTAAGCAGCCTAACTAAATAAACCTAAGCCTTTACCTATCATGGGCACTGGCACATCTTCTAAACAGCAGCAATATGCAAATGCATGTAAGAAAAACTTCTGACTTTTGAGAATTAAGAGGAGACCTTTCAACAGTATGATGTAAAAAAAAACATACTTGTGTGCTCTTCTTACACTGGATGGCAACCCATGTATTTTATTCAAATCAACAGGCTGAATCCAAGCCCCGCTCCCTCTCCATGTACAGGAGTCAGGGTGATTTCTGCCAACTCCCCCTTTCCATTTTGCTACAGGTCACACTCCTGGAGGCTTCTGAGAAGGTGCAGCAAAAAGGGTGGTGGCAGTACCAAGATCCATTCCACAAGCAGAGACCTGCTCACGGTTCTCTGGCTCCAAGCCATTATGTATACAACTAAGGAGAGCCAGGCTGGATCAGAACAAAGGCCCACTGAGTCCAGCGTTCCTTCCCCCCCCCCAAAGTCCAGCATTCTGTTCACACAGTGGCCGAGCAGCCGCCTCCAACAGGCCCACAATCAGGATGATTGTAACAGCATCCTCCTGGTTAATTTTGTGAAGATGACTGTTAAGAAGAATATCCAATTTCTACTACTGTGTAAGTAGGCTGCCAGGCATGGCCTAGCAACCAGCTGACGTGAAAATATTGGGGTGGGGATAAAACTTCAGAGTTTCTAGCAATTCCTAGAGAACACTGACATCACTTCCAGGCTTTCCCCAGAAGTGACATCACACCATTGGGCCAACAGCTCTTTTTTGTTTATTTAGGGGTCAAGGGATCCCCTACTAGAGGCTTGGTAGACGTATGTGTAATGATAGCCTTTATGTTATCAAGCAGTCACTGTTTCAAGGATCACATGGAAGGTGTGAGAACAACATATACTACCTTATGAGCTCCTTGGAAGAGAGGTGGGTAAAAAATGCAATTGAAAGATCTCTCCCTCATTAAGGGTAACAGTTTGAATGGATCATATCTTGTTAAACTGTTCAAGATCTCATTAGCTCAATGGGAGAAGCTAAATATATCTTAGTTATTTTCCATGGTGCGCCTGGGACTCAAGTAAACATCTTTTCAATCCCTTTTTAAAGTCAGTGTCAATTAGACTATGGGTTGGATCCAGACTAAGTTGTATGCTCACCTAAAGAAGTTTTGTCAGTGGAACAGAACACATACACACCCGCTTATCTCCCCAAAATGCTGCTCCTGGGGGACTGGGAACCCTCAGAAACAATACGAGGGACAAATCAGAGGGCTGCAGCAGGAAGAAAAAATTGGAAGACGTTACCCCCACCCTTCTATTAGTAGAAAATTTAGTCTAGATCCAGCCCTATAAGTCTGAAAAAACAGGGGCAAAAGTAGGAGGGTATATCCCTAATGTCCTGGGTCATTAACAGGGTAATAACATAACAAGCAGGATCCAGTGAAGAGCCACCAGAGATCCAAATGAAGAATGAGGCTTTCCCGCTCCCATAGCCCTCCAAGTGCAGCCTCCCAGAAGTCAAGGCACCCTCCGGAATGGGTTAGGATGGGATGTTGCTGCTGAAGCAGAAATGGGCCTCGTGGGTCAGGGGAAGTGCTTTCCATGTGCACAACCGGAACTCTGGCCCCACCTAAACATTCTACAGCTGTAAAGTCAGACAGATTACTGTATCTTGTGAAGGAAAAACAAACTTTAAAAGTTATAAATAACAAAGGATACTAAAATCTTTGAGCAGATTTCCAAATTTTGTATCTTTAGAACATTGGAAAGTTTTAAACACTGCAATTGAGATTCTTAAAATTTTTCACTGATGTTTTCAAACAGGGGGCAACTGGGAGGACAGACTACATCCCAACAATGCATTTAAATGGCACCCTTTATTTTATGACGACTCCAGGTTACTGCAGACAGCATGCCTTCCTGGCAAGTACGTGCTTGGTCAAAGTTTACCTTGCTTTTTTGGTGCATATTTTGCATGTGTGTACTATTAAACAACACAGATTGGTCATTACAGTGAAATCCAATCCACCAATATTTGCCAATGTGTATTATTACATGTTCTCTATGGTACCAGCCACTGAATGGCTGCTGGGGGGAAGAGAGAAAGGAATTGTAGAAGGTTAAGCCCACAGGAAGTGGCTCAGAAAAATAGGGAGGTACTAGCCGTCCTGGTGTCTCTTCAACAGGCTCTCCAGCACACCAGCTCCCTCTACTAGGCAAGCAAAATATTTCAGAAGATACAGAGCAAAACTCAAGTCCAGTAGCACTTTGGTGGTGGTGGAAACTGCCATCAAGTCACAACTGACTTAAAGTGACCCCTGCTGGGGTATTCAAGGCAAGAGATTAACAGAGTTGGTTTGCCAGTGCCTGCCTCTGCATAGCAACCCTAGCCTGTTTTGGTGGTCTCCCATCCAATTACTAACTAAGCATTACCCTGAAAGATCTGACAAGATTGGGCTATTCTGGCTATCCAGGTCAAGGCTAGTAGCACCTTAGAGACTAACAAAATTTTCCAGGATACAATCTTGCATGAGACAAAGCTCAGACAGTCAGACAGACACAGAGGGGTGTCTCTTCTAAGACTTGAAGCAAATATTGCGAATTCCTGTATACTTAAATATTTTATTAATCTTATTGTTTGGCATCGTACCAATCTATACAGCTAGATGTTTTGCAGTCAGCATTTAAACAGTTATTCTTGATCTGATGCAAGATGAACCTGTGCTCCATCTCAGGTCTGCCTAGAAACCTCCCCCATCCACCCACCCCCACTTCTGCTTCTACCAGAAATTGGGCTTTTTCCTTTGTGGTCACAGCCATATGGAATGGTCTGCCTGCAGCTATGCAGCAAGTTCCAACATTTCTTTTCAGGGCTTGTTAGGCTGATCTTTGTTCAAAGCGTTTGCTGATGTCTAAGGTGATTATAGCCCCTCCCCCTTGTTTAATGGAGCTGGTTTGTGTATTATTGTAGACAGTGGAAAGTGTTGTGGAGGTAGGGGTTTCCTCACAATACTTTTTGTTTTTTAAAATGCAATTGTGTGATTGTTTCTGTTAACCGCTGAGACCTTCAAGACCAAGTGCAATACAGATATTTTGAAACAAACAAACCAAACAGGTGTCACAGGGCCCTATTGTTTGTGCCATAGTTACTCTTTCATATATCTCCAAGGGTTGATTTTTGTTCCGTTTACCAAGCTGTCTTGGAGAGAAGAGGATCTCTGTGCAATTTGAAAAGTTAGCCTTAATTCTTCATTTAATTAAATGTACGCTGCACCCCATCTAATTTTCTCTATCTTATGTGAATACAAGGACTGCAGATTTATAGTGAAACTTGCACATTGTGCCATAGCACAGAGAACACCTGTCTGCAATTTTCTCAAATATTTAATTCAGTTACGCGAGCTGATAAAAATATTACCTGACTAATTTGCTCTTGGGATTATGAGCACTTGCGGTGCTTAAAAGAGAATATATTTAGATACAAGATGCAGGAAATGCAGTTAACTACCCTAGCTAATATGTGCATGCTCTTTTAAAATGGCTCTCTTTTGCCATTAGTCCCATGTTAGTGACTTTAGCAGTCATACAGCAATAAGTTGCTCAGCGCCAAACTGGAAAGGGCCCAAAAACCTTGAATTCTTGCCTAAGAAGCTGGCAAGCCAATTAAGAGCAACAAGAAAATAAAGTGGAGGCAGAGAACAAGACTTGCTTAATAAAATAACAAAGAAAAAATGGCAGAAGACAGAGAACAACAACTGGCTAGAAAAGATCTGAGGAAGGAGTGAGTTTTGAGGGGTTTAAAGGCAAAACAGCTGGCAAGAGAGATATGTCAGCTGCCTCCATCTCTTTGTCCTTCCAATGAAGAGGGGAAAAAATCATTTTGAGTAGAAAAGGCTATTCTGTGGCATCCTACAGACTGCTGAAATAGCTCTGGAGCTTCTGCATTTAACCAATCTGTTTTAACATTTTTGGCCTGTAAAGAGTAAGCGAGTTTTCTATGGCAAACTCAAGACATCATTTCAGCTGCTGTGGAACAAGATACTGGCTTGGATCCCAAAGTAGATCTCCACTAGCTGACGGCATTCCCAACAGCAGAACAGGACTTCCTTGCTCTCTCTGCCCACTCCCCCAACAGCATGAGGAGGGAACTGGAGGTCTCCAGTGAGAGGGGGATCACTCACATTCACCCACCCGCCCATGAGCAGAAATTTCTCACGGGATCAGAGCCACTGTTTTGACCACGGAAGATAATAAAATGGCAGGTGGAGACGTTGTTCCGTTGCACATTAGTCAGTACAAAAATATTGCCGGAATGAAAATAACGATTACTTCATAGTAAGAATGAAGTTCAGTAGTCATGCTTGTAAAAAGAGGCAAGAATTTTCAGTTTTATTTGCTGCCAGACCTAAATGAAGCCAACAAACGAGGCATACGTTTACAACATCAATAAACGCCAGCTGCTCATCCCCAACTGTCTTTGCCGCAGGGGTCCTTGACTACCCGAAATGAACCTACAAGTACTCACCTGAATGTAAATGGCGCCCTCTACTGCTGCTTTTAGATCTGTGCAACCACTAATAAGGGACAGCTGCTGTTCAGCATTCAGTGTTCCTTTCAGCATTCCTATCTCCTCAAGTTCTTTCATCTGTTTCCTATTTTGAAAACAGAAAAACAATACAACTGAGTTATCTGTTTATTCATTTTCATTATTTGCACCCTTTGTCAGGCGTAGGCAAGCATCTTAAAATATTTTACAAAGTAAATTCAGGCAGCTGCTTCTTCCCTGGCACACCAACTTTTGCAGACAAGGTATAAAGGGGGGGGATTCATGGAACAAGGTTCAGCGAAGTCTCTGCGTCTGAAGTTTCGGCACGTGCTGCAAAAATCTGTGTACACAGAACTGCTAATACATCTTTCATATCCTCTGGAGACTGCCAGGTTCAAGAGACCTTTAAGCCTAGAAAAGAAGCCAAGTTTGCAGAGGAATATGCAATTCTAGCCGCTCTGCCCTGGACTTGTGTGTAATTAAAGATGCTGCTGTATTAGTCAGCAGCAATTTTAAGCACAGTGGATTCATTACCCTAATTGCCTGAACTTTGGGGGCTGAGGCCAGCTCATCCCCCTCCAACTCTGATGTGCTTCAAACATGAAGGAGGAGGACACAAGGGAATTCTGGCCAGAAGGTAGAGACTGAAGGAGAGAATGGGGAGGCGCCTCATGAAATCACACTAAATGGGGGTGCTCCAGCATGGACTTGAAGCAGCAATACCTCATCCGAAGATCACTCAGGGATGATCAGACCACAATTCAGAAGCTCCCGTCATTATATTGGCAGGCATTTTGCCACAAGAGGCCCTGTCGTCATTAACATCACTTCTTGTGACTGGGCATATATCACCTTGGAGGATGAGCAGCTGTAAGTGCCAGAGATAGTGTCGTTGACGCCATTGGGTCCTGTAATCTTATTTCCTGGGTAGATATGAAGGTAGAGTTGGCATCTGGGTCTGTTGCAGGGTCTGGTACCTGTGTTGGTGACTCTGCAAGCCAATTCATGGTTGTTGGTGAGAAGTCATTTAAGGTTGGGGGGTGTCTGTAGGGCCAGACTAGTACCCAGAAACAGCCTGCTTCAGGACAAAACCTAAAAGAACTAACAACAGAACACCACTGGTTGTCACCTATAGTTCCTAGCTCAAACCCATCCAATGTATCATCAGTGATCTACAACCCATCCTGGAAAACGATGTCTCTCTCTCACAAGCCCTGGGTGGAAGACCTCTCCTTGCCTACAGATAGCCCCCCAACCTTAAACGACTTCTCACTAACAACCATGAATCGGCTAGCAGAGTCACCAACACAGATACCAGACCCTGCAACAGACCCAGATGCCAACTCTGCCCTCATATCTACCCAGGAAATACGATTACAGGACCCAATGGCATCAACTACATGCAACTGACAAAGAGAACTGTGGTTCTTGAAAGCTTATGCTACAGTAAAGTTGGTTAGTCTTAAAGGTGCTACTGAACTCTTTTCTATTTAAAGAGACACAGAAGTATTTTAATAGCCAGTAACTCCTTAATGATTTGCATAGTTTGGAATGCAGAGCTGAGCAAAGCTGAGAAGGGAAAAGAATTTAACTCTCTCCACACTGAGAAAGGCTTTCGAAGCAGCACAGAAATGGCTGTAACTTCAACTGCTACTACAGCTACAGCCACCCAACAACCTCAACAGGGTGTAAGTAACAACAATGGCATATTTACAATTCCAAAGTTAAACAAGAATAACTTTCAAATGTGAAATGCCAGATTAAGAGTTTCCCTTCAAGTTCAGGATTGTTTGGATGCAATAGATAGAGACATGCCTGAAAGCCAACCAGAGCAGGATGAGTACAAAAGCAAAGAGGCAAGAGCCTTAATGACTATATACTCCTGCATAGAAGATCATGAGAGCCCATTAATAACCAAGCATGAAACTGCTAAAGATTTATACAATGCTCGCAAAAGAAAATATTCTGTTAGAACAAATAAGAATGTGATATTTCTAAAGGAGAAAATGTATAGCATGAGGATAAAGGAAGGAGCTAATATTGATGCACACCTAGATGAAATGCTAAGACTTGTTTCAGAGCTCCAATCTGCAGGAGCAGAGATATCTGACTCTGAGTCCCACACATGCATATTACTTAGCCTACCACCGTCTTTTGCAAATCAGAAAACTGTGCTTGAATGTAATGCAACAGTGGACTTGGATTATACAATTGCCTATTTGAGAGACTCTGGACTTAAAAGGGTAACAGATGATGCACCCGATAAAATGTCTGTATTAAGAATGAGATGTGATCCTAAAGAAAGGAGATGCTATTTGTGTTCTAGAGGTGAGCATATAGCTAAGTACTGCAGATTTAAAGATGCAGAAGGTAAATAGGTCCAGAAGTCCAAGTGTTTCCACTGAAAGAATGGCCTTCAGAGCCGGGAACATTCTAGTAGCCATGGAAATTTCAGACCACCATGCGGTAGATCAAACACAAGGCACAGACAAAGGCCTAATGATGGTACAAGTGCTTATGACAACAACCAAGTGTTTCAAATATCTGACCGTCAAGGTGTGAACGATAAAAGGCACTTTCTTCTTGACAGTGGCAGTTTCATTCATATTTGTCGATTCAGAGAAAGCTTCAGTGAACTTGACACAGAGAACAGACCAAAGATACTACAAGCAAACAAGCAGAGACTCAACGTGCTTGGAACTGGACCTGGACCTTTGAAGGTCCTCACTTCCAAGGGTGAAGTGGTGAAGCTTGCATTAACAAATGTGGCTTTTGTTCCTGAGGCTTCGAATAATCTACTTGGTACTAAGAGAATTGTTAAAAATGGCTATACTGTTATACTTAAAAGCAATACAGATAAAATCATTAACGATAAGACTGGTCTTGTACTTAAGGTGGATGAAATAAATGGGTTCCATTATATCATAGATGTTAATGATGATTCAAACATTTTAATAGATGAAGAAAGGCCTGTATGTCTAACTAGGTAAGATGTTTGTAATCATAAAAGCTGTCTCTATTCACGGCATGCAAAATTAGCACATAGGAATATGCAAAGTGTTGAAAAACTATTGACAGAATGTGGAATTAATGTTAAATGTAGTAAGGCTAAGGAAAGATGTGAAATATGTATAAGAGCAAAGGGAACCACCCCCCAGTTATAGGGGACAATCTAATACACAGAATAAAGCGTTCCTGGAAGAGGTCTATTCAGATCTTGTGGGTCCCTTGCCTTTATCTGCAGGAATAGATATTTTCTTACCTTCACAGAATCTAAAAGCAAGTACAGTCATGCATATGTGCTTAAAAGTAAAGATGAGACTCTGGAAAAATTTAAATCTTATGTTGCTACCATTAAGAACCGACTTGGTAAAGCTCCTCTAGCATTACGTACCAATGATGGAGGAGAATACTGTAATGTGGACTTTAAGAAATTTATGCAACAGGAACGTCTCGAGCACAAGGTCACCAGACACCATTCTCCACAACAGAATGGATGTTCCGAAAAACTGAATCTCACATTGCAGGAAATGATTAGACCGATGCTGATGCCAGCTGGACTACCTGACTCTTTATGGGCTGAAGCAGTAATCACAGCAGTTTATTTACATAATAGAGTCCCATGCAGAGTGACGGGAAAGACGCCTTTTGAATTGTGGTTCGGAAAGAGGCCTGGCTTAAAGCACATAAAGGCTTTTGGTGCCAAAGCATACTCACATATCCCAAAGGAGAAGAGAGGGAAGCTTGATCCTCGAGCAGAAATCGGAGTCATTGTTGGATATCCTACTGGAGGGCAAAGGATATAGAGTCTTGAATCCTGAGACCTTTGAAATCAAGTGCTGTAATGTTGTATACGTGGACGAAGGAAATCTGATGCAAACACCAAAGATAAATCAACCAATAGTGACGACTGATCGGCAGGACACAGGAACTGTTTCACAGGAATTGGTTGATTGGTTACCCGCATGGATCACCAGTCAACCAGCAAGCCCACCTTCAGAAGTCATTACCAGAACAAAAGGGGAAGCAAGAACTGGACCAAGTGAAACAAAAACAACAACTACCCTGAGACGATCAGATAGGAGTAACAAAGGCAAACCACCAGAAAGATATGGATTCTGTGAAAATCTACAAACAATAAAAGAACCTACAAATCTAAAGGAAATCAATGAATTACCTGTATCAGAAAGAGACAAGTGGATACAAGCGATGGAGGAAGAATCTCAATCTTTACAGGATAAACAGGTCTGGACACTTACTGAACTACCTGCTGACAGACAAGCAATTGGAAGCAAATGGACTTATAAAGTCAAATATAATCCAGACAGAAGTGTTGATAGATACAAAGCTCGCTTGGTAGCAAAGGGATTTTCTTAACACTATGGAATTGATTATTTTGAGACGTTCGCTCCAGTCATTAATTATGTAACATTCAGGATCCTTCTTAGCATCACAGGCCAGAGAAATATGTTAGTGGAACATGTAGATATCAAAACAGCATTCCTTAATGGAGACCTATTAGAGGAAATTTATATGGAACAACAGGAAGGATTCCAAGAAAGAGGATGAGAAAGTCTTGTATGCAGACTTAATAAGAGTGTGCATGGACTTAAAAAATCGGCCAAAAGCTGGCATGATAAGTTAGCAAATCTTCTATACCAACAAGGCTTCAAATAAGGGAAAGCTGATTCATGCCTATATATGAGGCTTAACGACGGACAATACCGATATATTTTGACCTATATAGATGACTTATTAATATGTTGCCAACATAAAGAAGACGTCATAGAAATAGCTGACCAGTTGAAGAAAGAAATAGAGGTCAAACAACTTGGAGAAACGAGGCATTATCTTGGGATGCAAGTTGAAAGATTTACTGATGGTAGTTTCCTCTTAAGTCAAAGATGGAACATCATGGATTTCATTGAATCAGTCGGCATGAAAAACTGTAAAACAGTGAGTACACCAATGGAACCAGCCTATTTGAAATTGGGAGATGGACAACCTCTTGCAAAAGGCCCTGAATATCAAGAAGCCGTAGGCAAACTTCTCTATATAAGTAAAACCACAAGGCCGAACATCACGACAGCAGTCAACATCCCAAGTAGAAAAGTGAGCTCCCCGAACCATCACAACTGGAATGCGATAAAGAGAGTGGCAAGATATCTAAAGGGAACAGAGAATCTCACCTTGTGAAAACCCTAGATCGATTGGATATACGGATGCCAGTTGGGGGGAAGAAGCGACAAACTACAATTCCACCAGCGGATATTTATTTTTCTATGCAGACAGCCTGATTGATTGGACCAGCAGAAAACAGAACATCATAGCTTTGTCTTTGGTAGAAGCAGAATGTATATCGGCAGCCAACGCGTGTAGCAAATTGGAATGAATTTTCCATTTGCTGAAAGATTTTAGCATCAATGAACCAACGCCTATAGTGATGTTCGAAGACAACCAGCCTGTATCACAATATATAAAGGAGAAAGTGCGAAGGCTAGGAATAGATTGATAGAACTGAAATGTCAATTCGTGAAGGACCTGTATCAGAGGCGACTAATTGAAATTGAATATTGCCCCACCAATGAAATGGTAGCTGACATTTTGACTAAGCCATTGACCATAGAGAAATTTGTATACTTTCGCGATATGTTAAATATGACCGATCCCAGTATCAAGAAAAATGATTGTGTTGTTCAAATGTTAGATCTTGAGAAGGGGTGTTGGGAGTTGGCAAGATCTAAATTCTGGTCATTATAGGGTTAATACATTTGTTTTGATCCTTTGACACCTAACCTTGGAAGTATAACCTTGGCTTTGAGTCAATCCTGTTCAGAAACTACAGAAGGGTTCATTACCAGCAAGCCCCATGTGACACTGACGCAGATGCAGATGCAGACACACAGCCTTGTTCCTGGATAGCTTCATTCCTTTTTGTTACCTACTAGCTAGCTACTTGTTGTATGTATGATTTAACTTGTTTATTTTTTTATTATTTTTTTATTTTTAATATCTAACATAAAAAACTACAAAAGACTACAAAAGTATAAGAGGGAGAGAAAAAAAAAGGGAAGGGGGGACTGGGGAAAGGGGAAGAGCAACATACAAACAACAAACGCTACACTACATGTCTTGTATTCCCTTCATGCTGCAATTTTTCTTAAAAGTTAACTTTCTAATATGCTATCAGATTGGTAGATCTTATACAATACAGACTATATTCAGGATCAGGTTTTCTTCCCCCCCCCCCTGCGTCTCGGTCTCAGTTCTCTCTGCGCAGCTGGAGCAGCTGCGCCCGCTCTCTCCTCCCCCCCACTTTCCCCTTCAGACTTTGGACTTTCTTCTTGCTGGAACTCCTGATGGTTGAACAAAAAGTCTGTCAGCTGCGCTTCCGATGTAATCTTGTAGGTTTGATCCTTATATCTGAACCAGACGCCTTCTGGAAACAACCATTTATATTTTAAATCACATTTCCTCAAGAAAGCCGCAAGTCCTTTATACTTAAATCTTCTTTTACGAGCCAAAAATGGAACATCCTTCAATATTTTAACCTTGTTGCCCAAATAATCCAAGTCCACATTGTACGAATTATATAAGATGGTGTCCCGAGTCTTCTTAGATGAAAAGTCAATAATTTCGCAAGGCAGCTGACGCTTCATTACATACTTTGAAGATGTCCACCGGACTTCCAAAATATCGCTTTTTAACTCTTCTTTAGTTGCCTTTGCGAATGGTGCCAAAAGTCCAGACACCAGATCTTTTAAATTTTCACCTTGCTCCTCTTTTACATTCTGAAGACGCAGTACCGTTTGGGCATGGTCCACTTGCAATCCTATTATTTGATTCTCCAAAAGCTTCACTTCCTTACTTGTTGCTTTCATGAGTACTGCATTCTCGTGTGCAGACTGCTCTGCTCCGGTCACTGTTTCTTTAATGGTTTTCACTTCGCTTTCCACTGAATCAACCTTTTGCCCCATTTCATTCAGTTTCGCTACAAAGGGCTGCACAGCATCAAAGACTGCTCGTCTCACCATCTCTTCCAAAGTTTCCCCCTTCCCCTGTAACGTCGCCATCACCGATTTACTCATTGCTGGGCTCTGCTTTTTCGTCGCCATCTTAGGGGGGGGCGCCAACTAAGTTCCAAAACTCCGTGAAGGGGAAGAAATCCGCGCCTTCTTAGCTTCAACTCCCACCAATCCTTCGCATACGCTTAGAAATCAGAAGGGATTCGCTTACTTACAGGTTTTCACCTTAAATCTGCTTATTGCCGTTCTCCATGGCCCGGCAGCACGCAAAGTGCTGCGCAAGTCTGCCGGCCTCCGTTGGAGCAAACGGGCAATTTACCCCCTGCATTGCTTTCAGGGGGTTCTTCCCGCTGCGCTCCGGACCCCGTCTCCCTCACTGGGAGTCCTGGGGGTTAACCCTCGCAGGTCAACCGCCCGGTCAGGCTGCTCGGACGTTTCCTCCTGGACCTGCGGAGAGGAGCATCTGACATGGCCGGGAAAACGAAACCGAATCGATTTAACTTGTTTATTGATGTACCCGATTTACTGCTATAGATAAAGACTTTATTTTTCTCAACAAACGGCTCCTCTTTCCATGCCTCTTCCTTTTATCCCACAGAAACTAGTATGAAGAAAATCCTATTGGGGTTGCAAAATCCGCACATCACAGGCACAGCCATACCTCTACAAATGCATATCCATGGAGTAGCCAGAACAACATAAGGAAAATCAACATGCATTTCACAGCTATAGGGTATTCCTGGTTCCAGATATTCTACCCCCAAAGGGTCCAATGTGGGCACATTTCTGGCTGCTTATACACATGGATCTCATACAAGCTGGTGCCCCAATCCTCAGTTAAATGGATTAAAAGTATTAAATGACAAGTTACTTTACCTCAGGATAAGAGAAAAAAAATCCCAGTTGCATGGGCCCTCAGGTTCTCAGAAATGAGAGTGTGAAACCTAGGGTTCGAAGTTTCTCATTTTTGTACTGGGTCCACGCATTTTTTTTAAAAAAATGACACTGACTCCCCAAACATTCTAATCCCTGTCTACATTACCAAAATATACACATTTGCAGTATTTTGTTCACTCTGCCAAACCTGTTACAGGTGGGATGAAATTCAAATTAGAATATACAGTTTAATGGCAAAGCATTAGTCTCATGAATAAAGCTAAACTTGTTAAAACTTCTCCAGTAAAATACTAGTTTTGAACTGACGGAGGCTGCACTTCAGATAGTTCAGATCAGTTTTAGTTTTCAAAAGGTGTGTTCCACTTACCTTGGGAATTTCCATTTCCCCTCCCCCCTCCTTTCTAGGGGAAAACTTTTAGAGGGATTTTCTCCTTCCTTCAGCATGGCTGCAGCTAGATTTTTTCCCCTCTTTTATGACACAAAAGCCATCTAATGCTGTAAGGAAGACTTTGACCTTCCTTAAGAGGGCTGTTTTAAGCAGATAGCAATCAACTGAACACCTGACTGTATTGCCTTATACACGTAAATTTTAAAAAGCTTATACATACCTTACTGATCCATGCTCTCATCTCTTCCCCCAAAAGTGCCTACAGCCTACTTTTTTCCAATAATAGGTCAGATTCCATGCATTGTAAGGCAGAACACTTATTTGGTGGGCTTCATACCCACTTAAAAATATGAATTATCTCTAAAGATGTTTTTAAACAATTAGAAATAAGGCACTGTCAAACTGCCACAGGTCTCGATGTTTAATATTAGGAGGCCTCCTTTAACTGAACAAATCCATATTGATCCATTTCCTCTCAATACATATTGTATTCTGCGTACAGGATTTCATCTAGATTCAAATATCTAGAGGAAATAGAGTAACTGGAACAACTGTCCCTGCCGCTGATCTCCACACATTCATCTGACGCTCTGTAAAAAAAGATCAGATGAATATGTAGATTCTCACCCCGCCATGCATTCACTGATCATCTGGACAGAAATCATAGAGCAGTACTTTATTAAATCCAACACCTGCAAGTCACATTGTTTTCCTGCAAATGTACAAGTTCCTTCACAGATACAATGACAAGTTATATTTGCATGTTTGCCCTTTTAAAAATAGCCAGAGCTTCTTGTTATAATCTGATTTACACAGCAGTGTGCTAGTATTTTCAACAGTAGAATGAACAGTTTGTACCTGAAGATAGTATTAATTGTATCTTATTTAAAGCAGTATGTGTGTGTGTGTTATGTGCTGTCAAGTCCCCTCCAAGTTATGGCAATCCTATGAAAGAAAGACCTCCAAAACGTTCTATCATTAAGCAGAATGCCTAGCCACATAAATCAATGCTATGGACTGGCTGCATTTAATTTGTATCCTATTGCCTTTATCATTCATTCACACAGTTTTTTTCAAAAGGTACAATCCAGAGCTTGCTGGTTCTTTTATATTTATCACTTTCAGAAAAAGGGATTAGTTCTTTGCAATATCCAAATGCTAAAAATTCACATTTGAAGATTCGTATCTTCAAATGTGAATTTTTAGCATTTGGATATTGCAAAGTGGCTACAGTTTGCAAATGTGGAACTGTATAGGGACTATTTTTATAAATTACTTGAAAAAATATAAACAGGAGTCTCGCAGCACTTTAAGGACTAACAATGAAAATGCTGAATTAGAGTTCTTTAAAGAACTGGGTACCATCTCCCAAGGACTTAATGACCTGGGATTCCTCTGAACTAACTATTTTTACTATTTGCAAAAATAGGGAAATTGTGAACGGTCTCTGTACTGTTCTCAATTACATTTTAATTTTCCAGAGTCATGTGTTTTGTGCTTTTCATGGCCCCATGACTCTACAACTTTTTCTTCATATATAGGTTTGCTCAGGAAAGACCACTGCATGCAGCTGACAAGAGTGGGTTCTAATACACAAAAGCTTATGCTGGAATACAAACATAAGTCTTTAAGGGGCAATAAGATACCTTTTTATTTTTGCTGCCATCCACTACCATTATTGGAAAAAGTACTTATAGCAGAATCTTAAAGGAAGACTAACATTTACATGTTCTTTAAAAGTTCTATGGAAACCAAAAGAGACCAACATCATCGAGGCAATCAAAAAATGCTTCCTTATGTTTCAGTCAAGGAAGTCAAAGTAAACAGGTGTTCAATCTGCTTAAGTTGTTAAAGTAAAATGCTTGTCCGACAATAGATTTTATCTTGGACTTCACACTAAGCCAGGGAGATTATTAACAAGGAAAAAATAAACATACATGCTTGTTCACAGTGGGGGGGGGGGGAGCACCCACTCTGCCAGGGATTCAGAAACTTGAAACTGCTTTGCTGAATGGATGTCCATAACTATTCTGTTGTTCCTCCCAATTCCATGTGGGCAACGCCATTTTTGATTGTGCAAGAATATCATATTGCCTTGTGCCACACCTGAAACTCCTGCTGATGATTTGCAAATTTCAAGAAGAAAGCTGCAGATTTTGTTAGAGGAAAGCTAAAATGAAACAGTGTTAGGGTAAGTGTCACTTCACAAATGCAGCATGAAATTATCACAGATTCCCAGTCTGAGGTTTGGGGCTACTGAAGTTAATAATTATCATCATTCACGTATTACACAGAATAGCAGCTAAGGCAGAAAGAAGAATGCCTTGCTTAAAGACACCTAGGTCGCATTCGGGTGTTACTTGGTTGACGCCTTTCTTCAACACCACCCGTTTCACTAGCAGAGTTTGATCTTTAAAGGTATCTGAAGAAGGGAGCTCTGACTCTTGAAAGCTTAAACTCTGAAAATCCTGTCGGTCTTTAAGATGCCCCTGGACTCAAATCCTGCTGTTCTACTGACGACCAACATGGCTACCACCTGAAACGGTTCTATAAGGGGGGAACTAACTATGGTTAATCTGCATACTTCCATTTGCACGTAACTAGAGTAAGTTGCTATCTGGGATTCTTGAGAAGGAAATGAGAGAGAAGCAAAGTGTGCATGTGAACCCAGCAACAAGCTTGGTTTATGTACATCCTGGTTTAATGCTGGTTAGAAGTGCAACTGAATGCACTCAATAGTGATTTCATGAATGAGCTGAGATTTGAACACAGGAAGCTACCTCTTACCTGAGCCAGACCATTGGTCTTCTGACTGCTAGCAGCTCTCCAAGGTCTCAGGTAGAGGCCTTTTACATCGCCAACTACCCATTCCTTTCAACTGCATGACAGGGATTGAACCTGGGACCTTATGCATAACAAAGCAGATACTCTTCCACTGAGCCATGGTTGCTTCCCAGAGATATCTTTGCTCACATTGTTTGCTACTACATTCACTCTCAAACATTTTTTTAAAAAAAAATCAGAGAGATACCTAGATGCTTACTAGCATTTGAAGTGACTGTCGTAATGTCACACAGGACTGTTTTTATTAACTCAAGAGACTGCCTAAATAATTTGGGTCCCTGCAGATTCATCTCTGAATCTTTAAAAATCAGGTTAGTATATATAATACCCAGAAGCATATCTTCAAAGGAAAAAAAACAGAAGCACACTATTGTTTGTACTATACAGTCAGTTCTTGGACAAGATAGAAATCCATGCTATGAAAAGTTAGGAAACAGAAGGAAAGCTGGCTTTATTTATTGCAATTTGTATTTAATCTGAGTTGGGGCATAGCCCCCTGAGTCTCATCAGAGAAGCCTAAAATCCTAGCATCAGCAGGTAATTGATTTTAGAAAGAACTGTTCATGAGCTGTCTATGATGAAGACTGGTTGAGGAAGAGATGGTTACAGTGAACAGCTACCAGTGCAGCTTATCTGACCTGTTAACAATACCTAGGACTTGTATCAGGAAAGGGAGGGAAACATCAATTTCTATAGGGCTGAGGTAATTATAACAAGCAGAAACAAGCTAAAGTCAAAAGAACAACAAGAAGAAAAATAGATGGTGTGAAAAGAAACCCACAATTCCAAATTGCTGCTATGGCAGACAGAGAAAAACTGAGCAGGAAAGAGCTCAAAAGCTTGTATCTTGAAAATCTAGAAGAAAAAAGCAAGAGTCCAATGGCACCTATAAGATGAACAAAATTTGTGGTAGGGTATGAGCTTTCACGAGTCACTTCTTCAGCTGTGATTCACGAAAGCTCATACCCTACCACAAATTCTGTTAAGTCGTATAGGTGCTACTGGACTCTTGCTCTTTTCTACTGCGACAGACAGACTAACATGCCTACCCATCTTGACCTATCCCTTGGAAATCTAGTTGGTCTCTAAGATGCTACTGGACCCGAATCTTGCTCTTCTACTACAGACCAACACGGCTACCCACTTGAAACTGCTCCCCTCTGGGCATGCACCACACAAAACTGTGTATTTGAGCAGAGCAGATTTTTGACCCTAGAGGCGAGGTGGTTTCCAAAATCCATCACTGCAATGCACAAGAGACCATGAAATAGTAAGAAACATTTCCTAAAAGATTCCTAGGATGCCATCTCCTTAGAGACCAGGTTGACACACCTTGGAGAAAACAGATCCAAGCAAAGACTTATTGCTTATTATTTATTGGAAGATTTGAATTAATTTAAATTTGCAAGGAGGATGCTAATTCATACAAAGATCTAAGTCAGCAATTACACAGACTAGACTGTAATATAATATTTAATTTCCCACAAGCCTGTATCATTTTAACATCTCTCATCCAATCAGTACTGAATCTAGCTGAAGGAAGCAGTTTCTCACACGGGCACTTTGTTAGTGCTATTTATTCATGTTTCATGAGACAGCAGGGTAAATGATGAACTGCTTTACTTGTTACAAATGCTGCAACTGCAGATCACCAGCAATGCACTCCTAAGCAGAGTTAACCTTCTTCTATTAAAGTCAGAATGGCCTTAGAAAGGTCTAGTTCTGCTTACAACTGCAGTGCAAATCATTCATTCTAGCTTTTTTAAAGGTGCTGAATGCACCAGGAAGAACAGCTGCAATTCTGAGGAAAGAACAAGTTTCTGGCATTCATAGAGGAGAGGGAAAATAAGGTGTAGGGGATTTGCTTAGCAGAAGAAAAAAAAACCCACTGTGGATAAACTCACTGCCTGCCAACCTTTGGGTTCATAATCCTATTCCGAACTGAATACCTGTCTATTACATTTTACATTTTTCTCCCTTGAATGTATCTATTCCTTTAAAGTTATTATCTTGCATGGTTGTCTTGTTCATATGAAAGCTCCAGAGATCGGTACTTTATGAACTTGGGCTTTGGTAAGTATTTTGACAGAAATGGACAACATATAAACAAAGGTCCATCTAGTCTAGCATCTTGTTTCCCATGGATGTGAAAAAATGAAGGCAATAGCCTTTCTCTGCTGCTGTCTCAAAGGAGTAATCAAGTTACATGGAACTTAGTCACCATAATTAATGAGCCACTGATGAACACATCCAACCATGAATTTCTCTAGTTTCCTTTTAAAACTCCAGGTGGCAGCACTGCCATGTTTATCCAACCTGGGTCCAACAGCAGTCCTAAGCCATGAACTTGCTCATTTAGGGGGACTGAAATCCCATCAACAACAAGAGATAACCGATTTTCTGGGCCAGACCTCCCCCCCTCACCACCAGTAGCACCTCCCTTCTGTCTGGATTAAATTTCAACTTAAGTTTCTTTGACCTGGGCCCAATTTCTACTCATTCATTTTAAAATGAACAAGGTTTCATTTATTATCTATTTCAGATAATAGATTTGATCGGCGAAATATTAACTATGTAGTCAGTTATGAACATAAGAATACCAAAGAGCCAGCACACAGCCTAACCTCATTCATGAATGTCACAACTGTTCCAGTCACTGTTGAGGATGCTGCTGCTCAAAGCCATCCAATTCCTCACACCATTTAATATTACTTCAGACCTTTCCATTTACACAAAATCTCATGCTTTCTAGAGAAGTACCTGCTGCGTCATACATGTGAAGCATCTGCTCTGAATTTCTGAAAAGAAATCCCAGTTTGTGCACTGGCATAAACTGGAGAAATGAAGCCAGTGGCAGCCACTGTAGCATCAAGCAAACATATATGTGTCTACAGCTATTAGAATACTGATGGTAGTATCAGCAACTTACACTGCAATCTTTTTCCAAGACTCTAACGGCCAGAGGAGTTAGAAGGATATACCTCTGCTTAGGACTGCACTGTAAGACTCAGAGAAACTTATTCTTTTTCTTCTAAACAGTCCTGTGCTCAGCAGAAAAAAAATGGGACTTCTCTACACTCCTCCTCATCAGACATTCAAAACAGCGACTACTCACAGGGACAGCATATGGTTGTTTATTTTCAATATTTTCTCCAGAGCAACAAGGACTAGAAACTTGTTCTCATACACTGCACATCCCTGATCTAAGATTCTTAAATGACACTAAGAATATACTAGTGAATTAAACAAGCAATCAAGGCTCACTCACGAAGTACTCTAAGGAACCAGCTGGCTGGTATAAGTTTTCCTCATCCGAAGGTGTTTTCTACATGGGAACAGGCTTGCATGGTTTCCCTGTTGCTGGTACGACTGCTGATAGTGCAGCAGCAATGAGGCTTCCACGTGGCAGGTTCTCCTGCAATTTCCCCACCACAGTCTCCCAGCAGCAATCACCTCCCCCCAAGACACCAAGTCTCTTGCAATTTTTTTTTAAAAATCAGCTCTAGAATTATCATTATATTGATGCAACATTATACCATTATGTGTACCAAGTTCTATGGATTCCCAGCTTTCATTTTAAAAAAAATTAAGTCTCTAGATATTTCAGTTGCAGAGATATGTCTTTTCCCTTACATCCCTGCAATAGAAGGAGCTAGAGACTTACTTTTTAAAAAATGAAAGCTGGGAATTCAGAGAACCTGGTACACGTACTGGTACAATGTTACATCAATATAATGATATTCTAAAGACAATTTTTAAAAACGCACCCCCGGAGGTCCCCTCTTGGATACGCACCTTAACATGATGGGTTTGAGTGTGTCAGTGAAACTGAGAGCAACACCATCAGGAGCACAGGCTTGGTCAAGAATTTAAACTCCTGGAAGAGTCCCTCAAGGCGGAATGGTCAAAGCTGAGACACCAGACGAAGATACATCCACCCCTTTCAGGAATCAATGGTCACATCGGCAGAAGAGAACTGATTGTTCCAATGGTGATGGGAGTGGAGGAATTCTTGGAGGCTAGCTACTGGGTAGCAGCAGTAACGGAAGGTGACACTGGCGGCACATCTTTCACTGACAACGCTAGTTAGTACCTAGTTAGTACTGCACAGAATAAGGCAATGGTAAACCACTTCTGCTAATCTCGTACCTTGAAAACCCTATGATAAAACAATCCAAAATGAAAGAAGATATAATGCTGGAAGACACGACCCCCAGGTCAGACGGCACTCAATTGGCTACTGGGGAAGAGCGGAGGACAAGTACAAATAGCGCTATTCTTAATTATGAGACTGCATTAAAGCTGAATGGACATCCAGTTGCTGATGTGAATAGATGCAAAAGGAAAGTCCAAAGCTGTATGACACATATTAGAAACATGGAATGTGAGAAGTATGAAGCCAGGTAAGCTAGAAATCATAAAAACAAGATATAGAACATTTAAATATTGCAATTCAAGGTGTGAGTGAACTAATGTAGACCAACTCAGGACATTTTCAGTAAGAAAACCACAAAGTATTTTACTGTAGAAATAACAAACACAGAAGAAATGGTAGAAAAGAGCAAGAGTCCAGTAGCACCTATAAAACTAATAAAATTTGTGGAAGAGTATGAGTTTTCGTGAGTCACAGCTCACTTCTTCAGAAGCTCATGAAAGCTCATACACTACCACAAATTTTGTTAGTTTTATAGGTGCTACTGGACTCTTGCTCTTTTCTACTGCTACAGGCAGACGAACATGGCTATCCATCCTGATCAAAACAAATGATGCTCTAATAGTGAGGCGTGATATAGCACAAGCAGTCAACAGCTACAACATAAAGTTTGATTGACTGATATCAATGAGACTTCATGGAAAGTATTTTAATATAACTGTTAGGGAATTTCTATGACTCCTATTCTAAAAGACCTATGTATGAGCATTTATTTGAGTTGATCTGTTGCACAGAAGGCAAAAGTTATTATTTGTAAGCAGATTCCTTCTGGTTAAGTAGGGTTAGAAAGCCTTATTGCAAGGACAGTATCTCTCTTGTTTTGACTTTGTACTCAAGAATTTACCTTGGATAAGGAGTCTCTCAAGAAGACACCCAAGATTCCCGTGTGGCACCAGACATGTAACATGTTTATATTACAGAGAGAGTTTACTGTCTTGTCAATCAGACTTGTTTTGTGTCATGTCGTGAAGAATTTGATTCTGAAGAATTGTTTGTATCTAGTTTTGTTTAATGTTATCTCTTTTCTGTAAACACAACTTTGGAAAGTATGTAAGATTCTCTGTTATGGCTGATCTTTATGCATGTGTCGGAACATGGCACTGCATCTGGGTTTTATTGTAAATAAAGCTCATTAATTCTTTATAGATCACTTTTGGTGTCTTAGTTAATTGTGGGTGATGGCTGTGGGGAAATGTAATCTGAATGAAGAGTACCTTTAAAGAAATTTTTCCTTAACAGATGGTGCCGTGACCAGTCTGAGCCTTGACCTGTTCGAGCCAAAGATAAAGCGTTGTTTTGGGATGCTACTTCTTGGGTGAAATGGCTAGGACTTGTGCGCACAAAGTAACTTTGGAGTTTTTCCCAGAAAAACACCTGACTTTTCCACCTAAGGTATGTGTGATAAATGCAGCACTTCTACATTTAGTGACCTATGTGATCTTTAAAGAAAGCAATAGCACTTTTTGTGCCTCGGGATTATGTTTGGGTTTTTTGTTGCAAGCAAAGTATTAATATAGAAGTGTTGAAAAAGAATCATGTCTGTTTAAGAATAATTTGCGGTTATTTGGTTTCTGAGGTTGGTGAAAAGCTAGGAAGCTGATTACAAGGAGAAACATTTGTTTCCTGATTTCAACTTGGCATTGTCCTGGGTGCTTCTGATTTGGAATGAGCTAGCTGTTTGGGGGGTTCAAAAGGCTGATACTGGAGAACGGACCTTTGGACACTTACCGTGAAGGGTCCTTCTCCTCTGAGGACAGGAGGACATCTTGGGTGTTTCCTTTTGCCCAATCAGGGAGGCAGGAAGTTGAATTTTCTTTTTTCTTCCTCTTCCTGTTGGTGCCTGGAACACCCTGCTTTCCAGTTCGGGTGACTCCAAACAGCAGTAAAAGAAGGTTAACAGTCTCAACACACTAAATACTGGGAGACCCTACTAAGAGGGAATAGAAAAAACTGAGAGCTTAGTAAACGGACAATATAACACAGAACATTGAAAAAGTGAGAACTGTGTAACACCAGTGAGGATAAAAGTGAACAGGTTAGCAAGAGCGAGAAACCTAGGGAGGGCAAGATGTCCTCCTGTCCTCAGAGGAGAAGGACCCTTCACGGTAAGTGTCCAAAGGTCCGTTCTCCCTCTGAGGCAGGAGGACATCTTGGGTGCTCCCAAAGCAGTTACTCTCGATAGGGCGGGTCAAGGTTCTCGTCTTGCATCACGTGTTGTAAGACTCTTCTTCCAAAGGCAGCGTCGGAGGAAGAGTAGAGGTTTAACTTGTAATGTCTAACGAATGTAGATATGTTCGACCACGTTGCAGCCCTGCAAATTTCTTCCACTGAAGCGTTGTTGTGTAAGGCCGCATTTGTCGCTGCGCTCCTAATGGAATGAGCTGTGATGCCCTGAGGCAAGTCTCTGTTGCAAGCTTTGTAAGCCTCTGCAATACATGAACGGATGTTCCTGCTAATTGTAGCGTTTGACATCTTCTTTCCTACATTTGGTGGGCATGTGTTGACAAATAAGAAGTCCGACCTCCTGAAGGGTTCGGTCCTGACCAGGTAGACCTTGAGAGCCCTGCGGACATCCAAGGTGTGCCACTCCTTCTCCTTTGGATGTGCCGGTGTGGGACAGAAGGATGGTAAGTTCAGCTCCTGCGACCTATGAAACGAGGAGACAGCCTTTGGTAAGAAAGTGGGATCTGTGCGTAAGACTACCTTGTCCATATGGAACTCGCACAGCCCCGGCTTGATGGAGAGGGCCCCAAGTTCCGAAATTCGTCTCGCTGATGTAATGGCTACTAGGAAAAGAGTCTTTAATTTCAGCCACTTCAAGGGTACCTCTCTCAAAGGCTCAAAGGGAGATTTGGTCAACGCTGACAGAACTACGTGGAGCCTCCACGTAGGGAAACGGTGCACTGTTGGAGGGCTCAGAAGGGTTGCTCCTCGCAGGAAACGCCGAATATGTGGATGTTTGGCCAGTCCAAGCCCGTCAGGGAGGAATAGTATCGAGGACAAGGCTGCGACTTGCTTGCGTAACGTGGCCGGTTTTAAGCCTGCATCCAGTCCGTCTTGGAGAAAAGCTAGGATCACATTTAGGTGTGGTCGGAGATGGTCAATCTTTTTCCTTCTGGCCCAGCGAACAAAAGCTTTCCAGGAAGTATTGTATATCCTTGCCGTTGATTTCTTTCTGGAAGAAAGCATTGTCTTGACTACTTGTGTCGAATACCCTAACCTGGAAAGGTAGTGCCTCTCAATTTCCAGGCGGTCAGACACATCCAGTCCGGGTCTGGGTGAAGGATCGGGCCCTGGTGTAGCATACCCGGGGTGATGGGGAGTTGGAAGTGAGGAAGAACAGCTAGAGATTGCAGGGAGGAAAACCAAGGTCTCCGGGGCCACCATGGGGCGATCACTATTACTTCCGCTGCCGAGTCCGCAATTCTCCTCAGTAACTTTGGAAGAACTGGGAGGGGAGGAAATGCGTACAGCAGACCCTCTGGCCACGGTGAGGTTAAGGCGTCTATCCCTTCTGCTAGAGGGTGAAAGAACCAAGACAAAAATCGAGGAGTCTGCCGGTTCAGGTGGGTCGCGAACAAGTCCATTACCGGAAGGCCGAATCTGTCTGTGATCAGGAGGAACGTTTCCTGGTTGAGTGACCACTCCCCTGGTTGAATGGTCTGACGGCTTAGCCAGTCTGCCTGCAAATTGTCCGTCCCCTTTATGTGTTCCGCCTGAAGAGATGCTAAGTGCGTCTCCGCCCACGTGATGATCCTCATCGTCTCCTTGTGTAGCCTGGAAGACTTGGAGCCGCCCTGCTTGTTCAGGTATGTCTTGGCGGACACATTGTCTGTCCTGATCAAGACATGCTTGCCGTGGATCAATTCGGAGAAGTGGAGTAAGGCCAGGCGGATCGCCCTGACCTCCAGCAGATTGATAGGAAGCTGAGACTCCTCCGCACACCAAGTCCCTTGAGCTGGGCGGTCGTCCAGGGTCGCTCCCCAGCCGGACAGACTGGCGTCCGTGAACAGCTGAATTCTCTGAGGATTGAGGAACGACTTGCCTTGACGGAGATTGGCCGTTACAGTCCACCATCTGAGGGCCTCCTTCACCTGCCATGGAACCTTGTCTAGGCAGTCTGTCTTGGTCATAATACGACGTTGATGCGGGCGCAGAAAATTGAGCAGAGTCCGGGAGTGGAAACGACCCCAATAGATTGCTTCGCATGCTGCCACCAGCGTGCGCATCAATTTTGCAAGTCTCAACAAGGACGTCGACTGCTCCTGGATCACGGACTTGACCAGGTCCTTGGTCTTCAGTATTTTTTCTTGGGGTAATCGGATAAGTCCCCTCCTGGTGTCTAGGATCATGCCCAGATGATGTATCGACTGAGACGGACTCAAGGAACATTTGTTCAGGTTGACCAGAAAACCGTATGATTGTAGGCACTGGATTGTTGTCCAGGTGTCCTGAGTTGCTTGGCTCCTGGAGGTTGCTCTCAATAGAATATCGTCCAGATACGGATGGACGTGGATGCCGGCCTCTCGAAGACGCCCGATGGGATTGATCAAAATCTTGGAAAATACCCTGGGAGCTGTGGCGAGGCCGAAGGGCAGGGCTCTGAATTGGAAGTGGCGACCGGCGACGCAGAATCTCAAGAAACGCCTGTGTGAGGGGTGAATAGGAATGTGTAGATATGCCTCGGTGAGATCTATCGATGTCATGAATTCCCCTTCGCGAAGAGCCTCCGATATGGACCGCAGTGTCTCCATCCGGAAGTGCTTCAGATGAATGAACTGGTTGACGAATTTTAGGTCCAGGATTGCCCTCCAGTCCCCGTTCTTTTTGGGGACTGTAAAGAAGATGGAGTAGACTCCGGATCCTGACTCGAGATGGCTGACTGGCTCTATCGCTTGGATTTCTAAGAGGTGCTGAATGGCCTTGAATGTAATCTGCTTTTTCTTTGGGTCTTTTCGGAGTGGAGATCTGAGGAAACGATCCGGTGGGATGGACTTGAATTCTATTACGTAACCTTGAGAAACAACTTTGATGGCCCACGCGTCCGCGAGGTTCTTCTCCCAAGTCCCTAAGAAATGATGGAGTCTCCCTCCCACCGGAAGATGTTGTGAGTCAGGACTTAGGGGCCTTGGAGTCGAAAACCTGTCGGTCCCCTCTCTGTTGAGACGTCTTGTAGGATCTGGTTCCAAAGGAGGTCTTTCTGTGGTTCGGCTTAGGTGAATTCCAGGAGGATCTCTTATTGTCCCGTCGAAATCTGGGAAGCACTTGGTGAGAACGAAAGGACTGGGAGCTGTAAACGCGCTGATCCGACCTCTTGATCGTCTTAGGGAGGGCCTTCTTCTTGTCGCGCGTCTCCACTAGCACCTTGTCTAGGGACTCGCCGAAGAGCTTGTCCCCCTGGAATGGGTAAGCCATAAGTATAAACTTTGAGTGCAAGTCTGCTGGCCAAGCCCTCAACCACAGAAGTCTCCTGGCAGCCGTCATGGAGGCTATGGCTCTGGAGGAAAAGGACAAGGCGTCCAACGTGGCGTCCGCCGTGAAGGCGTTAGCTTTCATAATTCTGTTGGCCCCCTCCATCAAGCGTTTGCGGTTACCTGGAAGCAGTTGTGTGAGCTTCCTGATCCATACCACTGCTGCCCGGGAGACGATGGATGCAGATGAGGCAGCCCTAATTGCCATTGCCGAGGCTTCGTGTGCCCTTCTAAGGGCAGTCTCTGCTTTCTTATCCAGGTTGTCTCTGACGGCCCCTTGCCCGTCTTCTGTTAGTAGGCCAGAGGACTGAAGAGCAACCACAGGTGCGTCGACCTTGGGGATCTGCAAAAACTCATTGGTAAAAGAAGGTAAGGCATAGAGTTTTTTGACAGAGCTATGATATTGTTTAGAGGCTGCTGGGGTCCTCCATTCTGCCCTTAGCTGCCTTTCAAAATATTCAGGGAAGGGAAAGACCCTTTCGGGGGTGCTATCTCTAGGAAAGAACTCCCTGTTTCCCTTTGGCCTGGATGATCCCTTGTCAGAGTTGGGATCTTCCTCCCCTCCCTTTGAGGATTCTTGTAGATCTAGTGCTGCTAAGGTCTTGGAAAGCAGATATTGATAATCCTCTAATTTAAAAAGTCTGTTGGACTGTTCTGGAATGAGGGCTTCCTCCTCCTCTTCCTCAGAGAGGAATTCCCCTTCAGCCCCGTCCTCGCTGTCTGAGGATGACTCCCCCCCCCAATACAGATCAGACTCCCCAGGGTGAACTCGGGTTGATTTCTGAGCCACCTTGGTGGGCCAGGCGGATGCAGTCCGACGCTGCTTGCTGGGGGGTGGAGGGGGGGAAGAGGCATGATCACTAAGGGCCCTGGAGGGAGGGTGACAGATCTTCCCAACATCCTCCCGAACAGCCTGCCTTAAGAAGGAGCGAATGCTGCCTTGCAGGAACTGCTCCACCTCGCTGGGCACAATACCTTGGTCTTCTTCGTTGACCTCGGCCTCTGGAGCAGTGGAATTCCGTCCGGAAAATTTTTTAGCCGTTTCTCCCGGCGGGAGGTTGGCAAGCACGTCTTTCGGGGCCGCGCGGGAAAAGACTCGAGCTTCGTCGGCTTTTCCCGCTCTTTCTGCGGCATCTCTTTTGGCGCCAATTTCGGACTCTGCAGAATGGCGCGAAGCGGTTCCCGGCTCCAGCGCTGGTCTCCGATGCTTCTTGGAGGATTTACACGGCTCGCCGGCCGGAAAGGTGCCGGGAAACCGTTCCAGCCCGAGGGGCAGGACGGTACCGGGTAGACCAGCTGTCTCGTCGGTCGGGATCGCTGCTGCTGAAGCTTCTTCTTCGGCATCCATAAAGCTCTCCTCTGAATCTCTGGGGTCCATTGTGGATGACTTTCAAGTGAGATCAGAGGGAGCAAGAGACTTGACAGACAGAGGGTAAGATAATAAGGAGAGAGACTGAGAGATATAAGGGAGGAAAGGAAAAGAGTCAGAGAAGGAATATAGATCAAATAAGAGAAGGTAGACAGAGGATCTGTCTAAGCGACTGCTCTCCCTGGAGGCAGGAAAGAACTGGAAAGCAGGGTGTTCCAGGCACCAACAGGAAGAGGAAGAAAAAAGAAAATTCAACTTCCTGCCTCCCTGATTGGGCAAAAGGAAACACCCAAGATGTCCTCCTGCCTCAGAGGGAGAACTAAGTTGTCCTGCCTTATTTTGGCTTTGTCCTGGCATGTGTTCCTTTCTATTTCTGTTTGTGTGGCTTTCTCTTCCCTGTTTGTGTGTGTCTAAGCTCCGCTCTGCTTTTTGTCTTATCTAGCTTCATGTTTTCATTAAGCGTCTATCTTACTTTAAGCAAAAAGCACTTGTTTCCAAGGTCTCCGTTGCATGAATATGCGTTTGCTTCAGAGACAGTGGAACAAGGTTATTTGGGATTTGTTTGAGTAGGAAAAGAAATTAACGCCCTGCACATACAAACATACCGCAGTTTTATTTCTCTTGCTGAGTAGAATGGGCTCTTTTCCTGCCTGCAACCACCTGCACTTAAGCATACAAACATGGATTGTTGCGATGCTTCTTATGGAGGTTAGGACACCATTCACTGGGACCACAATGAGTGGTTCCTCTTTTGGGTTTGTCATCACCCAGCCTCTCGTACAAGGGTCCTTTGGAGCTTTTTAGGCAACCCCAATTTGCTTGAGCAGTCTCCATGGGATGTTATTCCTCACTCAAGCTCTAATGAACCTAGGGGAGGAAACTGAAGCCTTCATTTCATGAAATAACAAGATAGCTAATATCCGATGCCAGACCAGCTGGCTAACTAAATAATGGACTGTTTGCTGGACCTTGCCTGTTGGTGGTATAGGTTTCTGGAGCAAGGGCAACAGAATGTAGAACACTCCTGTACTCTATTTTAAAACCTATGGAGGAGGAGGAAAAATGTGACTGGATATAGGTAACTGTATGATTGGGTTTCTTTCCCTACTTTGGAAACGTGGGAACCTGCTTTTCTCTCTCTTCTGCTCTGACTCAATGCTCTCAGGAAGTTATTGGCTTCACGTACGGATTGTCTCTTTTTATACCTTTTACTAAATTTATATAGCATTGCAACCTTCATAGAGCAACCCAATTGGCATTTTTTTTATGAGAAAGGACTAGGATCACAAAATGAAGCAGGAGAGCAACTCATAGAATTTTGTGAAGGTGCATGAATGAACCACATCACTGTAAGGAAACAGGAAAAAACACACTTCCCAACACCATTGAACTCGGGGCAAAGAACCCATAAAGAAATAACCCTAGCTTTTTAAAAAACCTTCACAGATTCATCAGAGAGCCAGTTTGGTGTAGTAGTTAAGAGCACGGGACTCTAATCTGGAGAACCGGGTTTGATTCCCCACTTAAAGCCAGTTGGGTGACCTTGGGTCAGTCACAGCTTCTAGGAGCTCTCTCAGCTCCACCCACCTCACAGCATGTTTTGTTGTGGGGATAATAATAACATACTTTGTAAACCGCTCTGAGTGGGCATTAAGTTGTCCTGAAGGGTGTTATATAAATCGGATATTATTATATTTATTATTATTATTAAAATCCATTCTAAAATCCACAATGTTTCTTTATTTATGATTTCTCCCTATTTGGGATTAGAAATCAAAATCAATAATCAAGCACTACCACCAACACCAACAGTGTGATTATATACTGCCCTTCTAGACTGATTAGTGCCCACTCGGTGCAGTGAACAAAGTCAGTGTTATTACTATCTCCACAATACAGTTGGGGAGCTGGGGCTGGGAGGAGTGGCTTACCCAAGGCCACTTGCTGAGCTCATGGCAGGAGTGGGAACTGAACCAGCAGAGTCCTGACTCAAGAGTCCACCCATTTAACCACTATGCTACAGCAGTAGCTCTAAATACATTAATATTGATCAACCTGAGTTAAAGTAAGTCCTATGACTCACCTAATATTTTCCAGGGCTGTTGTTACTTGTTCTTGCACAATATCATAAAGTTTTACTTGGTAACCACCAGAAGCAAATACCATGGCCCAGCTGCGTCCAATGAGTCCACTAAAGAGAAAAATATATAAAAAAGAAAAGAATGTTACCATATTCATCCATCTTTTTGGCTAGAATATTTATCCATCTTGTTTCCTGGTACTGTAAGAGAGGGGTGGAAACCCTCAAAATTCATAAGCGAGGGAAGTTTTGAAAGGGCAATGAACAAACGGGCAGACAATTAAAGCTGATTAAAGCAAACAGGCTGGTGCTCAGAAGCTTCTGGAGCATCCAAGACTATTAAGCACAGATTTGTGCTAGGGGACAATGAAGAAAGTCTTTGTGGATACATTATGTTGCACGCCCAATGAACAACTGGTAACACAGCTGGTCAGAAATTTCGTACATACAGTGAGGCTGCAGGTTCTTCTATGCACTTCTCAAACAGGACATGATGTACAACATGACACACACAACAGAACATAAGAGCATATAAGTGTATACCAAGCTTAATTTAAGAGTTTAGAGAGAGCCACGCCACTGGTTTTGTTCAGTCTTGTATTCTTGACTAGCAGTGGTTTTATAGGATCTAATGTATCTTTACCTTGTCCTGCTACCTGAAATCTTTATTAATGGGTGATACTGAGACTGAACCAGGAACACTATACATGCAAAGTAGGTCTTACTTTTGAGCTTGGAGTGTTTTAGTTATTACTGGAATGTTAGTATTTCTAATTTCATATAGATGGACTACAAATAAGTCTGATATGTGTTCTATACTACTGCATCATTGGTATATAGCTTGTTGCAACTATAACAATTAATATATAATATTAATTTTGCTTCTGTGCTCAATTCAAGGTTTAAAAGCCCTATACATTTTGGGACCAGCATACCTAAGGACTGTTCTTCCATATGAACTGACCTGCTCACTTTGCTCATCTCTGAAGATCCTGCTTCAAGTGTCCCCATCCTCTGAAGCTAGACAGGTGGCAACCTGAGAAAGGCCTTCTCAGTCATAGCACCGTAACTCTGAAATTCCCTCCTCAGGAAGATTTGTGTGTTCCCCTCAATTGCTGTCTTCTGCCGGCAAGTGAAGATTTTTGTTCTGTTTGGCATACCTCCAATAACTGCTATAGGCCCTCCTCTCTGTTCTTGATGTTGTGGGTTTTTATTGAATTTTTAAATATTATTTAAATGTTATTGTTACGATCTTTACTTTCTTTGGGGTAGATTTTGCCTTTAATCTTCCCCTTACACCCTCTGGGTAGTTTGAATCCACCAGGAATCTATTATTCCAAAATATTTTATTTAAATTTTCCCTTTGGTAACGTGTTTAAGCGTCAGGCTCCTTCGTGGTTCTATGTGGCCCTGAGGATAGGATTGGGATATAGCAATGACAGCTACACTGGGATATAACAAAACAAAATAAACTTTTATTTAGTCAAGAAGCGTATTGGTTTCATAAATGTAGTTCTCGGTTCTTAAAGTTACTTCCTATAACCTCATTCACGCTGATCTCTTCTAAGGCTTCACACACAGTTAGCCTCTTTCTTCAACTCAATATTTCTCTCACAGAAATGTTTAAAACTCCTCAGGCAGCACACATCTGGCCTCTCTTTCCCTGACTGAGTGTCCTTTCACAAACATGCTCAGTTCAGGTTCCACACAGGTCATATTTCTCTCATAAATACTTCAACATATTCAGGCAGCACACAGCTAGCCTGCTTTCTTCTGACTCCCAACCGTCTCTCTTCACTCTCAGTCTCAAACTGCATTCACTCCGCCCACTCTCAGTCATCAACCAATCATATCCCTCTCTTTCACCCCCACTCTTCACCTATCTCACACCAAGCATTTAAAGATACATGCACACATTTACTTGAAATCATTACAGTTATTTTAAAACAATTTTTTTAAATAAATATTTTAATGTATTAACGTTCACTGCCTTGGGAACCCCATTTGGTAGAAACACAGCATACAAATGTTTTAAATAAACAAAACATTAAATTTAAAAATAATTATGTTCTGAGAACTCGGATTTGATGTTCAAAGAAGATTATGCAAATGACGTTGAAGAGCATCTGCATACAGTTTATCAACTGTGAATTTCTTGCTTAATCCTAAATACCTTAGTTTAGACACAATCTAGGATTGTATAGTGTGCTGAAGGATAGTTATGATGGCAGCAGGGCAACAACCAGAAGTCATGAAGAAATTATGATGGCCATGCCCCCTTTCTTCTCTCTAGTATTTCACTTCTGAAAGCAATATCCCCAGATAAAGATTGAGGTTAACAAAGGGGGGGATTACTTTTATTAATTCTCTTGGGTGGAATAAGGTTATTCAGTAAAGAGGCTTGAAACTATATATAAGTAAAACACACAGTATTTGCTGGGCTCACGAAGTTATAATGTTTCAGTTAATGAGGCAGAAACACAGGAAGCAGTTAACAGCCAAGCTCTGATTCCTGAGGTGAATCTTTGGCCTTTCCTCAGCCTTTGGAATCTCACAATGTAAGTGTGAGCTCCTTCTGGAAATAGCTTAGCCTGCTACCCATGAAAACAAGACTCTGAGACTCTCCTCTTTTAAATGTTCATTGGAATTAGCTTGCTTTATCCCAAAAGCCACGCTTTGAGACATACAGTCTCCTGAGGAATGATTTCTTCCTGCCTACTCCTCTGGAGGCACAAACTCTATCTGTAAACATATTCACTGTTTCAGCCTGTCTACTCTCAAACTGGGCTCTGAGACAGGATCTCTCCAGTTTTTCTCTGAAGGCTCAGACCTTCAGAGCTGACAGTTAACAGAGTTTTCTCTTTCACTTCCAACCTGGCTCCTTCCACCATCCATGGGCCCTGATTGGCATTTACCCAGTTTGTACACACACCAAAGAGGAATACAGGGAATTGGTGATTGACAGAAAGGGGCAGGCCCTTTGCCCATTTAACACAATGCCACATTCTGTTTTTCCCTGCAATCCATCCCTCTCAAAATAATAATATAATAATAATGACATTGGATTTATATACCACCCTTCAGGACAACTTAACATCCACTCAGAGTGGTTTACGAAATGTGTTATTATCCCCACAACAATCTCCCTGTGAGGTGAATGGGGCTGAGAGAGCTCTAAAAGAGCTGTGACTGACCCAAGGTCACCCAGCTGGTTTCCAAGTGGAGGAGTGGGGAATTAAACCCAGTTCTCCAGATTACAGTCCTGCCGTTCTTAACCACTACACCAAACGTGTAGTGCACATTCAAGTTGCGCAATATGTCCCATCTCACACATTGTCATACAAACATCATCACAAGCATCGAGAGAATATGCGCTCAGTGCTCTTTATAAAGAATTTCCGGCCAGTAATCAATAAAGTAATCACCACATTTGAAGTCAGAGAATTATTTCATTTTTCCTCAAATCAGACTAATGATTCTTTAGTCAGTCTCTCTTCCTATAGATGTAATGTAGCTTACTTTTCCAAAGCATTTGTACTATTGCTTCGTGAACCAGGCAGACACTTCAGTAATAGGGACCCATAAACTCATGATCTTCCATCAGAATGAGGCAAGTTAATATGCAAGGGTGGGAGATGAAGTCATATAAATGCACTGTAAATCAGAGCATTAGACCATAAGCAAGGGCTGGCTTGGATAACTGACAGTGCAATTCTAAACAGATTTACCCAAATCTATGCCCACTGATTTCAATAGGCTTATACTGAAGAAATTCTACTCAGGATTGCACTGTTAGTCACTTTAATGATTGATTGCCATGGATGGGAAAGAAGGTAGTTTTGTGTTCTGTTTTAAAGCAAAATGCGGTTGAAGAATTACAACTTGCAACCAAACACCTAAGCTGGGGGATGGGTGGTGTAGGCATGTCAACTTTGTACTCTCATAACTTTGACCTTGTCTCAAAGAACAGCTCGATTGCATGCACTCCAAAGCAGTGCGGTGCTGGTGAGTTTCTCCTAGCCCATGAAGTTTTTGATCTAATTTGAGCTTCTGGATCAATCTTTTTTGCCCTGACTTGATAAACTGTAATGTATGAGGTGCCAACCCCCTCCCCCTGCTTCTTTAACTGATTCAACAGCTTGTATATAATCTCTGTCACTGTGTAATGATTTTTCCTTTTCCTCTTGCAAATTATTACTGAATGCCCTTGCATGTGTTAGACACTTTTATTTTATCGTTTCTTGCACATGGTTTATACCATATATATTTCAGACAAAAATATTTTAATATTGAATTTACGTTCAGTTTAAAAAAGGAAGATTAACTCATCCATGCTTAGGAGAGTATCTACAGAAGAAGACATGCTAGACAGCCTATTAGAGATAAAAAAACAGAAACAAAGGATATTAGTACAGTGTGGCAAGACCGCATTAATATTTACTGTCTAGATTTAGTGCAGAGTGGCTCTTCCCTCAGCAAAAAAAAAAAGGCACTCCATTTCAGAACAAGACTTGGTATTAAATCAGAAATATAGCCAGATCTTATACTTATGGCATAGTACAACTGTGACTATGATTTTCGGCTTTAAGATACAAAACCAAAGATCAAATCCACAGATCAGGTATTAAGGTCCTGGGGCAACCTGGATAGCTCTCAATCTGCCTGCTGTTGCCAAAGTGCAGCACAATTCAGCTCCTGGCAAGAGAGCGATACAAATAAAAGATGCAGATACTGAGCGAAATGCAAATTTTTAAAAACTGAACTACACTTATGCATAACAAGCCACGAGCCACATAACAGAGACAGCTGAAAGGCATTCTGGTTTTGTATAAATCTAATGTTTGGTCACATGTGAAGTAAGTGGAGCTCTTGTGTAAATACAGGCTTAGGAGAAAAGCTCATGCCAAATATGGCTGAGGATAGGAAAGCAAGCATTTGGTTCAAATACTAATTAGTTTCACTTTCACTGTCATTATGAAGGTTATTGAAGGGCACATTTGTTATCTCTTATGAAAGAACCTGATGATCAGGCATCAGAACACTCCTCCATTATTCTGCTTTGTAGCTAGAGAGTCTGTGCAAATACCTGTGCTGAGATTAAATGCAAGATGTATTGTAAGTGAAACAGTATCCCCGCAAATTTTTAATTCTTCTTGGTTTACAGTGGAGAATTTAAGTACATATACAATATATTAAGTACATTTCATTCAGCAGACTATCAAATGAAGCAAATCAATAATGCAATGCATCATGTTTTTAAAAGCTGCATATATTTGTATGTTCTTGGTTTGAAACAGAATGTATTGAAAAGGCAAACACGACTACATAAGATATAGATGTGGGCACATTCCTGCCAAAATCAAATTTAAGTTCCATTATTATCGATGGAAATGTTAAGCACATTTCTTGTATTTCTTTGACAAAAACCTAAATTCCTATACAATCACAAGTTCATTTGTGGCAAATCTAAAGCTTAAAAAAAAACTTTGAAGAAACATAATTCACTGAATTTTACAAAATCTCATTTCCGTGGTCACCTGAAGGAGATTTACTTCATCATAGAAAAGAAGTTATTTACAAGCCTGAGTTCAAACTTTGACAAGTTGCAATTAAACAAACAGTCTAAGGCAAGATCCAAAGGAGTACTTTAAGCATGCTAAGGCCTTGTCGCTTGTTCAGTGGAACATCTGACTTCTTCCTTCGAACGGGCAGATTTCTACGCTGAAATACAAACTGCTTATTCAACTCTCATCAGTTTCAAAACATGTTTGCCCTACAGAATGAGGAACTTATGTTTGAGTAACATAATTCCAGATTATTCTGGGATGCATAGAAGCTATTGTCCAGTTCTTTGGATTCAAGCATTGGCTTAAATTTCCACCATGTGTTTAATCGAAATGATCATGTAAGGGAAACATTTCTTTCTTTTTATAATTGAAATGTGATGCAATTAGCCTTGCCAGGCACCAATAGTTCTCAGTATATTCCAATGTACAGATTGCCTAAAGTGAAGTAAAGCCATGTGACCAACATCACATGCAGGAGCCATGATAAAGAAAGCCAAACGGTGTGCAAGGCTGTCAGGAAAACAGAAGGCAGCTACTGAGATACTAGATAAAGGTAAAGGTAGTCCCCTGTGCAAGCACTGAGTCATTACTGACCCATAGGGGGATGTCACATCATGACGTTTTCTTGGCAGACTTTTTATGGGGCGGTTTGCCATTGTCTTTCCCAGTCATCTACAGTTTACCCCCAGGAAACTGGGTACTCATTTTACTGACCTCGGAAGGATGGAAGGCTGAGTCAAGCTTGAGCCGGCTACCTGAACCTGGCTTCTGCCAGGATCGAACTCAGGTCATAAGCAGAGCTTCAACTGCAGTACTGCAGTTTACCACTCTGCACCACGAGGTTCCTTACTGAGATACTAGGAGCAAAAATTTAGAAGTGCGCTACACATGTAGCTAAGTAAACTGGAAAATCTATAGTAATGAAATGTGGATCCTAAAAGCAAAAAGACTGTTATGTTAAAGCAGTCTAATATAGCAATCCTGTGCAGTCTACTAAATCCATTAAGATCATCAGGTAAAGGTAAAGGTAGTCCCCTGTGCAAGCACCTAGTCATTACTGACCCATGGGGGGATGTTGCACCATGACGTTTTCTTGGAAGACTTTTTACGGGGTGGTTTGCCATTGCCTTCCCCAGTCATCTACACTTTACCCCCATGAAACTGGGTACTCATTTTACCGACCTCGGAAGGATGGAAGGCTGAGTCAACCTTGAGCCGGCTACCTGAACCTGGCTTCTGCTGGGATCGAACTCAGGTCGTGAGCAGAGCTTGGACTGCAGTACTGTGGCTTACCACTCTGTGCCACGGGGCTCTATCATCACACTACTGTGCAAAATGCCCAAATAGATAGAATTGCAACACCAACCATCATGAACCATGTAAGTGCAAAACAGACAAATAATTTGACTCTGTAGTCTGTTAAATACAGTTTATAATTCAGTTCAATAGCCACAGAAAGTTCTTATGCTATATGGAGGTTTAGAAAAGGCTTTGTTGGCATTTTGTATTATAGTTTCCTTCAGAAGAACAAACAGGAAGTTTTACCACCATAAGCTTATCAGAAGTTGAAGCATTTCATATAAGTTCTTTAGTTGAAAGGTATTAATCAATTCTACTTTGGCATTTTGTCTTATTTTTGTAAAAAGCACAATTCTGCTTAACACAGTTGTTTTATTATCATTCTCTTAACAGTTTAACAATATACTACAAATTATCAATTGAACAGAGGCCATTCTAGATTCTAATAATAGCACACAGACCACCATTCCTTACTGTTTTATTCTTACACACATTTAATATTCAGAATATCATTTTCATCAGCTTAAGATTCAAAAGATGCCTCTTCCAGTAGTCTGCAGCCCCATATTTCTAATCACAACCCCACAGTGCTGCCATACCACTGGCACAGGAAGAACTGGCCTTTGCTCTGTGCTAACTGAAATGTTCCTATTTATGCTGCATTAACTCTTTTGCCAGTTGGCCCGTCCATTTAGGCAAGGCAAGAATGTGCCCTCTGCATACCTTTGGTGAACGATGCGTAACTGAGGGCATCCTCTAGTTCTTATTCTGGCCAAAGTCACGTGACACTCAATGCACATGCTCCAAACACAGGTCACACCTTTAAGCAGTACAATATTGGTAGCCATTGTGGAGAAAGAGCTTGTGCCTATCTGTTTGAAGAATTAGGTTGACTCACGGAGAGAGATAAATAACCAACAATATAAAGATAACAGGAGAGCAATTTAGGCCCTTCTACAAAAGATACATTTCTAAACACTTTTACCCCAGTGCAGTGGGATATACTGAAGCATTGACTTCAGAAACAATGGATTGCTTACTTTCTAAAAAATGAGTAGCTGTAGTTGTTCACTACACATCTACATATTTAAGACCGACACATACATTCAAGCAGATCTCAATTTTATATATCAGATAACAATATGAAGACATTCTTGTTTCCAACAAGTTGCTACAAAGAATGACATTTAACTTGTTTGTAACTGCCTAAAGAAACTACAGGAATATGCAACCTTAGTTTTAAAACAACGAAAACGTTAGGTGTAGCTGGTTGTTTTCTCCCCTGCACCATCACTTTATTAGAAAGTCTAATTTTTTTGTTGTTTGTTCCACTGTGGTCTGGGGTGAGTTAATTTATACACAGAGAAGTCGTTCTTTTAACACCAGCAGCATCAAGTGCTAATGTAGTGTTGTGCCAATAGTTTTTATTAGCCCATAGACATCAATAGACATATACTGGAGTTAGGGCAGAATCCATCCCTACCAAATTCACCACCAGCAGAGCTCCTTGCCATATTACTTCCTATTGCTATATTACTTCTTGCTACATTACTTCTTAATCTCCTCTTTCCAGGCACTGGACGCAAGAGTTACTCTAATGTGCTAAGGGATTTACCTGCCAACAATCACAACCCGTCCCTCTCGTATAGCAGTCATCTTGCTAGACTAGGCAAGTGCAACACCAACAGCACAGGAACAAGAACCTTCTGGGCAAGTTAGGCCACCTCCTCCTTAACAGCAACGCTTTCTCCCCACCTCCAACCTCAGGGGATGTCACAACCACTCCCATTGGCTCCTAGCAAAAGGATTTCTATTGGCTCTCCGCGTGCCCTCAGCGACTTGCTCCAGCGTGCGTCTCCGAGCCTGGGTTACGCGATCTTTATAAAAAAAAAAAAAAAACAGAAACGGGCGGGCGCGACAAACTGTTTTTAATCGTTCTTCAGTAGAAGTGTGAAAAAGAAATGAATTTCCTTCTTCCTGTTTCATTGTGAAGAGATCGTGGGAGGAGGAGGGAAAGATGCCTACACTGGGGGGGGGGGAAGAGATCCTAGAAACGTTTTTATGGGGGCATCAAGCCCCTGATGTATTATTTCTATCCACAACTCGCCCGCCCCCAACTCTCCTCCCTCCACACCATTCCCTTTGTTCATATGCCTTCCACTGTTGTAGAGGTCCAAAACCTTTAATGTCTGCCAGATTGTCCTTCTTCTACTCTTTCCACTGCACTGCGGTCTGATGCGGGGGCGAGTGTCAGGATGTTATATTTTCTCCAGGATCAGAAATAAAACGCTTTTGCTGTTGTCCTCAGCAGTGTCCCTGGGACCTTCCTTTTTTTGGAATGAAAATTTTGGAAGGAAGTTTCCCAGTTGTCTGTAATAACTAAACATTTTTGCAAACTCTCCACCCCCAGCCTGTCTGGTCTTGGAGAATAAATTGGATCACCGTATTAACTCCCAGATCTGTATTTAATGAAACTGCATATACCTTTCAAATGTTGGCCAAAATTCTTTAAAAATCAGACAATTCCCATATTGACATAGTAAACAGAATTACACTCTTCTAAATCCATTGACTTCAGTGGACTTAGGTGTAAGTCTGTTAGCACTGTACTGTTCTGTTAGTATCTTACATCTAGGTTTTGTAAAGTTTAATGTTTACTCCAAATTTGTATTCACTGCTCCAATGATAAGTGCTTTGAAAAATCTATCAAAGAACATTAGCCTGAGAGCAGAGAGGACTTGAAGATAATTTGTTGCTTTCAAACTGTCCAGAGTTTTCTTTCTTCTTTCTATTACTAATTATGGACAAATCATATGTGCCAAATTTTGCCTTCCAGTTTGCCTGGGAGCTGATAATAGGAACATTTGTATCATTGTTTCCTACCACCATTCAGATAAGATATGCCATTGTAAAAATCACATCACTTCCACAGAACAGTTAGCCAAGTAAACTGCTGAGCATGGGTGAGGGCCGCATTATTATAGTAGAGGACATACTTTGATCTAAAAGGTACCATTTCTCTAGCTACAGTATTTCAGGTAGAGAAAGACACACACACCTGTAACCTTGGAGAGCACTAACTAGACAGCTCTAATCTTTGGCTGTAGTCTGAAATTGTGACACCACAATTTCAGAAGGATATAGACAAGCTGGAACGTGTCCAGGGGAGGGCTTGGTCTGTTTAGCTTGCAGAGGAGACAACTGAGAGGTGCTATGATAACCATCTTCAAGTACTTGAAGGACTGTCATATAGAGGATGGTGCGGAGTTGTTTTCCGCTGCCCCAGAAGGTCGTATCAGAACCAATGGGTTGAAATTAAATCAAAAGAATTTTCTGCTAAACATTAGGAAGAACTTCCTGAGAGACAGAGCAGTCCCTCAGTGGAACAGGTTTCCTCGGGAGGTGGTGGGATCTCCTTCTTTGGAGGTTTTTAAGCAGAGGCTAGATGGCCATCTGACAGCAATGCTGATTCTGTGAACCTAGGCAGATCATGAGAGGGAGGGCAGGAAGGGCTACATCAGTGCTTAGTTCTCATAGCCCCTTCTTACATGACCAGGATAATGCCAATCACCATCTTGGGGTCAGGTGGCAATTTTCCCCAGACCAGTTTGGCTAGGGATTCTGACAGTGTTTTGCCATCTTCTGGACACGGAGTAAGGGTCACTGGGTGTGTGGGTGGGGAGGAGGTATTTGTGAATTTCCTGCATTGTGCAGGGGGTTCGACTAGATGACCCTAGAGGTACCTTCCAACACTATGATTCTATGAACTGTGCTGAAGGTAAGAAGCCATGGATATGGGCAGTGGCTGGGAACCCTCTGTGTGCCACAATACTCCCAGAAGAGAGGTAGGACATTAGTAATAATAAATGACTCTTATGGCGTCACTCAAGACAACGCCATTCCTTAAATATTAATTTTCACCGCTGCAACAGTAATAGGCGTCAGCACTATTAGCAATCAAGGTACAAGATTTCCAAAGCATGGTTTATGACCTCCATGGAGAGTTCATTGGCACCTTTAAAAAATATTCAGTCAAAATCTTTCATTAGTGCTTGCTTTATCAGATGCACTGCTGTGACTCATGAAAGCTTATGCTGGAATAATTTTTTTGTTAATATTTAAGGTGTTTTATTCTGTATACCAATATGTAATTATAAAATACATTATAATTTCAAAAGTTTCAGAAGGCACAGAATCCTACTTAGGTTGGCTCAGTGGCACATACTCTGAGTAAAGCTGATTTGGATTCCCATTTGGAAGAAAGGCAGGGTACAAATGAATTAAATAAGACTAAAGACTAGCAGGGCAGTGAAGGTTGGAGAGTGGGAGAGAAGGAGGCAAGGAAAGATATGGGGGGGAGCTGCCAAGAGGAGACAGAAAATAGCATGAGGGGGGAATGAGGTGCCCCCCCCTTGAGTTCTTGCACGTTCCCAGCCTTTTTCATCCATAACCCGTTACTGTGTGGTGAAATGTTTCAAAATGACTGCAAAGGAAAGAATTAATGTATTTTGATGAACTTGGAGGTGCAACTTCCAAACATTCAGCTCAGACTTTTAAATTGATCATGTGGGTGAATAAGGATTCTTGCTGCAGGTGGACTGGAAAATATGGAACATTATGGAGCACTCCTAAACAAGTCTGTTCAGAAGCAAGTCCCAATTTATTCAGCCTAGGGTTGCAAACTCTGGGTTGGGAAGTTCCTGGAGATTTGGGGTGGAGCTTATGGAGGGTGGGATTTGAGGAGGGGAGGGACCTTAGCAAGGTATAAGTAGGGATCCCAGGTGCCCGCTGGTGTCAGGCAATCTTCTTGTGGTTTACCTGCTTGCCTGCTGGTCACTGGTGACTGGCGGGAGGTTTTGGGCTACCTGTAAATCACCCACCACTGGCTGGCACCCTGGGTACATGTACGGTATGCATGCTCCCAGTGGATGTGACTTCCAGAATTGATGTCATCATGTTAGCACCAGGAGCATGCACACACTTTGTGTGCATGTGGAGAACACGCTCCTGATAAGTAATGGGTCCCCTCTCCCACCGGGAGGGTATAGGAACCTGGAAACCCTAGTGTAATGGCAGAATCAACCCTCCAAAGCAGCTGTTTTCTCTAGGGAGAGATCTCCAGGCCACACCTGGAGCCTGACAACTTTAATTTCAGCAGAACTTACACCCAGGAAAGCCTTTTTAGGGTTATACCCTATGTTTGGGACTGTTTGTCCTATACTAACACAGTGTTCCTATCCTAATTACTTAGAAAAAAAAGATTAGCTTGGGGAGACATGCAATAGATTCCTTGTTTCCCCTGATGAGACAAATAAAGGAGAAAGTGACACCTACAGGTATAATTTGCTCCTAATCAGTCAATGTTTACCCTGATAGGCCAGAGATAGGCACCCAGCAACAACCTTTTATGAATCACTGCCATATGGCTCCTGCAACATTTCAGCATTTTTTTCATAGCAGACATGTTTTCCATTAAACTGAACAGCAGTTAATGTATTTTCCTAGCGGACTCAATAAGTTTTATTGAGAACTGCAAATATTTTCCTTTGTTTTCCTCAGGGTTGGGGGGAGGGGTTACCACGTTCTATTATTATATGCCAATAACTCCCAGTTGTGTGTTGCAAGGTAATTACTAGCATGATATTAGAAATAATTGTAATTAAACATTGAGAGGTGTCTATGAGCCCACTCCACAATACTCGCCCAAAGAGATGGCTACCCATTGCATTGGTCCTGCATTTTAAAATCTGGGGATGGGATATTCTGCCCCGTTTGTACATCTGATAAGATTGGAACATTCCATCATTCCCAATTAAGGTAACTAACATTTATCTGTTCTCAGAGAAGCTTCCCATTACATCTCTGCATGATTATTATTATGGGCTTGCATCTTTGATTCACTGTGTGGGTTTCTCTAGTGTCAATCAAGAACACACTTGGGAAAAGCATTTTTTAAAAAAAAAAGTCACATGCACAAGTATAGGATGGGAGAGATCTGACTTGGTAGCAGTACATATGAAAAGGATCTAAGTATCTGACACTGCAATCCTATGCAGAGTTACTCTAGTATCAATGGTCTTAAATTGAACTAACCCTACAAAGAATTGTACTGTTTGTGGATCACAAACTGAGCATGAACTAGCCCTGAAATATAGCTGTTTTTAAAAATGCAGTCTTGGGCAGCATTGTGTGTTCAGATCACAGAAAGTAATGGGTTTACTCCAGATCACATCTGGAACACTATTCTGGGCATAGGATTGCCAGGCGCAGCACAATTGGTAGGAGACTGGGTGGGCAGGGACATGGAGGGCACTGTTGGGCATTGATGTGATCTCACTTACAGGGAGACCTGGAAGTGACATCACACTCCTCTACAAATCATCAGAAACTTTGTGGCAAAACCATAGAGTTTCTAGCAGTTCCTGGAGCGGATGGATGTCACTTCTGGGTTTTCCCTGGAAGTGATGTCAAGCTGACAGCTTTTTTTTTTTCACATTATTTTTCTCCTGGCAACTGTAGAAGTGGTGGCAAGAAACAGGCGCTGGGCATGGGGAGTGCCCTGCCACCAGCAGGAACCTGGGAACCCTATCTGCGCACCACATTTTAAGAAGAATGTTGACAAACTACAGCATGTTTAGAAAAGAGTGATCAAGGCAGTGTGGAGTCTGGAAACCTATGAAGAAAAGTAGAAAAGCTGGGCACGTTTATTCTGGAAAAGAGAAGACTAAGGGAGTATTTCTGTTTCCAAATATCTGGAGAAATATAATGCAGAAGAGGGAACATAGTGTCTTCTCTTGCTCCAGAGGGCAGAACTAGAATTAATGGATGGAAATTACAAAGAAGTAGATTTCAGCTACATATTAGGACAAACTTCCAAACAGTAACAGCTGTTCGGCACATCTGAAAGTGATGGGTTCCCCTTCACTGCTGGTCTTGAACCAGAGGTTGTGTGGCCATCTATTAAAGTTATATATTCATACAATAAGCAGGGGTTTGGACTGCATGACCTTCAAAATCCCTTCAATCTCTATCATTCTGTTACTCTAAAAGATTCAGGAAGGCTTTTCCTATACAGGTAGGAGGGCTGCACTACAAGGAAATGGTTCAGAGAGATGCTTTGGTAAAGAGGCAGGGACTGTGGACCATAGCAATGTGTACTTATGGAGAAGTTTCTGCACCATTTAATATGCCATGTGTCTAATGGATTATATTTTGTTTTAGCATTGTTTAACTTTTGTTTCAGATTTTCACAGTATTCAAATTTCTGCAAGCCATACCCCATTTCATTGTTTACTGAATGTCCCAACCACTGATCATATTGATTTACATTGTGTAATCTGCTGGGAGTCTCAAGAAGAAAGGCAAACTATAAATAACATGAATAATAATAATCACAATAACATACAAGGCCACAGGGGATGAATTCCTCTGAGGGAGGGTGTTACGACCCTTACTTTCTCTAGGGTCGATTTTGCCTTTAATCTTTCCCTTAACACCCTCTGGGTAGTTTGCTGCCACCAGGAATATTATATTCCAAGATATTTTATTTAAGTTTTCCTTTTTGTAACATGCCTAAACGTCAGGCCCCTTCGTGGTTTTATGTGGCCCTGAGGATAGGAATGGGATATAGCAATGACAGCTACTCTGGAATATAACAAAATAAACTTTTATTTTTCAAGAAGCGTATCGGTTTCATAAAAGTAGTTCTTGGTTCTTAAAGTTACTTCATTTAAACTCATTCACACAGATCTCTTCTAAGGCTTCACACACAGTTAGCCTCTTTCTCTGACTCAGTATTTCTCACAGATGTGCTTAAAATTACTCAGGCAGCACACAGCTTGCCTGCTTTCTCTAGACTCAATATTTCTCTCACAGAAATGCTTTAAACTCCTCAGGCAGCACACAGCTAGCCTCTCTTTCTCTAACTCTTATTCACAGAAATATTAAACCTGCTCAGGCAGCACACAGCTGACCTCTCTTTCCCTGACTGAGTGTCCTTTCACAAACATGCTCAGTTCAGGTTCCACACAGGTTATATTTCTCTCATAAATACTTCAACATACTCAGGCAGCACACAGCTAGCCTGCTTTCTTCTGACTGAAACTTTTCTCTCCACTCTCAGTCTAAACTGCATTCACTCCGCCCACACTCTCAGTCATCAACCAATCATATCACTCACTCATCCCTCTCCTTCACCCCACTCTTCACCTAGCTCAAACCAAGCATTTAAAGATACATGCACACATTTACTTGAAATCATTACAGAGAGTAATAGTCCAAAAAAGTTTTCAGGCTTAAGAGTAAAGTATCCTTTTCAGTTTTAATTCAAAAGAAAAAAGTCCTTCCTCGGCTATTAGAAAGGTTGGAAATATGTACTCTACACACAAAGTCTCAAATGCTTCTATTGGCAATGGCTAATAGGGGATGCAATTTTAAATGTGAGAGGACCTAGAATCCAGTAAGAGGATCGGCATGGGGCAAGAACAAGGGGGGGGGGGGAAACAGAATGTGACATTTTTTGAGTCACAGAGTGCAGAACCAACTTTTTAAAAAAAGTTTATATCACTAAAACTTTAACAGCAGAAAAAATGACGCCACAGTTCACCTCTGTTAACCATTAGATTAATTGAATGTGTTACTGTGTTACTTAGTGATCACATATCTAGTCCATAAAGTGCCATTCATATCTCATTTATTACACACTTCTTGGGCTGCAGGCAGATGCTACAAGCAAACTTCATCAGTCTATTTGTGATGAGGAGAAGCCAAAGTCAGCCAACCCCCCTCGTACTTAATGCACTGCCAGCATCGCAAACCAGGAAGTCTTCAATAAACTGTAATTTGCTGTGAAAGTTTGGCTCTAGCTTGTAAACTATGATTCTAAAACCACAGAAAACAGAAGTGGCAGAGAAATTGGCCTCCTTAAGGCCCAGAGAGGTAATAGGAGAGCATGACATATTTATTCCTCTCAAACATTCTCATATGGCATTGGGAGAGGGATGCAAAAATTCTTGGAACCACTTGGGTTCAGGGCTTAGACTGATCGCCTAGCTCCAAACTTCATCAGTCAGCAACCTGGTGGAACTCTCTGTCTGAAGACACCCGGGTCCGCCGAGATCTTGTATCATTTTGGCGGGCCTGCAAGATGGAGATGTTCCACTAGGCATACGGTTGATGCCAGCATCAGGACCATCATCGAGCCTCCCACTGGTCTCCAGTATTCGATTACATCTCGTCTGTCTGTCTCCCTCCTCTTTGTATGCTGGGGGCAGGAATGTCTGAGGTTTTTGCGTATATATGATTTTAATTGCTGAATTTTATTGTAAAATTTACTATTTAATTGTATTTTATTATTGTTGTACCCCATCCTGAGCCCGCTTGTGGGGAGGGCAGGTTAAACACCGAATAAACTAAACTAACTAAACTAAACACTCTAGGACAATTGTACCGTAGTACTTATTTAGAGCATTTTTATGCTGCCTCTCCTGGGAACCTGCCTGAGATACATAAAACATAACAAGAAGCTCAAACATTAAAAGCTGTTGATTAAAACCTATCATTAAGAACCCAGTCAGAGCATGAAAACATAAATCGCTTATCTTAAAATAAAGTTTTCAAGCTAAAAGCACGCTATAAAAATGGTGTTAAACATTCAACCTTCATTAAAAGCCAGGATAAACAGAAATGTTTTGGCCTAGTGCCTAAAACAGAGTAGCATAGGAACCAGGCAAGCCTCACAGGAAAGAGCATTCTGAAGGGAAGGTGCCACCACTGAAAAAGCCCTGTTGCTACTCATCTCACTTCTGAAGGCGAGGGCACGGAGAACAGGGCTTATGCAGATCTTAACTGGCAAACTGGACAGAGGGTTGCCAGGTGTCCAGTTTTCCCCCAGACAGTCCTTTTTCCCCTCCAACTTTCTGGGGGAAACAGGATTAAAATACTGGACAGACTGTGTGCCTGGGAAGCAGCTGGCCAGCCCACCTGGCCTCCTCACTGCCTGGGAAGCTGCCAGCCGGCTTGCGTTGCCAGGTCCCCTGAGCTCCAAATGGGGGACAGGGTGGTGGTGTGGAAGGCGTGCTTGGAGGTACTCAGTTCCAGGGTCCCCCATCCAGTATTTTGGGAGGGCCATCTGGCAGCCCTAACTGGACAGTATGGGAGGTGGCGGTCTTTCAGGTACCCTGGCCCCAAGACTTTTAGGGATTTGAAAGTAAGAACCAACAGTTTGAATTTTGCCCAGAGAAATGGGCAGCCAGTGCAGATCAGCAACAGAATGATATGATCCCTGTAAAAGCCCTAACAAAACCCAGTAAATGCATTAACTATAATGGTCTATTTCTACTATGTACATATTGATGTATTGTCGAAGGCTTTCACGGCCGGAGAACGATGGTTCTGTTGTATTTTTCGGGTGGGTCTGAATACTGCTTGAAGGTTATGCTTTTTCATAAGCTTTCCCATCTGATCAGTAATTCCTTTGATATATGGCAAAAACACTTTTCCTGTGGGAGACTGTTTTTCTTTGGTTGTTTGATTCATCCTGGGTTTGATTGCTCTTCGGATTTCATTTCTGGAGTAGCCATTTGCCTGAAGTGCGTGGTTTAGATGATTAATTTCCTCATTGAGAAAGCGCGGCTCACATATCCGTCTTGCACGATCCACTAATGTTTTCATTATGCCTCTTTTCTGTCGGGGGTGGTGATTGGAGTTTTTGTGTAAGTACCGATCAGTGTGAGTTGGTTTCCTGTAGACCTTGTGACCTAACTGAAAGTTTGCTTTGCGGATGACCAAGGTATCCAGGAATGAGAGTTTTCCCTCACTTTCTTTCTCCATTGTGAATTGTATGTTCAGGTGGATGTTGTTGAGATGATTCAAAAACTCCATCAATTCTTCCTCCCCATGGCTCCAAATGATGAATGTATCATCCACAAACCGGAACCATACACTGGGTTTGTGGGGTGCTGATTCTAGAGCTGTTTTTTCAAAATGTTCCATGTAGAAGTTTGTTATAACTGGGCTGAGTGGGCTCCCCATGGCCACCCCATCCATCTGTTCATAGAATTCGTTGTCCCATTGGAAGTAACTGGTTGTCAGACAATGATGGAATAAGGCTGTTACATCCTCTGGGAAGTGTTTTTGCCATATATCAAAGGAATTACTGATCAGATGGGAAAGCTTATGAAAAAGCATAACCTTCAAGCAGTATTCAGACCCACCCGAAAAATACAACAGATGCTACGATCAGCAAAAGACAGCAGAGATCCCCTCACCTCTGCAGGAGTATACCGTATACCCTGCAGCTGTGGACAAGTTTACATCGGGACCACAAAGCGTAGCATCCAGACAAGAATAAAAGAACATGAAAGACACTGCAGACTTGGACAGCCTGAAAAATCAGCAGTGGCTGAACATAGCCTAACTCAAACAGGGCACAGTATCTTATTCCAGGACACCAAAATACTGGACAACACTTCCAACTACTTTGTCAGACTGCACAGGGAAGCCATTGAAATTCACAAGCATAAGCAAAACTTCAACAGGAAAGAAGAAACCTTAAGAATGAACAGAGCATGGGCTCCAGTTCTGAAAAACACCAGGCCAACAAAACACACCACACCCGACAATAGCCCTGCAGAGAAGATTAGCACATCAAGCACCAATCCATATGCAAAAGAACCGCCTCAGGATACAGTGAAGCCTCCCGCCATTAGCATTCCACACCCTGGGAAACTCTTACAGAATGACTCAGCTCAACCCCACCCCTCCTGAGTAGATACAAATGACCTACATCTTTTCCACACTGTGACACTGAGAGATCTCTGTCTTTTGGTGCTACACCTCTGAAGATGCCAGCCACAGCTGCTGGCGAAACGTCAGGAACTACAATGCCAAGACCACGGCAAGACAGCCCGGAAAACCCCCAACAACCTATGTACATATTATCTTTTGAGGTTTGGTATCATGGCCTGTCTCATAAACTAACAAATTAAGTGGACTTTACACAAAAAATATCCATGGAACTGATCTAAAAAAAGTGTTAGTCAGCAGAGCATAGATCATGCGTGTGCTTTTTCATAATGAAGATCTCAGTCACTTTTTCTAAAAACCATCTTATCCCAGTGACTAAAATACATTTCTTTGCTTGTTAGTTGCTGGGGGTGGGGGCAGTTGCAACCAAGAATTTTATATAAAAATGTACATATTTATGTATTTAGGTAATTGAATCCCATAATTTCTTCCCTGGTGGGACCCAACAACAACTTAAACAAACAAAAATACACTGGATCACTCAAGGGTGTGAGCCTAGGCTAAGAGCCATGGGCCAAGAGCTTCTTGGCTCCTGCCAACAGCTCACATCTCTGGCTATGATCAGGCTCTATACCTACTGAGGCCGAAATAATCCCCCTAAATAAATTTGAACTGACTAGTTAAGGGCAGATTTCAGGAGTGTGAGTTAATAATACCTGGCAGCCAATTAATCCAAGAAGCAGAAATCACGTGAAACAAGGAGTGTGATTTAAAGGGCAAAAGCCCTCGAAAGACTTTATATATGTGTTTTTATACATGTATATACCACTCCCAGCCAAGTGTGCCAGACATGGTTCACAACAGTATGACAACTTATGAAACAAACAAAAATAATAATAATTAAAGAACTAGTGATAACCATAAAACCTAACCAACAAAAACCTAAACAGAAAGCAGCAGCAGCACCTAAAAACATCAGTATCAAACCTCAAGACAAATTACTTAGCAGGGTTAAAATCAATCAATGAATTGAAAACTAGCTGGATTTTTAAAAAAATATCCTGGCCTGTTTTCAGAAGTATTCTGTGATGGTACCAAGTACATAATGAGGGGGTAAGCACTGAAATCACCCTTCATGACCACCTGCCTTACCACATAAGGTGGTGGATCTCAAAGCAGAGGTGGTTATTTGACAAGTTCTGGGCAGGACTACTAGGTGCTTTAAATACTGTGGTCCCTATAGGCATATGGTGCTTTACAGGCCAAAACCAGCACTTTGATTTAAGGCTAGAAACAAAATACAGCCAATAAAGATATTTAAGCACCGGAACAGTAGTCCATATCAGCTTGCAGTCCTGCTGCTGATCTAACTGAAGTTTCTGCTTTCAAGAGCAGTCCTGTATAACACCCATTACAGTAATGTAAATGGGAAGTAGCAAGAGTATGATTCTTTGTGGCCAGTCCATAGACTGGTGCTGTAACTGCATTTTACATACTTAAAAAATAGACACAATTTAGGTTTGAAAGATAGAAAAATAACACTGTAAACATTGGAATGCAACAGACTGGCAATATCCTTTGGATGTTTCATAAATAAAGAGAGTGAGCAAACAGTGCCCGTTCCAGAATAGATGGCTAGTCACAGTGGGCTTCTCCTTTAAGGTTTTCTATGCAACACAGAACAGGGGTGTAAACAGGACTAATCTTTGTCCAAAGTCACAAGGATATCATCCAGCATGTCCCAGGAGGGAGCAGGAAAGTAGAACACTCACATGATCGATCATAAAATGTATATCCCTCCAACAACCTTTGACTGAACTTTAACTGCTGTTTAGTAAACTGAGCTCTTCTTGCCCTCTTCCTCTCACACCTCATTTGACCCTATTAATATGTCACTCTTTCTCATTTCCTAAAAAAAAAAAACATTCCTTTTGCTCTTGTATACATAGAGGTACCTACTGACTGTTAAATGAACTATATCTTCCTCTTTGCTCCACGCCATCATATCTAGCAATTTGGAGTAAACTGCCAGTTTAGACTATGAGATTGCAATCAAGTTCTGAATTAGCAAGTGAAGATACAGGCACTCCATCAGCCCTCCGCTGAATATTATAGCAAGCAGCTTTCTCGTCTTGCTCTGTAGCAGACAGGAGAGAAGTGTGATCAAAGAGGAAAGGCTCTTTCCATGGCTGTTTTGGCTTTTAAGGGAGGATTCATTGGCGCCAGACTGAGCAACAATCTCTAGGCAACTTGCTACTATGTGGCTTAAATGACTCACACAGGCCTGGTTTCTTGCTACTGTTCAACAGCAGCCCCCCCTCAAAGCAGTGTATCATAGTGGTTAAAATTTCAGAGTATGATCTGGGAGACCCAGGTTTAAATCACCGCTCTGCTGTAAAAGATCACTGGTTGACTTTGATCCAGTCAAAGATCCAGAGCTGAGTGTACATGACTTCCCCATGTTTAATCATTATTGATAAACCTCCCTTTAAGAGTTCGTGTGTAAACATTCCAATAACTGATTCCCTGACTGGCAGCAAACTGATGAATATGGTAATACCCTGCCAAAGCATATGCACACCTTAAAGGTTCAACACTTTAGTATTTTTTAAATGTTTTCTATTCAAGATGACTGAGGAGAAGGGGGAGAGCCGGAAATACCTAAGAAAAACTTCTACACATGTGTGTAGGGTAGCCAACTCTGGGTTGGGAAATTCCTGGAGATTTGGGGGTGTTGCCTAGAAAGAACAGAGTTTGTGGAGGGGAGTGACCTCAGTGGGGTGTACTACCGCAAGTCCACCTTCCAAAGCAGCCATTTTCTCTGTAGTTCGTAGCACAGTGGTTAAGTGGTTCAGCTGCGAATCAGCACTCTACTGGTTCAAATCCCACTACTGCCATGAGCTCAGTAGGTGGCCTTGGGTAAGCCATTTCTCTCAGCTCCAGCTCCCCAGCTGTAGTGTGGAGATAAATAACTAACTTGTTCACTGTTCTGGGCGGGCCACTAATCTCTCTAGCAGAGCGATATATAAGCGCTACCACCATCATCATCATTGTAGTCTGGGAATGTTTTAATTCCATGAGATCTTCAGGCCCTAGCTGGAGGTTGGCAACCCGACCAAGCAACAAGAACTACATTTATAGCATTTACAGCCCACCCACCCCCCACCTCAAGTTAACTCTCCACGTCTCACTCTCTAACTGGGTCCGACTATCCTTCTGAAGCCTCTTACACTTAAATTCTCAAAACTATAGTTTACATTTTCCCCCTTTGGCTCACAGCACAAGTTTCTGCTTAAAGGTCTGGAGCGTAGCGACAGCTGGAAGTGACGACAGGGCACGTAAGCTAAGGGCGGCGGCTTCGGCGGGAGTATTACGCATGCCTCTCCTTCTTCCCGAGCGAAGCGTCTTCGTCTCTTAGCAACCCGAAGAGGTGCATGATGGGTGAGTTGGGCCCTGCCGCTGACAACGACGTCCTGCAGCCCCCCACCGGCTAAGAGGCAGCCTGCCCTGCTCGGAGACAGAAGGCCGGTGAAGGGAGAGGAAGGTTGGACCTGACGCGTTTCTCGTATGCTCGTTATTTATTAGTCTTTATATGGGGTTCAGAAGGGTTTTCGGAGGCTTGACTTCCACTCTTCACGCATGATAGGCAGTTTGGGTCACTGACTGCAGCTCCAAGGGACAACTCGCCTTTCGCTGAGGTAAGCATTGAACCCAAAAGAGCCCAACACACTAGCAGACTTTGGGCTGGCGGGCTGGCCTGACAGGCGAAAAAAAGATGCTTCAGGTGCTTTAATGGGTGCATCCTTGTCCCTCAACAAATTCAAGGAGGGCATGGGTTGTGGGTTGGTTTTAAACAATTGTAGTAGTTTTAGCATTTAGATCGTAATTTGTTTAAACCATGCAGATAAAATTGTTGCCCTAATGATATAGTAGATGTGGTATGGGTGGACTTGTTAGAAAGGAGTGTAGGCTAAGTTCTCTGATTCCTCAGCTGGAAATACATAAAGAGATTATTGAGGAGAAAGTGATAAAGATGCTATTTCCTTACCACTGGTGATACTTGGCCACTGGCCCAGAGATTTTTTTTTTAGTTATTTATATATTCAAAGCAGCTCATAAAATACAAATGAGAAAAAAACAAACAAGATACCTGAACACAGCAGAAGTGTGTATGTCCGCTAGCTACTGATCTCAAGGATCCTGCTTCTAAAAAAGATTGTTAGATCTGTTCTTGATGACTGCTTGTCTAGGAAATGAGAAAGCAGGAATCTGGACCACTATTCTTCAGATCCCAAAGATGATGAGTGCTGTTGATATAATTATACATTATAATTGTACATTCATTGGGTGGGGGAAGGAAAAAACATTGCATACAGTCATGGACCCTCAAAGTTCTCTTGTACTCAAACATTTTTGGATTTTATATATTTATTTACATTATCTATAGTCCACCTTCCTCATTGAGACTCAATGCAGATTACACAGTGTAGATCAATACAATCAAACACTGTAATAGGATATGGATTGCAGAAATTTTGGTACAAACAGATGCTGATACAGAGCTGAAGACAATGCTGAAACAAAACATAAGCAACTAACATACTGAACAATGCAGAAACTACTCAGTAGGTACACAATAGTATAGTCCACAGTCCCTGTCCCTTTACCAGCATCATTCGGCCCGTTTCCTTACAGTAGAACCCTCTTACCTATGTAAAAAAAGTCCTAGTGAATAGTTCAATCTTGCATTGTTTGTGGAAAGCCGAGAGAGTGGGGTCTTCCTAACCTCATCAAGCTGACCATTCCATAAGGTGAGGGTCACACAACACAGAATGTACATATATGGGCTGTTATTGATTTTGCCTGTTTGCAAGGAGGCACCTATAGAACTGACCATGTTCAGATGAGCAAAGCTGTTGTGGTGGAGTATAAGGAGAGATATGAAGGATTGTTTTCAGATACTTTTAAGTCTTATATTTTCTGAAGTAACCATTTAATCAGAGTGAATAAATTCATCATTATGGCTGGGACAGGTTAGGTATGTAATGAGATCTGTCATTACACAGCTTATGTATTGTTAATACAATTAAACGTACCTATTTACTGATTGCTGTAGTTAAGGGTCCTAATTTTAATGCAATCAGTCTTTCATAGGTTACAATGATGAAAAATGTCCACCTGGCACCTGAAGTAGATGAAGATGATCTTTATTCTGGCTACAATGACTATAACCCTACCTTTGACACAGAGGTAAATCTATGATGATTTGCAATTTGTATTAGAATATCTTATATCTTTGTTAGGATAATAATGGTTAATGATGGTCTGACCATTTGCTACCTTGCATGTTAGCAAAGATAAAATATACAGAACAGCTAGAATGTGTGCTATTTTTTCAAAAAAGTATATAAATAATATAGCAGTGCAAATGGATAAATGTAAAAAATAAAAATTCCTTTAAAATATTTTTAAGAACAAATGAACAGCTTAACTGTGTTGTGGCTGTATATACAAATGATATGAAATGTAAAGTTAATTATTTCATTTTTGTTTCCTATTTACTTTTAGGATCTAGAGAAAGACCCAGCTTTTCAAAAGGCTGTGAAAAGTAGTCATGGTAGAAGACCTCCAGTAAGTTAAATTAAAATAAATAAATGCAATAAAATTTAAACTGAGAGAATCATATGACTAATTCCATGGCAACACATTGAGCCCTGTGTTAAATATATAATTTATTCTGATGTAAAGCCCCATTGAGTTCCTGTACATATATTTTGGACATGAAGCCTTTGCTTTTTTTCTGCCAAGAGAAGGAATGTATATGATGTCACATCTTTCCAAATACAATTCTCCATCAAGGTATTTACATTTTTATCTTCTACATTCATGCCCCTAAAACAATCTAGAGTTTCGATGTATTGTCGAAGGCTTTCACGGCCGGAGAACGATGGCTGTTGTGGGTTTTCCGGGCTGTATTGCCGTGGTCTTGGCATTGTAGTTCCTGATGTTCCTGAGAGATCTCTGTCTTTTGGTGCTACACCTCTGAAGATGCCAGCCACAGCTGCTGGCGAAACATCAGGAACTACAATGCCAAGACCACGGCAATACAGCCCGGAAAACCCACAACAGCCAATCTAGAGTTTTCTTTCCTAATCTGACTGTTATTCTCTGTTGTGGTGCAGAATGTTCTGCTCAGAAAATCATTCTAAGTTTCCAGAAAAGTGGCAAGCACAATGACAGATATGTTTACCAATCAGAAACCAAGATATGTACCAATACCTACAGTACACTGCAGAGTGGAGACACTTGATTTACCATCTACATATGGCTCATATAATCAAACAGGGATGTGCAACCCCAAAAGATTTGGGTTTCCTGTTTCTGGTTTACCCAGAGCAGGGAAAAAATTTGGGTAAACCTGAAACCTGAGGCGGCAAGCCGCTTCAGGTTTGGGTATTTAAGCTGATTGGAATTATTCGGGAAGATTTGGCCATTGTTCCCAATAGGAAACGCTGCTCCCAGCTATTCGGGGCCCTGGGGGGGTCATTTTCTTCCCTAATAACACCAAATTTGCAGGGGACCCTCTCCCAACACTCCTCTCATGGCCATCCATGTTTCAGGGAGATTGGACTTTGGGGGCCATGTTATGGCCCCCCAAAGAAGGCCCCCCAGCTGCTGCCTATCTCCATTGTTTCCTATGGGAAAAATCGGGGTGGGGGAGAAGGTTTCCAGGAGGCTGCAGGGGACCCTCTCCCAACTCTCCTCCCATGGCCACCCAAGTTTCAGGGAGATTGGACTTCGGGGGCCATATTATGGCCCCCCCAAAGAAGGTCCCCCGAGCTGCATTATTTCCTATGAGGACTAACTTCACACCAGAGAATCACAATAAGAAAAAATTGATTAAAAATACACAACAAAACCATATGAAGCAAGTGAGTGAGCAACTAGAAGTGAACTAATGAACAACCTTCCTCAGTGCAGCCAAACTGATGAAAGGGGATCAACTTCACACCAGAGAATCATCCATTGAATTCAACCCAAACCAAACTGAACCATGTGTTGAAAACTAGTGGGCTGTTCTAGGAGGCATTTTGCAGGGGACCTACTCCTACCTGCCCTCTGGAGATCACCCAAGCATCAGGGAGATTGGATTTCGAGGGGCCATGTAATGGTTTCCCAAAGAAGGTTGACCACCACCCCAGCCACCCCACTTTCTATTGTGGGAAAATCCAGACTCCCACAATAGAAACACATGGAATGTGGCATCCATGGCCACAGGCAGAAACCCCTCAATAAACGCCCCAACAGCCCAACAAAACCAAAGACAAACTCCTCAGAATTCCCCAGCACCCCCAGAGCTGGCTGGCCAGCCACTCTTCATGCTTCCCTGTGGGGCCAACCATCACAACAGAAATTCAAACACACAAAAAAAATCCAATTTAAAATTTTTTATTTCTTGGTAACAGCAATAAATTAAAAATGTTATATCACTGTTAAATCACAATGTACAGTCCTAGATTAAATCAACCCCCACCATTACACCAGAAAATCAAAAACACTCCAAAAACAGAACCAAGACACACCAAGAATAATTTTTTAAAATTTCATTTCTTGGATTTCTGGGAACAGCATTAATAGCACATTCAAATCACAACATACAGTCACCCACCTTGAAACAAATTCTAACATCACACCAGAGAATCACAGCATTAATAGCACATTCAAATCACAGTCCCACCTTGAATTTTTTTTTAAAAAAAAATACTGTCCTCCCAGAGAATCCCCCAATCGGGAAGGGAAGAGCTGCTTGCTGCTGCAGCGACTGGCTCTTTCTCTCAGCCAATCTCCCTTCCCTGATCACCCCCTCTCCTGCCTCTCTCACTCCCCTCTTCCCCCTCCCATCAATCGACAGCCGCAGGAAGAGAGCTCTTTGAAGCATTTTTCCTCTTGCCAGGCAAAGGAAAAAGGCTTCACAGAGCTTTCTGAAGCAATCCGAATCGCTTCAGGTTGCTCTGCTTCGGGTTTCCAGAACTGGGCCAGCTCTGCCCAGTCACACTTCTCAGAGACTAGCACTGAATTCTTACCCAGGTATAAGCACATGAGATTGCATCATTGGAGATTTTGGAGTTAAAACTTGTGACTTCATTCACTGAAAATACATACCTTGTTGCTGAGCTAAGAGATGCTTATGCACAAATGTTGGCATCTGATCAAGCATATTATAATTCTCCCTAGTCTAACTGGCAGCAGGCTTAATTTTTGAAAAACGTTTTTTCCCTGTAGCAGGTAGAAGGCAGTCTTATCTGAACTCTGGAAACTGGTGGGTGCACTTCTTGTTTCTAGATGGGCAAATAAATAAAGAGTGATGACATTAAAACTATTTTGCATGTTTTCACTAATAAAGTAAAAAGAAATTATACAGTTCAGTGCAATTTTCTTTAGTGATTAGTGCTAATAATCATTAACACAGTATATTTTTCTTACAAGCTTACAGCCAAAGTTCCAGGCACATCAGTTTCACGACCATTAGCTACTGGATATGGGGTAGGTTTTCTTAATTTGTACAGCCTTCCTTAATCCTACACAAATGAGGGTATTTCTTTGACTTGTCGTTTTTCCAGTGATCCATGTGCATTCCTGTTTAATGTTGAATTTAGTGGACCTAAATGAATGCTACATGTATGTAGAAGAGGGCATTATATCTCCTACCAAACAGCTGGGTGAGCATTACTTGATGTAGATACCGAACAAAGACAGAAGAAGTTCAGCAGCTGACAAATCTGAGTGTGGACTGAAGGCCACATAGTGTGCCTTCAAGGCCATGTTTTTCTCCTTGTTGATATTTTCCCTGCTTATTTGATTGGTCTGCCATTCTTTAATTGCAATAGCTTTCCTATTGCAGAGAATGCAAATACACAGCTAGGTGTAGAAGGAAGAAATTAAACTTAATTTTAGAAAGTGGGCAGAAGGAGGAAATGGCAGTGAGGGGAGCCAGAAAGCTGACATCATATTAGTTTGGCTTTTAAAGTTCTAAGGAAAGAAAGAGGCCCAGGGAAGAGACAGTAGAATAGTGGCTTGCACAGTTAGTTAAGAAACAACAGCAGAAATATTCATGATGTGCAGACTGTCAGCTTGTGGCTAGATAAGGCTCTTCCTACAGGTTCCCTTTCAAAAGCAAACAAGAGTCCATTGATTGAATAAGGAAACTTTACTGCAGAAAAGGTCCATTATAGTCCACTGTCCTGAATAGAAGACTCAGGATGGTACACAGTCATTGTTACCAATGAAGGGCAAAGCATGAGGTACAGAGTAACAGTTCCCATCTGCATCAGCCTCCCCCCACAGTTCTCAAAACAACATCTTTCAGTCCTGGGAAGCTGCTCTCCGTCAAGGCCAATGCTTGGTGGAACGGTGTTAGACAAAACAGTCTCCTCCGGTGGGAAAGCTGCCTGGGAACTGGTGCACCTGCGGGGAAAGCACTTAGACACTAGAAGCGTTAGAAAATGGAGTCAGTACAGTTTAAACATACACTGGACCTGACATTCTGCCCCCCTTAAAATAGATCCCCCCCTGGTTTATATGGGTAACGAGTATGGAAAGCTTTGGTTAATCTAGGAGCATGAACATGTACAGAGTTCACCCACTCATCGTATCCAGAATCAAAGTCCTTCCACCTAATGAGGTAAAAAAGCTGATTCCGTTTGAGTTTAGAGTCCAAAATTTGTTGCACTTCATAGTGTATTTGGTCGTCTATCAAAGTTGGAATGGGTGGAGCTTTGATGTGCCACTTGTCGTCGGTGGGAGCTCTTTTAAGGAGACTGACATGAAATGTATCATGAACATGGCGCAAGTTCTTGGGTAAATTTATAGCAACAGTCACTTTATTGATTACTTTGCGCACAGGGAAAGGCCCAAGGAACTTTAACGCTAGTTTGCGGCTTGTCTGAGCTAATTTCAGGTTTTTGGTGGAAATATAAACATGATCTCCAGGTTGTAAATCCCATTCGGCCGCACGATGGCGATCTGCGTACTTTTTGTAATCCAGTTTGGCCTTTTCGAGGTGTTTTTTAATGAGAGTCCATTGCTGCGTGGCCTCCCCCCACCAGGAAGATACATCAGGCGAACTAGAGGAATGGAGAGGGGGAGTGTCCAACGGGAAGGGATTGAAGTGAGCTCCATATACAATTTTGAAAGGGGCCTCCCCAGTGGAAGCATGCACACTGTTGTTGTATGAGAACTCAGCTAAAGGAAGAAGGTCCACCCAATTATCTTGTTGGAAATTAATGTAGCAACGAAGGAACTGCTCTAAAATCTGATTAGTTTTTTCGGATTGTCCGTCGGTTTGTGGGTGGTGGCTTGAGCTGATTCCTTGCTCAATATTCAACATTCGCAAAAGCTCCCGCCAGAAGTTGGCAACGAACTGTCCGCCGCGATCCAAAATCACCTTGGACGGAAAAGAATGTAATTTTACGATGTGTTTCAAGAATAAATCCGCCAGTTTCCGAGCGGTGGGTATAGCAGTACACGGAATAAAATGAGCTTGTTTGGAGAACAGATCTACCACGACTAAAATGCAATTATGTCCTTTCGAAAGGGGTAAATCAGTGATAAAGTCCATAGATATTATTTCCCACGGTCTGTTAGGCGTTTCCAATGGTTGTAGGAGGCCTGGAGGTTTCCCTTTTCGGGTTTTGGCGCTGAGGCAAATGGGGCAGGAGCTAACATATTGGGAAATGTCTTTGCGCATGCCCGGCCACCAGAATTGCCGTTGTATTAGATGCAACGTTTTCAGATACCCATAATGACCAGCAGTGGGGGCATCGTGACATCGTTGTAATACCTCCCGTCGGAGGCTGTCCGGGACATAAAATTTGCTTCCCGCTAGCCAATCCCCCTGTGGGGATTGAGCCAGTTTGCTTTTAGGCGCTTTATCCCCCTCCTTTTCCACCTCAGCTTTAAATTTCGATTTCCACTCCTGGTTATGCGGGAGGGGCTGGCTTGCGCGGCTGCGGGTAGTCACCACGCCTCCCAATTGCGTAGGTGAGAAGACCGTGTCTACAGTCTCCTCCCGTTTGCTCTTGTGTTGGGGCATGCGCGATAGGGCGTCTGCAAGAAAGTTAGTCTTGCCCGGGAGGTAATTTAAAGTGAAATTGAATTTGGAAAAGAATTCTGCCCATCGTAATTGTTTGGCATTCAGTCTGCGAGGGCTTCGAAGGGCCTCCAGATTTTTATGATCTGTCCAGACCTCGAAGGGATATCGCGCCCCCTCCAGCCAATGTCTCCAGTTAGTGAGGGCTGCTTTTACTGCAAAAGCTTCCTTCTCCCACACATTCCAATTCCTTTCTGCTTCTGAAAATTTCCTTGATAGGAATGCACAAGGCCGTAGTTTCTCATCCTCCCCCTTCTGCAATAATACCCCTCCTATCGCCGCATCGCTGGCGTCGACTTGCACTATGAAAGGGTAATTTTCGTTGGGGTGGCAGAGGATGGGTTCTGTTACAAATTGCTCTTTCAGGCATTCGAAAGCAGATTGGCAATCGGATGTCCATTGTATCTTGGAGGAGGGTTTTTTAGCCTGGTCCCCTTTATTTTTAGTCCGTAACAATTCGGTTAAGGGGAGCGTGATTTGGGCAAAGTTTGCTATAAAGTCTCTATAGAAGTTGGCAAAACCCAGGAAGGACTGCAGTTCTTTGCGGGTGGCGGGAGTTTGCCATTCTTGGATCGCTTGTATTTTGGCTGGATCCATTTTTACCCCTCCTGGGAGATACAGTATCCAAGGTAAGTGAGTTCAGTTTTGTGGAATTCACATTTGGACAACTTAATGGGTAGTTTATTATTCATCAAAGTGGACAGGACTTTTTGCACCATTTGGATGTGTTCCTCCTCCGAGTCCGAATAAATTAATACATCATCAAGGTACACCACTACACCTTTATAGAGGAATTCGTGTAGAACTTCATTTATCATGGACATGAATACAGACGGGGCTCCCGCCAATCCAAAGGGCATAACTAAATATTCATACTGTCCGAGGGGTGTATTAAATGCGGTTTTCCACTCATCCCCTGCCCTGATACGGACGTGGAAGTAAGCATCTTTTAAGTCTAATTTTGTAAAGATCTTACCTTGGGCCACGACGTTGAGAAGATCTCGGATGAGCGGGATGGGATAGGCGTTGTTGGTGGACACAGCATTAAGTCCTCTGAAGTCCGTGCACAGCCGAAGTCCCCCATCTTTTTTCTTCACGAAGAGTACCGGAGCTGCATGGGGGCTATTGGCTGGGCGGATGAACCCTCTTTGAAGATTGGTGTCGATGAATTTTCGGAGCTTCTCTCGTTCATGGAGACTCATGGGATAGAGTCGTCCTTTGGGCAATGAGGCTCCAGGTACAATCTCCACCGCACAGTCAGTTCGTCGGTGCGGGGGTAAAGTATCAGCTTCTTCTTTGGAGAAAGCATTCAGAAAGGGCCAGTACGGTTCGAGTATTTGGTTTATTTCTTCTTGGGTGAGAAGAGCCTTCTCGGTGTGAGTTGGATCACTACCCCAGTTTTGGTTCCAGCGATGGTTTTTACAGTTGGCGTGACTGAAAGTGACGCATCCTTCTGCCCAATTTATGTAGGGATTGTGATCACATAGCCACTTACTGCCTAGAATTAACGGGTATTTGGCAGTGGAGCTGATGACAAAAGACCTTTTCTCCCAGTGTTGGCCCATGCCGGTGATTACTGGAATGGTTTCGGTGGTAACAGGGTTCATATTGGTGCCATCCATTTGTTCAAAAATTACTGGATTTTGCAATTCACGAGTTGGTAGAACTAGTCCGTTGACTAGGGCTGGGGCGATGATGTCTCTTGAGCAGCCCGAGTCGATGAGGGCTTGCACTCGGATGTGCATCTTCCTATCCGGGTTAAGTAAAGTCACTGGCATGAATAAGATGGACCCAGGTGGCCGGTTCCGCGCAGGGACGGGCTTGGGGTGGATCTGTCGTTTGGGCCCTTTTACGACAGATCCATCTCGTTTCCCGACTGGGGGCTTTCTGGATTTACCTCTGCGTTTGGGGAAGCGGGGTCGTATTCCATAACTTCTTCCGCTTCCAGCCCTCTTTCTGAGGCGGGCCTTTGGGAAGCGCCGCGGCTTCTGTTCGCTCGTGGCGCGGGAATCGGGCGTGGGAGAGTAGGAAATGGAGCAAGGGTTGGACGCCGTAGTTGAAGCGGAGGTCTTTGCACAGGCCGGTAGGGGCATTGTGCTGCAAAGTGACCGGCTTGTCCGCATTGCAAACACAGCCCTTGTTGCCATCTAGTATCTCTCGCTCCACGAGTGGCGTATCCAGCTCCCCGTCCTCCCTTCTGTAAGGTCAAGGGTCTTCTTTTTCCCGTTTGTTGTTGTTGTTCAACCAAACGGACTTCCAAAATGCGATTTTCGACTTCGCATGCAAGTTGGATCCAACCTAACAACGTAGGAGGATTGTCCTGCATAAGGGCTCTGTCCAGAAGTCTCGGGTTTAGCCCTTGCTTGAACAGGATGATTTTGGTGGACTCCTCACACCTAGGGCATTTGGCAGCTAATTGTCGGAATTTCGTAATATAGTCCCTTGCCGACATGCTGCCTTGTTTAATGGCTTGCAATTCTGTTCGGGCCCTGGTTTCCTCTAAGGGGTCTTCGTATTGTGCTCGAATAGCATCCACCAACCCCTGGAGAGTATTGAGTTCCGGGGCCCCGATATTGTATAGACCTACATACCAGTCCGCTGCTTTGCCTTGTAAGCGGGAGCCAAGATGCTCAATTTGACTGGCCTCGCTGCCGAAGAGGTGTCCCCACCGGTTGAAGAATTGCACGACTTGCACTAGGAAAAATCCCAGTTTGGAGGGATCCCCATCAAAAGTAGCTTCCAGTTTCACCCAGCCCATCGGGAGGTCTTGTCTCGGAGCTGGTGCTGGGTAGAAGTCCGTCGGAAGCATCAATGGCACTTGAGGTACGAGGGGAAGTGGTTGGGGACCCGGTTGTGGTAGCGGCGCTGGTTGCGCTGGCGGCGGCATCACCGGCTGAGCTGGCGGTGGTGGCCTCGGCTGGGCTGGTGGCTGTAGCCGTGGCCGGGCAGGCTGCTGCAACCTTGGTCGGGCTGGTGGTGGCAATACCGGAGGTGCCGGCAGTAGCGGTTGAGGTGGAGGTGGCCGGTGCGGTTGAGTAATGACCGGCCGCTGAGGGGCGGGTTGGTGGGGTCGTAGTGGTGTAGGCCCCACCGGTTGGTTCGGAGGTGGTAATACGGGTTGATCAAGTGGCAAACGTATCGGTTGCTGCAAAGGGGTTAGTTGCGGTCGAAGCGGAAGGGGCCACAGCGGCGAAGGCCTGATGGGTGGTGGGCCGCGCGGGCTTGCCCCTCCCGGCGTCGTGACTCTGGGAAGCAGAGGCTGGTCTTGTGGTGCCGGTAGACCGTCCCTCGGGGTTTGCTGAATGGGGACCACTTCTAGCGGTTGTTGCGGCAATTCCTCCCCAGGAGGAGCCGGAGGCTCTTCCGTCTGATCCGGCCGAACCGTTATTGGAGAAGCAGGAGGGGGTATCACCGTCGTCTCGGTTGGACGGGTTGGCCCTTCTTCCCCTTCTCTAGGCACCTCAGCTGGAGTCTCCTCGGGAGGTGGATCCCCGTCCGATTTAGGGGGTTTCGTTGGAGTCTCTCCGGGTACCTCAGCTGGAGTATCCCCGCTAGGCGGAATTTCGTCTAATCTAGGGAGTTCCGCGGGCGGTTCTCCCGGTTCTCCAGGGTAGGATTCCTCCTCTCCCGAAGGCAGCGGCTGCTGCGGGGCGTCCTCCACTGGATAGGACATAACGCTTTGGAGGGTGGCTATTTGTACCGCCATTTCTTCAGGTGATAGTCTCTCTCCTGCCCCCATCGCTGAGATTAGGTGAATGGCATGAGCCAAACTTTCCTCCATATCGATCAGCCTAGCTTCCAACTGTTGCATTCGGCTTGGACCCGGTTGCCCCATCACGGAACCTCCCTCGGTTGTACTCACCGGGGAAAACGGCCCCCAAGGCGGAGGATCTCCTTGATCGACTCGCGATCTCGCTGCTAGAATTCCTTTGGCTAGACCCGTCACTGCCGAGATGCCGGAATCTACAGCATGGGTGCGACTTTGCATCTGCACCCAACTTTGTTCAGGAACTTCCGTTGGCTCTTTCCATGGGGCAAGTTCCGAATAATCCCAACTCAGGGCGCCGCGGCGGGATGTGTTCCCGTCCGTCTGTTCGGTCGTCCTGTTCCAAAACAGCCACGGTTGGCTGGTATCCAGCTCAGGGACAGTCTCTAGGCTTCGGCGCCCGTCCATCGAAACTCTTGGATGTAGTCCTCCGGCCCGGCGCTCTCGCGTTTCTCGGGGTCTGGCTCCCCACTCCGACGGGGTGGGTAACGAGATCAAGGGGAGAGCGGCAGCCGTCGGCCTTGTCCCCTCACTGCCGAGGTCGATGAGAGGCGGTGTAGAAGTCGAAGCTCCGGCCCCGGCTGGCACCGGTTCCTGAGATTCTTGGGGTTGCGCTGTTTGACTGTCGGGGGACGCATACGGATCAAACAAAGGATCCCTGTCCGGGACTACCTTGGATTCCGCTGGGCCCGACTCAGGCATGATTGGTAACAAAATGTCAGCTTGTGGCTAGATAAGGCTCTTCCTACAGGTTCCCTTTCAAAAGCAAACAAGAGTCCATTGATTGAATAAGGAAACTTTACTGCAGAAAAGGTCCATTATAGTCCACTGTCCTGAATAGAAGACTCAGGATGGTACACAGTCATTGTTACCAATGAAGGGCAAAGCATGAGGTACAGAGTAACAGTTCCCATCTGCATCAGCCTCCCCCCACAGTTCTCAAAACAACATCTTTCAGTCCTGGGAAGCTGCTCTCCGTCAAGGCCAATGCTTGGTGGAACGGTGTTAGACAAAACAGTCTCCTCCGGTGGGAAAGCTGCCTGGGAACTGGTGCACCTGCGGGGAAAGCACTTAGACACTAGAAGCGTTAGAAAATGGAGTCAGTACAGTTTAAACATACACTGGACCTGACACAGACAAACTGAAAAGAGGTGGCCCTTCTTGTATTGAGAGAAATGCCATTCTTCTCTATGGTGCTGGTTTTAATGTTCATAACTGTTATTTCTGTGTCTGCTGCTGTTTAGAAATCTGGTTCCTGAAGTCAGAGTTCCCATTCAAATGTCTATAGATGTGATAAAAAAGTAGGATTCTGCAGATGGTTTTAGAGTAGGGTTGCCAACCTTCAGGTGGAGCCTGGAGATGTCTGGGAATTACAGCTGATCTCCATACTACAGAGATCAGTTCCCCTGAGAAAATAGCAGCTTCAGGGGGTGGACTGTATTGCATTCTGCCCCTCTGATGTTCCCAAACTCTGTCTTCCCTAGATCTCCATGAATTTTCCATCCCAGAGCTGGCAACCTTGTTCTGGAGTCATGTTCCCTGTGTAATATTTGCTTAATATTCCCTTGGTACCAGCCCTGCTCCTCCTTTAGAAACAGAATTAGCAATGATTACTCACTTTAAATATTTTTTATATCGTAATAGTCAAAGACAACACTGTCTTCATCAATGGGCAGACCGATGGCACCTGTTGTACAGGTAATCTTGCTACATTACTTGTACTTTACAAACAATCATCTCTGTATATATTGAGCAACTCAGGCCAGAGTGCAGAAGAGCTAAACTTAAATTTAAGGCGTTCAGTGCAAATGAAGAATGGGAATGCATTGTTTAAACTTACCATCAAATTATCATTTCTTAATAAATCAATTTATTTAGAAAATTGATATGATGCCTCTTCAGAGACCTGCTCGAGGCAGTGGACAACTAGCACTGCAATAAAACTGTATGCCAGCATAATTCTGATATCCTTTGCCATGGAAATATATTAAGGTTTCGCTTTTTAAAAGAAGCATTGACATTCTACTTAGGTTTTCCTTAAAACTATTTTCCATTAAGGAATTTATGTATGATGCCTGGGGGAAAGTTCATTCTGTTTTATTCTTTCCTTCCTATCGTCTTCTACTCATCCAAAGTTATGCTGAAACTTACCTGTAGTTTTTAAAAAGGAAATAAGTAATTAGTTTGATTTGGACCACTTACCATATTCAAATGAAGAAGTCTTTAGATAATAATGTGTACTATTGGTGCAGCCTGTGAGTAAGCAACGTTAAGAGACCTAAGTTGTATTCAGAGTAGACCTGCTCTCTATCCTTAAAATATAAAGGGATGTTGTGGATATCACACTACTCATCTAACCATAGTTCATTAGAGTTATGATTGCAAACCATTATGTAGGAGCAACCTAGTGAGTATCATTGTTTCCCAGAAACTTCTTTCTCCAAAAAAATCCTGAATATAATTTTTTATTTTCAGTCTCTATGCTTGATAAACATCACAAAGTATTGGTAAAGATCATATGTTTGTGAAAGCCTAACCTGTGTATTTGAGTATAGTTTTTTAATAAATTTAATTTCAGTAAATGTTTATGCATTATGTACATTTAACATATGTCTGTTAAATAATTCTCTAATTTGATATCAACATTATGATCTGTTTAATTTCTTGGTTTGTACGTGAATTTTATCTTTAAAGTCTCTTCATTTGTTTTTAAGGATCGTGTTGTTCGGCCTATGACAGCAGTGCAGGCAGCAGGATACACCAAAGCAACTTCAAGAGGTACAGTTTTGTTTTTAAAAAATCCAAGAAATCATTTTGGTACAGTACTTAACACAATTTACTAATTTTCAGGTTCTGCGTTTGATCCTCTTGGTCAAGCAAGTGGTCCAGCTCCTCCATTAGAAATGAAAACTGAAGATAGGTATGTGGCCTAATTTTTGTTGCCATGTCCTTTATGATGAAAACCTTTAGAACTGTTAGAGGTGGGGACAATGTTACCAGAACTGCTCTTTTTATAATGGGAGAGATTAGCTTTAGCAGTCTGTAACTAAAAATAGCGCGGATCTAACCTATGTTTACGGAGGTCCCGATTCCAGACACTCTAGTGACAAAGAGGCAGACTACAAATAGATTCCAAACACGTGTATTTTACTAATGGTGTGGCGTAAGCCTGAACTTGCACATACACATGAGAAAGCATACAAGATCTAGGAAATACAGAGTAAGAAATATAGGAGACTTTCGCATTAGCAGGTTCCCAATGTTGGTGGGGAATACTCACAATCCTGAAGCGAAGCAGAGACACAACAGCGAGGTGGCCCAATGCCAGCACTGAGACCACGGACGGACAGCAAGGGGTTCTGGATAGGATGGCACGCGCACCATGCGGTCTGGGAGACCGGCTTAAATACCCCAAAACGTACCCTGGGGCTGGTGCTGTACTTGGTGGTTCTCACAGATTAGGACAAAGGTTCTAATGGGTTACTGAATGGCTTGGATGGGCCACTTTGGTAATCTGATTGTGATAAGTGACACCTCAGGAAAAGGGGACAAAGGAGGGAGGGGGAAATCCGAGTGGGCTGAATGGATGTTCCAGCGGACAGGGCTTGTCCTGATGTCATCAGCTCTGGAATGCGGAGGTTTCTTTGAGATGCATTCTCTAAGTGCTTGGGATGGTCGGCACTTAGTTCCTTCTCCGGGGCGGCTCCTAAGATATGCAGAGCGGGGCGAGGTACTCTCGCTGCGGACGTGGTGTGCCCGCTTCGCTGAAATGGCTTCTCAAAGCAGTCTTCTTCCCTGGGTCTTCTGGCTGCCTGAGAACATGGATGCCAGCTGGGCATAGCTGAGGCTGGTTTGCAGGTTGCCCGGTAGCGAGGGCAAGCTCGGGGACCGGCCCGCGGGAGGCTCCAGGCGGGAACTGACCAGGGAGCGCCTAGCCAGGCTCGCTGGAGGTTTTCCCGGCAGGCGCCCGGCTGCTAGCAGCGGCTTGGGCCCAGATGAGGCAGGCTTCCATGGAGGCAGGGGGAACAGCACGTAAAACACAGTCCAAAGCAGGGAACAGGCACGGTCCGTGGCCGATGGCAATGCAGGCACGGGGCACACTTGTAATGAAGTCCAAACACACACTGGGAAGTCCAGATACAGGTCTGGGCAGGGCTGCCCAGGAAGAGAGTCCTTTGTGCAGTTAACCAAACATGGAGTCAGTAAACTACACAATCTATTGTAGCAGCAAGGTAATCAAACAGCCGACAGGAAACTGACACGTGTACCAGAACACACACGTGCAGGGCAATCTTTGTGTAGCAGTAAACAGTAATGCAGGAAACTTTAACACAGTCCATGGCAGGCCTTAAAGCAGGAGAGGGGGCCTACTTGGCAACAACAAGTCTTTTCTTACAAAGCAATCTGAAGCACGTCTACTCAGAATCTTACTCCAATCTACTCCATGGGGCTTACTCTCAGTAAAATTTTCTTAGGATAGCACCAATAATGGTCATCAACACACTACCTGGCCCTGGACAGAGAAACAGAATGTTGTTAGAAGACCTGTTGCTGCTGCGGTTGCTAATACAGCAGGCAGGACTTCCTTGCAGGAGGTTTTCCTGATAGGAGGTTTTCCATGGGCTTAGACTGGAGTAATTCTGCTTAGGATTTCACTGTTAATAGCATTATACTAGTATATTAGTATACATTATTCTAAAGTATGCATCAATTTCTCTGAGTTCCCTGCTTTCATTTTTTAAAAGAAAGTTAGTCTCTAGCCCATTTTGTTGCAGAGATATATTTGTCTCCATATTTCTACAAGGAAAGGAACAAGAGACTTACTAAAAAAGGAAAGAAAGAAAGCTGGATACCTTAGTTTATTGTATTTTTAAATGTTATGTTGTTTATAGTCTGCCTTTCTCACAGAGATTCAAGGCAGATTACACAGTGTAAGTCAATATGATTTACGGCTGGACATTCAATTAACAATGCAATAGGATACAGAATACCAGAACATTTGAAAACAAGCTGAAATCTGATACAAAGCTAAAATAGTCTCAGAGAACCTAATGCATATTTGGGTGTAACAATATAAAATAGCCAATTTAAAAAGAAAAACCCTCTTCAGCAGGGAGAAGAAATGACTACTGTGGGGAAAATGGCTGCCATGTGGGTGGGACTAGGAAAATCTGAACTTTTCTACTCACACAGCATCCGTCTACACTTTACTGCAATCTTTCTCAATGCTTTGGAGCAAAGCAGGTTTGAGAAAGATCCGAGAAAAATCACGGAACCATGGGAAGTGCAAGAATGTACCACAATTTTGTAAGGAAACAGTGAACTTGGGGCAAATAACCCCCTGTGTTTCTCGTGTCACTACAGCATGTCACTTCAGCATAAATAACTTCCTGAAAGTATCTGTGGTCTTGTTTTCCTTAAAATGTGTTGGGGTACAAAGAAGGATCAGTTCAGACCGATTGCTGATATAAATGCATTCAAATACAAGTAAATTTGTTTGCATGACATTTACAAGATGGATGGTAGACTTGTATGTATAAATTGGTGCAAGATTGGCCAGCCTTTGCACAGTAATATGAGGACGAACCCGTGAAGCTGCCTTATACAAAATCAGACCATTGGTCCATCAAGATCAGTAGTGTCTACTCAGTCTGTCAGTGGTTCTCCAAGGTTTCAGGCACACCCCCTACTCCCAGATCCTTTTAACTGGAGATGCCCAGGACTGAACCTGAGATCAGCTGCATACAAAGTAGGTGCTCTGCCACTGAGCCATGACTCCTCACCTGGATCTTTCACCTGCCAAGAATATAAAGGCTGCAACAAATTTTTCTTTTACAATGCAATCACAAATTAAGTTACATTGAAGGTGTTTAAACAGTATAATACAAAAAATAACTTCATAAATCAAAACTGCTTACCTGCTGAGGATGGTGGTGGTTCTCAAGGCATGAGCTCTGAGCTAAGTGTATAAGAAAACAGAACCTACAAGGACATTGTCTGGGACTTAATGAATGTGGAAAGTTACGGATATGACTGTTTGTGGCAAATGGGCTGCTTTCCATGACACACTTTTAGCATGCAATAGTGTCCTAAAAGGCTAGTTTTTGTTCTTTTATGGCATATTAGATATGGGCACACATTTCAAGGGACTTTGGCCAAGGATCCCTATAGTATGTACCAGTGTAAGAAAATACAGTTTTTCTTTTTAAAAATATGAAGTTGCACAAATACAAATGTGCATAAAATATAAACAGTTCCTTTTAAAATTGTAGTATTCTGTACACCAGTTTGGTGTAGTGGTTAAGAACGTGGGACTCTAATCTGGAGAGCTGGGTTTGATTCCCCACTCCTCCACTTGAAGCCAGCTGTGGGTGACCTTGGGCTAGTCGGCTCTCTGGAGCTCTCTCAGCCCACCCACCTCACAGGGTGTTTTGTTGTGAGGATAATAATGGCATACTTTGTAAACCGCTCTGAGTAGGCATTAAGTTGTCCTGTAGGGCGGTATATAAATCGAATGTTGTTGTTGTTGTTGTTGTTGTAGTTGTTATTATTATATAGAAAGTTTAAATTATAAATTACCCATTTTAAGCTTTTTTTTTTTTTAAAGACAGCATTTCCATAAACATGCTGCTGTTGTCTCCAATTTCTCTCTATCCCACCCTACTGGCGCCTCTTCCCACCTCCTCCAATTCTGCTCCCTTTCTTCCTTCCCTTGTCAGCTGTCACTTGTCTCCCCCTCCTCTCTTGCTGGCTCTCCTCCCCTTCCCCTTCCTTCCGAGATTGCTGCTGTAATTTCAGGTGCCATTTTGTTGCTGCTGCAATTCCAGGTGCCATTTTGGGTTGCACTTACTATTTTGAGAGTTTTTTAATGGTTGGTTTTTGTTTTTTTTCAAAAAACTGATTTTTCTTGAAATCTAGGGTTTTTTATCAGGTTTGCAGAAACCGTGTCCTAGCCTGACTGACTCCTTTTTATGGATTTTTTAAAATCCACACGATGGCCAGCTTTGGCTGTGGGATATAAGAAAGTCATACCATTGCTTCATACTTCTCAGTAAACAAGAGTTGATTTCCCCCCTTCTTATTTGTGAAATCATATGATAATCGTATTATGTTCCCTAACTTTAGTCCAGAAGGGAAGATTAAACAACTGGAAAAAAAAGTGAATGAACTGGTCGAAGAAAGTTGCATTGCTCACAGCTGTGGAGACTTAAAGCTAGTAAGTAATGAGTTTCCATTTATATTTCATCCCTGTCATATGGAGCACAGCTAGGGTCAGACTTCACTAATGGCTATAGCTCCTTGCTGCTCTCCAGCAAAACCAACAAAAATAATGCAAATTGAGAACAATTATATAACTGTGCAATATGCATAATTTATTACAGAATCCATCTTTTCTTGATGCAGAATGAACTGGCGTGCAGATTTCTTTAACCCTCACACAGACCTCTGCACAATCTCAATTTAATTACCATGTGACTGATATGGGAACAGTGCTCAGTGGGTTGATTCCAGATTTAACATGCGTTGTATCTTAGCTGTCTAATGTTAGTACATTTACAGTTCTCTTTGTCAGATGCATCTGACGAAGAGAACTGTGATTCTCGAAAGCTTATGCTACAGTAAAGTTGGTTAGTCTTAAAGGTGCTTCTGGACTCTTTTCTATTTTGCTACTACAGACTAACACAGCTAACTCCTCTGGATCTACATTTACAGTGAAATCCTTAGCAGCGTTACTCCAGTCTAAGCCCATTGAAATCGATGGGCTCAGACTGGAGGAACTCTTTTTAGGATATCACTGTTTGGCTGCAGTCTTAAGAGCAATTACCTGAGAGCAAGCCCCACTGAATAAAATGGAACTTACTTCTGAGTAGGTGCGCTAAGGATGATCTCTTATTTATTTTCTATCTTCAACAATTGGTTATGGTTCTGAAAGTTATCTGTTTTTATGCAGTATTCTCTAAAGGACAGGAGGCAATCCTGAATTGTAATTTGTTTTCTTTCAGGCTCTTGAAAAGGCAAAAGATGCTGGGAAAAAGGAAAAAGCATTGGTAAGGCAACGTGAACAGACCCTGTCTCCTTCTAACATCAACCTGGATCTTACATACACTGTAAGTATTTATTTATTTTACAAGTTGAATTTCATCACAGTTTCTTTGTGGAAACATTATTTTGAAGTGGAATGTTCTAATCAGTCATGATATTCTCCCTTCTGTTCTTGTAGGTACTTTTCAATTTGGCCAGTCAGTATTCTGCTAATGAAATGTACGCAGAAGCACTAAATACCTATCAAGTCATAGTGAAAGATAAGATGTTTGTCAACGGAGGTAGGTTGTGTTCAGAAAACCAAAGCATATTAAACTGTTATTGATCATACGATATCATAAAAGCCTCTTGATATCCTCAATATCTATTTAAACTAGTGAAAGTTAAGATTCAGCAACATCTGTGATTATCTTCTTTGAAAGTTATGCACCAAAGTCATATACACTTGAACAGATGGAAATGCTAGGCAACCACATTTATTTAAAAGATTTCCATAAGTATAATTACTTATGTCCTTTTAATGGTAACCTTCAGCTGTGGTGAATTTTTTATGGTCCAATCATTTAGTTCATTTGCTGCAAAAATAATACACAACTTTCTCCTGTTTCAAAGTAGGCTTTATTTCAAGCACAAATATATTCCTTGATCATATTTTGGAGACCAATTCAGACAGCATTTAATATTATGAACAGGCATCAGGATCACCTTCCCCAAGGTAGAAAGTAACATCTGTTCCACTGTAAATAACCACAATGTTCTAAAGCTGGCTTGGGGGAAACCAGAACCAGGTTCAAACCAAACCTGGTTCCAGAATGGTGCTATATCAGATATTATTTTCTGCCCTGGGAGGTATACACAGCCCATAGACCTGAACCTGTGTCATCTAATATTATCTGATAAAAAGTGCTGTCTGAACTGAGTCTCCTCAGCAGAGACGGAGGCTCTGCTGACACCAGAAACATTGTCCTAGTTAGGTATCATTTTGCCCAGAGATTATCCATGTACATCAGTTGATCAAAAAAAGCCCTAGTCCCAGACTTACCTGGGGCCCCAGCTTGTGGCCTGTGGAGGGTAGAGCAGTGCAGAACATGGCGGCCACCATTAATTGTGCCCTGACAGCTCCCAACAGCCTCTTGATGGGTGGCACAGCAGCCTGTGATTTAAAAAATCCAGCCAATCAGCAGCGGAGCTGGCTGAGCTGCTGTTGGGGAGGGCTTCCCAGCCTGCAGACCTAGAAGACACAGTCTTCCCTCTGGTCCACCAGCAAGGGGAGGGATTGCAGAGTGTCTGGTCATCCAGCACTCTGCTTCAGAATCGGCAGAGTTCTTGTTCATGCTGTGACATAGCTACATAGTTACCAGTGAAATATATGTATCCAACCAAGCGGTCTTGACAGCTTGTACCACAATAAATTATATAGTTTTTAAAGTTTCAGAAGACTCTCTTGTTTTGGCTGTAACAAACAAGCACAGCTTCTCTGGACCATAAGTGAAACTTTTTTTTTCTCTTGGCTCAACGTCTCTCACTTGGAATGTTTTTCTTCTCCAGATTTTTCTGGGCCCATGATCTATATATTTTGTACATGCAAAATGTTCAAATTTTATAATCCAAATAAAGTTACATGAGATCCGTGGGACCTGATCTATATCTTATTCAAAGTATTGTTTCAATAGGCATGCTGAAGGTGAACATGGCAAATATTTATTTGAAACAGCGAAACTATTCGAAAGCTATCAAATTTTATCGGATGGCTCTAGATCAGATTCCCAACGTCCATAAAATGATAAGGTAAGTTCCAGCGGGAGTGGCTTTGATGTTTTGTGATAGTTAGAATTCCTTAAGTTCATGTGCTTACTGAATTCAGAGGCCAAGACCATCCTATGTAGGCACTTTTGACTGATTTTGTTGCTATCTTGGGGCCAAACTAGATATTAGTGAGCAGTACCAGCTGTTGTCCACATATTTGTTCTATTCATTAATGAAAACAAGAAGGAGAGTCCTAATTTTAATACCAAAAGAGGTATTAGATGAGAAGAACCAAATTGTGCCCTGCCTTGCTCAATTTCAGTGTCAAAGTTGGGCTGGGAGAAAAGTACTTGAAGCAACAGAGCATGGGAGAGTAAGACAGGAGAGCCCTTAAGATGTTAAATTAGGTGTTAAATAAGATGTGGCCCTTAAGATGTTAAATTAGATCCCTCCCCCTTGCTTGTTTTACATGAGAATGGGGAAGGCACATGAATGAATAAACGTGGCAGTGCTTAGTGCGTGTTCTGTTACTGAAAATTGTTTTGTTTTATTGCATTTGTATTGTGTATCAACTTCATTATAAATGTGGCTAAGAGGCAAGATATAAATGTTAACTGTAATGCAATGTAGTATACTAAGAGTCTAACAATGGTTTGCTTAATTAGGATTAAAATAATGCAGAACATTGGAGTTGCATTTGTTAAAACTGGCCAATATACCAATGCCATTAGCTCATTTGAGCACATTATGAATACGTCACCCAATCTGAAAGCGGGCTTCAACTTGATCCTTTGCTATTTTGCTACTGGAGACAGAGAACAAATGAAAAAAGCCTTCCAAAAATTAATTGCCGTTCCACTGGAGATTGATGACGATGACAAATATGTATCAGCAGGTGTAAGTATGAGCAAAGCTAAGTCTGTTGTTGGTGCAAGAGTTTGAAATGTTGAAGACAGTGGTTCTTTGACAGTGGGTCATGAGGATAGTGCACTGCATCCTACGCACTGTTGTTTTTTAAACAGGAGTGGGTTCATGACAGCCCACGTGGTCTTTAAGCAGTGCCATCCTTTAACTGAATCCATTAAAGTCAACAGGCTTTAGAAGGATGTAACTGCTTAGGAAGGTGCTGTAAAAGAGAGAACTCACAAATACATTTTGATGCAGCTGTTTCTATCAGCTTTGATTTAGATGTGCACTGTAAACTCATTGCATTATGTATTGTGAAATAAGCACAGTGTCACCACAATAATGTTACAGAAATCATAAGTATGCATGCATGAGCGGAAGTAGTTGGAAACTGCTCAAGTATAACCCAAGACCATCTACCTGAGTTATCACCTGTTCCTGTGAGCCACTGCGAGAATACAGCAGTTGTTGGTCAGGAATCAGTGCCAACTGTTAATTTTCTGTTAGAGCTGAGATATGACCCAAGCCAAGTGTAGTATTAGCCTCTTATGATGCCTTAGCAGGGTGTGAAAAATGCTACAAAAGAGTATTTGGGCATTTTAGATTATAATTTTTAGTAGGGCTTCACTTGAAGAGCTTTTCAGCAAGTAAAACATGTAACATACTCTGTATGCGTGCAAATGTATAACAGTCTATAATTTTAGTGAATATACATTTCTGTACCTTTTTTAGGATGATCCACATACAAACCTATTGATAGAAGCTATTAAAAATGATAGTTTAAGTCAAATGGAGCGTGAAAGGTAAAATCATCCATCTCAAACTGTATGATGTTAAAATCTTGTGTTTTCCCTGGGTGTGTTCAAAAAACTGAACTGAGTCTGGTCTAAAATGCCCAGTTAAGCTAATGTTGAACCTGAACAAGTCGTCTTCTTCTCCCCTCCCTAGTTACCCCGTGGACCCTAGTAGTATCTAGAGTCAAGGAATGTTTACAGATTGACATGTTCACCATGCTATGTTCACCATGCTTTCTTTCCTTTTTGTATTTCTGTGGCTCTTTTGGCAAATAAGCAAACTTTTTGCTGTTTCTCCTTTTTAAAACCTTGCATGCTCTGGATTGATTTGACACTTACTTCACAATTTTGATTAAATTAAGTTCCCTAGAAGAGTATTCTCATTAGAAGATTTTTTAAAAAGTAGATTATGCTAATATTTCTTTAGTTTCAACCCTGAAGTGGGTGCCGGGGTGTTGTTTTTTCTCCTGACATGATCTGTTTTTTTTTAAAGGAAATATACAGCAGAAAAGTATATAATGACAGCTGCTAAGCTAATTGCACCAGCAATTGAAACATCATTTGCTGTAGGCTATGACTGGTAAGTAGCATTTTTTTCTGTTGAGTTGCTGTTTTCAGACCACTTACTTCTGTGAGATTGTTCTGGAGTAAGTGATTAGAGAACTGCAGTTTGAGTAAGCCCATATGTGTTTGTTACAGAACAAAATTTTAAAAATGTAAGAATTTACATTTAAAGCTAAGATACCATTTTAAACTTAGCAATCAGATGTACATAGAAAATGAGATAGGTAATTTTTTCATTCATTATGTGTTTGACTGTCCACTCTCCAAAGCCTTAATCATAACTGAAGAATTGGTCAAACATAGTTATGTGAACTAGGAAGTCCTTGGTTCTAATTTCATCTCAGCAATGAACATACTCGGTAACCTTTGATAAGCCACTGTCTTTCAACCAACCTGGATTTGTAATATGGGGAAGTAAACTGCACTATCTTAGTGTCTTGTTGTAAGATAGTCTTATGCAATCAGTGACCTACAGAACCAGAGACAACTCATCGGCCCCATGTAACGGTCCACTGGGTAATCAGTACACCTCTGTATCTGCCTCGGTCCTCAAACACTGTGATGGTGATTGTTCCAAGTGCCTAGCAGACGCTTGGAACATTCTGGTCATTCAAGGAGTACTATATAAATATTAATGCCAGATGCAAAGAAGAATCAAGTGAGTTCTGTGAGCCCAGGAGTCCTTGCCCTTCTTAAACAGCAGTTGTATCGCAAACGGTTTTTTTAGACTGAGGCAAGTCTCAGTCTTCGTGATCTGCCATAGCATTTAGGTGTTCATTGTTCACAGGGTTACCAGCACAGTTCCTAGTAAATAATAATAGTATTACTACTAATAATATTTATGCTTTCCTTCTTGTCACTGAAAAGCCGTCAAGGTAGTATTATTAATACTCGTGCTGTAGACCTGAAAGCTATTCTGTAGTATTTAACTGCCAATGGTGGTTGGATGGAATTAAACAGTTGGTTTCTTGACATGGAAAGAATCTTTGTAACAGAGAATTTGTTTTTTTTCTGATCCCCTTGTAGGTGTGTAGAAGTAGTAAAAGCATCCCAGTATGTGGAATTAGCCAATGATCTGGAAATAAATAAGGCAATTACATATTTGAGGCAAAAGGACTTCAATCAGGTATGCTGCTTTTATTTTTTAAATCATATTAGTAGAGTTGCCCATGGAAGTTTGTTCAAAATACAGTCACAAGCATGAACCCGCCCCTGATACCTTGCTGGAGTGGCCATCCCATTTCCCCAACCTTTACTTCCTCCTCTCTCCCCCATCCCTTGTCTCAGTCTCTCTCTCTCTCTCTCTCTCTCTCTCTCTCTCTCTCTCTCTCTCTCTCTCTCTCTCTCTCTCTCTTCCTCCCCCACACCTACCGTCATTCCTTCTCTTTCTCTCTTTCCCAGCCCCGCTGTCTTTCTCCCCACATCACTTACTTGGAACCTGCCATTGGCAGCATCACTGCTCCTCCTCATATGGCTGCAAGGATATAGTGGGTACCACACTGATGCTGGGGCTGGTGGTGTTTTTGTGCAACTAATCAGATTATCTGTGCTTCTTATACAAAGTAAATTCTCCTGATAGCTTGTGTGTGTGTGTGTGTGTGTGTGTGTGAGAGAGAGAGAGAGAGAGAGAGAGAGAAGGTTCATGATTGAGACTGTATTTTGCTAAAGAGAAATATGAACAAGTTATTTCTACTTTCCTGGCCTTTACCAGCGGGACTGAAGCTTTAGGGTCCTACATTCTGGAATAGAATGACAGAGCTGAATATGATTTTGTCTAGATGACAGTACACAAATGGCCTGAGAAAGAGTTAGAGGCATAGTTCTGGTCCTGTTCTAGTGTAGGTAACATACAGTACCATCCTAAGCAAAATTACGGCCTTCTACTTAGAATGGCACTGTGTGTTACTTATACAGGACTAGGACTAAGGACTAGGATTAATAGGGTTGGTGTATGTAATTTATCTGTCCTAAATGTTTCTCTTCCATTCATACATTTGCTTTCTTGGTGTTCTGATTAACTTAACTGTGTTTAAGTCTTACTTTTCCTTTCCTTTTCATTATTGCTTCTTTCGTTCTGTCATTCCCATTTTGTTTGATGCTGTAAGTATGAAGAGGTAGGTACAATGGCAACATCTATTTCACTTTGAAGCTTCCCTACATTCGTGTAGGGTGCTAGTCTTTAAAAAAATAGTAGTATGTTTTGGTACATACATGCAAATCAGGATTTTCTGCCTTTAAATCCTGCTTTTCCTACCTTCACAATACATCTGAAAGACACATTGGCCCAATTTATGGTGCATTCTTAGGCTGAATTAGTCTACACCAATTGACTTTAATTGACTTAGAAGAGCATTACACTGCCTAGGATTGTACTGTAAGTTTACTAAAGAAGTTCAGTGTATTGCATTGTTTCTTTTTACATTTTATTTTTAAATTGCTGCATGCACACTCATTCCCATTTTATTTTTTGAAAGTAGAACCATTTTTTAAATGCTGGAAACCTGCTTTGGGAAGGAGAGTGGCAGTGAGTTAGTGTCTTCATCAGCTTCTACTGTACATTTGCAGACCATTTTCTCCTAAGCTCAGTCCAATTTTTTAAAAATATAGATATCTATATTTTTAAAAAATAGAGATATTTTTATAAGTATAGATATAGTACAACTATAAGAACATGAGAGCCAGTTTGGTGTAGTGGTTAGGAATGGCGGGACTCTAATCTGGAGAACCAAGTTTGATTCCCCACTCCTCCACTTGAAGCCAGCTGGGTGGCCTTGGGTCAGTCACAGCTCTCTCAGAGCTCTCTCAGCCCCACCCACCTCACAGGGTGATTGTTGTAGGGATAATAACATACTTTGTAAACCATTCTGCGCAGGTGTTAGGTTGTCCTGCAGGGCAGCATATAAATCAAATGTTACTATTAACATTGCAAGGTACAACAACATATACACATGCAACTTATTTGCCATACACACACATTTCATGACCGTCAAAGATATCCATGTAGGGAAAGTAGCGAGGCAGCATTTTGTCAAAGTAAATTCTGTGACTATCATGGGTAGAATGTTTAAATATTGAAGTGCAAATTAATTTATTGTAGAGATAGACAGCTAAAGGAAGAAACAGTGGGAAGAAGAAAGATGGTTACTGCTCAAGGACAACCCTGAAAGAAATGTTGTTAGATACCGCTTTTAAAAAAAATTCCATTAGAGGATATTCTGTGAGAAAGCATTAGTACTTGTATTTTGTTTTTGAGATAGTGACAGCTATGACCAAACTGGAATTAGAACCCACAGCAATGCATATCAATGTACAACCCAGTCTACTAACTTGATATGACTGTTGTAAAAAATCCTTTTAGACTTCTTCAATCCTTATTTATTGTATCTTTATCCTGCCTTTCAGCCAAAAAATATTATTTCCTAAAGCAGCCATGTTTATTTCGAAATAAGTCTTGTTTTATCTGAAATAACAGTGCAATTCTGAGCACAGTTATACACTTTTTCAATGGACATATGTAACTGTGCTTAGGAAAACAATGTAAGTGTGCTTACAATTTACAATCATAAATTCAAAGTGAAAAAGAGGAAAAAATTCTGTGGTCTTGAACTTCTAAGTTCATAAACTCTAAATACTTTCTGATCCCTTCTGAAATGTTTTGCATGCCTCTTGAAATTTTTTGTAGGTAATTCATTATAATTAGAAAAATATCCTGCTGTACTACTGGTGTGGTACTTCCTTAGGTAGTTTGCTGGGGAGCAATAAACTTGTGCTTGCTCCATATGTTTTGCATATGCCTTTTCTTACACCTCATAAATTAAGACAGTAATGCACTTTGTGCTGGAAACCGTAAAACTAAAATGTATTTCAGAATTCTTGGCTTACTGCTTTTAAGGTGTATTCACTTTATAATAAGTAACTGAAGTTTTGTGACTTCATAACTTCTGTGAAGGAGAAAATGGAGCCTGGTGAGTTTTAACAAATATTTTTGTGCTTATAGAAAAGGCAGGTCAAATGGAAGTTGTTGTAAAAAAAATTTAAAGGGAAAGTATAGCTTTCAATAGGTAAAATATAATAGCAGCTTAAAATATTACAGGTTTTTTCACAGTGTAAGAAAACCATTGTAAAATTTATTTTACATAAAAGTTTATTGTATTCCTTTAACTTTTATTAATTCACTAGCTTCACATAACCTTCCCAGATGTTTTAAAACGCAGCATTTCCTTAGGTACTTTTGCTAGTGTTGATTCTGAGCCAATAGTACTTCATTTCTTTCCCACATGGAAACTGAGAGTAACCTTGCTACACTGAGAAGGGAATACCAGATAACAGCACACCATTTTCTTAAAAGAAACACACGCTTCATGAACATATAAGACTAACAAAATTTGTGGTAGGGTATGAGCTTTCGTGAGTCACAGTGAGCTGTGACTCACGAAAGCTCATACCCTACCACAAATTTTGTTAGTCTTATAGGTGTTACTGGAGCCTTGCTCTTTTCTTCGGCTGCAAACAGACTAACATGGCTACCCATCTTGATCTAACACACTTTGGTCGGCATCTAAACAATGGAGAGTATTCAAAGCAAAAAGGGAGGTTTTTTTTTAACCGGCAATAAAAACGGTTAGGGCATGAATGGCAGAGTTTTATCATCACTAGTGATGTCCAGGTTCCCTGGAGAAAGAGACTGAACTGAAACTGAAGATGCCCTTCATAATTGGAGAGCATCCTTCATGGAACAGCTGTTGCATACCATGCATTAGAGGAGAAAAATGGAAAATTCTGCAATATTCTTCTGCATACACAACAGCTTGGGGAGGTTTTTGTGCAGTGCCCTGAACAAGTGGGAGCACGAGAACTGCTATAGCACCTACAAATGTGTGTGTGAACTCTTGCATTTATGCAAGTAGTTGCAGAACAACACTAGCAGGCAGCAGCTATTATACTTCCCATTCTCTGCATCCAGCCCAATGATTGGTAATGACTGTAGTGTAGCTACTCTCCTCAGCACTTTCTGATTTCAGTGAACTATTCTGCCAAAGGAATGGGCACAGTATTACAGCAAAACGTCTGTTTCATACTTTTGATTCTAAACATACCAGCACCGCAGTTTGTGTTGCTGCACTGGTACAGTGGTCAGCACGCTCCGTTCAAGTCTTTTATTCAGCGTACTTTCCCAAAGTGTAATTACAGAACAAGTCCATCAGCCTCTATATGTTTGAATAATTTTACAATGTAACAATTACTTCCTCCTAGGCTGTGGAGACTTTAAAGATGTTTGAAAAAAAGGAGAGCAGGGTTAAAAGTGCAGCTGCAACGAACCTTTCATTTCTTTACTTCTTGGTGAGTTACTGTTTTACAGAGGGATTTTTTTATTCATCCATGTAGCACTTTTGGATCACTCCCAATGTTTTGTCTTCAATTTACTATACAGTAGTTGTGAAAACAAATCACTGTTGGATGCTCTGGCTAAGTTGTGATTTACCATTTTGTTTAATTATAGTGGGTAATGTATACCATACTTTCTTATCTTCCTAATATAAAACTGAGACTCACTGGTGATGTGCATTAGCATCTGTTTGGCATGCAGAAGGCCCCAGGTTCAATCCCTGACATTTCCTGTTAAAAGGATCAGATGATGAGAAAGACCTCAACCTGAGACCCCGGATAGCTGCTTACAGCCTGAGTAGTCAGTACTAACCTTGATGGGCTGATGGGCTGATCAGGGCTGTGTTTGGGGGGGGGCAGGGGGGTGTCGCTTGCCTCAGGTGACACCAAAGAGCTGTCCAGTAGTGCGTGGAGCTGGCGGTGGCAGCACGGGCAGCTGCGCATGCAGGAGGGCTGGGAAGCCACCTGCACTGCCCTGGATGCCCGCTGCACTGATAGGGCAGCCAGCTTGCTGGGCACCAAGCTGGCCCTTCTGCAGCAGCTGCTGACCAGAAGCATGCAGAGCTGACAGCAGCAGCATGGGCGGCTGTGCAGGAGGGCTAGGAGGCCGAGGCGCCATCCTGGCCACCTGCTGCGCCTACGGGGTGGCTGGCTTGCTGGGTGCTGAGCTGGCCATCCATTTCCTCCAGTGGCTGCTGGCTGGGAGCACACTGCCAGATAACGGGCGGGGAGGCAAGCAGCCTGAATTGTGGGAGCACTCCCGGGGGGCAAGCACGCCCTGCGCAATGATGTCACTTCCTGGAAATGACATCATCGTGCAGTCCTGGGAGTGTGCGTGCACATGTGGTGATGGGGCTCCCCCAACCAGGAGTTGCCCCGGGTGCCTGGAACCCACGCTATGCCACTGGGTCTGATTCAGTTCAAGGCATTTTCTTGTGTTAATCTTCTTAGATAAAATGTCATGAGTTGCAGTCCTAACAAATGACCTGGTTCCATCATTCAGAATATTAATAAAACTTGCAGACTGCAAACATGTAATCATTTGGGTTATTTTTTATCAACTGCCAAAGATGCTTCCAAAGCAAGCGACTGGCAGTGGCAACTAGTTAATATTCTATTTGTGTTCTGCATTTAATCCAGGAAAATGACTATAAACAGGCAAGTGACTATTCTGATTTAGCAGTAAGTGCTGATCGATATAACGCATCTGCTCTTACAAATAAAGCAAATACTTTTTTTGCAAATGGAGATTATGAAAAGGCAGCAGAGTGCTATAAAGAAGCTCTTCGGAATGATTCTTCATGCACTGAGGCACTTTATAATATTGGTAAGTCAAAGAAACTTCATTTTTGATGTAAGCTAAACCCTGTACTTGGCGTTCTAGCTACAGAACTAGCCCTTTTTTAGAAATATGATTTACTGTTTCAAGATTCATTAAATGCTTTGATTAACTGTAGCAATTAAATGGTACTGTGTTGTAGTGTGAGCATAATTGTCCTTTTCCAGATCCCTGTACTCACTGTTCTGCTAAGACAAAGTTCCAGTATAAGCAGACTTCCTTATGCATTTGGGTAGGGAAGTCTCTGCTCATTACTTGTATCATTTCTTCCTTTACAGAGATGCACCTTCAATAATAAGTGTTTTATTGAGGGTTAGATCTGAAGCTGCTACTTTTATTTATCTCTTTTTTATTGCTGCAATTTCCTGCTATCTATATTTCTCTTTTTTGAGGCTTTTCATGTTTTTGTGCAACTCTTTACAGTTTTCATGCTGCTGGTTTTTTATTTTTTAATAATCTTTTCTCTCTCCATACCCCTTTTTTTCTCATGTGGCTATTAAGCTTCAGCAAAAGATATATGTAAAAATTAATAATTGTTAATTATTTAATTATTTAACTGTAAGCTGTAAGCAGTTAATTATTTAACTGTAAGCTGTCTCAGAAATATAGTAAATACATTACATAAGAACATAAGAACATAAGCAAAGCCATGTTGGATCAGGCCAGTGGCCCATCCAGTCCAACATTCTGTCACACACAGTGGCTAGAAATCCAGTGCCATCTAAAGGACTGTCAGTGAGGCCAGGACACCAGATGCCCTCCCACTGCCTTCCTTCCAGCACCAAGACAACAGAGCACCACCTCCCCACAAAGAGAATACCATCTATCTCCTGTGGCTAATAGCCACTGATGGACCTCTGCTCCATATATTTGTCCAGTCCCCTCTTGAAGCTGGCAATGCTTGTAGCTGCCACCACCTCCTGTGGCAACGAATTCCATGTGTTTATCACCCTTTGTGTAAAGTAGTATTTTCTTCTATCTGTTCTAACCCGACTGCTCAATAATTTCATAGAGTGCCCACGAGTTCTTGTATTGTGAGAAAGGGAGAAAAACACATCTTTCTCTACCTTCTCTAACCCGTGCATTATCTTGTAAACCTCTATCATGTCTCCCCTCAGTCGTCTTTTCTCCAGGCTAAAGAGCCCCAAGCGCCTCAATCTTTCCTCATAGGGAAAGTGTTCCAACCCTTTAATCATTTTAGTTGCCCTTCTCTGTACTTTTTCCAGTGCTATGATATCTTTTTTAAGGTGTGGCGACCAGAACTGTACACAGTACTCCAAATGAGGCCTCACCATCGATTTATACAGAGGCATTATGATACCGGCTGATTTGTTTTCAATCCCTTTCCTAATAACCCCTAGCATAGCATTAGCTTTTTTTATGGCAGTCGCACACTGTGCTGACGTTTTTAGTGAGTTATCTATCATGACTCCAAGATCTCTCTCTTGGTCAGTCTCCGCCAGTTCAGACCCCATCAACTTGTATTTATATTTTGGATTTTTGGTTCCAATGTGCATTACTTTGCACTTGGCTACATTGAACCTCATTTGCCAAATGGATGCCCACTCTTCTAGCCTCGACAGATCCCTTTGGAGTGCCTCACAATCCTCTCTGGCTTTCACCACCCTGAACATTGAATTAACAGTGTGAGCGGGGAGCTCTGTGAGCACCTCAAAGCCCCATGTATCCAGAGCATATTGCTGCATTGAGGCAGTTTGATGAACTTGAAAGGTGAAAACTATTTACAAGTAAAGAGTGGTTTATTCTTCTTGTATCAGACATGTTAGCTCAAGTTTATTTTTTTCAGGTAGGTAGCCATGTTACTCTGCAGTAGAACAGCAAGATTTGAGTCCAGTGGCATCTTAGAGGCCAACAAGATTTAAAGGGTGTAAGCTTTTGAGAGTCAAATATCCCTTCTTCAGATACAGGGTGGAGTGGAGATCCTTGAGCCTTGTATTGTTGGGTCAGAGAATCTCCATATTCACTTTGACAACACAATCATGGGATCTGGTCCTAAAAACCCCACTTAAAACATCTAAGGTTCATTCATTTGTTCATCTTCCAGTGTTATATATGCTGTTTAAGTGTCAGCATGCCCTTTGAGAATCACAGTTCTCTTCGTCAGATGCAAGGAGAACTGTGATTCTCGAAAGCTTATGCTACAGTAAAGTCGGTTAGTCTTAAAGGTGCTACTGGACTCCTTTCTATTTTTCTACTACAGACTAACACAGCTAACCCCTCTGGATCTATGAGCATGCCCTTCTACTCTCTACATTAAACAAACAGGTCAGTCCCCATGCAAAAGAATAAATGGACATAAATCTGACATTAAAAATCACAACACTCAAAAACTAGTCGAACATTTTAATCTTCCAGGATATTCTGTTACTGACCTAAAAATGGCTAGCCTCAAACAAAGAAGCTTCAAGGGCAGATAACAACATGAGGTTGCTGAACTTGAGTTCATTTACAAGTTCAGAAAAATGGACCCCCCCTTCCCAAGCTGAATAGAGACATAGGATTCTTATCTCAGTACAGATGTTAATTTCTACTCTAATCAAGCTGCACTGTACCTTTACATTTTGACTCCCTTCTTTGCTTCACCTGTACCACCTTCCTGACTTGGATATAAAGGCTCAGGGATCTCCTCTCCACTCTGTAGCTGAAGAAGGGAACTTTGACTCTTGAAAGCTTATAATCTGAAAATCGCGTTGGTCTCGGCTGGATTCATTGGTCTACCACTGGACTCAAATCCTGCAAGTTCATTTTATAAATTGTTAGAGAGTTTAAGCAAGTGTTAATACAGCACCATTCATATCTGCTTTTACAAAGTGTGTGTTCAGTCTTTAGCACTCTGTATCGAAAAGAGCACCTTGGAAATGATCCTTGTAGAAAGCATTTCTGTAATGAAAACCAAAACACTGGAAGACAACTTCAAGAAATGCGTGGCCCGATCCAGTGTTGCTATCAGGGTCATTGGGCTCTGTAGTGCATCTGCTGGAAATGTATATAGATCATTCCTGTATGTGTCATATTTCCCATTTGTGAAATGGGGACTTGTAGAATTTCAGAGTATAGCTTTCAGTCAGAGTGGCACAGCTATTGTGTAAGCTGCCACTCTCAGTCAATTGCTTAATTGTGTTTATTGCAAATTTAAAACGAAGCATCTGAAAAATATATTCTGAGTTTCTGGAGAAACTATTTCTGGTTTGCACCACAAATGTGATCTTAAAATGCTGCTGCTTATACCACTTGCTGATAGCTTTCAAATGTTACAATCTTTTGTTTTTAGGCTTAACATATAAGAAGCTGAACAGGTTAGATGAGGCACTGGATTCTTTTCTGAAACTTCATGCTATCTTTCGCAATAGCGCTGAAGTTCTCTTCCAAATAGCAAGTATGTATCTTTTTGATAAATATAAATTCAAACCAATTAAATACTAGGGTGAGTGCCCAGTTTCCTGGGGGGTAAAGTGTAGATGACTGGGGAAGGCAATGGCAAACCATCCCGTAACAGAAGTCTGCCAAGAAAACGTTGTGATGCGACGTCCCTCATGGGTCAGTAATGACTTGGTGCTTGCACAGGGGACTACCTTTACCTTACCTAAATACTATATATGTTTCTCCAGTACATGCTCTGTAAAGCTTCCCTTTGAATTCCTATAATATATCAAAGAAGTTACAGTGAGAATTCCCTTAACTGAAGATACCACAGATATGAAATAATGGAGGATCCTAATCAAGCCATAGAGTGGCTTATGCAGCTCATCAGTGTTGTTCCAACTGATTCACATGCATTAGCAAAACTTGGAGAACTCTACGATAACGAAGGGGATAAATCTCAAGCTTTCCAATATTACTATGAGGTACGATGTGGTTACTCAATTACAGTGGAAATGCATTTCATGTATTACCATGTATATACATGGTAAAGCATGATTGAGTCAGCACTTAAAAATGCCAACCTCATAATGGTTGAACACTGATCTTTCCTTAAATAAGTTTAACACTTGGTAAGTCTACCTTATTGTTCACTCTTCAAGAGAAAAAGTGAAGAAATTGGATATGAAAACATTTTCACAAGGAACTGAGGAGTTAAATCCATCTATCCTTCGTGATATTTTGATGCCTGATACACAAGCAGGATATTGTCCACACAGTTCAGTTGCAGCATATCAGTTCCTGGAGGGATCAAAAAGAATTTAGTAAAGCCTGTTCACCCTACCCACACCCACTTATATATGTACATGAACCTACGCAGAGGCATTGATTGAGATGTTTGGGAATTCTGCGTATGCATCCTGTATCCTTTCTGTGCCTTGCACTGAGCACAAGGAACATGCATAGGTCAGAGAGAGATGCATGCATACCTCATGATTGTGGGATTACTTCACACTAGCAGTCCATTCCTATTTATTCTATATTCACCCTTTAGTCAGTGTCAGAATAAGCTGACTGTGATTGGCTCTAGCCTCCATTAAATTCAATGACCACACATTATCTTCAATAGAAGCTGAGTCAAGGTGTTCTGTGTTCATCATAACATGACACCCAGTGTGAAGCACTGCCTCCTGGATCATAGCCATGTCGTCATGGTGCCTCAGACTTCCCCAGGCCTTAGTTTGGAAACATGAGAGAGGTTATTACAGCATGCTGTTTCTTTTCAGCATCTTCCTGGGAGTCCTGGCCCTCAGCGCCCTGGCCAGTCCCTTCATACTTCTCCCCAGCCTGGTGTGGAATGCCCACTTTTATCCTCCCTCCACCCTTCAAGGCAACCAGCCCCTCCTCCTGGCCCTGCCCCCCAGGGCAAGTGCCACCACCTGGACCAAGAGGGGGAAGCTATAGCCTAGGCTATAGCCCTGTCCATCCTGGAGCCTGCCAGGGATCTTGCCAGCCAGCTCCTGGATTTGCCCTGGCCTCTGCCCCCTGGCCTGCCACCCCAGGGCCTTCAGGGCCAGTGCATCAGCTGCCACTGTCCCATGGCCCTTCCTGACTCCCTGACCAGGATCCTGGGCCACTGCCATCATGCTGCTCTTCACCCCAAGTCTAGCTTCACATCAGCCGGTGCAGCTCTTTGTGCAGTTGGGAGACACTGTCCAATGCTCACTCATCATCTTCCTCCTCTGCTCTCTGAGGCTTCCTTCTTCTTCTAGTCACTGTTCCCTGGCCTCAGTAGGGTGAGTGCGGTTCACTGGAGCTATCTCAGTATAACAACAACAACATTCGATTTATATACTGCCCTTCTGGACAACGTAACACCTGCTCAGAGCAGTTATTATTATCCCCACAACAATCACCCTGTGAGGTGGGTGGGGCTGAGAGCGCTCTGGAAAAGCTGGGACTGGTCCAAGGTCTCCCAGCTGACTTCAAGTGGGGAATCAAACCTGGTTTTCCAGATTACACTAAACTGGCCCTAAAAATGATACTTTCTTTCGGTTGCAGCATTGCTCAGTCCTAGCAATTTTCCTGTTGTTGTTTTTTAAACAATGGCCTTTCTAGTCTCCATTCTCATTCTGTTCTTGCTCTGCAGCTGCCTGCAGTTTGGCACAGAGAGGGAGGGGGAAGAGTGGCACTCTCCTTGCTTTCTTATCTTCAGCGTAATGAATTTCATTTGGTATTTTAGCTTTCAGAAACTTTTTTTTTTAAAGTTCCAAACCACTGAATGTTTAAAGTATATATTTCCCCATTTTCATAATGTAGTACACATTGCCAATAAACTAGCAGGAAATTGTTATCCCAAGACCAAGAGTTTGAGAACTGTGATATAGTTGAATGCTTTGATTATCTAAGGAGAGAAAAGTATTTTTGTATTATTTTCATTTTACTGTGTTAAAATGTTTGAAAGTAGGACATGTGGAAAATATGGCAACCGTCTCAGCTAAATCTTCTGAAACGTTTTCTGTTAATTGCAAAACCTGCCACAATCTCAGTGGGGATTAGTTAGTGTATTAGCACACTGCTCGCATTCATGTATTAAATATTTTTGGCATCTGGAGAATTAAACACGTAAATGAGTAAGATATTCCAGAAGCAAAATAAAGATGCTGTTTATCACTAATGTTGCATTTCTTTCACCTTCTTTATTTTGTCAGTCCTATCGGTATTTCCCTTCAAACATTGAGGTCATTGAATGGCTTGGAGTCTATTACATTGACACACAATTTTGTGAAAAAGCCATTCACTACTTTGAAAGAGCAGCGCTTATTCAGTAAGTAACAGTTGTTATTGTGTGTTTAGACAAGTATCATTGGTAAAGGAACTTTCTGCACTGCAGTTACAGTGGAGACAGGAGAATTGAAATGGCATGTTTATGCCATAAACTCCATGAACACTAAATGTGGGTACTTTTTCACACCTTTTATTTGGATCTTTTAAAGAGGTAATGTTTAAGTAAAAATATATTGAGCAACAGTGTCTACTTTGGTGGTCTGAGAAGCAGCCTTCAAGTAATTAGACGTTCTGGAATATATTTTTCCTAGGATTGCATTAATATGAGGCAGAACCCTTGAATAATCTCCAGTAATAGGATATCTGGTGACTTTTGATTTACATGCTTAATAATAATGACATTATACCAAAAGGAGGTTATACCATAATAATGACATTATACCAAAAGAAGGAGAGTTAAAATAGATTGCAAGGTGATCCTAAGCACAATGTCTTGGTACCTGATGAAACACTTCCAAACCATGTGTTAGGATAAAGTGATCTCTTTTTCTGGACAAAATAAATTCAGTCATCCTCTATATGTTTCTCCTGCAAATTGGACAAGAATCACTCTCATACCTAGGTTATAAATTGTACTATAATACCGTCAATAAGTCGTTTTTCTTACCCTTCAAATATCTCAGTAGTTTATCCTAACAATCTTGAGTTATCCTGGTGCCTGATTGGCCACCTAATCCTGTGAGCCACTTTGCCACAATAACAAGATGTTGGACTGAATGCAACACAGTGTGCTTATACACCGCTCTTCTAGGCAGATAAATGCTCAAAGTAGTGAGCATAGTTAGTGTTATTATTATCCCCACAATACAGCTGCGGAAGTGGTGCTGAGAGGAGTGAATATGAGACTGTGCTGCCAGCAAAGTCTCACACAGCTTATGAAGCTGCAATACGAACCTGGCTCAGCCACCAGCAGCTGTCTCTGCCAAATATAAAATGCCTTTTAATTTTATGCTGTGAAAAGTAAATGCATCATTGTGAAACTCAGCCAAGGGGGTAAAATGGGTGTATAATCCTCAGATATCAGCATCTCACTTTCTTTATTTCTTGGCAGCTAAAATTTTGCACTTTCTTACCCCCGTAGTTTCCCAGGCAGTGTCCAAATCATTTGGCTTCAGTTGCACAAGGGAAAAAATGATTTGTTTTTAAATGGATGCAGAACAATCGAAATGTTTTGAAAATAGCACATGAAGATTAGTTTTGCTGACCATTTCCAGAGCTCAGTTGCCATTTTTCTCTAAGTCCATTTAGGTGTTTTTTTTTAAATGCCCTCTGTAGACCACAGCAATGTGCTTGCAACCTGAATTGGGCCTTCCTGGAGCCCCTGGGCTGTTTCTGGGAGAGGGACAGGCTTGGGCCCTAACCAGTTTAAGAATCTGAAATGTACTCTTCATGTTGGATCTTTCGTGCTGGCACTCTTTGCTCACTAAAAAATGCGGAAGAGGACAAATTCATTTTAAAACATTGAACTTCCTCTTGAAAGATTTTCACAAATCCCCTGGCCATTTGAGAAGCAAAGTTGCAATACTATGTACACACACTCCTTTTTCCAAAGAAGAAGCTAGATTATTGTAAATAACAGAACATACTGTTATGTGCTCAATCACATATTATTAAAGTGTATTAATAACAGTAATGTTAAAAGACAGTGCTACTGATTTATTGGTTGACTTTCTATAAATAAGATACTATTTTAGCTTCATTTGTGATTGCTAGTCCTGTTTCAGTCAAATAGCAGTCATTCTGTTGTTTTGAAATGACCAGTAGCTTTCAATACATTTATATATTTGTCAAAATCATCTTATGTCAAACCTGATGCAGTCTGCTTTTCACTTGGAACATTACAGATATGGTCCAGACAAGTAAAACACTTTTAAGTCCAATTCTTTTCAATAGGAGAGTTAAGGTTATGCTCAGTGTTCTCCCTCTGCCTCATTTTGACTAGTCCATACTTTATGAATTTAAAAATGTTGAGCTTTCCACTGCTCCTGCCCAGTCGTCACTATTATCATTGTCAGATTAAAAACTAGTGTAGAGATGCAGTTTCACTGGACAATGTATTTCACTCTCATCCTAGTGAAAAGTGATGTTTATTCAAGAGAGGATTCCTTTTCAGTACAATAACAGGTAGAAAAGATAAGCTGACCTGATGATAGATTTCTTCCCACATTTGTGCTGTTCAGAGGAAGTTCTCTTCTTTCCATAACATTCTGTCATGTTTATCTGCAGACCAACACAGGTAAAGTGGCAACTGATGGTTGCTAGTTGCTACAGAAGAAGCGGTAAGTCACCTTACAACTTATTCTGACTTTGGTCATTCTTTTTGCCTAAAAATGTTTTCAGAATTAAAGTGCATGACTGAGCCATAAAAAATTCATTTGCCGATGTTTGTCCTCAACATTCAAAGAATTTAATAGGGTCTTTCTGAAGTCTTATAATGTGCTCTTGATTTAGAAATACTACTACCAGATTTACTACCAGATGACTTTGATTGTAGTCTTAGGGTTAGATGCAGCCAGTTTTTCTGATGGTGAAAAGAGGAGGAAGAGGTGCACTTTGATTATTACAAAGGTTATGCTGGGAAGTAATGGACAAAAGGCACATGCAGTGGGAGATGAAATAAGGAGGGGCGTTGGGTGAGGTTGAGTGGAACAGCTGGCTGGATCCAACCCTTAATAATTTATCCAATTATGTTTTTATGTTCATGATTTTATTTTTTGTTTAGATATTGCAAGCGGCAATTGCTACGAACTGTTTACAGTATTGTCTGTTAGTCAGCTGGTTTCCCTCCTGTACAGTGATACTGGTCTTTTCTTAACATCTGTAGTGGTGTCAGGAATCTCCTTATATTAATCTCTTTTTCAACATTTCTGTAGGAATGCTAACACCTGCCCAAAAATTCTGCAAGTTTCTGCTTTTAGTTAATTTTTACAGTTGGGTAACAATGGAAAATGTGACATGTCTGACTGCTAAAATTCTGGTTCCTCTAAAAACATAAAGCCAGTATAAAAAGCTTGGATACCTCAGTTTCTGACATGGCATGTCTCTCTGTGTGTGTGTAACATTATTTCTTTTGCTAACAGGTAACTACCAGAAAGCTCTAGATACCTACAAGGTGATTCACAGAAAATTTCCAGAGAATGTTGAATGTAAGTGTTTCCGTAGAGCACACTGATACAAACTTGCAAGATCCAAAATGAAAAACAAAAAATATGAACCCTTGCCTTTCTTCTTAGTCATTATTATGATCTGTCTGTGGCATGGAAAGGCAATGCCAGTGATGCTGCTGCTTGAAATATACAAACAGGTGTGATCCAGAACCTCAGCGTGTTCTGGCATACACACACACACACGGCTACTGTATGCACCGGTTACCTGATTCAATTCATTGGAGAGAATTTGTCTGTGAGAATCTGCCTGTATACCTGCACAGAGTTGTTATCTGCATGGCAATGAATGGGAAAGACTTTGTAGAGGGATGTCCCTGTCGGGTAGAAATGTATTTCAAGTAATAAATTATTAACACCATGATCCTCGAACAGGTTCTCTGTAGAGGTGGCACAGAATTTTTCTAATTTCTAAGAATTTTTCTAATTTCTTTTTCTAAGAAATTTAGTTTTGGAAATTAATTTTTAAAGTGTTCCAAAATATTAAACGGTATTCCACTTGTCCAGGGCCATGACCACAAGAGACTGGCACCTTTGGGATTATTCATGTGCTTCTTCTCTGAATGTTCAGTTTCCATTAAAGAAAACTTTTCCAGATGACATTCTACTCGAATGCACTGAGATGATTGACAAGCACCTGGCAGTTACTATTTAAAATTTCATTAAATAACTTTAAGATTCCCTGCATATTTAGGTGTTTACTATTTCTCATTGACTTGCCTGTTCTCCTGTCACCTAGATATCGTAGTGCTTCTCCTCATGCATTTCTGTCTATGGGCAGCAATTATTTATTCAAATGCTATTCTGCAAATAGGAAAGTTATTATATTTCATATAGCTCTTTGAAAATGTTCTTTTGCTTAACTTTTTACCTGCTTTTACCTCAGTTCCTAATGTTATGATTGTTCTGGCACTAGGTCTTCGTTTCTTAGTCCGTCTCTGCACAGACATGGGGCTGAAAGAAATGCAAGAGTATGCAGCAAAGCTTAAGAGAGTGGAGAAACTGAAAGAAATAAGGGAACAGGTATGTAATTTCCTTTTAAGAAAATATCCCAAAGATCCGAAGATTTTATTCTCCCCTTTAGAACAGTGGATACAGTACCCAAGAGGCCATGGCTATGTTGCTCTGCAGCAGTAAAAACTCTAAAACCAATTCAATTTATCATCAGGTAAGAGTATCAAATACCAATCTTGGATTGCATCCAGACTAAATTTTCTGCTGACAGAAAGGGTGGGGTAATTTCCTCCAATTTCTTCTTCTTGCTGTAGACCCCTGATCTGCCTCTCATGCTGTTTCAGAGAGTCCCCTGTCCCCCAGGAGCAGCAATTCGGGGGAAATCAGTGGGGAGTGGCGGAGGAACATTCTGTTCCACTGACAAAAGTGTCTCGAGCGAGTGGAAAAGTCAGTATGGGTCCAGCCCATGTAGTTTAGCAGCAGGTTAAAAACACAAGCGATTTGATGGAAATAAAAAGCAAAACCAGACAGAAAAAGAAACCCAGAACAAAAGACTGAGGCCAGATCCTGCCTGCTGTTCCATGAAGTGAGGAATGAACAAAACGCACATAGTTAAAAACTCTCCATTTATTGCAGTGGTTCCAGAAGTACTGCCCAGGGTGTGAACCTTCTCTTGCAGGCAAAGAACAACCCCATCCAAAACAGGTGGACCTCTCAATCTTTGGTTAGCACTTTTATCTACTAGCAGCTGCTCAGTCTTGCGTGGATAAAGCTTCAGTTAAGCTCAGTGTATGGGAGTTGCTGGATTGGAGGCATTAAGATGCCATCTCCTGTCATGTGCCTTTAGGGAGGGCTGTGTCAGACTTTTGGGACTGTTGCTTTTCCATGATCATTGAAAACATGGCTTTACAATTACAGCTGTGCACTTGAAGACTTTGTAGACCTGTTCGAACTTTCAGTTATAAGCTAAATAAAATTCACCTGCCTGTTTTTACGGTACCACCATCTGAATGACTTAGCAGTTTCTTCCAACGTTACAAGAAATTGCTAAGGAATGTAATTTTTACTGCTACACATTTTGTGGTTTTGTGATGTAGTAACATTGCTGACACATTTCTATTTTGTATCTTTGGAAAAATACAGAGGGAAGTAATGTAAGGTTGTGTGTTTGTGTGTATGTGTGTTTTTAACAATCAGTTTTTGAGGTAAATTCTGTATAGTGCACAAGTTCAACACTGAAAAATGGATTTTTAATGTGAAATCCTATGTAGTGATTCAGAGATACTTCTTGTGCAAAATTAGTGATTTATAAAAATAACACATCTGGAAAAAATCGTATCACCTTCCTTGTTCTCAGAGTTTACTTTCCAAATAAGCATTTAACAGTCTTTATTATAGTATTTACACTTTACTACAATCAATTAAGCCTTTTCAGTACAGTGCCAAGCATATTAGAAACATAAAACTTGGAGGATGGTTATTTCTTTTTATGCGTCCCCTACTAATATTTGACTGTTTACAATAATAAAACATTTTTGGATTTACAGCATTTTAATACAAAGAAGTCACTTTGAAGCCCTGTAGAGGAATACCTCTAATATTTTTTCAGCTGTAAACTTCTAACTTTAATGTAAGGGGGTAGGGTATTCATCAGTCTTTTAGGAACTTGATCTAAAAGAACATGGATTTTATTGAAATCCTTTTGCTGGAATCTATGTGATCATTGTGCTAGATTTTTATGATGTGCCATGTTTTACACTATCTTTGAAATTATACCATATGATGACAAAATACAAAGTCCAGTTTAGGACTGTTTTTAATTGCATTTAGAAATAAATGACATTTTCAGTTTTCAGCTATTTTGAAATGGGAACTGAGATATTGTATGGATGTATTTATTTATTCAAATCTATTAATGAAAAGATTTTATCCTACCTCTCAGCCAATGGTTTTTGAAGCAGCTTTGGAGTAAACCTTATTCAGACATTTATGTTCATCACGCAATAACATCATATACCCAGCAATGACTTGCATCTGTGCATTGGGCATCACAGATACTCCCTGGCATCATTGGAATCAGTTAAAATTCTAAGCAGAACCACATGTTACATGATACTTTAAATGAGAGAGAGTTTGTTTTTTACAAAATGCAGCCGCTCTATAAGTTCGTTTGTTTTTATTTAAAATATTTTGAAGGAAAATGTACACGTATCCATAAAACATGGCTTGGTGGAGATACAAAACAGTTCAATAAGACCACTACACTATTCTCTCTCTCCCCAAATTTTAGGCCCACCAGCTGCATGTTCTTAAAATAAAAACCATCCTTGCCCGTCATCCTGGAGACAGCAAGCAATGTACATACAAATGCAAACCAGCCTAAGTTCTGTTGGCTCCAACAAAATTTACATTTTCTTAAGACTGCAGTCAGTCATTTATTATTACAGCAAAAGCCAGTAAAACAAAACAAATCTGCAATAAAAAAAATTACATCAGGGCATAACAATTAAGATCAGAGCATTAGTGCTGGAAGAATTGATGAAATAAAAACAATGAAAATAAAAGAGTTAAGAAAAAATTGCAAAAGCAATTATACCACATTTTCAGCTAAAATGAGTCTGAAATATTGCAACCTCAAGGTATTTTTACAACATATAGATGGTTAAAAGGAAGCCAAAGAGAGCCATTTTAAAATTAAATCTCTATTCTAGTCACTGTAGCTTTCCCATTCAATTTGTAGATACAGGAAATGAGAAGGGAAAAAATCTGTGTGTTTCATTAAAATGACCTTCCCTACCAAATAACAGGTCAAATGCAGAAAGTGGTGCTGGGGAGCTATTCAGATTACATTGTCTTCAACCCTGAACCAAGTTTTAAACCCCTGTTTGGCCAGGAGATTCTCTGAGTGGTCTCATTATCTAGTAAAATTATGAGATGAACCCTAGAAATGTGATAGAAATTATTGTGAATAGCATTAAATAGTACTCTGGTCTGTTCCACTTTGTTCACCTAGCGTGTCAAGTCTGGCCGAGATGGTAGTGCCCGTGCTCGCAGAGAAGGAAGCGCTGGTGGTGGTAAGTACTGGTGAAATGTTGACACATTCAAGGTTTCTGAAACCAAATAGAAGCCCATGCAGCCACCTCTGTCCTATCCATGGCCTCGGTTTGCAAATTACTTAATCTATAAGCAGGAACAACCTGTGGGATGGAGCCATGTGGATAACAGAAAAGACTGTGGGAGGCACTTTGGGGTCTCCTATTAAAAACAGTGGCTGATATGCTGAATCCCAAGAACCCCTTTAGTACCTTGAAACACCAACAAGATTACCAGACTCTCGAAAGCTTACATCCTGGAAATCTTCTTCAAAGTGCTCCAGGGCTTGAATCTTGCTACCCTAAGGATGTAAAGCAATCAGAATGTTAGATATCTAAGAAACAGCCAGGAGCAATGACAAGCTAATGTTGTAAGATCCCTTACAGCATTAATTTAAATTAATGGTTTGGAGAAGAATACCTAATTTTCATCTCTCCAGGACATTCAGATCAGGAATTAGAAAAAACACTTCAGTTGATTAAGAGCGACTAGATAACAGATGGAAAGAGGGGAGATGCATTTTTGCTAGTGGGCAGCAAACAGATATAAGAAGGAAGACAAGCTCAGTTTGCTGACTTCTGAAGCAGAGAATTCTTCATTTAAAATGGAGACAGTAATGATGTCAGCCTGGCCAGGCCTAAGAAAGATGTTGTCAGGCTCAGCATGCTTCCCGGCCCTCTTCTTCTTAACAGAATGTGCTTGTGGGTAGTAAGCCTGGGAGCTGGACTGTTTTATTTTTGTCCTTTATTGCATAGCTACATTTAGCTGTGTTACTTGTTGTTGTAATAAAAGGTACTGTTTCATCATACAGTAAATGCCTATATCAAACAGATATTTAAAGTATAAGGTAACAGAATTCTTTAGAAATATTAACCACAAACTAAGATGCTGCTGTTTTATGCCAACCCACCATATTCCTAACGGAAACCACATGAAAAAAAAATCTTGGGGTCTATGTAGACAGGATCAACTCTCATGAGAATTTTGGGTTCAGCATCTTACTATATAAAAGGCTAACCGTGTTCCTGACAACTCACTTCCTACCCTCGTGTGCCTCCAGAGGGCGCTGCCATGGAGGGAAGCCCAGACAAGGCAGCCTGTTCCTCCAGAGCGTGCACTGCAGTGGAAAGCCCAGGCCAGAATCAGGCACAGAGCATGCGGCAATACCCACCCCCACCCCTCACCAGACTGGGATCAGGAGCAGAGGAGTTGGCAGTGCCCACCCCCCCACCATCACCCAGACAGGATCAGGTGTGGAACAGGAGGCAATGCCTGCCTGACCGCCCTCCACTTTCTAGAGCCTGCTGTATTTTTTCACACAACAGGCTTTCTTACTAGTTCTGTTATAAATCCGTTAGTCTTTAAAGGTGCCACAAGATCCCCCCCCTTTATATTTTTGCTGCAGCAAACTAATGTAGCTGCTCCTCTGGAACCTATTATAGCTGTAGCTGTACAGAAAGTATTGCTTTTAGAACATTTCAGAACAATGCTTTGAAATTTTGGGAGCTATAAATCCTGAAATAAGGTGCATCTGTTATGGTCTGTGGGATAATTATGATGTTGGACATGTTTAGAACATTTAGAATATCACTTTGGAATTTGTTGCATCTAAAATACTGTGTTCTGTCCACCTGTGATGTGGCACAGCAGGCCTGCATAACTTAACCTACCCAAACTCAGCCTACTGGTTGTGTCTGCCAGGTGCTTCACATATATGCCCCTCTAATTATTTTTGCAGTTGTGGACAGGCAATCAAAATAGGAGGTTTAACCTCCTATTGGGCCACCATACGTTTCATTGGCTGAGATTGGCTTTTGGGCCACATGGTTCAGGCCTGTTCTAGAACAGGTCACTCTTGTTAAACCAACACAGCATGTGCCAATAAATCGTATGACTTTCTAAAAAGAACATCCTCATGTAATGATAAATGTAAGCTGAGAAGTGTTGGAAGAACCATGAGTATGGCTGTTTCAGTGCCAGCTGTCATTTTGTCCAGGCCAAAATATTTGCGTAAGGCTTTTGGGCTAATCCTTGTAGACAGTGCTAGGCTGACTTTACTGTATAAGGCTGCCCCCTAAATCGTATAGGATATAACAGTATCTTTTCTATGGTTGCTCATCCTGCGCTGGAGCCTCCCCCTGCTTCCTCAAGATGGAACATAATCACAAGTGTTACAAATTACAGTTAGGTAAACAAGACAAAAAGTTGGATCCAAACTCAACTTGCACTTTCCACTGCAGTCTACCTTGTGTCATTCCTCAGGGTCCCTGTGTTACAGGAGGAGCATTTCATGGAGCTCTGTGGGCTGCAGCGGGGAGGGGCAGAGTTTCGTTCCACTGATGGAAATTTTAGTCTGGATCCAACCCAAAGTAATCTATTAAGAGTTTCCAAGGCATGTAATGTTCTGTCTCTGCTCCAAGTCTGGTGCAAAAGGGGGAGAATTAAAAACCGTGTAACAGGGGAGGCCAACCCTTTGGAGGTTTCTGAACTTGTTGCAGGACTTTCTCTTCCATGGCTTGCTCTTGGAGCTGTCCACTGTTTCCTCCTTTCCTCTGTTTGGCTTTCCTTTCCTAATTGGGCTACATGAAGCTCCAGAAGCCACATCCTTGGCAGCTATACTTAAACCATCAGATACATTGACAGCACAGCATTTCAGTTTGGTGAAAAAAGAATAGAATATCAACCATGTTATGCTGCCTTTTTGAAGGTCAGTTTCTCTGTGTATTCCTTGAAGGATGGATACCTGATGCCAGTTTAGTTCAGTGCTGTAAATCCAATTGTGTCTGGTATGCAAAGGCAGATTAAGACTTCCAGTTGCTGGTGCCGTGAGATACTTTGATCTGGTGCTGGAAGCCTGCCTCACCTTCTGTGCCAAAACAGCAGGGACCATTGATTGATTCACATCTTGAGATTATGTGGACCTAATTTTTACCATGCAAGTAAAACTGGTTTGCCATATTACTAGCGACCACTTCACATGTGGGAAAATACATTATTTTCCAAATCATAAATATGATGCTGGTTTCAGATAGTGCATTATTTGCCAACTAATATCATTCGATTTATATAACACCCTTCAGGACAACTTAATGGCCACTCAGAGCGGTTTACAAAGTATGTCATTATTATCCCCAAAACAAAACACCCTGTGAGGTGGGTGGGGCTGAGAGAGCTCCAGAGAACTGTGACTAGCCCAAGGTCACCCAGCTGGCTTCAAGTGGAGGAGTGGGGAATCAAACCCAGTTCTCCAGATTAGAGTCTTTCCACTCTTAACCACTACACTAAACTGGCTCTAAAAATTATACTTTCACAAATTTCCCATTCTTAACCTTTTTCTGTTCTGTTTATGATGCTGTGTTTTCCTTTCATCTTGCATTTGTGTACTGCTCTAGATTTCCTTTTTTATCTTCTTTCTTTCATTCTTACTCTCCATTCTCTAGCTACTCCCTCTCCTGAAAACAAGCATAGTTTGGTCTCAGAAGTTGCAACAGGTCAGTGTAATTTCTCTGACTGTTAAGAGAGATACATAATAATAAATATAGTGTAATAGATATGCTTTACAGATATTAAATTATCTTCATTTTAAATGATTTTAGAATCCTCCCTCCCTTCCTCTCTCTCTGTTTCAACAATCAGTCTTGGAAAGCATGTTTTTTCGGATCTAGTACTAGCTATAGGTTTGAAAAATATTTTGTAAGAACAGTGATATCAGATGTAGATAGAGGTGTGATAAATTGGAAAACAAGTACCATAGTTCCACATGAGTGAAAACAGGAGTTGGAATGCCTCAATTACCAAATGCCTAGCAGGAAGAGATATCTACTTACCTGCCTTCCTTTCTTCTGCCTGCCAGAGAAGATCAGATGGGCAGAGAAGGAAGCGGGAGTCCTTGACAGGCTCTTGTCTCTAGCTCTTTGATGATGATGATGATTGATGATGATGATGATGATGGGATCAAAAAATATGAAAACTAATGGACATGCATCACTCTTTACACCCAAAAAGTGATGTTGACAGGCTATATTTACCATGAAAAAGTGGTGGAAGAGGACTGTTACAAGTACATCAGGTAGTGGAAGAAGAAAAGGGAGGCCTGAATGATTATATCAGTAGAAGTACAGAAAAATTACTTCAGGCTTTGAAAACAGAGAACATATTAAAAACAACCAAAACAAAGGCTGAATACAAGAAGAAACAGCTTGAGAATAGATTAAATGGCTGGAAGAACAAACCCTTACATGAGCAACATCTAAAAAATATTGAAGGAAAAAGTGACAACAGCCTAACTTGGGCATGGTTGAAGATGGGTACAATCAAGAAAGAAACTGAAGGTCTGATCTTTGCAGCACAAGAACAAGCATTGCAAACGAATGTTATGAAAGCCAAAATTCAGAAAATCAGTGAAAATCCCAAATGTCGACTTTGCCAGGAAAAAGCTGAAACTGTGTCCCACCTTATCTCTGAATGCAGCAAAATTGCACAGATGGACTACAAAGCTAGACATGATGGGGTTGCAAAGCTGATTCATTGGTCATTGTGTAAAAAGTATAACTTGCCAGTATCAAAGAATTCATGGGAACGTCAAGTGGAAAAGGTGCTAGAAAAAGTCAAGATCTTGTGGGATTTCAGAATTCAAACTGATCGGCACCTTGAACATAATACACCAGACATAACAGTCGTGGAAAATCGAAAAGTCTGGATAATCGACATTGCAATTCCTGGGGATGCCAGAGTCGAAGAAAAAGAACAAGAAAAAATGATTAAATATAGAGATCTGGCAATAGAAACCACCCAACTATGGAAGAAGAATGCAACAGTAGTCCCCGTTGTCATCAGGGCTCTGGGAAACAACATGGAAAAACTGCAGCTTTCTGACATAACACCTACAGAACTGCAAAAGACGGCACTACTTGGAACAGTGTACATATTACGCCGATATCTGGTTGATACTTAGGTCTCCGGTGGAAACTTGTATCAGCTTAGCAAGGCCAATCAATAATAACATGTGACCTCTGCTTATTTTTGATTGTGTTTCGCATAATTTGGATGATGATGATGATGATGATGATGATGATGATGATGATGATGATGATGATGATGGCGATGGCAGCAGCAAAATTCAATTGATATATCAGCCTTCAGGACAACTTAATGCCCACTCAGAGCAGTTTACAAAGTGTGTTGTCATTATCCTCATGACAATCACCCTGTGAGGTGGGTGGGGCTGAGAGAGCTCCTAGAAGCTGTGACTGACCCAAGGTCACCCAGCTGGCTTCAAGTGGAGGAGTGGGGAATCAAACCCAGTTCTCCAGATTAGAGTCTTGCCACTCTTAACCGCTACACTAAACTGTCTCTAAAAATTATACATTCACAGAATTCCCATTCTTAACCTTTTTCTGTTCTGTTTATGATGCTGTGTTTTTTCCTTTCATCTTGCATTTGTGCACAGCTTTAGATTTCCTTTTTTATCTCCTTTCATTCTTACTCTCCATTCTCTAGCTACTCCCTCTCCTGAAAACAAGCATAATTTGGTCTCAGAAGTTGCAACAGGTCAGTGTAATTTCTGACTGTTAAGAGAGATACAGAATAATAAATATAGTGTAATAGATATGCTTTATAGATATTAAATTATCTTCATTTTAAATGATATTAGAATCCTCCCTCCCTTCCTTCCTCCCTCCCTCCCTCCCTCTCTCTCTGTTCCAACAATCAGTCTTGGAAAGCATACTTTTTTGGATCTAATACTAGCTATAGGTTGGGAAAACATTTTGTAAGAGCAATAATCTGAAATCAGATGTAGATAGAGGTGTGACAGATTGGAAAACAAGTACCTTAGTTCCGCTTGAGTGAAACCAAGCGTTCGAAAGTCTCTTTTACCAAATGCCTAGCAGGAGGAGGAGAGGGGAATCAAACCTGGTTCTCCAGATTAGAGTCTTGCTGCTCTTAACCACTACACCAAACTAGCTCTCTACATCTGTTAGGGATTGGGGCAAACAAAGGGCAGCTTGGATGCTATTGAAGGAAGTCATGGGGGATCCCACTCATTCATATTTTAAATAGTCACTATCCATTAAACAGAATAAAATCATTAAAAAGGCATGAAAACCACAAGTGACAGCAACAGTAAAAACCAATACAAAAGCATCAAGGAAATTAAGATTAGAGTTAATACTAAATTAAATGTCTTAGAATACTATTCAAAATTTTAAAAAACAGTATTCACCTGGCAGTGGCATAGAACAAGAGAAGAGGAGAACATCTTTAGGAAGCTAGTCCTACAAGGTGGGTGCCACCACTGAAAAAGCTTTGCTCTATGCCACAACAGCAGAGCTCACTAAACAAAAGAATGGTAAACATCAGATTACTGTAGAATATAAAGATTAATGTATGGCAGGAAGTGCTTCCTAAATTCTGTTCGCTTTTGTATTACTTAAGCTGCTGCTACATCCCCCCACCACCACTCCCCACTGTGCAGGCAAATAATAGTTTGCGATTTTAAAAAAGCAATCCCATAGTTTACTAGAAGCTGTGCAATATGAGGCCCATGAAACACTTGTTAAAACACAACAGTCCAGTGGGGAAGAGAACTAGACCTGCTTGAGCCCTTGGTATCATGAAGAGGGGGAACTAGGAAATGGGAGTCACAGCCCTGATTCTCTCCACGCTGTTAGTCCAGGATGCTGTAAACTTTTCAGAAGTCAGATTACTTTGAAGGTAAAAGAGTCCAAATAAGAGGATTAGTTAGTATCAGAGGAGAAGAGCTTCACCCAGTCCTAAATTAATTCAAAGGAGGTATAGAAACCCCAACCACTGAAATTATTCCAAAATGAGATGTGTGAAAATAAGAGCCAGGGGATAGAATAGGGAGGTTGAGATCAAAATGTACAACAAACTGCTCAGGTTTTGCATCTAGATAAGCAGTTTTCTTCTTACCTAGACTTGAAATCAGCATAATAAGACAATTGCATTATAGATGGAGAGAGTGTCCCATTTCTTTCTTCTTCCAGTGGTGTCTTGTACCTCCTCCCTGATTCTTTTGGATAATAATACTGACCTGCCTCAGAGAGTGACTGCAAGGTTTACAATGATACTGTAGGTGAAAATGTTCTCAGCCTTCTAAAAGCAAAATATAAATGCCTAGTAAAATGCTGGAAAAGAATATAATGTGCATTGTCCAATGTTTTATGGATCAGTTTCTCTCCCTCTCCAGATCCTGGTAGCATTACTATTAAAGGAGAACGGCTGAGTGCAAAATTAAAATCCTTGCCAGGTACAAATGAGCCTTATGAAAGCAGCATTAATAAAGAAATCGGTAAGTGATATATTACTGTCTCGATACTTTGTTTTCATATAGATGGAAAGAATAAGAAAATACATGTTTCAGATAATTTGTGTTGTTTAAATTGTGAAGGAAGGATAAAAGACTACTATACTTATGAAGGTTCATAGTAGAGAATCAGACATCTGGGGAAATGATCTAGCAATACTATACTTTTCAACTACATTTCTTTTATCCAGTATTTTGATTTTGTTGACACAGTTAAGGCTGGAATGGTGAAACAAGAACTTGAAAAGGGGTTATAAGGCTCAGTTCAGACATGATGCAAAACCACAGCTTAATTAAACCTAGCAATGGTTTTTGTGATTGCCTGAACACAGGCCACTCCACTAACTATGATGAATTCTTCCATCAAACTGGGTTGTAAAGCCTTGGTTTGAAGTTAGTTTATTAACCACAGGTAATCTTATATATGGTTTTGCAGCATGTGCAAATGCAGACATCCTGGCTTGTTTGTCATTGCTGCCTTCATTTGTTCCCTGGCTACAGAATGAAAGTGATGAAACCAGCATTCTTCAAGGCAAACCAGGATATGGGTGATCATTTGCAAGTTGCGTTCTGGTTTCAGAAACTAACCAGAGTTAAACCATGTTTTTGTATTATGTCTGAACTAAAGTTATATATACTTCCAAGGACTCTCTATGTACAGATTTCACTGTTTTTTAAAAGTAGTTTTATGAACCAGGACATTTTTTATAATCCTGTAAATTGTCAGCTGCATATGCCAACTCCACATACATGGAAAATGCCAGCAATGGCATATAGAATATCTTTTGTTCTGTTGTATTTATTATAAAGATGGGATCTGTATAAATAATGGGAAGGAGAAGTCTTCTCTTTGTCAACAATAGAGTCTCTAAGGCCTTTATGCAGGATAATAGAGCCAATATGCAGGATAAGTTGGGATCCCGTAACTGATACAAAAGAGTATTAGGGGAAAGACTTCTGCAATTTGGCATGGAATTTAAAAGTTTGATACAGAATATGTCTGCTGTTGAGTATAAATCTTTATTTTAATTTCTGACAGCTGTTCCAAGTTATAAGAGTAGCTGCTATTGTTTGGAAGAAACTAACCTTTCTGTCTTCTTTCATAAAACCATAGATGCCTCCTACGTAGACCCACTTGGACCCCAAACCGAGAGACCAAAAACTGCCCTCAAGAAAAAAGTGGATGAAGATGAATTCGCTGATGAAGAATTAGGAGATGATTTGCTTCCAGAATGATTTGTACTCAAGTAGAATATTTTTAAGTTTTGAAAGCAAGGGGGGAGAAGAATTTTTCATGGGTTTTGATAAAATGTTTGTGATAATTTTTAGATTTATTTTAGTAATGTGTATATCAACTGTGCATTTCAATTAAAACATTTAAATAAGATTTGATTTACTTAATCCTGTATAGCCCTGAATCCTGTATAAAGATTTTTGGTCATGTTGTTATACAGGATGCCATTGGTAGCAATCTGAATCTGTAGTTTTTCACAGTTTTTTTGTATAGTGTTGTACCTGATCTAGTATGATGGCTCTTGGTGTAAGTGAATACTCTAAAGTAGAGGTGGGCGCAGACTGGAAAACAGATGAAAATTTAACACGGACTGGGCCAGTTCGGCATTCGCAAACCAGTGTGATGTGGGACTCACATTTTCCGTGGACCTCACGGACTTTTTGCTGGTCCGTGGTCTGTTAAAGCCTCCCCGCCCTGCTGGCAAGCGGCACCAGGAGCGCTTTAACATTTAAATCTCCCGCCTTGCTCCAGCTGACATGGCAGGGGGTTAGAGTGCTCCTGGAACCACTGGCAAGCCAGTCAGCTGGAGCAAAGGGGAAGTTAAAGTGCTCCTGGCACCAGCTCGGACCAATGTACCGGTCGGTTTGCAAACTGGTGCTGGACTGTGAAAAGTTCGTGGACCGTGAAATGCCACGGACCCACGGCCTGTGGGGTTTTCCCAGTCCATGCCCACCTCTAGTCTAAAGCAGAAAATGGTTCATCAAGACAGTGTGGGAATGTAGATTCTAACATATACTCTGCAGGGCTAAAATACATTGAGTCTCTACACAAGACATCTTACAAGATTAGAAACAAGATCTTTCACTTGTTCTCCCACTGTGGATACACATACACTGCTAAGGAGACAGAGTACACTTGAATATAACACCGCACAGAAAATAAGTCTCTTGAGCGTTGCATGTAAGATGTCTTCTGTAGAGAGACTCGTTATTTGCTCTGTGTGTGGGGGGAATAACATCCACTAGCAGTCACATGTCTAAAGGAGTGGCACTGAAATGCCTACTTTTGCTGGCATGTTGTTGGACGTGTGCACATGTTAGGGGAAGAATCATGCATACAGAAACCACATACATTTATGTGTAAGGCAATCCTCAAAACAGGAAAAGAGAGAAATTCAACTAAGTGAAATGCATAAAGTTTTGTTGATGAGGCTATAAGAGAAGTGAAATATCCAGGGAAGAGGATTTAGGTGAAGAGAAGAGAGGGGAAGTTGATAGTGATGGCTACTCAGTGGAACTACTAGATTGCTGCAGAATATTTAAAAGTTGTCTCAGCTTGCCAAACTTTGGAGTTCTACTGCTTTGTCAAAATATTCAATGTTCCATCATCACCTCCAAATAGCTCCATTATCTTTATAGACAAAACAATGTTGCCTTTTTTTTGTCGTTTACATTTCTTGATATAATAGGTATAGATTACAAGAGAAGCTTTTGGCCCATTTCACAGTCAAGGTTAAAGTCGCCATTTATGAGCTGTCATCCCGATCACTGTGGCTTTGGCTTTGCACTCATGTGTTTTATACTGTCCAGTGCTGGTTTAAATTTGGAGTCCTGTTGTTTATTTTATCCTAAATATATGGCACTGGTTCAGTCATGGTCTTTGCGGGCATCGAATGTCACGTCACTCCTTTTAAAAAAAAACTTTGAGCACAGCTGAAGAAGTGAGTGTGGGGGGAAGGCACGCTGTGCCTGGCTGGCCCCCATTCTCTGCAGGGCGGGTAGCCCTGGAGCAGACGTGTGTGCCCAGCCATTCCTAGGCCAAGCCGCAACTCAGCTTGGCCGGGTGATCGCCTGTTTTGCAGCTGGGATGCACCCTGCTCTGCAGATCAGCCGAGAGCACCCAGTGCAGCTGAGTCACAGATCGCAGCGGTGGTGCCAGGATGAACTCTGCTCTACTCAGCCAAGGGAAGGCTGTGGAGCAGGAGAGGGCGCTGCACAGGTGAGCCAACCCCAGCTTTTAAAGATCCTTTACCAATGAAAGATTGAAGTAAAGGGGGGGGGGTTGAAAAAAGTTTTCTCTTTGCAGTACACGTCACCGTTTCTTTTGAAAAGAGATCGCACAAATGGGGATCAGCTGAGGATGGGAGTGGCTTCTCAATGGTGCCGACCAATCAAAAAGCAAAGCGCAGGAGAGAAGAGCGGAAGAAGTGTTCATACTAACATTAATTGAGATAAGCCCGACTGGTCAGCTGATTCAAAATTAAAGTTGCATAATGTGAGCAGGGAGAAAAAGCAGACAAATGATGAGGTTGTACCCCATGACTACCTTGGTAGTGTGGAGCCGCTGGAAACATGGGACGCGAACCAGGTAATGAGTCGGTCAAAAGGCCGACTGTGAAAGGAGCCAGTGTTATGCTTTCTCTCCTTTCCTCCTGAAGAAGGAATAGGAATGCAACAAGTGCTTCCCCCACTGGCATCTCTACTGAGGGCCAAACTACATGTGACAGTAGCCCTGTAAATAATGGACTTACATCATTCATTTGTGCTGATTTCAACAAAGTACCTTTCCATATCTTGGAGCGAAAGATTTGCTCATCACAGTTGCATTTACTTCTCCAAACCCCCTTCAAGTAGTCTTTGTTTCGAAGTTCTTTGTTTTTAATTTTTTACTTCATGTATACCCCACCTTTCACCCAATTAGGACCCAAAGCAGCTTACATCATTCTCCTCTTCATTTTTTCCCCTCACAACGAACCTTGTGAGGTAGTTTAGGCAAAAAGTATGTAACTAGCCCAAGGTCACTCAGTGAGCTTCCATGGCATAGCAGGGAATTGAACCCAGATCCTAGTCCATCAGTCTAGCCACTACCCTACATTGGCTCTCCTAGAAGAGAGCTGCATCCTTCCAGTTCCTCATGCTTCCAGTGAAGTGTTGAGCAACTATGTAGGTGTTTGTGTGAGAAAGAGACTTGGTAGGGGAACCCTCAAACTGCCGTAGTTAGACCATTACCTCTGCTGTACTTGTGTTGAGATCACTGGAATGACTCTAGAAAAGCAAATTGTACTTGGTGATGGGTTGTGTGTGTGTTATGTGCTGTCAAGTTGCCTCCAACCTATGATGATCCTATGAATGAAAGACCTCCAAAATGTCCTATCATTAAAAGACTTGCTCAGATCTTGCAAACTGGAGGAAGTGGCATCTTTTATTGTCAAGCCATCTCGTTTTAGGTCTTCCTCTTTGCCTACAGCCTTCTACTATCCATAGCATTATTTACTTTTCCAGAGAATTTTGTCTTCTCATAATGTGACCAAAGTACGATAGCCTCAGTTTTGTCATTTTAGCTTCTAGGGAGAATTCAGACTTGATATAATCTAGTAACCTCTTATTTGTCTTTGTTGGCTGTCCACAGTATCCACAGAACTCTCCTCCAGCACCACATTTCAAATGAATCAATTTTTTTCCTGTCAGCTTTCTTTACCGTCCAACTTTCACATCCATACATGGCAATGGGGAATACCATAGTTTGGATTATCTTGATCTTGGTTCCCAGAGAGACATCTTTATCTTTAAGGATCTTATCTAGCTCCCTCACAGCTGCTCTTCCAAGTCTCAATCTCCTTCTGATTTCCTCGTTGCAGCCTCCCTTTTGGTTGATGATTGAGCCAAGGAATAGAAAATCTAGGACAATTTCAGTTTCCTCATTGTCAACTTTAAAATTGTGTAACTTCACAGTAGCCATTACTTTTGTCTTCCTGATACTCAGCTGTAATCCTGCTTTGGTGCTTTGTTCTTTAACATTCATCAGTAGTTGTTTCAAGTCTTCACTATTTTCTGCCAATAACGTTGTGTCATCTGCATATCTCAAATTGTTAATTTTCGTTCCACCAATTTTTACTCCAGCTTCTTCTAGATCTAATCCAGCTTTCCTTATGATATGCTCTGCATAGAGGTTGAACAGGAAGGGAGATAATTTGCATCCTTGTCTGACACCTTTGCCAATTGGAAACCATTTTCTCCATATTCTGTCCTAACAGTAGCTTCTTGTCCAGAGTACAGGTTGTGCATCAAAACTATCAGATGTTGTGGCACCCCCATTTCTTTTAACACTATCCAAAGCTTTTCATGATCCACACAATCAAAAGCTTTGCTGTAATCTATAAAACACAGGCTGATTTTCTTTTGAAATGGTGGGACACATTTTTGGCAATGGCAGAATAGGGCAATGGGTGCTAATGCTGCTCTTTTTGCGATTAGCTGAATTATGTCAGGCTTTGCATGGGAAGCCCCTTCACACACACACACACACACACACACAATGCTTACTGGAGCAGCCCTTTGGCTACGGCAGAAAAATGCACAAGAGTCAGATCCAACTCGGCAAGCCTTTGGAGAGTCATAAATTATGCATTTGCTTCTCCTGTAAGTTAACAAAACCCCTTTCAGCTTGTAGAGGCCCCTTGTTTTCCTTTCTGTACTTCTATCATCTCTCTATTTTAAAACTCAGCATGTTTAAAAGAAGTAACATGGTGGATAGGCCAAATACCATCCGTTGGTTTAGATAATCCTTGTTTTATTACTAACAGGGGTGACTTGCACCTAACCAGTGAAAGTAAAAATGAAATGAAGTTTCTGTTTTGAGGGGCCATCCTCCTCAGTTCCTGAATTAATGAGATGTCACAAATGGAGAAGGAAGCATATCCCTACAGCAATACCTCCCTTCTAGTTTTTGTTTTCAATTAGTGCACCAGAAGGCAGTTTTGATTAGTCTGCCAGAATTTTGCTTATAGAAAGAGGATGACTTTTTGGTCAGAGAAAGTAAAGCTGAAATGCTTCATAGTTGTCAGTATTGGCCTTATTCTCCCTAATTAAATGAATTAGGGAGAAGGGGCCATAATTCAGTGGTACCATACGGCTAGTTCCAGTTCAAGGTCTCAGGCAGGAAGGCTGAGAAGTGTTTCTTGGACAGCCACTGTCTGTGGGAATTGGCACTTTTGGGGTATATGGAGCAATCACCTGAATCAGGATGAGGCAACTTACACTGCCAGTTCTAAGAAAAGTTATCACAATATGAAGTATAAAATTTGAGATACTACAGAACTAATAGTCTAAATGTATTTTTAAAAGTATAGTTCCCGCTAGGGGCAGGCTTCAGAGTTCACTTTGGCACTTGACTTTGAACTGGGACTGAATTACCATAACTTCAGTGAAATAAGAAAAAAAAACACCTTCCCTGCAAAACTTGAGAGAACTGCTTTGGATTCAATCTCCTGACGATTTCTGCAAGGATCTGTTCATTGTCTGGAGTTAGCTGCAACAGAAAGAAGTCTGAGTAAATTATTATTCTAATAGAATATAAACATGTCCCATCTGATATTTTTGTGTGAAGGCGGCACAGAATAATAGTCAAATCACATTGTAAAAAGCCTTGCTCTAGTGCTTGGTTGAGCTCTTGTGATGCAGAACATGGATCAGAGGCAGGGATACTAATTTTGACATGACCCCCCCCTCCTTCCCACTTCCTGCTAAACCAGATGTCATGCCATATTGTATATATCTAGGGTTCCCAACTCTGTCTTGGGAATTTCCTACAAAGGGGGGGGGCTTGCCTAGGGAGGAAGCTCAGTGGGGATGTGATGTCTCTTTAGGATTTCTATTTCTCCTAGACTCTCTGGTATACCATAGAGTCCATCCTCTGAAGCTGCCGTGTCTGCCAGGGGAGCTGATTTCTGTTTTCTGGAGATCAGTGGTAATTCTGGGAGAACTCCAGGCCCCACCTTGAGGCTGGTACCCATATAACATATCCTACATCATAAAATTCATGGAGCCAGTACTTCATGTCACTGTTGGCTTCATGGCAGAAAATACATGAATCCAAGGCACAAATCCTTTCAAAATGTGTGTACAGGGATTCTCTCCAAAATGCATTCTCATATCATAGCTCTAATACCTATGGACTGTCCTGTAAAAATGGTGTATCCAGTGATTTGTTGCACCACTGTGATAGCAGTACACAGGTCCAAGCCACAGAGCCTCATGCAATTTTTACATGGAACATCTGTAGCCATCAATTAAAGAGCTGTTGTATGATGTCTTTATGGCATCAACATGGATCTAAGGCATGGATGCTCCTAGTTTTTACATGACCCCTCACAACCTCCCATTCATTGTCAAGTTCTAATCGACCTCCTCCTCTGTACATGGGCACCGATGTTAGCTGGGAAGCTGGGGAGAGGGGGCGTCATGAGGAGCCCTGGGCAGACCTGACAGGCATCTTTTCAAGTTCCACGTTTTCAGGGCAGCTGGAGAATCCGGGTGGGTTCCTTTACTTGAGGTCAGGATACTTCACACTGCCCCGGTTTTCACACACACACACACCCCTCCCGGAGCTCTCCAAGGCTTTGCAGATCTCCCTCCCCGCTTTGCAAAGCCCCCCCCCTCCCTCCCTTCCGCCAGGGCTGAACATGATTCTGGCACCGGCAGGCAGAGGCGCCGCAGCAAGAAGCGGCCGTTCCTCCAGCGCGCCCTCCCGCTTCCTACTGCGAAAGGCCAGGAGCCCCGCGGGCTATTAAAGAGCCACCGGCGCTCCCCGGCCGCTTCTCGCCTCGGGCCGGGCTCCGGGCGCGGCGGCACCATGCAGCAGGTCAAGGTAAGGGCCGGCGGGCTCGGGGGAGAGAGGCGGGACCTGCGCGTCCTTTCGGGCTCTTGGCAATCGTGCGGCTCGCTCTGGCGAGGGCGTCCTTAGCATGTACCCATCGCTGCATCCCCGGCGCCTGCCTGGACCCGAACCAGCTGGATCCGGGGCGCAATGGTTCCGGAGGCTGCTGCTGGGGTGGGGGTGGGGAGAAGAGGCATTGTAATCCGCCCTCCTTGTAGTGGTGCATTTGTGGGCTTAATCCCGACCCTGGAAATGGTTCTGACGCGCCAGGAGGGCATCAAAGTTTCTCTGTCCAGGAAGCCGCCCGGGGCTGGCAGGCTTGGAAAGAGACTCTCGAGGCGGCTCTCCAAGCTGGCTTGGCTAGAAAAGCGTCCCCAGGTTCCCTGCTCGGGCGATTTCCCCAGGGATGGATCAGGCAGAGGCGCGCCCGAGGCTGTTCAGACCCGCGAGGGAAGCGCGCAGCCAGGGAGGAAGGGAGAAGCCCACAGGTTGCTGCCGCTGTAGACCACCGAGCACCGCTGCCCTGGGGAGCCGCCTCCCAGCTGGACTCACCGGATAGATGCAGCGATGGCTCATGTTAGCTATATATTCGGCGTAGTGGTTAAGAGCGACGGGACTCTAATCTGGCGAGCCGGGTTTGATTCCCCACTCCTCCACCTGAAGCCAGCTGGGTGACCTTGGGCTAGTCACGGCTCTCTGGAGCTCTCTCAGTCCCACCCACCTCACAGGGTGTTTTGTTGTGAGGATAATAATGACATACTTTGCAAACCGCTCTAAGTGGGCATTAAGTTGTCCTGAAGGGCAGTATATAAATCAAATGTTGTTGTTGTTGTTGTTGGCACACAATGAATTTGCACGCAGGATTAGAACTCAGCCCCAATCTGTTCAGTTGATGAAGTGTTTCAGGTAGGTCCCCTGTTGGTCTGCAGTAAAAGAGCAGGGGTTGAGTCCAGTGGCACCTTAGAGACCAACCAGATTTTCTTGTGCATAAGCTTTAGAGATTTTTAAGTATATAAACTTTCAAAAGCATATACACGAAAAATCCGATTGGTTTCTAAGGTGCCACTGGGCTCAGATCTTGCTGATCTGTTGAAATGCTGCCTCTCTTATTAGGAACTGGGTTACTAAAGTGAAATGCATTCTGAAATGCAGGTTATTTTGGCACACTCATCAGTGACCAGGTGAAGAGCCACGCTGGACTGAATCCTCCATGCCCTGCCCTTTAGCACATTGCTGATGTGGTCGCCTGCTTGGGGGATGCTGGACTGAATCCAGCTTTCCAACAGGTGATTAATGCTGTTAATGTTGGATATGGGCTCCCTTGGCTGAGTTCATATGCACAGCAAAAATGACGGCACATAGCAGGTGTTACTGTTTAGGAGACAGAGATCTAGTAGGTCCTCTCAGTGTCAAAGTGTCCTTTTTTCTGCATTATAGAGGACATTAATTCTGACATTAACATTAAACAACAGTAGGCTTCTTTAGCTACGAAAGCCATGTAAAATGTAAAAGAAAAAGAAGAAAAGGATGGTACTTCTAATCCTTCTTAAAATGTTGCAGAACATTGAAGCATGTGCTTAAAAGCATCCTTTCTGCTTTCCCGTCTGCTGTTACAGATGTGGGCACTTGCTGGGATTCTCTTCTGTGGGCTAAATTTCCTTGGGTTAGAGGCTTTCAAGGTGAACAAACGCCCAATGCGGACTCGAACCTGTGCCGACCGGCCTGAGGAGCTGCTGGAGCAGCTGTATGGAAGACTCACAGCTGGCATGCTCAGTGCATTTCACCACACCCTCCAGCTGGAGCCACTTGAAAAAGAGCACAACATCAGTTGTCCAACAGGAAGTAGGTCTTCTACGGACAAGAAGTACCGGCTCCCCATCAACCTCAACAGTGTCTCTCCTTGGTCATACAGGTAATCTGAACTCAGGTTCATTTCTGCCCCCACCCCCATTTGATAAAGAGGGGTTAGTTCATACCTGTCCCTCTGCAGCTGCCTGTCCTATGGCTAGAAGGAAGAATAAAAAGCCATGCGCACTCATTCTCTACAGGGCTAGCAATACTGAGGATACGATAAAGGCTCTCTTCATTTCCCTTCTGGCCTGAGTTCAACTGGCACTGCAGCTAGAAGAACTCTGTGCAGAGTTTGCATAGGGCCGCCTCTGTTAATTAGGGCAGCATTATGCGCGCTGCACTGGGAGCTGACTCACTTTCTCTCTCCTGATTGTAGTCCAGATATTAGTGAATAAATTAACACTGCAACCCTAAACAGAATTATACCCTTCTAAAACCGTTGGACTTAAATAGATTCAAAAGGGTGTAACTTAAGTAAGCAATAGAGCAAGCAGAGTAGGGTTTGGGTGTTCTACTCTCCCCCCCCCCCGGCCCCCAGCTGTTATTTACAAGGCTGTCATATTTTTAGCCCAACCTTAACATTTGGGGAAATGCTATTTTAATTGTACATAAATGTGTCACAAGAGGCACATCAGGTTACAAACTGGAATACTTTCTAGCTTTAAAAATAGGAGCTCACGTTGTTACAATGCATTCATTTTTGTGAATGAACGGCAACATTTGTGCTATGTAGAAAATAAAAATGGTGCTTTTTAAAGGACTACCAATAAACATTTGCTTTGTGGCTTGTCTTCTGCCTGGTTTAGTTTTTTTAAAAATGAGATAAAAATGGCTGTGTTCTCAAAGTGGCCTTTTAACCAAGTTAATATATTTTGAAATGATGTTTATGAGAAAGAAAAATCAAATGCTAAGCCCGTATGCAGAACTTCTACATAAGCTGAAACACCCAAAACAGCCCTTACCTGAATTTCACCAATGTCGCAGGGTGCAGAAGGCCGATTTCCAGAACCTAAGCTGAAAAGCAGCAATGCGTCACTCATTGCTCTCATCCCACCAATTAGCTGACGGTAATGCCCTGTCCTGATTTATCCGGGCAGTTTACAAATCAGGAATATTTGCTGAAATCAGGGTAAAGTCATTAGAAGCCATGCTCATAAAGTGACAGGGCTGCAACCAAAGCAGAGTTCAAGCATCTATAGCAGGCATGGGCTTAAAATATTTGGGAACATCGGATGCCAGTTTATTGTATTTCTTTATTTAATTCATTTGTACCTTGCCTTTCTACCCATGAGGACCCAAAGCAATTTATATCAGTCTCCTCGCCTCCATTTTATCCTCACCACAACCTTGTGAGGTAGGTTAGGCTGAGTTGTGTGGCTGGCCCAAGGTCACCTAGCAAGCTTCCATGGCAGAGTGGGGAGGATTTGAACCTGAGCATTCCAGATCTTAGTCCAACACTCTAAGCATGACACCACAGTGGCCTATGACTTCCCCTGCCTTCCTTTCAGGTAGGATGAAGGGGTGTACTCTACTGGACTGACACGGTGGCCCTGATCCAGCTGCACTTGCACACAGCAGGCAGGGTTGTATATGTACAGCCCTCATGGAAAATCAGCAACCACACTGATCATATCTTTGGTGCGCAGAAGGCCTATGTCCAGTTTCTTGCACTCCTCAAAACATCTTATTGTTTCTTTTGCTGGTGACAGAACTTACTGTACACAACAAAGAGATGATGGATCTTGCATGCAGCACCCCTTTTTTGTGCATGGCTGCTCATCCAGCTCGGAACCTGTGTGCGTAAACTCGTGCCTGCAAGCTGGTGCCTTTTAAACAAGAATGAGGTGGCTGTTTGGTGGGTGCTGTTTAAAAGTACATGTACCTGGCACTGAGAGAAGCCAGGAATGTTCATGATGACGCATGATCCAAGGCAGAGGGGTAAGTGAGCGACAGGAGTGGAGGGAAATCTTGTCTAAGGATTGAGAGCCAGTGTGTGGTGCAGTGGTTAGAGAGTCAGACTAAGAGCTGGGAAACCCGGGTTCGAATCCCTGCTCTGCCATGGAAGCTTGTTGGGGAAGTTGGGCCAGTCACTTTCTTTCAACCTAACCTATCTCACAAGGTTGTTGTGAGGATAAAATGGAGGAAGGAGAATGATGTGGTAAGCTGCTTCAGGTTCCCATTGATGCACATGTAACGTATAGAGTATCACTCTTCGCCGTTGCTGCTATGAAGATAAGGTCTGCAAAGATACCACTGCAAAGAAAGAGTGCGTTACCTGAACTTGTAGTCAACATATTGAATTTGGGTCCTAATTTAACTTTTGTTTTAGTTGATCTCTTTCTATGTATTGGTAAAATTTGTACTGTACATATAATGTATTTTATTTAGTGAGATTTTTGTAATTTTGTGATGGCCTAAACACAATAAATTGATTCATTAATTCATTCATTGGTGGAGAGAAAAGCAGGATATAAATAAATAAAATGCAGAATTTAGTGGAGAGGTCATCAGGAGCGTGCCCCTCTCTTTATGCCATCAACACTGGGATGGCTGTTCTTTCAGCACGTTTGGGGCCCTCATCCTGTTATCCAAGACTATTTTGTGTCCACTTCAAATTTGCCTCCTTCTTTATATAGGAAAACTGAAATATTTAGCATATAATGTAAGCTGAATGAATCTACCTATTGCTGAAATTGCAGTTAGCTTTGTTGATCTGTTGAGATAAATCCAAAAGCAATAGCAGTCTTTTTTAGGACCAACTAAAACATCACGGAGTTGTGAATAAATGTTTGCGTTCATTCAAAAAAGCAGTTGTGGGGGGAGGGGAATAAGTGTTACTGGGTATGAATGCCAAAACTTTACTCTGCAGTTTGGGGGAGCTTTAAAAATGGAAAGAAGGGGGTGTTGTTGGGCCAGGTGTTCCAAACCCTATTGAAACAAGCAGCACTTTCCTCCATCCTTTTGGAAATATAAAAGCTAGCAATTATTTGGATGCCTAATTGCTGGGTATGGAGTTGTCGTGTGTTGGTTTATCTGGAACTCAGAGACAGAGAGTTAAATAAATGAATTTAATGTCTAAAAATGAAAGCCAGCCATTCTGACAACTCTCGAAAGAGTCCTTGCTGAAGGGCATGGAGATTTCAGTGGGCTTAAGCACAGCTCTGTGTTGGATTGTGGCATGTATACTTCTCATTTTGCAAATGTCTATGTAATACGGAACACAACAGTCTGTAATGCTCTTGGTGTACATGGGTGCTACACAAGCCAACACAAGCAAAAAAACCACACATTTTCTATCCCCAAGACTTTTGCTATCCAAATTCTACAGTAGGAAGGAAAGGCAAAAATAAGAGGGATAAACATGAGCAAAAGGATTGTTTTGGATTGAGGGGGGCGGGCAGTGGAGGCTGGCCGGTAAGTCCTAAGGCTTCCCAGAAAAATGTTAGCTTTGAGGCAAGATGGAGACGTGGCTTAGTGGCAGAGCATCTGTTTGGGATGCAGCAGGTCCTAGGATTGCTCCTCAGCATCTCCAGTTAAAAGGACTGGGCAGTAGGTGATCGAAAGACTCCTGCTTGAGACCTTGGAGTGAGATATTGACCTTGATAGACTGATGTTGCAACTCAATATGAGGCAACTATATGAGATCTAAAGAAAAAACAGGAATTGTCACCACAAAGGCATCCCAGGAAAGAGTTCCAGGCAGAGCGGGGAGAAAGCCAGGCTGCGTTAAGTCTTAAGAGAGGAGGAGCCCTTTGTGTTTTCCATACTGCGATGCTCCGAACTCATCCTAAGAACTCTACTTCAGTGTATTTTCACCTCAGTGCATTTCCCTTTTACACGGGCCTCTTTGGACTGCTTTTCACCTCCTCGTTGGTTTGTTTGCCAGCTCCCTGTATGATATCATCTCTAGCTATCATTAACCTGCTCTGTTTAGGTTTCCAGATTATTAATAATAATGGAGGTAAATAAATCTAAAGTTGAATGATTCCCTTGTAGTTCCTCCCTAGAAAGCTAAACCCGGTCTGATACGCTGCCATTTATCATGGACCCTTGTTTAAAGCCTTCCCTTCCATGTGGCTGTATTCCTAACCCAGGCAACTGAAGTATTTCACAAGGAGTGTTCAAGGCATTTGTTGAATGCTGTAGGGGAGACCTGGGCCAGGTCCAACATCAGCCTTTGGACTTTTAGCTCAGTGGCACCATGAATCAACATGTGTTGTGTACTTAGCATGTTGGACTAGGTTCTGAGAGACCTGGGTTCAGATCCCCACTTGGCCATGGATGCTCAGAGCCAAGCTACAAGTGACGCCTGACACAGGTTGGACACTTGTCAGCTTCCCTCAAGTTTTGATGGGAAATGTAGGCATCCTGGTCTTGCAGCTGTAATGGAGAGCCAAGCTGTAAAACCAGGACGCCTACATTTCCCATCAAAACTTGAGGGAAGCTGACAAGTGTCCAACTTGTATCAGGCATCACTTGTAGCTTGGCTTTCAGTGAGCTACCTTGGGCCAGTTATACCCTGAGGATATAAGCCACTGTGGGTTCCCACTAAGGAGAAAAACAGGATGTAAAAGTATATTTATAATATAGGGAACTGAAGCCCTTTTTCTAGTGGAGATCCCAGGACTACATCCTTAGGTTGCTTGGCTTCATCTTTTCATCCCAAGTGCATTATTTTAAAAAAATGCAGGGAGGTGCCTCATATAGTTCTTTTCGAGGTATAGCCTGTTATGTATAGGGATTGATGGAAAACGTCGCCTACAAGCTGAAAGCAAACTCCATAGGAAAAAGGATAAGCTTGAAACTCTCAATCTTGGTGGAGGGACAAGATCACACAGTCATTTTCGAGCTGAAAATGTCTCTGGGCCATCCATTGCAAAGGTGATTCCACCTTGTATTCACAAAGACCTGTAGCCAGGGACACCAACTTGTGGTGCTTGCATGCTCCCTCCCTCCTCCCTTTGGAGGCAGATCACAATCAAAGACTTCCTGGTTTCAGAAGTCTTCAGTCAAACTCCCATTTCTTATGATGTCCAAATGAAGTTGCTTGGATAAACCGAGGGGTTGCTTCTCCCCCATAAACTGAAACTCTGAACCTGGTTTGAAATGTGAATGACGGGTTATAGGAAAAGCATGGGGGAAATAGGGCTGCCCCCATAACTCTTTCGTTTCCTGTGCTTGCGAAGTCCTCTTTCCCAAATTGGACTGACAACTACACTTTTGAAGTAAAGACCAGTTGTTTCGATGGGACACTTCAGAGGTAGTACGCGTAGGATGCAGCCTCTGTTGTTTTCACATTTTCTGTAATCCGAACCTGTATTTGCCTGTACAAAAGATACCAAAGGTACAGGCGACTTCAGGCAAGGAACGGTTTACTCAGCCGGTTTATCTATCTCAAATAAGCAAGCCACGTTTCAGGAATCAAGACACACACAACTCCAGAGTGCTGACTTAGTGCAGGGTGGGAGGAGCTTCATTTTTTATTCCAGATTAAACTCTTTAAGGGATTAAAAGTGGCTTTGCAAGATCTAGTGCAGCACTAGGCTTTAGGCATTACATTAGGATTTTCAAAAGTGTTTGGGGATTTAGCTGAAGACTTCTCTTCTTGCTGAAAGTCTTTCAAGGGAGGCGCACAAGCATTTGGCAACCTTAACCTTCTGAGTCTTGTTAACACTGTCACAGTTGCAGTCTCCATCCTCCGGTATATACAAACCAGAATATTTTCCATTCTAGAGTGTGCACACTACTGCTGCTTTTGCTTTCTTCTTCTACAATAATTTTTTTTTTAAAACCACTAATTCCAGACATCCTGAATTGAGTCCAAGTTGTAGGAAGGCTTTGCAGACTACAGTCATCTTGAATCACTGTTAATTCGCTTCTGACACTCTGAGAAACAAGGCATTTATGGAATGAATCAGGAATAATTTTGTTAACAGCAATAGCAATTGTAACTGGATAACCTCTTGGGACCCAGAACCAACTATAAATACTATTTATAGTTAACTATGCAGTTTATGCATTTAGAAATCTGAAAAGGAGTCAATTCTATTTACTTTCTAGACCTCAGGGTACATACACAGTCACCCCAGCCCAAAATTCCAGGGACACCACAAAATGTGTGCATTAGTCAACCCCCTCCATCGAAATGAATGAAGAAACCACTAGGTACCAGGAAGCTTCTGATTGCTGGGTCCATATGATCCAGAGAGACTAAGGCATTCTTATGTCCCACTGAATTAAAAGGGCCATGCACTGCAATCGTATGTGTGTATTCTCAGAAGTAAGCCCCATTGTGCCTGGTGAGACTTCTTCCAAGATAAACATACATGGGAATTAACTGTGCATTTCCTCCATTTAATTCAATGGTATTTGGATTTCTTGAGTCTGGGCAGAAGCTAGCCAAGTTACTTGTAGCCATATTAGAATACACTTCCTCCCCAAGAAAGAGAATATACAGGAGACTTAAATCAAGACCGGAGGATAAGGGGTTATTTTATGCCTTCCCTTCCCTGCCAAGCTGTTCGTCTGTCAAAAGCTCCAACCCTACATACACATGCATGCCCACACATGCACACTCGCTTGCAAACATACCACTTCTTTAGCTGTAGAGGTTGTCTCATCTTGTTCCCTGCAAGGAGAAAAGCAGTTGGAAAGGGTGGTTTTGAGTGTGGAAATTGACAAGGAGTAATGGTTATGCACCCCTCCTTCCTTGCCCTGTGTTTGGTTCTCTGCTTAAGATTTCTGCTTCCATGAGTGGGGTGGTGGGAGACACAGAATCTTGCAGCTACATGTACCATGTAGTTTGGTCTTCCTTAGTCATTACTAACTTGCGCTGGATTGAGGTCTGAGAAATTAACCTCCAGATATGCAGTGGCTATGATCTGGGCTCAGCAAATCTAACCAGCTGTTCACAGCTGACAGTTTTTAGCTACGTCACCTCTGAATAAGCTGTTGAGAGCAAAAAAAGGGGGGGGGGAAACCCCTCTTATTCCAACTGTTATGGTCCAGCTGCAAAGGACAATAACCTCCTTACAGGCCTGAAACGTGGCGTTTGGTTTGGCTTATTGTCCATATTTTGTCTAGCATATTGGTTTATATGTTGACTGAGTGCCTACTTTTTGAATGACAACAGTTGGATTTGCTAAGGCATCCAAAATGAGTTTGCCTGTAAGCCAATTTATGCTCCAGTGGTGAAAGCCAAAAGGGCCTTTTACATCATAAAAAAACACTGTTGTGTTGGGGTGAACGGCAGCCCAACCACATTTACTGGCTGCTCCAACAGGTCACTTCAGCATGGATTCCACCCAACCTCACTCCAGCAGTCGAGTTTCTATCTTGCCATTTTCCCTTTAGCTAAGAGACCACTGAGTTATGAGGCTGGATACAGAGACATTATGGCCATGAGACAACAGGAGAGGATTTTATAAGGCCATTTTGTGACTTCTAGGAGACATGATCTTTTATTATCTTCGGCATTAGGTATTAAAATTCTTGATGTTTACATAAGCCTGAAGTGAATGATTAATATAAACCTTGCTTTGGCTAGATGAGTCTACATGCTTGTGCTTGGATATCTGAAATGTAAATAAACTTCCTAGCTGCCTTGGATGCAAAAATTTAGACAAATGGAGAATGTACCAATCTTTTCTAGAAAGAAACTTCTGTGAGAACATGGAAAGAAGGAAGGAAGGAAGGAATACCAACTTGTATCCTTGAATGGCGCTCCTGTGCCTTTTATAGTTGCAAGAGATGGAGAAATTCAGCAGGTGAAGCTTTACACCTGCATAATCTAGTTAGTGGTCCTTCCACTCGAGTCAGCAGCAAAGCTGGTGGGATGTAATCCATAACATTCCTGATTTTTAACCACTGAAGCCCTGGACACTCAGGCACTTTCTCCCCTTTCGTTGCCTGAACACCCCTTGCAGGTCTTTTCAGCTAACCATGGTGCAGCATTAAGTCTGCACTGATGTACACGCTAACAATGGTTAGTTTGAAACCTGAATTTGCAATCCTGATTAGGTGGGTTTATAAATGTGCAACATGACATCATAGTTAACTTTGAAAGGGGACAGGAAGTGGGAATTTAGAAAATTATCCTGCTCCAAGTAGGTCATATGGGTTCGAAAAACATAGCAGCATTCTAGGTTAGAAGGTGGTCACCCTGTGAAATTTTTAATAATTGTAGGTGCTGTTTTGTGGTAAGAGGAGCTCCTATGGAATTTCTGCCTATGTCAGAGACATAACAGCACTGCCAGCAAAAATAAAAGAAGCCAACCTTATTTAAATTCGAAGATAAAGCCTCTGTTTGTTTGCCCCCATTTCCTTGTTGTCTGCCTGTGTGAGCCTGTGGACAAAGCTTGCCTCCTTTTTGAAATTCTGCTATGGAAATAATAAAAATATTTTTCACACGGCCACACACCTGGAAGACTCATGGCATAAAAGCGTCTTCCTAGCGCGATTTCGGGGCATGATCCCATTTAATGGCGCTTTTTCTGACATCATCGGGCCATTAAAGGGGATTGTGCCGGGAGATTGTGCTAGGAAGATGCTTCATGCCGTGAGTTTGCACGATCTCCCGGCGTGTGTGTGAAAATGGCCATGTCAGCTGAGGACCACTGGAATATGGAGCGGCTGGAAAGCAAGCCCCACCTACTTTAGGAAACGTTTATACTCAGGTGCCTAGATAGTGAGGCCTGAGTGTACAAAGAGTAAGTTTTTTCCCCAGGAAAGCATCTCCCTGCTCCACATATGAACATAAGCTGCAGAAACTTGGATTCAGTTTTCCACTGGGGGGTCCAGAGGTTAGTTTCAGCCATTTTTCAGTGCAGCCAGCCATGAAGTGCTGGATATTTATGCCAAACCAGTCCCAGAGGATGGATCAGCAACTTGGCTTTGAATTACTCTTATTGTTTTCCATTCCAGCATCTTTCATGAACTTATAAAAAGCAATAGCTTTGTAAAAAGAATGCTTTTCAGAAAACCCTCCTATCTAAACCTATGTTCCCAATGTCCACAGGCACAAAAAGACACCTGTAACCTGCAACTCGGAAGCATCTTTTCTTAAGAGTGAGCCAAATCCTTTGGCTACAGCTGCAACATCACCAACCTCACAACCAGTTGGGTGCTATATATGTATCATGGTGTGTTCAAAAAACATGGCAGCCTGGATTTTCAAATGAGGACTTCTGTCTCATGTTACTTCACTGTCCAGAATGCTTCTGCATAACAACTGCCATGAAAGGAACAGATATCTTTGAAACAGAGAGAAAAGAATCAAGACACCTTTGCCATTGAAAGGGAATTGTTTAGGAGTGACGAAAAGTGCCCTTTTCACACTCACTTGTCGCAGAGGCCTTTATCCATCCCTGGTAGAATCTTGACATGGTGATCAATGTATCAATAATATACACGTTACTGCAGTATGCAGGGCTACCTGAAGCTCAGAATGGTGTCGATTCTGCCTTTCAGACAGGCCAGTGTTCCACTGAACTTGGAACAGGCTTGCAATAGCTACACAGCATACAGCTGGGAATCAGAAATGGAAGCACCAGAAAATGTAGGTTTAAGTACACATGTTGAAAGAAGGGCAGTCCGCACACCATCATCATACAAAAATGTGCAGAGATAGAATTCTATTTTGATGATATCCACATGTAGGCCAAGCTGGTGCGTCCTTCTGTTTTTTATTTCCTTTCCCCTTGCTTTGCTTGATCATTCCACCTGCTACAAAAGGTAATGTCCTGGTGCAGATTAAATAGTTTTCCAACATAGATTTTTTTTTCATTGTCTCTTGCAAAATGGAGCCTATTATAAGGAACACAAAGACCATGACACCCAACAGCAGGACTAGCTCAGCCCCACAGAGATCATCCTTGACATTCCAGATCACAGTATGACTCATCAAAAGAGAAGATAGTTTCAGGTGGGTAGCCATGTTGGTCTCTAATAGAAGAGCAAGATTTGGGTCCAGTAGCACCTTAAAGACCATCTAGATTTCCCGGGAATGAGCTTTCAAGAGTCAAAGCTCCCTTCATCAGATAAATGTGATACAAAAAAGTATATCCAGAGCAGATGGCTTCAGAAAACTCAAACAAGTGAGCCAAATAGTGCAAATAGAACACCTAAGTGAAGCAGAAGACATGTTCAATAAACCTCATTTATCCACTCCTGGTTCTGGTGGAAATATGGGGCAGGGGGAGGGGAATGACAACTTTCTGCAACCTGTTTCTGGCTGTGGCGATACCTGATACGGAAAGGAAGAGAAATCCTCACTGAGGGGGAAAACAACCCATGTTGACCTCCCCCCACTCCGGTTGCTCATTGAGTGAACCTTTGTGCAGTCACACATACTGCCTTGTGTGGTTCACAGTCTGGGAATGGCGCAGAGATGATGGGGATGGCTGCCATGTTCTCAGACTGACCCTGCTCCTGCATCTCTAACAGCATCCAGATGTGTGGACATTTAAGCAGGCTTCGGGTTTTTGTGTGTGTGGGGGGGCGGAATGGAGACAGAGGGATAGGGAAGGCATTGCAGGCTTCTGCTGAAGGCCCAGGTGTAGCAAAGAAGGGCCTGCAATCCTGGCCTCAACTGAACCATTCTATAAGACTTGCAGGGGATCGGGACACAGAGCGTGACTTCATAGAATCCACAGCTGATAATACCTGGAAGGAGACATGTGCTTCTGCAACACTCCAGCAAACACTTGAGGTGCACCAGGTGTGAGAACTGCCCTTAAGGTCTAATAAGCATCTGATAAACTAAATAACTGAACCCATGTTTATTTGAGATTCTGTTCCATTTAGGGAGCTGTCCAATTATTTTTGAGCCCCATTTACAAATAAGTGGCAAGACTTTGAGAGCTGCAGCTGTGTTTTCCTCCTCCCTGGCATAATAACAAAAACGTCATATAATGCAAAGCAACTGTCCACATTTTGCTTGTAATCTTTTCCAGATGGGGTTAAAGTAAGATGCTAGGAAGGGATGGGAAGGAGGCACAAACTGAGTCTTTATTCTTCTGCTTTGGCACAGGATTTCCTATGATCCCACAAGATATCCAAAGTACATTCCCGAAGCGTACTGTCTGTGCAAAGGCTGCCTTACTGGAGTTTACGGGGAAGAGAATTTCCACTTTCGGAGCACCCCAGTGTACATGCCAACAGTCATCTTGCGCCGCACTACATCCTGCACCGGAGGCCGATATGTTTACACTGAGGATTATGTCACTATCCCTGTGGGCTGCACCTGCATACCAGAACATGAAAAAGAAGCAGACGGCGTCAATTCCAGTATAGACAAGCAAGCCGTGAAACTGCTGAGCAATCATAATGACAAGCCAGCATCAGAATGAAGATGACAGATGAAACCTGCTAGAGAGGGATGTTGTGCGAGGCTCTTTAGTGTCAGGGAATTACAGAGCCCGTTCACATGTGCTTCCACACCATTTGATGGCTGCTTCCATGAGAACTGGCTTGCCTGTGTGAATGCACCATCACACAACCACCATTACAAACAGGACCGCACACCTCCTCAAATGCAAGTGCTGTTCAGATGTGTTGGATCACATACTCAGCCTCAAGTCATGACACTTTGAAAAATGAAGTTGTCTGCAGGCGTGTGTGAGCCAATAAGAAGATGCGTTTTCAAAACCCAGAAATACAAATGTTGAAGATAAAATATGCAGGCGTGGCAAGGCTGTCCAGAAGTTTTAGAGCTTTAAGGGGACTAGAAAATTCACCATGGAAATGCATCACACGAAATAACAAGTAATGGTCTGGATTATAGTTCTGGAGATACTGAAAAATGTGTTTATGTATTCAGCAATCAACAAATTTTGGGTTGCTTCCGCATCTGTAGTTGCCTATGCAGGCGAAGGGCTTGAGGAAAAACTTGGGAAGCATTCCTGCCTGTTCCACTGAGACTTGGAGCAAGCAGAAGCACAGAGGGAAGGAGGTGCCACGGTTACTTCCTCCTCCTCAAAAACCATGCATAAAGACATCTTCCTCAAATACTCTGCAATTTGTAGAGAATTTGGGGGAGGTGACCTGTATATCCTGTCAGCTATTCTGGCCAAGGCAGGGGCTCATCAGGGGCCTTTGAGTCTTCAATATGATGAGCTTGCTGGAGTGCTATGCCAATAAAATACAACCTTTAAGATCCTCCTGGTCTTCTGAGACTAATAATGTTCTTTTTAAAAATGTGTCACTTTAAAAAAAATCTGTTTATTTGTATAATGGAATATAATCAAAGTTATGCTTATTTCATGTGCCCATTTGTACATGCATGCAGCATCCAAAGAATGTTAAAACTTTCGCATTGTGCTCAAAAAGTGCCACACAAGAAAAATGAAGCATGACAGCAGCCCAGGAGCAATCAATGGAAATGGTTAAATGGTTATGTTGATTTCGTTTGGATGTGGACACAGCAAGTTCATGCCTTGCATTGCACAGAACAAGGCACGCGTGTAGAGAGAGCCACCCCAAACCTCCTATTCTGGGTGCTGAGAACAGCCACTCCAGCAGTCAGACAGGAAGGACACACTTCACTTTTACTTTGAGAGATTGAAAGCTTTACCTTCCCAAGGCCTCTGCTTTCCAACCTCTGGGTTCATTCTGCCCAAGTCATGAATCCAGACTTAGCTTAACTAAAAGTATAGTTTATTAGCTTTAAGAAGTGTGGCAAAGCATAAAGCACTTAGACACAGGCAACAGACATAAAACAAAGAAACCTTATTATTGCTAGCTATCCAAAAACTCGGGAAGGACTGCTTGGGGAGGAAGGTATTCATTCTGCAATTAACGCCATGGGTTGGAAAACACAGGTTCAGATCCATGTACTTGCCCCCTTCCTCTCCACAGCTTGAGGGGCTAGTTGCATCATAGAAGCATGGATGGAAAATGTTTTTAGCAACCATTCCCCAGTTTTCAAAGCAGTCTTTTAAAAAATCCAGAGGAGTTAGCCATGTGAGTCTGTAGTTGCAAAATAGTAGAGACCAGTAGCACCGTTAAGTCTAACCAACTTTATTGTAGCCCAAGCTTTCCAGAACTACAGCTCTCTCGAAAGTTTATGCTACAATAAAGTTGGTTAGTCTTAAAGGTACTACTGGACTCTTTACCCTTTTAAAAAAGTAGAAGATCCTAATCAGGGATTGCCTATTCTGTCTGGAGCAGGCTGGTTATGCCTCCCTCCCATTGCAGTAAGTTCCTCAAATTGGTGGAGTCCCAAGATATGTTCAATATAGATGTCTTGGGAGTCGGACCACAGTATGGCGTCATATATCATAATCCTGTTCATCAGTTTGGCATAGTGCTTCCCCATGCCACAAGAGTGCTGTATGGGCTGGTTCTTGGGGTTCCAGCCACCTAGGGCTCTGACCAGCAGTACATGCATGGACTCCTTGTGTTGCCTCTGTCTGAGTGCATCTGCCAGAGAGGTGTATGTCTGGTGCTTCTATTCCCCGGCAGCCCTCTGTTTTTCTGAATGGGATTGTGATGTCCACAATAATGATCTTCCTATTCTCCTCACTGCGGACGACGACGTCTGGCTTCTTTCGGCTCCCCATGTCAGCCACCACTTGGTACATCTCAGCCTGTGGACAAAGTAGAGAACCATAGAAGTTGTTCACTGAAGTGCAAATAATATAGAAGCAATATTTTATTGCTGAAATGAATGTGGGAGGAAATAACTGAAAATTCAGGTTCAAATGCACCTCTATTTCAGGCATATACTTCTCTCGCAAAAGCAAAATACCTTTATTTGCATAGTTCTTCACAGCTACAAACACAAAGCATATATTACAGCTGCTGTAAAGTATTTAGCTATGTACTCTGAGATCATCCGTTCACTTACTCTTGTGGAAAGACGATGCATTTCTTTAAAAACAGTCTTTCTAAAAGCGTGGACATTTGCCAATTGCCTTTTCAATCCATTCTCTAGCTTTTGGGTTACACAAGCACTGTTACCAGTTTTAGATTTATCAGGTTGCCTTACTGCCTTTAATAAGAGGAACAAAGATCAGATAAAAGAATCCAATCTGTCTTGCCAAATCAAACAAGGGGGGAATAAGTGTGCCTTGGCTTTCACTAGTGAGAGAAGAACTGCCAAATTATGTATGAGCCAAAAGTTCTAATACCAAGCGTTCAATTAACTGTGTATGTCAGGGGCTCCCAACTCCGAGAGGTAGAAGAACTTGCAGGCTCTAGTTTCAGGTTCACAACTCTTTCTTAATTTCAAGCATCTTCTTACATGACTAGTTCCTTGATGGGACTATTATCCCAAGTCAACCATCCAGGTTGGATATTCAAATAAACATCAGACAATTTAAGAACGTAAGATGGGCCCTGCTGGTCAGACCAGTGGACCATCTAGTCTAGTATTCTGTGTGACACGGTGGCCAACCTGTTATCCTGGAGAGCCAAGACACATGGCATAGAAGCAACGGCTTCCCCTTGATGTTTCCTCCCAGAACTGGCATGCCTAAGTTTACTGCTTGAGTGTGGAGGTTCTAAATCAGGGGTGGGCAAATGGCGGCCCGCGGGCCACATGCGGCCCGCTACAGAGTTTTTTGTGGCCCGCCAAGACAGTAGAAAAGTGTGATAGGGTACATTTGTTTCATTAAACTGATTCTAAAATTAAATGTGCTTGCAGCTATAGATGATATGAAATTAGCACAATAAATAAATTGAATAAAACTACCACTATTTTATTTAATTTATATTTATTGATTTTTATGATACAATTTATACCTTTTCTGAAATGCAAAGTTAACTAATGAATGCAATCATTTTAAAAGGTGCGGCCCTCCGCTAACCTCCACTCCCACAAAGTGGCCCCCGAGCCAAAATAAGTGCCCACCCCTGTTCTAAATCATTGTTCAACTCATGTATCTAATATACACCCATTCATTTTCACCAAGGCATAGAGGGGTGACCAGACGCCAACAGCTGTGTAGACAGAAGGGGCAAATTTTAGCTGCTTTAGCTTTTGTGACCCCTGCATGACAAGTTGTAAGTGTCAAACATACAAGAGTACCAGAAGCCTATCTGTTTTGGCATCTATTTTCATGTCCCAGTCCTGATATTAAAATATTTCACATGTAGTCTTTTTTTTTTTTAAAGTATCACTCAATTACGAACTTAGTTATGCCTGTTGATGACTATAACCTGATGTTCTTTCAACCAAGGATTCCTTTTAGATGAAATCCCAGCTCCAAATGCAAGGCCTCACAGCAGCCCTGCACGTCATACATTAGTACAGAGGAGGAAAAGATTATGAGGAGTTGGTTAAAGGCTTTCAGATGGTCATCAAATCAACACAAGAAATGCCCCACCCGTCCAGGCAATTCAGCTGAGAGGAATTCAAACTGAAAAGTGTCTGTACATAATTTGAAAGAATTTCCTTCAGGCCAGGAAAAATGTCTTCCTTCACCCCAGAATATAGTAAGGGGTGCAAAATGGGGAGATTGCAGCTCACAATGTGAGCAATCTCAAGCAGAGGATGTTAACTGCCACATAGTTGTGTGTTACAACACAGCTGGCAATTTACACCATCATGGTAGCCTCAAGCATTCAGGCTTCTGCACTTTATGGCTATGAACAGGGTTCATCAAGCAGAGCGCATCAATTGTTCATTTGCCCACTTGTAATACAGGTTATATACAGGACCCCATATACTATGTATTTGTGGAATAGGTGTATAAATGTGAACAGGGCTTTTTTTCAGCCAGAATGCAGCAGGATGGCATTCCGGTACCTCTCCCTGCAGCTCAAGCCTCCCCACCGGCCAGCTGAAGCTGGGGAAGCCCCAAATGGGCTTTAAACTTCAGCTGAGAGGAGGGGGAATTCCCCCTCCCAGCTGAAGCCTTCCTTCCTCTTTCCTTTCCATGTCTTTCCATCTTTCTTTCCCTTTCTCCCTCCCTCCCTTTCCTTCTTTCCATGTCTTTTTCTTTCCCTTCCTTCCCGTCTTTCCTTCTTTCCCTCCCTCCCTTTCTCTTTCCTTCTTTCCATGTCTTTCTTTCCCTTCCTCCCTCTTTTTTTTCTCCATCTTTCCTTTGTTCCATCCCTTATTTTTCTTTCCCTTCCTTTCCCTTTCCATGTCCTTCCTTCCTTCTTTCCCTTCCTTCCTCCCTCCCTTTCTTTCCTTCTTTCCCTTCCTTTCTCCCTGGGGAGGCGGCCACACCGTGCGCAATGTCACTTCCTGGAAGTGCGTGCTTTGCGCACATGTGTATAGTGACAGGGGTGCCACCTCCTGCCAGCAGTTGCCTCGAGTGAAAGTCCCCCCACCTCTTTCCCCAGAAAAAAGCCCTGAATGTGAACATTTCTAATCCCAAAGCAGTGGTTTTGACGTTTTTGTCTGAAGAAACACTTTCGGTGTTTCTTCAGACTTTCACAGATCATAAAGAATGCTAGGCAGGCCTTTTAGGACTCCCCATTGTTCTTGTGAACTGTGTGTACCAGAGCACATTTTAGGGAATGATGGGAAATGATGCAACATTTGTATTTTAGGGAAGCTTTTCTACCAACTTTTCATTGTGGACCGTGATAAACATCTGGGTTCAAGACAATTTGAAAACTGTTGCCTTAGAGGAAAAGTTTGAATTTTAGGCCATGCCTGTTCGACAGAGTCCACACAGAGGGGTGCATTACTTTACACAAATCTGTATTCCTGCTGCTAGCTCCGTGGCCCTCCAGTATCCATACCCTGTCCCAGTTCTGTTACCTTCCCTTTATGCCTCCCATCTTCATCTCAGGAAACATGTTATGATCTTGCAAACCACTAGTGACCTCATCTACCATCACCTAGTTTACATTTTTGTCTATATAAACATATGCCTCAAGAACATCAGGAGTATGCAGAGTGAACTAGCTACAAAACAGTTAAGATGGAAAATAATCTTAATATACAATGCTTATCCAGCTAACAGATGAAGCTGATTGGATATGAAAAGAAACCTGTTCCATTTGAAGAAGAGAGTATTTGGCTGCTTAGTTAAGGGTAGGATTTCAAAGAACGGGCATTATATGGTCGCAGCCTGGAGTTTTGAGGTAATGAATACAAAACAGACTCAGCCATTGAAGGTCTTGAGCCAAGACATATGTATTCAATGTTCTCTTTTGCTCTCTTTGTTCGTAAGTTAAAAACCTTTGGTGGATAACTTTAATCACAGAAGAGTGTCACCTGCAGAATATACCTTTAAGGGATGCTGGCAACTATGGGGGACTGCCATGATACAAGGCTGGCTGAGCACAGAATTTCGGCTTTTATGTAAGAAGAGGACCAGCAAGCTTGTTCAAGCCTCTCCTTCAGACAAAGGGATGTGTTTAATGGACAGTGGCCTGAAAAGATACTTTTATACAAGTTAAAATTCTGTGAGACAAATGTTAACTATTTCATGAGGGTCACACTTTTCCTAACCAGAAAATGAGTATTTTTCTACCCAAAATACATCTGGAAAAAATGCTGACTTAATGACCTGAAATGTTATTTTAAAAACACAGTACTTCTGACATATTATTTTTACAGTATAGTTTCTAATTTCTGCACAAAACTTTAACAAGTTAATAAAAAGTTATATTTTCTTTCTCTAAGTGTAGCAATAATTTAGCACAGACCAAGTTACAAGGTGGCAATTAATAATGAAAAATACTTGTACAAAAAGGAAGTCGAAACTTGTGAGAAAACCAGCATGCTTCTAGATGAGTAAAATTAAAGTCTTGCTTACATGACAAAATATATACTAAAGTTGAAATGATGATAAATTTAAATAAGCTGGGACTAAATTTTTAGGCGACAAGATGATTTTGCAGAACACTGGAACTTAACATAAAAGTTCCTTCTACCTGAAGCTAGGACTCAGGGTATCTTTTGTAAACTGGTAACTTTTTTCCATCATCCCATGGAGGCAAAAAGAAGCCTACAATTTCTGTTCCCACCTCTAGTTGGAAAACGTCTCCTTCACTTTGGAGACTTTTGCAGCTGTCCAATTACATCTATGATACGTACCTATTGTATGTGTGTTATGCGCCGTCAAGTCTCCTCTGACCTATGGTGATCCTATGACTGAGAGACCTCCAAAGTGTCCTATCATTAACAGACTTGTTCACATCCTGCAAACTGGAGGGCATGGCTTCATTTATTGAGTCAAGCCATTTCATTTTGGGTCTTCCTCTTTTCCTACTGCCTTCCACTTTTCCTAGCATTCATGTGCCTATTACACTTATTTAAAAAGACACAAGAACCTGAGAAGGTAAGAACCATATGGTGATACAGAACCAGATGAAGAGAAAACAGAACCGATTGCTTTGAATTTGAAGGGAATAGTCTACAACAGAACTTAAGTGTTCCAAACAGTTTGGATTTAGTTGGCAGCTAGTTGATTAATAGTTATAACACACACACACACACCTTTAAACTCAGGGTGGGCAAAGGACATCCTTTGCGTGGTAGATAAGTCCATCACACGCTATAAGCCACAATGACCAAAATGAACCTCTGTGTAACCTTCAGAATATCAGCTGTGGGGATTGGGGTGGAGACAACAGCAGATGGAGGCTTTGGCTCCACTTCTTGCTTGTAGATCTGGGCGCATCCTGTTAGTCATGTGGTTAAACAGCATGCTGAACTTGATAGACCAGTGGTTTGATCCAATAGCTGTCCTTATATTCTTATGAGTTATAGATTGTGATAAGTACTTCAGAGAAAAAAAATTTAGGTAACAATATGTATGATAGCTTGAGCTATCTTGGCCCAAACCTTTTTTAAAACTGATACAAAAATTTTTTTTGTTCCAAATATTTGCCCAATTAAATATAACCAAAAGCTGCCATATTCAGTTAGCACAAAAATTGTTGACTAGCACACTAACAGACAAAAGTGACAGATCTTCACATCAATCAGAGAAATATGCCCCAGACTGAAATTTACCAGTTTTTTAATGTCAATACACAGAATTTAGTCCAGAATCATAATTTGTATAGCACCGAAACTCATTGGCTAAGTTTCGAGTATGTTTTGGAATAAACTTGCAAATCTTCACACCAAGGTATTTTGCTGCTTGTTCCTCCATGACTACACCTGAAGCAGAAATAAAAAATGTTTTTAGTTGGAATAAAGAATAACAACACATGCAACGCAGCATGTACGCCTGGGCCGGCGCGGTGTCGGGCCATAGCATCGCTGCCTTTCCCCCTGCTCGCCCGGCCCCCACTCGAAGCCGTGTTGCACAGCCTGGAGCTGCATAGCCCGGCATCGCTCTGTGGGGGCTGGGCGAGTGGGGTGGGGGAGATGCAGCAACGCTCCAGGCGCCCTGTCTGCTGTGTGGGGAAGGGGGGGCAGGAGAGGGGCCCTGAAACCCCCCCCCACACCCAGCGGAGGGGAAGGGGGGCGCCCAGCAAGAGCCCAACGCCTGCACTCCTCTCCCTGCTGCTCTGTAAACGTTAAACTTAAAGCTGCAAGGACACCTACACATCCCATCAAACCTTGAGGTAAGCAGACACATGTTGAACTCGAGTAACTCATCTTGTTTAGTTTGGCTCTTAGTTGGTTCAGCTTGCATGGGAGTGGGGCTTGCAACTGGGACTGGCCTTCTGCCTTTGCTTAAGATTTCCCTTTGCCTGGAAATGTCCCCCCCACACACACAGGAAACAATGGAGAGTGGCTGAGGGCAGCTTGTTCAGGGGGCCATAGAATTGGACCCTGGGGTCCAATATTCCTGAAACTTGTGCAGAAGTCTTTAGTAGACAGGAAAGAGTAGGTTCCCTATAAATGTGGTGAAGTTTGCTTGAAAAAGAAACTCCCCCAGACCCTGGGTGGTTTTCCTCATAGGGAATAATGGCTAGATAAATCAGGATTCTCTAACTGGATTAGGGAATCTGACCTGGATTTCAGGGAGATTGAATTTTTTTGGTATCCCTACAACCTGGATCCAGATCACTAAATTTTTTTGGGATGCACACCCCTATTGTACTGCTGCAAAACTGGCCACTGATGGTCACATTCAGCACACGAAAAAACAGAGAACTGATTCCAAGGCTCATAGGGTGGTCAATTTTACTGAAACCACATGCTCTGGAAACTTTATTTAAAATGGATGCTATAAATAAATGATTACTCAGTTGCAGTTTCCCCCATTCTAATCAATACATTAATGCACAAATGTTTAAAGGGATACTATACCTGTACAAAGCAGAATCTTTCCTTTAGTTAAGTATTTGACAGTATCTGCTGTTTTTCTGAGGCATTCTTCGGATAAGTAGGGTGGATCTGCTACAACTATATCAAAACTGTGTGCTGTGAGATTTTCTGGAAGTTTCAAAGGATTGTTGTAATCATAGAAAACATATTCATCTCCATATACAGAAAATCTTTGGTCATATTCCAATAAACATGTTGAAAAATCTTTGCTATCCTGCTCTTTCAGTTTTTGATAAACGCTGGGTGCACTGACACATGCTATCCTATGAAGATAAAAATAATTACAGAGTTTCAGAAGGATACTACAACCAAAGTATTAAAAACTAGAATGTGCCCAAAATATCAACATTTAGATCTTTTTGACCTTTTAGGTTCACTTTTGCCTAGCAATTACAGAAATGCAAAGAACAGATTTTTAATGAAGGGGTGGAATTGCAACAGAGCTGACTAAGTGAAAGATACAGGAAACGACTTTGCTGGTCCCATGGCCCCCTCTAAAGTACCTGCGAGCTCTGCACAAAGGAACACTGTACAGTCCTCCACATCCAACAACCATAAAGCAGTCAAACAGTTCACGGCTCTAGAAGCGCTAGGTTTACATGAAGTAAAGATTATTTGGGGGGGGGGGTTCCCCCCTCAGGTTTTTGCAATGACATCTCACTGACCTGCATTACATGCATACTTAGTATTAATACTTTCACACACTCATATACTATACCCAACATTTTCTAATGTGAGGGTGACTGTGCCTTCTGTAAGTGAGCCAAAGTTCTGCATTTCTGTACAGCAAAAATGATAATTAGCTCTTGATAAAATTACAACTGCACCATATCACTAGAAAATATTTGCCCTTTAAAGAATTCAAATTTAATGGGAATTATAATTTTAAAATCAAATGACTTTTTCTTGTTTTACATGATATATTAATCATATTCTCTACTATTGGTCCTATCAATAAACAATGATTCTTATCAACATTTGTGAACATGTCCACAGATACTGGATTTATAGATTCAAATTCCCACACAGAAAGTAAGTACTGTTGGGTGATTTCTGGCAAGTTACTGTGTCAACTTCCCTCAGTTCCTTGTTTGCAAAAAGGAAATATATACACAGGTAGCATATTGTGAGGGTGTAATATGACAGAAAATTTTGCACAGCACAAGCAATATCAAAATCATAAATACCAGTTGTAATAAGTATGTCATTCCTCTTATTTGACAGTCTTATACTGTCAAATGATAGTGTTTTACCAAAACAGCATGCTATCAAAATGTTAAAACATTACCAAAAAGTAAAGGGAACTCAGGAAACAATATTCTTACAACATTTCCAATAACAATATACAATGCTTGATTTACAGAATCAGTGCAACTTACCTGCCACCCATTCCAACTGTTTGTATAGCCTCATTAGCCAAACAAAGTGCAGTTTCAGAATCATACCAAAACTGGCTCAATTGCTAGGAAAAATAAAACATATATCTAAACAATTTAATATTTTCATCATACAATACATTAAGTTTCTCATAGAAAACTGGGGCTCAGGGTCACAAATATTGAATAGTCTAGCCTTTTAATTCTCTATACTGCCGTTTACCAGTAGAGGGTGCTCAGAAAGAAAAAAGGGTGCAAAGACTGCAAAATGGTAGCAGCAGCAAGAACATAAGTTTAGATAGGATAATTATTACTTTTAACAAGGAACTAACAGCAGACACATTCATGAACAACATCAACACTCATGATTTATACTGCATTTAAGACAATTCTCTAAGAAACAGCTGATCTATATGGTTTGTATGTTAGGAACTTTCTACTCCAGATCCAGATAATCTAAGAGTAGTGGATAAGGAGAACATTTACTTATTTAGAGCACTTGTATCTTACTTTTCCAGATACTTGCTCACGATGAGAAACAGAAGGGGATACATCCAGAAATTTACCATTTATTGTTTAATTTATGTTTATGTTTACTTTATCCACCCAATTAGTATTCCTCTGTTGAATACAGCAAATGTCCTGCATTACAAGTTGCATTGCAGTTAAAATCAAGTACAAAATAAACATAGCAGTTGTACAATTTGAATCACTTAGCAGCCTTCCTGTGTATTATCTATTCTGATGGTTTGTATCCCAATGGAAAGATTGACGCACTATATATATATATAGAGAGAGAGAGAGAGAGAGAGAGAGAGAGAGAGAGAGAGAGAGCGAGCAAATTCCATCCCCTTCTGCAGCAGCCTAACTCCTCCCTCCTGTTGCAGAAGGTTTCCATCAGGAGAGACATTTCGGAGGGCTGCAGTTGGGAAAATCATTCTTCCATGAAAAGAAATTTTAGACGGGATCCAACCCATGATTTCCTGCTGTACACTTATAACTTTGTTCCACTGAACTTGGGGATAGCCAGCTTACCCAGTTCTCTTCTACTGAGCCCAGAGAATAGTCAGTACATCTTTCTGTTGTCTTAATGTCATTTTTCTGCTGCTGTTCAATGTAGAACTCCTGTAGAGCAGCTAAGGCTTGGGATGAAAGCTGAGGTACATCATCATCAGTGTCACTCATTTTCTAGATGTAAACCATAGAACAGACACACGAAAAACACTAGGCTTTCTTGTCTCTAGCAATCCTGAAACAATGCATGGATTGGCCATAAAACGGGACTGCTCATCCAGAAGGAAAGATAACTGACAAGATGCACTCTTTAACAGAGTTACATCCTCCTAAACCCAAATCACTCTTTTGTTTCCCACAACAGCAGATTGGGAATAAAAGCAATTAAGACAGCATAGGATAATATCATAATACAAATCACAGGACTTCTTCCCTAAAGAGAGGTTCTCCCCCAAATTTCAACATGTTCATTATCAAGATAAAAGGAAAAGAAACAGGACTATACAAAATTCTAAAGTACTTAAAAATAGCCAGGAAAGGAATTCTACTATAGCAGAAAACAGTATCAAGATAGATAATGCTTCTCAATTCCCTCCCCTGCAAAGGATTAAGGCAGCCTACAGAAGGGAACTGGAGGACAATAGCAGGTCCATGCACAACATGGAAGGGACAGTATAGGAGGAAATACCAGTGTGGGTAAAGTGTGTCCAGTTCTACAGATAACATTTAGGTGAGCACCCTGAGGCATCATTTGATGGACAAAGGGGAAATTCCTCAGACCTTGGGGCTGGAGTGCCTCTCGTGGAACTGGGTCAGGAACACTTTGGGGATGCCATTACATTTCATCCACCGGGAGAAAGGACGCGGCACACCTCCCTCACGCATTAGTAAATACTTGGCAAGGAGGACACTGGGCAGTATATGCTCAGAGCCAGGGTGGGCCTCATCCAGAATACAGGGATGCGCAGACAGAAGAAGCCTGACTCTTTTGCATCCCACCAAGTTGCCCACACTGTGATTAAGTCTGGAGTGAGTTTTGTATCTGGCCAAAGCAATTCCTTATCTTGCTGATAAATACAGTTGGCCCTTAATTTTCCCAATTCATATTATCAACTCCTCTTATTCTGTGTCCATCTGCAATGTTCCAGAAATCTGAAACACTCTTTTGCACTGATTAGAAGGAGTCACTACATTGTCCTTGAGCGCAGTAGAGATACAAATAGAAAGGAGTAAGGGAACCTGTAACTATTTTTTGCCTCAGTAGTGAGTCCTGCCTGTATTTTTCCTTGGACCTTATTGCTGTTATACAACTTAGGACAATGCATAACTAGAATATCTCGTAAGTCATTTCTGCACAGGCAAGCTTACTGGCAATGTATGAATAAAATTTGCATGCTAGCTTTGACAATGCTTAAAATATGCAGATGCCCACAGATACACATTTTGATTCATTGGATATTTATTCCAGGTCTATCCAAGAACACAGAAGTCAGATCATCACTTCCTGATGAAGCGAAATTTTAACTAGCTGAAGTTCATCTCTTGTTAGTCTTTTCTGAGCCAATATCAGCATAGCCACTAACTCTTTAAGAAACATTGCTTTCATTCCTATAGGCATCCAGCTGTATATATTTATGTTAGATGTGCTTCATAATAAAAAGTTTTTATGGAATGAGATTGCAGATGTCAAAGAAACAGCTGATCATATGACCATATGAACCTACCTTATACCAAGTCTGACAACTGGGCTATGAAGATCGGCTGAAGGTTGCCAGGATCTCAGACTGAGCCAGAGGGGTAGCCGTGTTTGTCTACTGAAGCAAAACAAAACAGAAGCCCACTGGCACTGTAAAGACTAACACCATTTATTCCATCACAACCTTTCATGACTGAGCGCTCACTTCTTTGGAAGCATAGGTAGAGAAGTCTTTCACATCACCTGTCACCTGACACTTTTTAATGTGCATGCTGGAGATTTATCTTGAGCCTTTCTACATAGAAAGCAGATGGTATACCAATGACCTATGGCCTTACGACTGTGGGTGGCAGGGTATGTGTTCAGCACCCAAGTCTTGAATCACTGTATGTTTTCTGTCTCAGAGTCACTGCTAATTAGCTGAGCAGCAGGCCCATCTCCGCAGCAGGTGGCACAGCTCCCTCAGATAGCTAACTATTCCCTGAGTATCAAGCCAACTGTCAAGGCAATAGAAGTCTCAGGAGGCTATGGGGGAGGTAGGAGGGGCTTGTCCCATACTCCCTCTCTCTAGGATTGGCTACTTTTTAAAATAATTATTAGCAATTTTAGGAAGTATGGATATCTTCAGCAAATATTGTTCCAATTTCAGTAGCTCTTGCACTTTGTATTTTTCAATGCACCACACAGGTATTTAAGTGTATACCTAATATCAGGGCTTTTTTTCAGTGGGAATGCGGTGGTATGGAGTTCCGGCACCTCTTAAAAATGGCCACATGGCCGGTGGCCCCGCCCCCCAGACAGAGGGGACATTAGATATAAACTCCCCTCTGTCTGGAAATCAGGGGGCAGGGCCACCGACCATGTGACCATTTTAGCTGAGGGCAATTTAAACTTTAAAAAACTCCCCCCTTGTTCCAGCTGACCCAAAGTGACATCATTGTGCGGTCTTGACTTCCACCACTGAGTTCCACCACCTCTTTCCCCAGAAAAAAAGCCCTGCCTAACATGTAATGAATTAATGAGAAATCCATATGAACCAAACAAGCACATGCATCTGCCAGGATCGGCTTCAGCAGCCTATCAAGCGAACTCCTTGTCATCAACTTTCTTGGGCCTGTAAACATTTTCATGGGTGGGGGTCCTTGAAATCTGAAAAATTAAATTAGGGGTCTCTTCATGGAAAAACAATTTGGAAACACTGCAATGGGTATAGCAGGATCTGAGACAGTGGCATCTTAGGGACTAACAACATTTTCATGGTAGAAGCTTTTGAGAGTCAGAGCTCCCTTCTTCAGATACCAAGAAGAAAGGGTATCTTAAGCTTTTATATACAGTTAATGTATAATTACTGTTACCTGTTTGTTATATACAATGTGTTTGTATTAATAAAATATATTTTTTTAAAAAGGATATCTGAAGACAGGCACTCTGACTCTAGAAAGTTCATAACCTGAAACTTTTGTGGGTCAAATCCTGCTGTTCTATTGACATGACATAATTGACAGTGACAGTGCACAGTAATATTATAGTTCCTATTCCCTTGAATCATTTCCTTACAGCACATTCCTATTACCTGCGTAAGAAAGCCCTCCTGAATAATTTGGTTTGGAATATTTGCGCCGTTTATGGAAAGTCAGGAAAATGGGCGCTTTCCTCACCTCAGGCAGGCCTTTCCGTAAGGTGGGGGCCCCTACCGACAATGCCCGTGGACAAGCAACTGTTTTTAACGAAGATTGTGAGAAATCATAATGTCAATTGAGCGAGAAGAGCAACACTTCCCCACTAAGTTTTAAGAGGAAGAAGGTCGGGAAAATATCAGGAAAAAAATATCAGAGTGAGTTGGCTTTAGTAGGGGAGGAAATCACTCAGTTTCTCCCCACAGCCATATTTTTGGAAGCACCAACCATGTCTTCCCCCGCCTGGGTTACGGTCGCCCATTCCACACCTCCAACCCGGCAACGACTGTTTCCAAAGCCCGACCCAACCTCCCCCTTCTTCCAACTTCACCCTCCCGCATTACTCCGCTCACGACCGGCCTTTCGCCTTCCTTCCGCTCCGGCCGCTCCACGCTTCACTCACTCAGAGAGCGGCCTCTTTCCCTCCGGCGCCATTCCGCCTTCTACTTTACTCGCGGCTCCCTCTGGTGTCGGCTCCACAAATCTCCGCTTCAGTTGGATTGGTCCAGTGCAAATTCTATGCGGAGTTGAAGTCAACGGGTTTAGACTGGAGTGACTCTGCACAGAATTGCGCTTTAGGATTCTGTTTCCCTCAAGGAAGCAACTGGTTGGATTTTACCTCAACCCGCTAACGGTGTCTTCGTTTTTCCCTCACGTTCATGACACATCCCCTCATTAAAAAAATACGTTATTGCTTCCCCCCGATAATTAAATATATTACATTTACAAATAAAACCAACCAATATGATATGGAAAATTATTAGGTGGATGAGAAAAGTAATGGGGAGGGAGGAGAGATAAGAGATGGAAGGAAACAAAGCAAAACGAAGATGGAAGGTGGGGAGATGTTGATTAATTTTCATGCAATTTTATGCCGCTCAGGATGAAGTACAAGGTTTTGTACTTCTCCGCTTGCCCAAAGTAACGCGGACAGCAATTTGAACCAGGGTTTGCACAGTCCATCTCCAACCCACCATGTCACAAAGTAATTTTTCAGACTGTTCCTGGGTTCTGCCTTCCAGAAAATTCGCTATTTATTCAGTTAAAGCAGAGTGGAGGCTTGTGGCATTTAAAAAAACTAAAATACTTGAGTCAAGGGATCTTAAAAATTAACATAACTTGAGTTAAGGGATCTTAAAAATTAACATAACTTGAGTCAAAGTATCTCTCCCACTCCTTGTGGTAAATTGGTAGTGTATGTAATCTCAATTAGGAACACTTCTATTATACTCGCTGTGCTTATTGAGTATGCCTTTGAGGTTTGCAATTTGGCATAGCATTACACAGTAAAAATTCCAGTCTTTAAAGAGCTTCTTTATAATGATGACTGGCAATCCTTAGATAAAATATTTAAGCATTAATGGAAAAGAGCAAGAGTCCAGCAGCACCTATAAGACTAACAAAATTAGTGGTAGGGTATGAGCTTTCATGAGCCACAGCTCACTTCTTCAGAAGACTAATAGGTGCTACTGGACTCTTGCTCTTTTCCACTGCTACTGCTACAGGCAGACTAACACCGCTGGAACGCAGTGTAACGGAGTTCCGGAACCTCTTGAAAATGGACCCATGGCTGGTGGCCCCGCCCCCTGATCTCCAGACAGAGGGGAGTTTAGATTGCCATAGATTGCCATGGCACGGAGGGCAATCTAAACTCCCCTCTGTCTGGAGATCAGGGGCTGGGGCCACCAGCCATGTGACCATTTTCGCCAAGGGTGATTTAAACTTTTTAAAACTCCCCCTTGTTCTAGCTGACCCAAAGTGACATCATTGGTCCTGGGAGCATGCACACACTTTGCATGTGCACATGTGGTACCAGAGGCACCACCTCCCGCCAAGAGTTGCTCCCTGTGCTGGCAACCCACTGTGTTCCACCACCTCTTTCCCCAGAAAAAAAGCCCTGAAGCATCTGGATCTTAAGCATTAATGTCTCTGTACACTGTCTAGATGTAAATGGAACATATCTTTCTAGGAATGCTTTTTGTATATTTATGAGTATCTCATGTTTTAAAGCAACATAGGGCAGATAACTCCATTCCCTATAAATGTTGCAAAATTAATTCCAGCACTTACATAAACACCTATCAACATGACACCCCCCCCCCCCAGCATTCAAGGTCACTGAAATTAATGGGCTACCATCATACCAATCCAGAGAACAAGAGAATATTGCCCGGTTGCTGGATCAGAGTAAACCTATTCATTATATACTTCCCACGTCTGTCTAAATTAAAGCTAGTAAATGAAAACGTAACTGGATTCAATATGTGATGCATTATAGTGCTAGCAAGCGGCTGGTTTACACTGTGGCATGAAGAAGCTGAAAGCGAGTCAGACTGGGTAATGGACAAGATTTCTCCCTCCCCTTCTATTCCCAACAACTAATCTGGCTGAGAAGTGAAGTTGATAAGTGTTAAAATGCTGATCTAAACTTCACCGCTCTGCCTTCTCAGGCTCGTCACGCTCACAATGCAGCCTTATCTTTTATGAAATGGCTCCATTTTGCTGCAGTGTAGCTGGGGCGTGATTTAAGATCCACAGATAATGGAGTAACAGTAAGGTTGACAGCCTCCAGGTAGTGGCTGGAGATCTCCTGGAATTACAACTGGTCTCCAGGCCACAGAGATCAGTTCACCTGGAGAAAATGGCTACTTGGGGGGGGGGGGACTCTGGAATTATGCCATGCCAAGGTCCTTTTCCTCCACAACCCCATTTTCTCCAGGTTTCACCCCCCAGATCTCCAGGAATTTCCCAGCTTGGAGCTGGCAACCCTAAGTAACAGTGACTTTTCTACAATATATGAAGTAGGATTGATTTGTCTTTTATATTGTTTCCCATCCAATATGGCCCCCATATGGTTTACAGACAAGCCATAAAATACTTCTAATGAAACATACCACTAGCTACATGCATAGCTCAGCCAAGAATTGAACTGGAAGATTTCCAGCGCACAGCCATGCACACATACAGTACACCAGCCTGTTATTAGATGTCCTGTTATTACATTACTTTGTATGCTCCCACTTTGAGCACACCTACACTTTATCTGTAAACCAGAAAAACTGAGGATGTTCAATTTTGTACATAAAAAATAATTTTCAATTTAAAAACATGTATATAATTTTATCTTTGCTTACAAAATTCCTGTGAGCTATGCTTAAAACAATCAGGGTCCTTATAATGTTCTGCTATGTAAACATTTTGCGTATTTTATTTCAACTAAGTAATGTGGGGGTTTGAATGTGTTTACTGTGGTGAAAAATGTAGGCTTCTAAAGCTAGAGGGAGGGAGGCTGGACAGGCGAGAGAAGTGCATTGTGATTGGACAGTGTACAATGTAACACACAAAGTGAATCTAAGGTTCCTCTCAAGTAAGTAGATTTTGTATCATCTCACCTTTATTTATAATCCACCTTTCTCACTAATCCAGAGGAGTTAGCCGTGTTAGTCTGTCGTAGCAAAATAGTAGAGTCCAGTAGCACCTTTAAGACTAACCAACTTTATTGTAGCATAAGTTTTCGAGAGCCACAGCTCTCTTTGTCAGATGCATGGCCCAATAAAGTTGGTTAGTCTTAAAGGTGCTACTGGACTCTTTACTATCTTACTCACTAAGTAAGACTCAAGGCTGATTTTACAGTGCGAGTTAGTACAATTGAAGGGCTAGAAGGAATCTACTTTTCCAGCTGCTGATCTCAGCTGGGAAATCTCTTAGTTTTAGAAATGTCTTACTGCATGGCGTAAGGCTACTTTTTGAGAAACATAAGCTCAAAGAACTTTTAGGAACACAGCTAATGTGTTTTGTTACTTAAGATTTCAGAAAGCCATTTTGTTGGTTTTGCTGTTTACTGCTACTGCAGTTTTTAAAATTTGGTTAGTACTGGTGAACTGTGTGTTTTGTTATTATAGTAGCATATGAGTTATAACCTCTTCAAGCACCTTGATAGAGAAGTAGTGTACAAGTGTTTTAAATAAATAAAACGTAATTAATTCTGAAGTTCTTTGGATGCCAGCCTTGCCACTATGTTTGCTTCTATGCTAAAAATTCATATGACATCAAATTATGTTAGATGTAGGCAGAAGTTATTAGTAATCCACTATTCACGAGCCATTTTCCAACTGCAGGAAGCTGCTGGCAAAAGAAATCACTAAGGGTATTGGTGGATGGTACAAATAAGGGTCAGAAAAGAAGGTCATGTCTTATACATCCAGGTTGATATAAATATTAGATAAATTTACTTCTTGCTAAACAGCCCAGCTGCATCTTTTAGAGCTCTCAATGTTAATCCTATTCTAGAGTACTGACTGTATTTAATTGTACAGCAAGTCTGCATAAGGATAATCAGTGTATACTTTACAGTTTTTCTCTGGAAACAGTACCTTACGCCAGGTGTTAAGAATACCATCTTGTGAAAGTAGCACTTCTGGTTTCAGAGTTTTAGAGCAAATTTTGCTAGTTCATGATAGTCCCCCCCCCCCCCACCATGCTAATTGTGTAAAGCCACTGCAAGGCTGCAGGTACCCCTGATGTTGAGTTGGCACACTGCTCACCTAATACAGCACTTAAATTTCATCAGAGCAGTAGTGGCAGGGAATAACCCAACATGGTCTAGTTTTGTAACATGAAAGTAATGCAAGATTTCCAATGGGACCATATATACAATATCCTGATTGTACCCCAAAAATGTATACACGACTAATATATCTTCCCTCCCATATCCTAGTCGTCGTTGGGCTATCACAAGAAACAGGAAGAAAAATATATAAGATATATTTAGCAAAACCAATAAAATTTGAATTGGAACAAAAATGCAATGAAATAGCTAACAATTTGTACAGCAACAGAATTTCCCAAGAAAAATGGATATCCCAAGACTTGTTAATCCGTGACTTGTTCTTTTGTTCTGTCCACACTTCAGAACATAACATAAAAATTAACATTTAAGGATAAAAATTAAAGCAAGGATTTTCTTCTCCAGGTTAAACTAGCAATTTAAAAAGTTATAGTCCTGGGCTCAAAATATGATGTGGTAACCTTAAATAGATTAACATCACTAATTCAAAATAAGAGGCTGGCATTTATTGCAACTTGTTTTCCTGAGGCAGAGCTATTTTTTAATATGTGTTTATAAAAATATTTGCAAGACAATTCATTTTCAACAGCCATAAAGTCACAAAAGTGCATAAAAAGCCTGAAGGCAGTCCAAGAGTACTTCAGATGAGCAGTCTTTCATCATGAGAGTAGAACATAAGCATTCATTGCCGTGGTGTTGATCTTGAGAGAGCTTCCTAAGATTAATACAGCAACAGTTCAAAGTAGCAAATTGCTGCTTAAAAGTACTGAAACACACCAAGAAAAATGCACAGCAGACAATATTTTAAAATAGAGCAGGTGGGACAAATGTATACCCAATGACAATTGGAGATTCCCCCCCCCCCCCCCGCATTATTAAATTTTGCGATGGAGCTTCTGACTGATTAGAAAATTACTGGAAGAATGAGAGAAATCCAGACAATTGTACCCGAATGCAGTAAGCAATCACCCAATTGCTTCAAAACTGAGATACAAAGCATACAAACCTGCTCTACAATCTCACTTGTTGGTGAAAGGCAATGCAATGCACAGTAGAGTCAAACATAGACGTTCTGAATATTAAATATTATTGTGGAAAGAAGTACTAGGAATAATTAAGAATCAATATCTATACTTAACAAAACTGCAGTATAAAACATGACTACTGCATTGTTTTACCTCTCCAAAATGTAAATATTGAAATGCACGTACTGAAGCACCAAGATTGTGATGCTACATTTATGGACAAGTCTCAAATGCAATTTCAACACATCACTCTTACTTTCTAAAAAGCCACACTGTCAACTAAATCAATAGCCCAATATTTCATTATCCTGCTAGGATTAAATTCTAATGAAAAATTAGCAATATTCCCCTTTTCTTGCTGCTTTAATATTTTTGTTTAAATCATTTCACTTGAATATTAGAGAAGTCTCAGATTTCTCAACAAAAAAGGGAAAAGAACCTAAAGCTCTTAATACGAGTACAAAAAAAATCAATTTACACAAAAATAAACTCAGACCTGCAAGAATGTCTGAGAAACACCTGTACCATTCAGCTAAATGCAAGCTTTAGATGTTTAAAAAAAAACAGAAAAATCAATTGCATCACTTACAATAACTTGAAAATAAATTTCAAGTGTCCAAGATTAACCTACTTCCTTGCTTCCGAAATTGGCCTTCTATTGTAATATATGTCCTCTTACATCCTATGACAGCAGTTTGATTGTCCACTTGCCATTCTCCATGCAAAATGCCCTATGATATTACCAAGAGCAAGTGGGTCAGTGTTCTAATGGTATACGCAGAAGGCTCGGTACACGGGAAATGCGGTTCCCCCTATGCTGTTATGTGTATTACAGATATAGCTGGAAAGCCATTTTTTAAAGCTGCAAGTAAAGCAAGACAAACAACTGCACATGGTCAAAATGAAGTAAAAAATTCAGCAGAGGGGGGAGGCTGGTGTTATTACATAGCCAATGGCTTCCTAAAATCATTGTAATTGTCCGTATGGTATTTCATTTAATCGGGTGTGTAGCGGGACACTAGAATGCATGAGCGGATTCAGTGCAATCACTATTTTATTTTGTTCAGGCAAGGTTGAGACTTGAAATGGTTTCACATGCTAGAACAACCTTCTGGTGACTGTGTTTGAAGAGGTATATGCTACAAATGTTCAGGACCTTCAAACGATCATGTTTCACTTAAAAACACTTTTGCTTGTGTGTGTCTAAAGAGAATATGCAATACTAAGACAGCTGATCTCAAAACAAGCACTTAAGTGAAGTGAGTGTTAGGTCACAGATAAGACCCTAGAAACTGACTGCCAACTCAATATATATTCTTTCCATAGTATTATTCAGAATGCAAGAAGAAATTGCTGAGTTACTATTATTATGGAGTTATGAATAACCACCACCACAAAGGGGGTTAACTGTGGGGCTCTTTTGCTGTAATTATCGTTTTTTGGCATGCTGGGAATTTGCATAACACAACTTGCACACAATAAATGCTGCATTGCAGGACTGAAGAATACTACTATTAGTATACTACTATGGGTATACTACTATTACTGTATCAGACTTCAATATGACAGTACATTTATGGACTAGCTGATTTCCGTGTGCCTTCAATTTATTTCAGATTCCACTGTGAACAGTTAGCTGTCAAACACTAGATATCCTACTTAGCATTCTGGATGCTAAACACATTGCAGGGTTTTAAATAGTTTAATTCTTCATAGCTTGGTTAGCACTATCACTAGTATATGTGTGAAGTAAAGCTAAAGCTCAAAGGTGCTATATGAATTTAGAAACTGCATGTTCACCAGCAAAAACTTCACTACTAATTAAGTTTGGTACTGTGATTTTTTTAAAAAATGTCTAGTTTCTAGGATTAAACAATAAAAGTTACCTACTAAGAAAACATCTACCTGGACTTCAGGATATTTGTATTAGATATTAAGTGCTCTACATGATCCAGATAGAAACCTGGATAAAAGCTCCAGACCTTTTTCTGCAGCAGATGCTTTCAGTTTATAATCCTTGAAATATATAGCAATTAATAGAAAGAAAAACATAACTCTTTGGAAAGCTACTCCAAACCCTGAATGTAGACTAGCAGAAGTGGGGAGCAGGAATGACATGCTGAAAGAGGCATCCAGTGGAAGCTGAAAGAACCATATTTGAGAAATGTTATTATATAACTGCAGTTTCCATAACGGATCTAACAAAAAGCACACAAAGTGTTTTGATCTTTCAGCCACTATTCACTGTGTCAAAACTCTGTTCTGTTAACATTAGCATACCAATTTCTCAAAAATATCACGGCTTAATTCAAAGCCTGCTGAAATGAATTATGGTTTTTATTGACTTCCATGGGCTTTCATTGTGCCCTCGCTCACACAAAAACATCATAGTCCATTAAAGATGGCTTTAAAAAAACACAGATAAAGTCAAGTAACAAAAAGCTCTCCAGTGTGGTGAAGGTACACAAGCACCAATACTGGCTTCCAGAGCTACTGTGGTATCTCTGAAATGGTTAAAAACCAATGACATTCAGAAGATGTACATAGATAATGTGACATCTGGAAATGTTGCATGGGGAAGGAAGAGATCAAATGTTATTCTTTTTTTTAAATACAAAGACAGGAAAGAAAGTCAACCTTCTTAGATATTACGAACAGTTACAAAGTTTTTAGATAAAAACGTACTGACAGTGTCCCCTTAATATAATGTACATTTAAATGAGGAAGTAAATTTTAAAAAAAGGACTGCAAACAATCCTTGACAACTCAATTTTAGTACCAAACCAGCTACTGTTGTGTAAAAATCCCATTCATTTTGGACAGATAGGTTGTACAGCAGCAATGTTGGACAGAATCTTCCCCAATCCAGTTAAGAAGAGTTTTTAGGCAAGATTTACTATATTGCAGGTATTTTTACACATGAAGTGAGATCTTGTAAATTTTAATTTTTCTCTCTCCTAAAATAATTTGTCATATTTCCAGAATTAGAGATTCATGTGGTACCACTTTTAAGCACCAATTTTATAAAGAACTGTTTATACACAAACTATGAAAACAACTGATTCAATCACACCCAAAGCAGTTATACAGTTGTTCTCAATGAAATATTGGCTACAGAGTTGCCCATTTTTCTAATCATAACAATCTTTAACACAATTGATGGCCCTTTGAAAGCCACTGTCCATAAAAACTCAAACGATATCAAATAATTTTACTCTTAAAATTTCCCATAATTAGAGCACGCATGGCTTTGCTGGAGCCAAAGGAACCAAACTTTTAAACAAAAATCAGGAAGTAATAAAAGATATTTCCTCATTCTATATGTATCACTAACACCATCTCAGAAACAGCAGAAGTAATATTCACTGTGATGGGAGAGATTTAAGGCTCTATTTAGATGTCATGGCCAAACCAGGATTTTGGCCACTGGGAACTTAAGGCCCCTGCTTCAAATCACAATTTACCATTCTGGTGGGTGGCAAGCTGTGGTTCGAGGTAATTATAATCTGGCCAATTTGAATGTCATGGCAAACTGTTTCTACCTAGGCTAGAACCAGGAGGAGGTATTGGAGTGTGCAAGAGAAGGAAGGCGCATGCAAACACAAAGCATGTTCCTCACGACAGTCATGACATCTGAATTGAACCTTACTCTAATGAGCACTTCAGGTACTTTATTCAAAGGAGACAACTTGCTCCTGTCTGTCTTCATTTTATGGAAAGATCAAACATTTAGAGAACGGGGTTTTACAGAATCAGTGACACATCCTGCTCTTCTGGGTTCATGGCTTGTCAAGAAGGAATTAAAGAAGTTAGGTTTTGGACCCTTACAGCACTCCATAGAGCTAAAGATTTTGTATTATATAAAATTCTAGGTAGTGAAATTACATTTTGAGATGAACATCTGAAAGATGGCACAGACTTGCAAACATGATGCTACACACAGCACTGAAAAGGTGAGTGTTTTATACATCCCCTCCATATAAAACGTAAAAACCGCTACTGGGAAAATATCCACTAACACAAATCTTGCAGGGGTATGAAGCTCAAGGCCTTGGAGACAAATTATCCCCTTCCTTCATCAAAAATGGTTCAGCTTAACCAGCAGCATATATATTTGCGTTGGTTTAGTTTGGCTTGTAACTAATAGAAAATTCCCTGCTTCTATATTCTTGAGTTCCTGCCACTTTGTTCCCACTGCAGCCTCCTATTTGGTGGATGCAGGATGAAACCATACAGGTAATCTTTAAAGTGCCAACACGCTGAACAAGTGAGATCAGAGCAGCAGAAGACAGCACCGCAGATCTGACCATGGTGGTAAGACATCAGATCCCAGTTCAGTATTCTGAATCTTGAAATCAAAATGTGCATGGCCTTTGGCTAGAAGAGTTTGAGACTCATAATCTAGCCATTGCATCCAATGCCCCAACATAAAAAAACAGTTCGTATAAATCAATAATTTACACCTTTTGAATCATTATTGCTTCAGCAAACAGTTCAGTCTAGAAATACGCATTAGTTGTGTATGACCTGGGCAATCAATCAATAGATACCAAAAGTAAAACTACACATGAACTTTTTTGTTACACTCACACTGACGTAATACTTGCCACTCAAAGAAGGGCTGCTAACACAAAGAAGGGCTGCTAACAGGTACACAGCAGCTTAATGACAACATTCTAGACCAGTTCTGAAGACCCAAACCTTGCCTTAGATTTCTCACCTAACATGTTTATTTGTATTTTAAATTAAGGCAATGAAATGGCTACAGTTCCTAAAGTTCATTTCTGGGGAAACAAAAATATACACCTTTCTTCTTTCTGAACTTTAGGCAGCAGCATATAATGTAGAAACTTGTATTACACAAAAACATGCAACGCCAGGTTGATGTAAAAACAAAAACAACCCCCCCAAAATTAAATCCAAGTTAAAAAATATCATTTGGTGGTTTTCTTCTTCTTCTCCTTCTGGATCACACACTCCATTTTCAGAGGAAAAAATAAAGCTTAGGATTGTTTTACAGTTCAGTATGTGTTTACACCACACACTAGAAGGGTTTATAGCAACAAAAAAACCAAATTTTTCAGAGTCCGAATGGTCACTATTTCAGGGCCATTTGGGGCAAGGCACTGGTTCTTGTTTTTAACTGTGCCCATTATCTGTATGCACTTGTGGAATTCTTTGTAAGATTTCAGTTTCTGTTTATTCTGTGCAACACAGAAAGGTGTAACAAGACTGTAGCTAACACACATTAGCAGAAGCTGATTTTAAAGCTGTCCTCTCCTATTCCACTCTGCTATATCCAAACTTCCAGGCTCTCTAAAATCTTAGGATGGCTGAGGAAAAAACAAAACCCAGAAACAGGCATTAAGATTAAGTCAGCTTTCAGCGTTTCTCAGTGCATTTTGCAGAAAGGGTCTAAGTTAGGCATACAGTTCTGGAGTTTTATTTTACACAGAGGAGTCCACCAACATTTGACATAAAGTCTTCTAAACTTTTGAGGAAGGCCATCTTCTGCTTACGGTCCAGCGTAGGCGGAGTGCTGCTCGCGGTAAGCTTGTTGAAGGCATCTGCTAACCGCTGGTAGATGATGGGATCTTGTTGGCTTGATAATAACGTTTCAACTAATTCAGAATATTCAGCCTGCGAAGAAAAAGGAGTTATATCATCAATATGACAAAATGGGTTGGATCCAAACTAAATTTTCCAGTGGGAGGAAGGAACTTTATCACCTTCCCTGGCTCACTGGTCTCTGCAAAATGCTGCTCCTGAGGGATACGAGACCCTGAGGAAAAACATGAGGGAGGTCCGCAGGAGGTAATGGGGAATCAGTAGAAGTTGCCAGTTTAGACTGGATCCAACCCAATATACAACAGAAAGTTACTGCCGTAAATAATATTTAATAAAATGAAGCATTTATATACTTAGTTTCGAGTTTCAAAGTACTTCACATATATTGTCTTAGTAATTCTTACAGCAGGCACTTAAGGAAAACTATGGTTATCTTAATAGGCATGTTTGGGACAGGTGGTTTGGGCACACATGGTTTGCCCAAGACTGGCAAATTCATGACACAGAAGAATATCTGATACTTCTGCACACATGAGGGGAGTTTTTAATCCTTCCTACCCAATTCCTCTCCTAAGCCACTCTTATCATTTCAAGAGGCAGAAGGAACTGCAGCTGAAAGGGGAAATGAACAAACACCCAGAGACTTTCAACTTCAAGCCCCTCAGGATGTTTGAATAATATCTATATTAATGTAGTTAAATTCATTAATCTGAAATATTTTAGGCATCTGACAAACTATTTATTATAATCTACTTCCATTGAAATCCTTGTGAATAACTGACAAGTGATTATACCTATGTTTTTGTAAGATATAATAATATAAAAATAGCCTACCTGATGCAAACATACTAATGTGTAAAATGCTTCACCTGCTGCAGCTGTCATCTCTGTGTTGTGCTTTTGCAGTACGAGCATATCAAAAACCATCTGAAATTCCAAAAAAGAAAATCAAATCTTCATAACCTTGAAGAAAGAATGATATATATTCACGTGATAGCTTGAGAACCGCATGCCAGCCGTGGCTCTGCAGAAGACTGTTCTCCAATGTGGCACTTCCCTCCCATGCTTCAGGAAAGTGGGCAGGGCTGTTGCCCAGTACGGCTTCTGGTTGGCATGTGGTTCCCACCTTGAAACAGTCACCACCAGCAAGGCTGGAGGATGGGTAGACTGAGTGCTGGCCTTGTGCCAGGGACAGAAGTCAAGGGCAACAACCCCCCATCTTTCTCTGCAGCCTCTGCACCTTCATCTCAGGCAGTTGCCAGGCAGTTGCCAGGAAGAGACCAGCTGGCCAAAGAGGAGAAAGTAAAACCACCACCATAGCAGCCACCCGGAGAAAGAGCAAACTGTTCTCATTAGTGAGGGGGTGTGGATACGCATGACATACATGACTGGAGGGAATGACATGAGGAATGGGTGCTGGAGAGCAAGAGAGTTGTTGGTGGGAATGGGGCTGCGTTACTACAAAGGTTGTGTTGGGCAAAGCAATAGAAGTCTGGGCTGCACCATTGCTAGGGCCACCCTCTTTCCCATTATGCTGCTGGCAGGAGCAAAACATTATCTATGCATGCCTGGATTGACACAGGGCTCTCCCCCATGTAGGGATTGAACTGAGGACGCTGGCCAAGCTACCCCAGTGCTGCTTTTTCACCGACTGCCTTGGTGCTGTCCCCTGCCCAGCTCCATATGGCCACTACTGATATCTGAGCTCCAATACCAGAATGATGCCTCCATTGTGTCTGCCTGCTTGGCCCAGTGGTAAGGGCACTGGTCTGGGATCTGGGAAGTGTGGTTTCAAGCCCAGCCTCGGCCCGGTGTTTTGCTGTGAGTCAGACCATTGTCAGGACCAGAAATTAGGCTTTGCCTTTTGGCTGCCTCCCTCTCCCCCATCACGACTCAAACCCATCCCTTCTGTTTGACACATGAGCACCCCCACCCAATGAGGGTGGGAGAGTATGTAAAATACTTTGCTGGGTTGCTGTTGCGTGCTCCCCTGTTGTTGCCCTGCATGGCAAAAAGGAACATGGCAACAGGCTGAGACTCAAACACACGGTTGTGTGATGCCCTGGAGCGCATGGGCACTCATGTCTGCTGCTCATGCCTCAAGCCTCCACTGGGGTTACATCTCTATTGGGTCTTTCCTTCCTGTTTTCTGGTCAACAATGCAATCCCAACAGAGGCTTGTGGAGCGAGGGTCAGATGACCACGGTTGATTTGGAGGCTGGTGATTGGCTGCACCCTTGTCTGCCACTCATGTGCCACTCACTGGGCAATGCTCCTGGATTGGCAGGTGACACCAAGATTGCTTAGGACTCTGCTGCACACACTATGCAATCTGGACCTCGTAGAGGGGCGTGTGTGGTCTTTCTCCCCTGTGAAATATCCACAGGGAACCGACTAGAGGTGCCATTGGTACGGCAGTGCCTGGTCACCACCAAGACTGGGCTGTTAATTTACCAAGATTTCTTTAATTGGACCCCAGCCCTTATATTTAGTTAGTATTTATACAGCACATGCAAAGCATACATAATGCTTGATATGCATGCTCAGTTAATACTTATAACAACCTGTAAAATAGTTTAGTACAGTATTATTGCAAGTATTACTGCAAGGTGAGAGGGCAGAGAGGTACTGGCATAGCTAAGATTGTCTACCGAGTTCATGACCAGTTTCTGAACTGGGGAATTTACTCACTGGCAGACAGCTCATACGCTTCTTAGAAACCACCACCAGAGATGCTTTCTTTATCTGGAAACCTAGCAACCAATGCTGCTTATTTTATAGAAAACACCTAAAGCCAGGCTTTATGGAAGCCACACTCCATGGAAGATAATGTGATTTTATTCTGCACAGTCATTGTCCAATGTCCTTACACTAAGTACCGAGTTGTGATAAAATTCAATAAGCAAGACAACTCATAAGATAGTAAAACATTCTTACCTTAAGAAAGTGCCTTGTTGCTAAAAAAAGAGAGGAGTCCGTCTCCTGTGCTTTTGCACATTGTTCTGCTAATGGCGTCAAAGCTTCTAAGCAAAGCTGGCAAACGTCAGAACTCATTCTGATTAACTGATGTTAAAGGGTTATTTTATTTCTTTTGGAAACAGTCAAATTGCTCAACCATAGTTTTCAATGTGCTACTATGAACAAACTTATGCGGGGTGGGTTTTTTTTGGCTATTTTAAAACTGCTACACAAACATTGAAATTTCTACTGCTTTTCTTCTGTGATTTTTCGAAAACAGGTATCTGGTTATCTCACAGAGACAGTTTAAAAAAAAAGAAAAGAAAAATAGTTTAGAACAAGCAGGCCCAAGTGACGAAGCTGCTGCTACACCACTTCAGAGAGGGGGCAAGGAGGAATGTTTGAGGTCTTCCAACAAAACAAAACAAATCCAAAGAATGTTATTATGCCAGGAAGAAGTGTGGGTTAAAACACTTCCCCCCACAGTGAGGGGTAAGTAAACTGAATGTTAATAATAGCATACTTTGTAAACCGCTCTGAATGGGCATTAAGTTGTCCTGAAGGGCGGTATATAAATCGAATGTTGTTGTTATTGTTATGGGAAAGCAAACATAGACACATGTAGTCTTGTGGCATGCTACAGTGGCAGATTTATCACAGGAGCCCGTTGCTCATCTAGGTTGACAGAAAAACAGCAGCAGGTGAGTCACCAAAGAGGCTACTTCCAGATCTGAGATGCCGAACGAAGACTATATGAGAGCCTCTGCAAGATTAAAGGATGAGGCAACTGTGAACACCAACATAAGAATGTGAGTTTGGGTAGTTTTAATAAGTTCAAGAAAGGCAGAACCAGCTTTTCAGAAAATGGTAGCTGAAAGCAAATACCGTTTTGTTTTTAAGAAAGTATATTATACTTCAGGAGGAATAAGTCTTATACAGCAAAACTTAACAAAGAAAAAGAAGCCCTTAAGACTACTCAGAGTCTTCATAAGTAAAAACCAATAATATACAAGTTAAATCATAAAGGATACGATGTCATCCCTAATTCTAATGAATACATAAGGCTTTTAAACAGGTCTTCTGGAAGCTGCGGAATCTTCTCAGGGAATATCTCACAGATAAATGTAATTAGTTTGTAGTACTGATTACACAGTGATGGAAACTGTAAAGGAAAAATGCAAATACGTCTGTTTTAATTAGGCCTTTAAAATGTATTCCTTAAAATGGAGAAATAATATTTCCATTCTACATCCCCTCCTGCCCCCCCCAAAGTTAACCCATTGAAAAAGCTCCATCACTTGTGGATGCTAAACTCATATTTGAAACAGAAGAGGGCCACTGGCATATCTTAAAGCATGGGAGAGGTTTTTAGGTGAATCCTTTACAGATCATTTGGAACGAATATTTTGTGTGCGGAACAAAAAATCCACCTCAAACAATTGATAAAGTGCATTGAAAGTGCATTATCCAACGTGTGCGGAATCAGCCTGAATCACTCTCAATCTGGTTTGAAATTCAAAGAGATTTTTGAAAAGTTACAAACTTAAGAAGCAACACATAATGGGAATAAGGGGCAGTGCAGTGCTGGTGACACAGTTTCTCTGGCTAAGATGCTCTAATGTCACGGGGCAGGTTGCCATTGCCTGAACTGCCGTCTTCTTCAAGAATGGCAGAGATGAAGGCCTGAGAGAGGTTTTATTGGGTTGGCCTTCCCAGCCAGGCATACGGGTGCAGGTAATAGTACAAAACTTTATGTCCACATATAAAGGCATGAGGCAACATCTGCAAACAGATGTCGAAAGGCTTTGCAAGATTCTGATGTATAAGAGCTGTGTTGTTGTACTTACTTTTAGCAGATCTTGAGACATTAAAGGCAGAATTAGGTTCACTCCATACAAGACCACGTCTGCTGCTGACACAGATCTACTTGTGGCTTGCCCAGGATCATGTCCTCTAAATACTTCATCTAAGGGGTGGGGAGAGCACCGCATATTACATTTACCACGTCAAAACATTCACCTCTCCAAAATCCCATTCTGAACCCTAGTCTCAGAACCGTGCAATATATTGTCAATGAGCATGCTGCCCCTCGCAAAAAAAACATGACACTAAAAGCAACTAGAGTTCAGGGTGTGCATTTCAGCAAAACCGAACCGAACTTGGCTCCAAATTCTGCAGCTGATCTTAGAGGCACTAAGTAGTGAACACATTCCAGTTCTGCATGTTCTGTGTTCAGTGTTGGCACAGATGTATTTTTAAAAACTCACTAACACTACAATGCTGTGTAGAAATTTTGTTAATTATAGCTGTTTTGATTCTAATACAGACACAAAAAGAAACCTGAAACCCAATTAGAAAAGGGTGTAGAACAACTGTAAACCCCGAAGCAACTGCAATTTCAATTTGGAAGGTATTTGACAAAATCTATCAATCACAAAAATACACTGAGATGGAAATGTTTCATTAAGGTTTTAGCTACTCCAACTTCTAAGGTTTCATATCAAAAATATCTAGAAGTTGACATGCTTTGGAACCATTGCCCACTTGTAATCCAACTAGCAGTCTAGCTGCTACAGTTAAAACTGAATCTTCTTATAGTTCATAGTCAAGGAAATACCAGATCCGAGCTTTAATTACATAAGCCACAACATTTTCTTCTATGTTCAGTACAAAAGAGGTCAAATTAAAATCTACTTTAGAATTTCTTATATTTATATATTAGGTCGCCATTACACAGGAATAAAATGGGTATGTCATCATCGATATACTCAGCCACAATGAATTCTGGCTCTTCAACATGTACATATGTATGATTTTTTTCCTACACACTTGTTTACACATGACATTTTTAAATGTACATTTAAAGATTGATGAGTGAAGACGCCATGCCCATAGTCAATGCACTATGCCTCCAGTTCTCTGTTTTTATTTGTTTCCTTTCTTTTCATTCCACATTTCTCACTGTGACACAAGGCAGACTACAATATTTATTTATTACAAAATTTATTCCTCTTACCTGTATCACTGAAGTCTATAAATTCTTTTGATAGCAAGTTAGTAAGAAGTTCCATGATGAGAAGAAGGTCCTGGTATTGGTCCTCTTCTGCTGTAACATCTATTCGTTGTCTACCTAAATTATTCTTGGAATATACTTGAAGTAGGGTCAAACAGGCTTCGTATAAATTCATGGCTTTAGACTACAAAGGAAAGAAAAAGGGAAGCTTAATAAAGAAGTACATTAATAATTGTATAGTGGTTAGAGTGTTAGACTATGATCTGGGTGGCCCAGGTTTAAGTTCCCACTTGCCCAAAATCTTACTGGGAGACCTTGGGCTGTCATTCTCTCTCAGTCTAACCTACCTTACAGGGTTGTTGTGAGGATAAAATGGAGGAAGAGAGGACCATGTAACACCCCCTCCCCTGACCTTTGGGTGGAATGTTGGAATAAAAATGCAATAAAGTAAATTAATAAATTTCCATTACAGTCATGTTGTTTTAGCACTCTGTTGGAAAAAAACCACAGAATATCAGGAAAAAATACATATCATACATTAATACCTATCAGGCTGTATGGATAACACCATTTAAGTACTGTTGATTTCTCAGTATTTAAGTATGACTCTTGACAGCATCCCAGAAACCCACATGCCAATACTGACTGTGTTTTTCAGTCCAGCAAGTTGAAAGCTGCTGCAACCTAGTGCTATAATACCAATTCCCACGCCTCTTCCTTCTGTTCCAAAAGAGCAACTAGCTCCTATCACAGTTCCCAAGACAGAAAAGAGAGAAGGAAAGTAAAAAGCAGGAAGAAAACTTGCCACAGTGCAGGAAAATAAAAGCAAAGCAAAAGGAGATTATAATGGTATAAGAGAAAGGAGAGACATTGTTGAGATATTGAAAAGTGAGATACCACTAAGTGTAATGCCTCCTTGGGCTCTTAGAACTACTTCAGCCAGCAGCTGACTATATTTAAAATCTGTTCAAGTCTGATTTACTAGACTTTCAAAGCAACTTCATACAGACAGTTATTTTAGCTTCCTGCATTTGTGATCTGGTGCCAAAGCACACAACCAGAAGCACAGCAGGCACTCATGGAAAAGGGAAGTGTTTTTACCTGCTGGCATACCCTGCAGTAAGTGAAAAGTTGTGTAATTGGCACAGCTCAGATCGTCTATCAATGGTATTCCCTCTGTTCACTCTCACAAGATGGGATGATTGCTACTAGCTTTGATGACTTTTTAAAAAGGGTTACACAAATGAATCAAGGGTAGGCCAATCACTGGCCATCAGTCACAATAGCTAGATTGAATCTCCATGTTCAGAGGCAACATACCTCTGAACACCAAATGGCATGGAAAAACAATACAGAATGGCTGTCAGGTGGACCTTTAGCTTCATCTATCAAGGCAGTTCTTAAATTCTCATCTGAATAAACAGGGCCTGGAATAGGCTGAAACATCCAGCATGAGTACACAGAGGAAGTTGATTCAATTACCAAAGTGAAGATTTTCAGTCTTTAAAAACTGTGTTGTGCTTACACTCAGAGTATATTTGTTGTATTATTACCTCTCCAAGATAGCATATTTGTTTATGTGCAACTTCAACAAAAACTTCGATGATGAGGTTAACAGTCTCTGGTGTGTTCTTGTACACCTCCATTAGTCCAATACAATTGGTAAGGAAATCCATTAGAAAATTAAAAAGAATTGCTACATTGTCTATCTGGGTAGCCTCAGCAATGCCACAGAGTGCTTCTAAGGTAGCAGTGATTTCCTGTTTCACCTCTTCCTCTTGGCAGATCTGTTGGAAGTTCTCTTGGTTTATCACATTCAAGAATCTTTGCTGAAGGGGTTGAAGAACCTACAGGGCAAAAAGCAAACAGAAATTTGCTTTTCTAGTTTATAGTTTCCTAAGTAATGAAAATCTTAGCTACAGACATTAAACTTTTGAATACACACTCTCTTTACCTGGCACTGAAGTATGAGTATATATGTGTTCTTTTTAATTTTAAACAAATATATCAGGACTTAGAATCATAGAGCTACAAGGGGCCATCTAGTCCAACCACCTGCCAAACACAGAAACAACCTAACGCATTGCTGACAAGTGTTCGTCCACCCACTCCTTGAAGACTGGCAATGAGGGGGAACCCACCAAATTCCTAGGCAGCCAATTCCACTGCTGAATTAGTAATAAAGTGAAGAAGTTTTTCCTGTCGTCCAGCTGGTACCTTCCTTCCTGTAGTTTAAACCCATTATATCAAGTCCTATCTTCTGTTGCCAAAAGGAACAGCTCCCTTCCCTCCTCTAAGTGACAGTCTTTTTTATACTTAAATGTCAACTGTCTCCCCTCAATCTCCTTTTCTCCAAACTGAACATTCCCAGGTCCCTCAGTCTTTCCTCACAGGCCTCGGTCTCCAGGCCCCCGATCATCCTGGCTGCTCTTCTCTGCACCTGTTCCAATTTGTCTACATCCTTTTTGAAGTGAGGCCTCCAGAACTGCACACTATACTCCTGGTGGGGCCTGACCAACACGGTACATAGTGGAACAATGACATCCTGTGATTTGGATGTTATGCCTTTGCTAATATACCCCAAGATTGCATTCGCCTTTTTTGCTGCTGCATCACACTGACTGCTCATATTTAGCCTCCTATCCACCCATATCCCAAGATCTTGTTCACACACACTGCTACCCAGAAGTGTATCCCTCATCCAGTATGCATACTTTGCATTTTTGTTACCCAGGTGGAGAACCTGGCATTTACCCATGTTAAATCGCATCTTATTCAAATCTGCCCACTTTTCCAGTGTATTCAGATCTTGCTGAATTCTATTTAATTAGATATAAAGTCTAGTGATATTACTACTGTAATTCACAAAGTTATTTATTTTACTTGTTCTCAGACAAAAAAGACAAGGAAGTGTTAGTGTACACTGTTCCTCCTCAACTAACTTACAATAACATATGTTAGATGGCAAGAGATGATACTTCTGGATAGACTGCACAAAGCAAATAAAAATTATGAAAAGGGATGATGTTAAAAGACTCTAGTAATCATTTCCATAATACTAACAATAGGTTCTAGCATTAAGGTTTATGAAAAAATAATTTTAAAAGATACTTTAGCAAAATAAAGATCAAGGCAATTGTTCATTTCAAAAGTTTTAAATTATGTCCATATCATCCTTCATACATGTAAGGATTCTAGGCCCAAAGATACCAACCTGGCCTTTGAAGCTTAAAGAAACAGTCTTACCTCTGTCCAGTATTGCTGTTTAGTATCTGTGTCCATATGAGCAAAGCCTCCTAGAACCAAGGCCTTCATTAACGTACGCTGCACAGAACTGGACAAAAAATGAAGAGGTGGGTTCCGCCTGGCAAACTGCTTAGCCAAATTCCACCAATTTTCACATTGAATTACCAAATTTGCCCTAAAAGTAGAAAGACAGATGAACACTAAAAATAAATGTTTAACTACATGCCACAATTACAGCATTGCTAGATCTAGATTTGTTCTAGAATTCAAGATACCTAGCTTCTACTTAGGTTAACCTTTTTAATGCCTCAGTAGCTCTCTCTCTCTCTGTCTCTCTCATACATTCCTATTTATGACATTCAGATGACATATCAAGCAGACGTGAAGCCTGAATGTGAATGACCCCAGCTTGTTCCCAGGTATGCTTCACTCCTCACTTACTGTGCAGTCAGCAAGGTTTAAAACTTTCGTTACTCAGGATGTACAAATGCAGGTGTACAGCTTAACCAGAGTTGTTTTTCTTCCACAAACCAAAATTCCAAAACAAGAGTTTCATCCAAATTTAAAGCATTTGTTTGTGGAGTGAAAACTGACTATGGCCATACGGCATGCACCTGCATTTGAATGTCACACGTAACCCAAGATCATTTGAAACTGGGATTCCTTCACTGCACTGTGCACAAGAAGGGAGGAGAGTGGCGCAAGATGGCAATGCAGAGTTCAAGCTAAGCCTTAGTTTGTGCACACAGGGGCTTAATGTCAGCTTGACATGGGGTCTGAATACAACCTTTGTTACTAATCGTACAACCAATGCAAGCTTTGTTTGCTACCCTGGTCAGACAGCCAGTGGGCTGTACCAAATAGTTACTTTTACTTGGTTCACAAATGCATGTTCATCATTTGGAAACGCTGCTTTCTGACTTGCAGCCGATTCCACTGACAAGCACATTTCTGACTGTGGTGTTATATCTGGGACGGCTCGTTCATATGTGCAATATGACGCTGCATTCATCAAATAGTTAACATGCAAGTATGAACCAACATGCAAGTATGAACCACCCCAATGTCACCTTGACAGCACAGCAGTACAGGTGCTCATACCGGCTAGAACATTCTCATAAAATCATGGACAGTTTTGCCACGAGGTGGAAAGGCCATACACTTCAATTTAATGTTCCTGCAATGCATTAAACTACAAATTGTCCCATTAACTGATTCTTTGGGGCACATTCCATTGTCATAATCAGTTTTAACAGACTCTCTCTCAAGGGAGTTGGACCACCATTTATTTTAACCTTGTTATAACGTTAAGCTTACCTTTCTCGCCTTTCTACCAACGTTACTAGCAATTGCACCGTGTCATTTGCGAGGTCCTGCTCAGAACTCCACACTGCAAGGTTGCTGATTACTTTTTCTAAAAGGTAACCCACCATCCACTGAGAGCCCTCTGTGTCAGCACCAAAGGCTGTATTGAACGGCAGACTTATCTACAAAAGAAGTGATTACATTTTACTAAAACTAAAACACAACTCTCATCTCGATTCTAAGCCTTTACCTGCTAGACAATGTACACATCTACTAAGAACAGAAGATAAGACTGGCAGCCACCCAAATTTGTTTTTCTCTAAGTAAGGAGAATAGACTATTTATACTTAGCTTCCTAAGTCTCAGTGTAGCTACTATTTGACTACAACCTCCAATAAAAATCTTTTTAACAAGGCAACTTAAATAATTTCCATGTAAATATTTTGAACCGGTTAAGCAAGCTTTCAAGAATTCAAAATACTACATGATTTTAACTGTCAAGTTCTATTCTGTTCATATCCTACGTGCTGATCCTGGCATGTAAAATAATTGGAGTTCCCTGTAATTCCACCTATGCTCCAACTTTTGTTGTCCTCAAACAGGTGTATAACATCAGCCTTACAAATATCATAAATGCACCAGGAAGTATACTGCCCAGACAATGCCATGGGCACATCTTAAAAATTGGATTTTTACACTGAAAGCAAAAGGCTGTAGTGTGATTTGAAGTTCCTATAAATCCCTTCCATGCTGGGAGCGGGGAAGGAGGTATTAATTCAGAGGCGCACCAGTCTGGTCTATGCATGTAACAGAATGAGGTGGTACAGTAGACTGTATCAGTTCAGTATGCTTGTGAAGAATGCAATTCCACCCCCTCAGAATTCTATCAGGACGCTCACTTCATGAACTCGGGCCAACCTCAGCCTACCTCACAGGATTGCTGCAAGAATAAAAGAGGAGGGGGAAACCAAGTATACCTCCCTGACCACCCTGAAGGGGTGATGAAGACAAAGACTACCACTGCTACATCATTCTGTTGTATTCATGACCAATAACTACCTGTATTTCATCAAATTAGGAAGAGATGGTAAATAACATTTGTATTGCAAGGGGAAAAACCTCGTGTATCCCCAAGCAATTCAATAGGTTGGATCCCACAGAGGATTTCTTTCCAAACACCACGACTTTCTTACCTTTTCCCTCCTGCTGCAGCCTGAAATGTTCCCTGAAATGCTGCTACATGGAGATGGGCAAACCCCCAGGAACAACATGGGTGGGGGTCGCAGAGGTGAATGTCTGAAGCTGGAGGGCAAATCAGTGAAAGCCACCTCCCCTTCCACCTCTGAAAATGTTCTGGGGGATCCAAGCCAATCCTAGGATTCAATCTTTGGCAAATATGGAACTTCACATACCGGAACAGAAAGAACACTCCCACATTAAAATAGCACAAATGGGATACCCTCAAGGACTTGTGGGGGGCATTTCATTTTCTCCTCCCCCACAGTTTCTTCTTTCACTTCCCTGAAAGCTCCTATAGCTTCTTCCCCTTTCCTGTTTCATTATCTCCTTCTTACCCACAAGCTAACCTACATTTATCTGTCCCCATCTTCAGCTTTCCCCTCCTTCCTGTCCTCAGAAAAAGCCTGTGTGGCACTGGTCACTGGACCAGGCCCAGCTGCACAACAGGGAGCCTGCGAGAACCTGCAGTTGAGCAATTCACTTTCTCCTCTGTCCCACTTCCTGCACAATTTCCTCTTTCTGTCCTTCTTGCAGCCCCAATATCCTCACTTTTCCTTGCTTCCTTTTCTCCTTCCCACCCACCAAGCAAACTACCTTTTATTTGCCCCTCCATCTTCAGATATATTTACTTCATTTATACCCCCTCCTTTCTTCAGAATGGAGTCCCAAAGCAGCTTACATAATTCTCCTTTGCTCTATTTTATTCTCAAAACAATGCTGTGAAGTAGGTTAGGCGAAGTGCATGTGACTGGCCCAAGGTCACCTAGAGAAAGGATATTGCAGATCCTAGTCTGAAACTCTAACCATTACATCACACTGGCCTTCATGTAGTCACGTGGTAGCTGCTTACCGGCAATAAGTAGCTAGGCCTATGCGAGTCATGGAAATTGCTTGGGAGCAAGTTGTCCAGTGGTTGCTGCCGGGCCTGGCCCCAGTAAGTCTTCCCTCAAAATGACTCCCTTTTATTTCAGATTTCAGATTTTTCTGCAAACCTGGGACTTTTCTCAGGTATGTAGAAAGATGTGTCTTGTCCATTCATGGCTCCAGTCTCTGGATTTAAGTATCCACAGATGGAACCATGTTCAGAATTAGATAATATTGATTACCTGGTCATACAGTTTTTCATCCACTAGGAGATAGGTTTTTGCCCACCGTTTAAGGAACCATACAATATCTTTTCCCATCTGGGGGCTCAAAAGGTGCGTTAGATTTGCTCTTATTGCTCGAGACTCCACTTCTGAAACTCTTAGAATAGCAGAGAGTAACCTGAGGAAATTAAAGCCATAATTATTTCTAATACTTCAACTTGCTCTTTTTCACTCTCTCTCTCTCTCTCACACACGGGGTTGAAATCTTCAAAAAATGGGAAATAACTGAGTGACATGTCCTGATCCAATGTTTCTTTTTGGAAAAAACAAGTTCTCCAAGGATTCCCTCTGCTTATTCAGGCACTAGAACATAATTGCTTGTCCTCTGCCTTGGAGACTAGCACATGGTGAAAAGATAGCCTTTAACTTTTGAACCTGGACTCTCAGATTACTGCAGCAGGAATGACTTCGAAGGCCCTGACAACAGGGTAGGTGGGAATGTTTCAACTGGAACCTTGCCTGGAGTACTTGAGATTTCTCTTGAGACATTATGCCGATGACAGTTGATCACTGTCGCTTATACTAGTCCTAAACTGGTTAGATCTCTTAGTACTGTTGCAGTGCTCTGGTACCAGAAAGGTGCACAGAACTATGATTTATATTTATTGCTATAATAAGATGTACAACCCAGAAAAGGCTGCTTTGCACAATAAGAACAAACAGGCCATAATTCAGTGGTAGAACAAGCAAAAGGTCTCAGGTTAAATCCCCCAAACTTCCAGTTACAGGTTTGGGAGTAAAAGTCTGATCTGCCCCTGCTACCCAAGACCTTGGAGAGCATCTGCCAGTAAAAAGGCAGAGGTGGTGGGCTAAATGGATAAATCATATGACTAAGTATATTATGGTGTTTATATATTGTTGTAATTGCTGTTAATATGGTGTTGTGACCCACCCTGAGCCTGCTTGCAGAGAGGGTGGGATATAAATCCAATATATAAATAAAACAAATAAATAAGTATAAAGCAACTTTTTATATTTGTATTTGCAGTGCATCTATAAGGTGTTTCTGCAATTAATACCATCATATTTGAAAGGGAGACTGTGCCCAGGGATAAGCAACGAACACACACATGCCTGGAGCACAAAGCGCAATTACTTAAAATGTGTTTACCATGTAATGTGTCAAGCACTTCTTAGATATGCTTAAATCCCATTAAGCATCAGTGGCACTCAAGTGCTGAAGCATTCAGATAAATCTTAAATCCCGCTAATATCAGTAAATTCACATTTCATATTTTTATGTTGAGCTAGACAGCCATCTTCTTTTCTCAGTTTTAGTGTCAGAACCTTTAGAAGCAGGCAAACACTTTCTAATACCATTTTTGCAGTTATGCAGTTTTGCAGCATAAACCCATTATGTTTAGCAATTAGCCGTCTGATACCATGACTGTCAGCACTTCCATGAAGATGCCCAGCACTGAGCGAACCTCTTATTGCAACAACATATCACTACAAACCATTTAGCCTCAGAACATAATACTTTATTATGTCTAAACTGTAACAACTTAGGGATCAAAGGCTTAGCAAGTATACTTAGCTAGTAACTTGCAGAACATTAACCTTGAAAAACACCACAACTTATTTTATTTGGGCTGAATCCAGGAGATACTAAAAACTAAGTAGCGCAATTACTAGTTTTTCAAAATGAGATTTCAGATACATAGTACTTTCTTAATCCTGTAAAGGACTCAACTCTGAATACTACCTTGGAGTCAACTGAACAGCAGCACGCAAACTCTTTTAGATGCTGGGTTTTCTGATTCAGATTCCTAGAAGCAGCAGATTGCCTAAAACTGAGAAAATCTGCCCAGTTTTAATAAGTATAAGCCATTTGTTTTACAACATCATATTGGCTTGGGGCATGCAGGTGTATATGTTTTCTACCTTGGTATCAACCATTTATCTGAGTTCAAATAATCTGTTAATGGAAGTTCTACATATGTACACTACAACTTTTCAACTTCCTTTTACAAGCTATTTATATCCTTTTTCTGACTTTCAGCCCTCCAAACATAGTGTTCTTGTTCCTGTACTAAGTTGCTCCAGCACTGAAGACTGATTTTGTTACTCAACTCTAACCGTTTTCCAGCAGTTTATGCTTTTTTGGTAAACTATCATTTCCAGGTCACTATGGTCAATTTGACATAAAGCTTATTAAACTTTTCACCATTAGCAATATACACATTGCTATCATTTTTATGTGGACTAGTAATCTCTGGAGTTATGTGGACTAAGAATCTCTGTCTACCTCTGAGGTTTCCTCCCCCCGATATTTGGATATTAAGATACTAAATAAATTACCTAATAACAGAATCGGTTCTGTTGTACCCTGGAATGGAAGAGGCCTTTTCTCCTGGAGATCCAAGAATTTGAAGCGTTGTATTGATGTCAACCTCAGCTGAATGCTTAATGGAATGCTCCATTATTTCTGGAGGTATTAGCGGAGTCTCTCCCTGAGTATCATTAGCTAAGAGGTAGCCTTAAAATTAAAAGCAAACAAACAAAACAAGAAAGTAGTGACCTCAGGTTACCTGGCCTAAGTTAAATACTGCTTTAAGGGCCATCACAAGAGATGCTGAGAGAACCAGCACCAACATTTGACTAAATTCTATCATAGGCTTATGGACCTTAAGGTATTTCAGTTTTCTGCCTATGAGAACACAAATTAAAATATACAATGAAATGGGAACACTGGGAAAACAAACCACAGGGGTAAAAATACTTAAGTCATCATAAGATACCACAACAAATGTAAACCAACTTTTAAAATGTGCATTTCTTTGTCACAATACAAGACACTAATACTGTCTAACAATGTTTCATTGCAATTCTACCAAGTTTCCAGAATACTGGAAACCAAAAAAGATTTTATTTCTTTCCACAGGAAATGCATAATGTCAAGGAGGAGTATGGCGTTTGGAGTTATAGTAAATGAACATCCAGGGGAAACAATAATTAAAACTCTATGCAGACAAAACCTATACAAGATGTGGGACAGAGATCATACCGCTCCACCTCATTCCCAGACATGCCTATGTTAGACGTTCCATTCAAACAAGGGGCAACACACGTTGGTCTCCACGTACGCACGCTCCTCTTAAAATATGTGATCCAATGGGCAGTAGCCATGCAGGTTTGTGAAGTGCATACCACAAAGGCATGGCTGGCCTGCACAATCCCAATTTTACTATTACTACTCTTGCTATAGTCAATTTAGAGCAAGACAGCTTTGAGAGAGACAGCTGTACCTGTTTAAAAGAAAAACTGGACTTGTAATATTTTGTTCCTGTTGGTAAGAGGAGAGTAGCTTATACTGGGATGAAATTTCTCCTATTTTTGTAAGCAGGGCCAGAAAATTCTTCGACTAGAAAGCAAAAGACTGGTTTCCCCTTTAATAAAAATGAAACTAAACACCCTCCATTAACAGTATGATCTACACATAAAGTGAAGAGTAGGATGGAGAAGAAAGAGGAATATCCCCATAGCACCTCATCTAGGGGACATCCAGCTTCTCTTTTTCTAATAGTAGCACAGATCAGATTCTGCAAAATCAAAACCATCAATTCAATTGTATGGAGTGAATGTATGGCTAGACAACAGTGAGAGCCCAGCCGGGCTGATCAAAGAGGAATGTATCTGAAAGATCATTGATGTTGCTGCTCCTCTAAAGGACTACACTACAATATCTTACATACAACAATAATCCAATCTCTCAAATATCAATACTGGACCTTGAAGCCTTCCTCCCTGTAAAATGTTTCCATTAGAACCTTGCCTGAAGGAAACTAAAATTCCCCACACTTCATCATTTTATGTAATATACCAAAAACAGAGTGATCCAGATATAAAGAATATACCACTTTTTCTTGCTGTGCTGGAAAAAGGAGGAAAATATCTTGGGATCTACTATTTTGTTAATATAGATGTGGTGTGTCTCGAGAAAAACTTTATCTCATTACAGCTATTTTTATTAACTGATAGTGAAGCTATTTTTAAAACTCTTTGAGCTGAAGATGCTGTCACCTAGAAAACAGTCTTGAGAGTTCCTTTATAACAAGCTTCAGCCATGAGGTTCTCCGAGTGAGCCTGTAAAAGCCTATCAAACAACTACATTCAGACTTCATGTTGAGGTCTATGAAGAACGCAAGGAGTAACCAGAATGCGATACAACAAACACATCGCATGATTACTATCAAGGAGACTTGCCAGGGACTTAACTGTCTCTTAAGACTGTCTCTTAAGAGTACTGGTTCTTCGTGTAGTTTTGACTGAAAGAATCCCAGAATGTGTCAGACTTTAGCCTTCACAGATGAAAATGCTTGAAGATTCTGGAGATGGTGTTGCTTATAGTCCCACAGATTCTCTGGGTAGATGGCTTGTCAGTTAACATGAGGGTAACAAAATTTTTTTACACTCTCTCCTTCCTAAGCTTTCTGATTCTCTTGTCAAGGATAGGAACAAAAAGAGAGACTCGTAATGCAGTTCCTTTCCTCATTTTGCTTCACAAGTCCTGTTTTTGTGGTTTTGATACTTGTTCAAAAGTCAATTGGCTTTGTTGAACTGGAATATAACTATGCTCAACAATGCATGACACAATGATGAGGTATTGAAAAACATCCCAATCCAGAAACCACTCTGCTTGATCCTCCTGTTCATGGCACAATTTGTTCACCTCCATTTTCAGAGTGCCTCAAAGATGTCCAGTTTTCAGATAGGGGAGGCAGAAGTCTGTCCATTAGAGTAATACCATTGCTTTCTTGGTGAGGAATAAATAACCGCTCCCACCCTGGTAACTGCTACACTTTTGCTGTAATGCCCCCATCACAATCCTGAGGCCTCCAAGAAAAACTTATGGAGCATGATATGGTTGGCTCTAAGCTCCATCCAGTTTATGCTCAGCTGAACCTCCTATGCCATCCAGAAACAACTGACTTTTCTCTCACCACAGAGAGATCCCATCCTATGCAATTCTTCTTCAGATCCAATATTTGATGGTCCTTGGATAAATTAAATAGAGCCATTCAGCAACAGAGAGGGTGTGTACATTGGACCAACTCCATGCAACACATCACCAAATTCATAATTTCTGTCAGGAACATAGGGCTGGCTTTTTTTATGAATCTGAATTGCTCTTGGTAGAGATGCAAGAGGCACAAGCGGTACCATAAGAGCATATACTTTGATCATAACTAGATACACACCGCTTTTCTACATCAAAAGGAGAGCTCTTGGTAAAGTCCATGTGTGCTTATAACCCTAGAGACTATATGCAATGTAAAAAAAAACCCTATTGTCAGGTTAAACTGATACATGTAAGTAAGCTTTGGCAACCTCCACTGATGCAAGAGTATCCCGGCTGATTTGAGCGCAGAACAGATTTCGTCATGTCTGACTGGCTATGTTTGGCCGAAGAACTGCAGGTACAAGACCACTCTCCAACTCCTGCAACTTGGGGCACGGTAAAGAAAATGGAAAAAGTTCTTGCTAGTCTCTCTGAGCAAGGGGGGACGGCACTTTGCATGTGTCCTCACAGCTAAGACGTTGAATGGTTGTTCCCAGTGTTATAATTTTGTTGTGAGATTTTCAGATCAGTGGAAGACACTTGTCCTTTGGGACCACCCTTGGCACCAAAGCATAGCCAGAAGAGAGAACTTCTCGGACTTATTTGTCTGTGTTAAAGAGATTCCAAACCTTGCTGAACATGAAACTGCCTCCACGCTTGAGGCATGCTTGCATCAGGCTGAGGGTGTTAATGACACTGGGACCCTCCCTCACTCTTTGCACCGCATCTTGGCTTCAACTCAGACTAAAACCATTGGGTCAAAACTGTTGAGCTGAAGGTGTGACCAGATCTGGAAGTTAAGGCTTCTGTTGGATTGTCAAGACCATCCCTAAAAACCTTATTGTCTAAGGAAGATCTTCAGCCCATAGGATAGTTGCTCTCAAGATTACTGAAGCTCACATGGGAGGAAGGCTCACATCGCTATCGTGGAAGCGCTAAGTAAGGCCAACTCAATCCCTTCAGTCCAATGACTTCTCCATGAGAACTCCTCAAGAGCAATGGAGGGGCTGTGGCTCAATGGTAGAGCACATGCTTTGCAAGCAAAAAGTTCCAAGTTCAATTCATGGTAGATGTCAGAAAGCAGGTGTCAGGCAGCAGAGACTTTCCTCTGCTTCAGATCTCGAATGAGCTGATGTCAGCAAGAGCAGACAATACTGAGCTACCTTGACCACTGGAATAAGACTCGGTATAAGGGAACAACACGTAACTGAATATTCAGTCTGGAAGGAACCGCTCCATCTCAACTGGAGGGTTGCGCAATATATGTGCTGCTGTTTAAATGAATTTTGAACTGATGTTTTTAGATCTTTATGCTACCCTGTTGATTTTATATCTTTTTGTTGTAATCCACTCCGAGCCCATCTGCAGGGCGAGCAGAATATAAATCTAATAAATAAATAAATAAATAAATAAATAAAAACAGGAACATTTTATGAAAGGGCACACCATTACTGCCCTTTCATAAAAAGAAATGAAAAATACTTCTACTACTCTCAAAGGTTTGTGTGAAGTTGTGATTTCCTCCTCTTATTCTTGACTAAGCTGGCTCATTTTGATGACTTAAGCACGGGAGCCACTACTGCTGCTGGATAAGTTCTGGCTCCTTCAGTGATGTTTATATCTGTGGCTTTTGTCCTTTCTTCTTCTTTCTGGGCTGGCTCTGGCTACTAGCATTCACTGCTTTAAACCATCAGGGAGGCTATATCAAGCTGAAATCTCTCTCTGTCCACAATAACAAACTTTCTTCGACATTGGCAGGGAACCAGAACCCAGTGGGTTTTAAGAACAATTGTATAAGTTGCCACCCCCATTAGTGCAGCAGAGATCAATATCACCAGCATTACTATCGTATTTTCAGTGCTTCAATCTGCTGTCTCAGAGGCCTCAAGGCTGAGCAATGCACTTCTTTATGCTGTGACCACTATTCTGGGTAGCAGTTTTCGGGTTACTTCCAAGAACTGGGATAAACAGACTTCCTACTAACACCCATGGTTTCCTGAAGATCTAGAGTAGTTGCATGAGAAATTAGAGCCTGGAAACGGAGGGATTACTTAGCTTAGTGATTATACTAGAGCCCATGAATTACCCCACTCAGCTGCTAGGCAGGATCTGAGGAGTGTGGGGTGTGTGTGTGTGTGTGTGGATTCCTCTCCACGTCCTGTTTGAAGGAAATTGCAGATTTACATACTACAGGAGGAGATTTTCATCCCGAAGTAAACTGCACTCCTCTACCAAAAGCCCAACATAGCATCAGGTATTGCACCTGAATATTATGGCCGCACAAGGCTGTGTGTGAGGTGCATATCAGCTTTCTGAAGACTCACTATGAAGGTTTCATCAATACACACTACCAGTTAAACTAACAAGTGTGGCAAAGGAATGCCCATTTGCAATGGAATAGCATCAACACGTGTGTGTTTCTTAAAAGCTTTTCACTCACCTGTGACTAGAATAAGCCAATGAATATCCTCGTACAGATCATCAAGGATTTTATTATCAACGGAGCCTGATCCTGGAGAGGCAATTAACTCCTGCTGATGCCTTTGTAACTGGCCATGAAGCCTTGTCACTCTGTCTTCTAATAAGCTGAGGAGAAACAGCATGCAAGCCTGACAGTCATTAAGCGCACATTGCGAAACAAAACAAAACCCTGTAGAGATGATTCTGAACGCTACAGCATCCCTTTGCGGGGAGGGGGGGAGCAGCACATACCTTGTAAGGAGAGGTATACAGTGTTCGGCAGCAATTCTTCCTAACATGCCTACGCTGGCCAGCTGGTCAGAGAACTGGTCTCGGTCATCCTCCTGTAGCTCACTTATTTCTTCTTCTTCTCTCGAGGCCACACCATTGGCAGTCTGACATTTAAAAGAAGTTAAAGGACATTGTGTTGTAGCAAATAATTGCATAGCATTTCTCCTTTTAAGAATCCAGATAAGCTGACAATCCTATATGCACTAAAATTAACAGAAGAAACCCGGGGGGGGGGGGGGTTGGGGGTTCGTGGTGGAAAATACTAATTTGCAATGAAGATACAGTCTTCTTCATTGAATACCTGTTAATTGTTTTGACTTTGCTAATACTAAAATACATGCAAGCAGCAAGATGGAAAGTGCATGACTTCCCTTTTCTTGGACTGGTGAATTCCCAGTTCAGCTACAGACTTAAATTAAGCATATGAAGCTGCCTTACAGTGAGTGTCATACCATTACTCCACCTAGCTTAGTATGGTATTAGTTTTCATTCCAAAGCAAACTGCACTCTTCTTGCAATACAGAATTGTATGTATGTATCTACTGGGATTGGCTCTCAGTCCCTACACCTGCTCCCTTAAACTGGAGATCAAGGACTGAACCTGGGTCCCATTTGCATTCAAAATACATGTTTTTACCTGTAAGCCTCAACCCCTTCCCACTGAGCCATAGCACATACCAAATTACTTGATCTTATGCCTTTTCCCATTCTCAGTTCCTTATCTGGAAAATCTGAGCTCTCTTTCACATACTATTATAGAGGGCAAAATCTCCATTTAAAAGTGAAACGTTCCCTACTCCATCCAAAAAAACTAAACACAACCAACAAAATACAGAAAGCTTTGCGACTCCCAAGGAACAAAGTATGCCTGTACAATCTGCAACGCACAAAGCCAAGGGCAGCCCTCCAGTCATATGTGGTGAGCTATCAGATGCTGTGGGTTTTGCTGGGATTCAAAACAGGAAGATTTATGATGCTACCATACATGGGTAGTGAGTTATGTTAAACTGTGTAAGCCTGCTTTGAAGCGATGAGATACCAAGGCCTTTTAATATAGTTTATGACATGCTCTGACAAAACTCTGACTAAATTATGTTTATCTGATCCGTTTAGTCTGCATAATAATTTATACACAAACAGCTTGCAAGGGTAAAAGCCTAAATAGGAGGCCAAAAATTCCTCTACGGGCTTAAGGCGTCACCCTCCGCGGTTGCAGAATACAGTCAGAACTCTCAAGCTCAGTTCAGACAGTCTTCTAAACCATTCTTCAAACAGCTAACTGTGCTTAGCGTGTGTGTGTCACATTTACAATCAGAAACCCTTTTCATTCCATGGTTTCTGATTCTCATTTGCAGGGCAAAAATTAACTATACCTTGCTGATTCAGACATTACAGTTAGCACTAAACTAGAGATAAGCTATGGTGAAAGAAGAGGAAAACGCACGAGTCCACAGCTTCTTTCCAATTTCCCAAACCACTGTCCTTTGCTCAATTCAGACAACCCTCCAGTTATAGGAGAAAAATCGCAGATGATGGGTTAAGAGTGTGGCCCGCAAGTGTCTACCAATACACACTGGTGTTGTTCAAAGATAAACTCCATGTTTTATTTATTTATTTAATTCGTATTCCGCCCTCCCCGCATGAGCAGGCAGGCTCAGGGCGGACTACAATTAATACACTAATATAAAATGCAAATACCTTTAAAACCAACAAAACTCCTTAAATATTTAAAAACACACAACAAACAATACAGCAGCAGATTTTAAGAAGATATATAGCAGCAGATTCCTCCAGGAAGCACCACCCAACCACCTCCAGAAATATATGGCAAAGGCTAGGTGGTAGATACCCTTTGTAGGGGCACAGTTACCTCTAGGTGGCCGGCAGGGAGGCCCAAGGCATCAACCATATGCCTGGCGGAACCGCTCTGTCTTACATGCCCGGCAGAAGGATAGCAAATCTGGCCAGGTCCTGATCTCTTTAGACTGAGTGTTCCACCAGGTTGGAGCCAGGACCGAAAAGGCCCTGGCTCTGGTCGATGCTAAATGGGCCTCCCCGGGGCCAGGGACCAGTAACAGCTGTTTGTCACTGGATCGAAGCATCCTCCGGGGCTCATATGGGGAGAGGAGGTCCTGTAGATACGCTGGTTCCAATCCACATAGGGCTTTATAGGTTAGTAACCAAGACTAATTATGAAAAATCATTAGCTTGAAACTGGTGAGAAAACCAGAAAATTGTATTAAAATGAAGGCTCCATGTTTAGCTCACAGAATCCCTATTTGCTAAGATTTACGTTGTTTATAACAATACAGCTATGGCTGATTTAAATCTTCTCATTATAATTCTGTCCCAGTCAAAGTTATAAACAACAGGTGTCAACTACAAATAATGTTGCAAACACTAAAAGCAAGAATTTTTTTGGCATAAGAAAATCCATACCCAATTAGAAGGGGTCCAAAATTTCAATAATGAATCAGATTAGTTTTTAAAATCACAGATTTAAATGTTTGGTATCCCCCCACCATTACTATGGTTAACCTTTTGGGGTTAAACTTTCTCCCCACAGCAATAAAGATGATCTCTAAAATTAAAGCAGACACGCATAATAAAAACTCAAATGACACCATCTTTTGTCACCGAAGAGGATACAGAAACTGGATCCTTGCCTTGTGTTCTTCCCAAGAGGCTCTTTAAACCCTCTTTCCTTTATGCAAACGGGCAAATAATGCTCTTAAAACTTCAAAGCCTCAGCTGTTTACTGAAGAGTGTCTCTCTATTTGAAAATCCCAGCTACTGCTTTGATATTGAACAAGCCAGGCTTTGCAATGCCAGCTGTGACTTTTAAATGGTTACTTGTGGGATGAATGACTTATCTCACAGAACACCATGAATTAACCTACATAAACAAGTTATGCCAATGTTCCTCAATTATGAAATTAAAAGCCTCTTCTATGAAATATTTTCTTATACCAACACAAATAACCATTTATTAGCACTATTAAGAATATTACATTCAGGATTTCTTTATGCTTTCACAAAGCAACATTCTTACAATATCAACAAAATGCAGAGATGCTCCATACCAAGTAAGCCACCTCAAAAATGGAAAACAAAGTTAAAAATCACATTCCTTTGTGCTTAAAGTGATGAACTTTGTGCTTAAAGTGATGAACTCAGTGAGCACCATCACATGAAAAGCAGCCAGATTCTCTACATGCCCTCATAACAGGGAATGAAAACTGGAAGAGCCTGAACGAGGAGGAAGAGCCACAGGCAGAACTTTGGGAGAGGAGGGCAGTTTTAGGTGGGTAGCCGTACTGGTCTATAACAGAACGGCAAGATTTGAGTCCAGTGACATCTTAGAGACCAACAAGATTTTCAGGGTGAAAGCTTTCGAGAGTCACAAGCTCTCTTCTTCAGACACTTGGGGAGAGGAGGGTTTATTCAGATATTTGCTTTTTATTGTCCTGCTGCTAGGTAGCCTGTTTTGCCCACTAGTTTGGGGATTGGCTTTTAGCGCTTGGTTTGAATTGGGATTTTTTTTGCAAATGGCCTTGGGAGCCATTATTGGTGAAAAGCAGGCGCTGAATAGAGTAAATTATTCTTCTTTGGCTGATTATTCAGAGAGGGAGACAATTGGAGATGTACTGCAGAAGGAAAAGCATTCTGCCAGCTGCTTCTCCTTACCTGTCTACTACCTCCTCTTTGCTTGTTGAGAAGCCTTCAAAAGTTCAGAAGGCTTTTCACGTAAGCATGTGGTTCAGCTCTAATCTGAATCCAGTTACAGAACTCCTACCACTAAAACTTTACAGAAAAGCTCTAAACCCCGCACTGACAAGAAACAGTGGGCTGTTATTAGACATCTGACCACACACTTCCCATCTGACCATACACTAAGAAAACTGGCCGTATCACCATTTACATCAATACATTTAGACAAACGATGTACTTAAAACAATGTTTACAATAAGCTAAGAATTTCATTGTCAAATCACGAACTTACCAAATTCCTTGTACCATCAGGAGCCGCTAAGTGGCACTGGATGTAAGAATTAAAAACTTGAACAGCATGCTGGGTAAAGAAGCCTTTATGGAAATGTTTGTCATCTTGTACTAAAGTAAGCCAAGATTCCAAGAGTTTGTCATACGCCTCCATATAGACCATGTCATCTTTGTCAAGCTAGGATACAGAACAAAAATATTACCAAAGATTTGTCCGAGCTTCACCTAATTACAATTTGTTGCCCATTAAGAATGCAAAAAGATTTCCATTCATACATCAACTTATTTTATAAAATCCACACATAATTTATACCAAGTTGGTTGTAATTGGCGTTTCATGACGGTAAGTGGCTGGCATCTTTGAAAAACGACAACATATCCACTGACACATGAAGCAGATGTATTTTATTAAGTACATACTTGAATATATGTGACAGAATATAAAACAAGTCCTAACAGAGTGACAGATAACTCCTGAAATCAGTTTAATTTGCAAACTAAACTGAGGAAAACTGGATTCTGAAAACTAAAAGAGGTAAGAAATCCAATATTGTAAAATAAAACTTTAATCCTCGATTTGGTAGCAATCCACCTCACTGCACATGTGTGGAATCATAGCCTTATTCATACATTTCTAAAATTCAATAAAGCTGACATACACCGGGGCAGCCAAATTGCACCTGCTCAATCCTGATGCAGAAGGTCTTTTTCACATATTTAATATGCTGAGTTTGGTATGTGCATGTCTGATAGTATACAATATTTATTCAGCACACAGGAAAGCTCATGGTTTGAAAAACTTTTGGACTCTATGGTGCCACTGGACTCAAATCCTGCTATCTATGTAGCTTCCCTAAACCCACAGTAAAGTTTCAGAGATGGAAGGTATTGTAATTTAATAGTCTGAAATATGTTTATTACAGGATGTCAAACCATTCTGGTCTTCAATTGACTGTCTGCACATTTTTACTCCATTCTGTAGCTAGCAACAAACTGGAAAGGGAAGGATTAACTAGACATTTGTGCCTTACCCCTTTTCAACTCTTTCCCCCTCAAACCCTCTGGATATAACAGAGGACTTGGGGAGGTGAGGTCTCATGTATTGTTAAACATTAAAAAATACTCAAACAGTAAGAGTCTTGCATAATCCTTCTGCAAATCCACAAAAAGAGATACCCCCCCCCTCAAATTTTCTGCCATTAAAGGAAAACCTCTATGTGCTGCTGGCATCCTGTCTGCCTAAAGGACTACCTGGCTCCTGTCAAGTGGTTTTATGAAAGCTTGTCAATGATGGCGGGGAAAAGGAAACTTGATCAAACTCTTGCATTCTCTCACCCCTTACTTTTCTGCAATCTGAACAGATTTATCATTCCTTTTGATTGGAATGTTCTAGTAAATACAAAGGGGAAAATCAAATCTGAAAGAAAAAAAATGTGTTTTGAAAAGTGAAACAATTAATATTGTTATATACCGTGATCTGGTAACACAAACATTTGGTTTTAGTAATGTTATGAGAAGTTCACTATTTCAGATATAGGGTGAGACTGTGGAAACTGAGCACTGGAGTTTAATGCCACAACAAGTCTTCCTGTGAGGACAAACTTCGACTATCAAAGCACTGGCGTGCCTCTTTCCAGTCTGTTAACTGCCATTAGGCCAGTTCTGAAAGCAATTGTTAAATAATCCTGTTTCATCCCTTGCTGGTCATTTAAATCAGAGCACACGCTTAAAGAGTCTTCAGGCACAAGGACATGCTGTACCAATATGAACCTACAAGTTATTAAGAACTGTGCACAACCCTCTGCAGGAAACCAGATATTCATATGGTGTTTGAGACAGAGGGATCTGTGCCAACCATGTAAAATAAAATCCACAACCAGTAAAATTAAATGCCACTGTGGAACTGCACCCACAATTATGCAGCAGCAAATGCTTTATTCTTCTTGTTGCCATTCGATCCGCATTGACAAAATGGCTCTGAAAGGGCTTCAGAAACAGCTGGTGCATGTGGCAGAGGAAATACTGGTGAACCAAGAGCAGGTTTAGTCCACCAGCCTTCTCAACCACAGGTATAAGCCTAGACTACTTTTTCTCTCAGCGAAGTGCACTGATGTAAGAGACGAGCCCAGGGTGCATTTGCTGATTAACTCGCTTGTTACATTTTTATACTACCATTCCTCCAAGCATCATGTATCCACGCACTCTTGGGAGTCCTCATGCGCTCCCTCTCCAGCAATTGGTCTGGATACATCCAGCTTCAGAAACAGACGCTTTCAGATTACACTCTAAACCCTAACCTTTCCCCATTTAGTTCCTTGTTACCAGCTAAAGATATACAGCTGCTGATAACACCTTTACTCATGCCATAATGATTTTTCACTCTGCAAGATGTCTCTTGCAAACTCATATTCTTACTTTCACTAAGTTAAATTTTGTAGTCAGTGAAGCCAATTCTTCAAGTCTTTTATGAGTACAATTACAAAGGCTGCACACTATTAAGAAATTAGCAGCAGAAGTGGTAAATCCGCTTCAGACATTGCCAACTGCAAAACCAGGCAATAAAAATAGTCAAGTGGAATGAAGGATTAAAAAGAACAAGACTCTGGTGGGCAGTAAACAGGAACAATGGACATGGAATGGAAAAAGGGTACTGTGAAGAGAAATCCTCCTTCCATCATCTATTAGAGCCCAAAACACAGATTGCCTTTCCTCCTAACCTTTAAGTAAAAATTAGGCTTTCTGGTCCTCTGGGTTCATTCTGCAGGGACACAGGAAGTCAGTGCCCATAATATGTACAGGGGCTCCACACAAGAAAATTGATGTGTACTGAGGTAAATTTGGGGTTGGCTCCAAACAATGGCAAGTGAAACATGCTCAGGTAATGGATCTTTCTTGCCTCTCCCTGTCTTCTGTACCATCTGAAAAACTGTTCCTGATGACCACGGCTGAAGTGGGAAATCTGCAGAAAGACACGGATCCCCACTCCTCATGAGTGGAAGCACCTTCTACTCGTGCAAAGGCACCTTTGGATCCAGTTTAGATCCATCTAGTATTTACTGACAATTTCTTTTAGCTAATCTTAATGGTTTTTCTGGGAGCATAATAGTAATAAAGCTATAATGAATACAAGCCTCTTGTACCTACTGAAAGCCCATTAAAAGAATATTTTAACACAAACTAAAATTAGCTAGTGATCACAGTATATGAATAAATTGCAGCAACAGTTTAATATGACCAAATACTGTATTTCAGTTTTGTCACCAAGTTATTCCAGTTTTCCAACATGGAAAACTAAAACAGACTTAGTTTGTTTTAAGCAATACTAAGCAGACTTAGTTGCACTCTTAAGGAATATTCAGAGGTTACTATATATAAAGAATGGAGGCTGTGATTAAAACAGAGTTTAAAATACATGCAAATTTTTCAACTGGCACTCAGTTCTAACCTGATGGAGGCCATCAGTTGTCTTTAAATGAAGCTTTTTTCTTCCCATATAATAAAAAATACACAGATACAACTAATTTAAAACAATCAGGCTTCGAAAGGCCAAACGTATATTAAGTCAGATACAGCACAAATAAAAATTAAAATGCAGCTGTTAGTATCAGTATTTTGAAACAAATCTTGGGAAGTTCAAAGTTAGTACTTACCACTTCTTCCAAAGCAGCACTCCTTCCAAAAGAGCAAGTGAGGTGTGTGAGGCAGTTAACGAATGAAGAAAACAGTTCATTTGGAATGGCTGTTAATATATTGCGAGGAAATACAGTGATCAAGTTGCTGATTATACTGGATATTCCCACTGCTTCAGAGTCCTCTATTTCAATTCTGCAGAAGACATTTTGTGGGTGTGGGTGTTAGGGTGAATCATTCTGTTCAAAATCAAGCCTACTAGGGTACCTTTGGAAAGATATCCTTAACCAGTTCTGCATCTCAGCTCAAACGACAAGCAATGACAAGAAGCAGCCAGCCCCTCCCTCCAACGACAAACGTAAATTCTAGGAAGAAAAGGTATTACATACATACCCATTGATTGTGTTGAGCAATCCTTCAATGAAGTGAGCTAAATAATCAACTTGTGAGCTCTCATCAGGAAACACTGGCCCATGAAGAGAGGCTAGCTGAGCGAGGCACTGCAGCGAGTCTTGTGCCATATCTGTGTCTTCTCTAATTTTTCGATGCACCTTTTAGGAAGCGAGAGGGTTAACACCACATCGAGGGGAAAAATAAGATGTTCTTTTACCAGTCACATGGCTTGCAATCCTAAGGAGCACACACAAAAAGCTTTATCTAGTTTCTCTTGATTTCAAGTTGAATTCGACTAAATATTTCCAGATATTTAAGCCTTTCCAACTGTGCTCTCCATATACAATCTTCACAAGTCACATTCAATTAGTCAAACGCTACCATTTCACTGAGACCTACCTACATGTTGAACTGTCTATGCATGTTGAGTCTTAAAGAGAGAAACAGATGCCAGCCAGTCAGACATGCTGCTACTTCTAAAAACAGCAATAATGACAGCCATCTGTATTATGCTAACTATGCCTGGGCTACAGCGTCTTGCTAAAGTTAGTCGACAAGTTCAATCAAGATGCTTCTTTAACAGAGGTAAACACTGAACCCTCAAGAAAGCAAATACAGCTTGTAGCAAAATCCTATTACTTTAGAAATAGCTTAATACTCAGTCAATAAGCAGTACTGTGCCGCTCTCCAGTATTAGCTTGTCTTTGTCAAAAATAAACCTCAATAAACCAACATTCATATTTGTTAGTGACAAGATATGGACATCAAGGGCCTTCATTTAAAGAAATGTTATTCTTGCATACATGCAAAGCAGAACATCTGGAATCTGACACGAAGACACAGGGTTAAATCCAGTGATCTGTCAGTGAGGGCTTTGGTGGATATGGATTTTTACTGCATTCTTCCCCCTCCAGCAGTTCATCCCAACTCTTGGAAAGTCAGTTGCCAGGGTTATGGGACCTATATGGACAAACCACCATATGGCAGGTAGGGCTGCAGGAAGGAAAAGGGAAATTGCCGTAATCTTCCATAAGCATGGCTTCACTGACAAAAGAGGGAGAATCGGTACTTCTATCCCCTTCCTCATTGCCTCCCCCCCCATAGGGCTATTTGTTCATGGGGGACCAGTGACCCCCCAGGAGTTTCTGGGGATAAAAAGGGATTGCTGGAGGGAGGGGAAAGTGGCAAGCTTTCATGCTCTTATCTACTGGCAGATTGTTGGATCCAACACATGCTAATTCTATCATCTGATATAA